>NC_141691.1:2022452861-2023052861 GCF_964263255.1 Lissotriton vulgaris | reverse complement strand
CAGATTGCCTTCCACGCACCACCAAGACAGATCCACTGCATCTTCTCTGGAGATCCTCACAGACTCCCTGAGATCTCTGTTGTGTTGATACCACTGCCTGCGGAGGCACCACTGGAGCGCCCTCGTATGCCAGCGTGCATGATTAACGAACAGAATGCAGGAAACAGACAGAGCAGGCGTAGGACCTTCAGGACTGGAATGACCGCTCCATTGTAAAACACAGGAATCATTTCCTGAATGTCGAGAATCCTTTGTGGAGGTGGGAATGCTCGACATATAGTAGCGTCCAGTACCACCCCTATAAACAGGTCGTACTGAGAGGGCACCAGGTGAGACTTGGGCACGTTTATGAAAAAACCCAATCTGTACAACAGTTTTTTTGTCACTTGCAGATGATGACGCACCTTCTCTGGCGACTCAGCTTTGATCAGCCAGTCGTCCATATCGGGGAAAAACGGAATCCCTGACCACTGAGATGGGCTGCCACCACAGCTATCACCTTGGTGAAGACTCGAGGTGCAGTAGTAAGTCCAAATGGAAGGACCGCAAACTGATAATTTTGCGACCCTACTGTGAAACGGAGATACTTCCTGTGGGACTTCAGGATCGGGATATGAAAATACGCGTCCTGCAAGTCGATCGACACCATCCAATCCTCACGTTGCAGTGCTTGAAGAACCTGACCAAGGGTGAGCATCTTGAACTTTTCCTGCTTCAGAAACAAATTCAAGATCCTGAGATCCATGATTGGACGTAACATGCCATCCTTCTTGGGTATCAGGAAATACCGGGAGTAGCAACCCTGACCCTTTTCCTGCTCCGGAACCACCTCTATCGCACCTTTTTTTAACAAAGTTAGAACTTCCCCCTGCAGCAGAAGATGGTCCTCTGAGCAAATTTCTTTGGCAAAGAGGGTAATTTGGAGGGAATGTCCAAAAGGGAAAAGCATACCCATTCTCCACAAGATTGAGTACCCAAAGGTCTGTAGTGACCGATTCCCAATCTTGCAGAAAATGAGTAAGCCGACCCCCTACAGGACCGACATGATCCTGAATGGCGGATCTGGGGCTGCTTTGCTGTGGAGGGGAGGTAGAGGAGGAGGAGGGCTGACAACCTCATGGGTGACCTCTATTCTTGCCCCTCTAGGATCTATACATGGTGTTTTGCTGTCGCTGTTTCTGCTGCTGAGGTTGCTTGTGGGAGCGAAAGGGCGATCTGCCAAAACCTCTACAAAACCTCCTAAACGATGAACCTCTAGGCTGAGTCTGAAGACCTAGAGACTTGGCCGTTGCTTTACTTTCTTTAAACCTATCAAGAGCTGCATCTGCTTTCTTGACAAAGAGGCCAGAGCCATCAAAAGGAAGATCCAAAAGTGTTGCCTGTGCATTTGGGGAGTACTCTGAAGATTTAAGCCAGGCACTTCTTCTTGTAGCCACAAAAAATCCCATGACCCTGGCGACAGAGTCCGCCGTGTCCAAACCACTCTGAATCACCTGGCGAGCAGCCGCTTGAGTGTCCTGTAACACCTCATTAAAATTTAGTCTGTCATCTTCGGACAATCTTGGGGAAAGTTGTTTCGTCGAGTCCATTAGGGCATGTATATAGCTACCCAAAAGACAGGTGGCATTAGTTGACTTAAGGGCCATGCTAGCAGAAGAAAACACCTTTTTAGCAGACTAATTGAGCTTCTTTGACTCTCTGTCAGACAGAACCTGTGGAAATGCACCATTAAACTTCTTTGAACAGGCAGCCTGGAACACTAGACTCTCAGGGGAGGGATATGATGATAAAAATTCAGGATCCCCTGGAGCCACCCTGTATCTCCTGGCAATAGTCTTATTAACTGCTGGAGCCGAGAATGGTTTGCGCCAGACTACCAATACAGGATCAGTAATTGCCTCATTAAACTGTAGCAGAGGTTCTACAACAGAAGTAGGAGAGCGGAGATCTTCCGTCAGAATATTAGATTTAAATTCAACAGAAGGAAGCTGAAGGTCCAACAGTTCTGCTGCCTTTTTAATTACTGTATGGTAGGGGACAACATTCTTTGATGGAGCATCAGAAACAGGAGAAAGCTCCCACTCAGGAGACATATCAAGGCCACTTGCCTCTTTTAATTCCATAAAACAGTCATCAGAGTCCTCAACCTCACCTTCCTCCATTTCGTCCAGGCGAAATCTCTGCTCCTCCAAAACTCTCTGGGCTTCTCTCCTAGATCTTATTCTAGGCACTGATGCCGGTGGAACCCAGACCGTCTCCGAAGGACCTGGAGCCGGCGTCGTACACGGATCCGTTGGCACAGCCTACGCCGATCGAGGTCGAGCTGACGGCGATGGAGAGGATGGAAATGATGTCGACGTCCTCGGCGCTGTGAAATGCCAAGACGGTGCTGCCGATAGAAATGGCATGAAGGGAGCCTGGGCATAGGCCTGAGAAACCCCCAGATTAAACGCTTATGGACCCCTGGGACCTGAAGGAGCTCCAGAGGGGTACATAGCCCTATGGAATACTCCATACAACACATTTAGATAATGCGATGGATCTTGACTCAGGCTTGGGAAAGGAGGATAGGCCCCAGGGACAGACTCTGATACAGGCGTTACAGTGTTCCGACCAGCCGGTGCCAACAGCAGATCCGATGGAGTCGCCTGCTCATCTGACATAGGAACCTCTTCTACCGGAGCCGGAGAATGTTCCGAAGTCAGTGACAGAGACAGAGATCGAACAGGAAAAGCTGCAGATGAAGCTGATCTCACAGGAGAAGCTGGATTCGAGAGAGAAGGAGATACAAAGTCCTTACAACGTCGATGGACTGGAGAAGTCGACTTCGGCGCCGCCTCAATATCAAAATGGCACTTCAAAGAAAGCCTCTTCTTCTTTTTATGGTTCTTGGCTCTTGAAGCATGCATGACGTCGATTTGATCCCGACCTAGATCTGGAACGTGACCTCGACCTTCTTCTTTCTCTTTTTTCTTACCTCATTTGTGCCATGAAGAGCTTTGCTTCTCTTTCTTTGAAAGCCTTCGGATTTATTTTCCAGCAACAAGCACATCCCTCAACATTGTGATCCGACGACAGACACCAAACGCAGTCTTCATGTGGATCTGTAATGGACATATGTCCTCTACACTCCCTGCAAGGGTTGAACCCGGACTTCCTCGATGACATCCTTGAAAGGAAACAAGAAGAACACAGGAATACAGCCAGAAACACAAAGTATCAAGTGTAACTATGGAGAGTCCTAGAAAAAACGTTAGCGCGACGGCGCAGATAAAAGAGAATTGACGTCATCACGCCCACAAGGCTCCTTTATGGCTCCAGTGACATCAGCGGGGTCGCGAGCAGAGACATGGTTCTACAACACTTTCTCGTCGGCGTGCAGAGCTACAAGAAAAATTCCAAATGCTGCTGGCACAGGGGAAATTCACAAGGTGAGGAATCCAGTGGCAGATGTATCCATCAGAATGCAACTGTAGGAAGCTCAAGGACTCAGCCGCCCTATGCAACACCAATGCATACAAAGCTCCCTCCTCCATAGCCACTGTAGGGGGGAGAGCATGCCAAGGCCTGGGGAGGTACCCAGACCACTGGCATCACCTTGATCCTCTCTCCAGCTCCTCAAGCTGCTCAGCTAAAGGGCCTCCAGACCCCACCCGGTCCTGCTCACCCTCCTCTGGCTGCCACTCAGGGCGATAGGGAACGCCAGGGATGAACAGCGGTATAAAAATACCCTTCGGCTCTGGTACCAATGTCGAGCAGCGTCAGTCCGGCACCGGGTCCAAGTCGGAGGTGAGGCTGGGGTCGACGTCGGTTGGGGCACAACCGGCACCGGGGGCGGTATCATTGAAACTGGTGCTAGGGAAGGTACAGTGAGGTTGACTAGCGGCAATTCAGATCCAGGCCTGGATCCTCTGGACCCTCTTGAGCCACCAGCATTGAAAGCCCAGGACCCCCAGCCGAGTCTATGGGGCCCAAAGACACACCTGCGGTGCTATGAAGAGCCTCGTAAAAGGCTTGAAGCTGTGCAGAGGATGCTTCGGCTTCGGGAAAGGGAGGGAAGCAAGGAGCCGTCCCAAAAGCAGGCTCCGAAGATGGAGCTGGAGAGTACCGAAGCTTCAGGTATTGCGTCACGTCGGCTGACGGACAGGGAGAAGGCGAAGACCGACAATGCTTCTTTACCTTCTTCTTGAGCTTCAACTTACCCGAGGAGTGCGAAGTCTCCCATGACGAGTGGTGGTGGCTCTGTGATCGGTCCCGAGACCTTCCTCTCGACTGGGACCTCGATCGACCCAGAGTGGACTGCCAATCCTCCAAGAGCTTTCGGGACCGCTCCCGCAAAGACTTCGCATTCATGCCCTGGCAGTCGGAGCACGAATTTGGGTCGTGGTCACACTCAAGGCACCAGAGGCACACGAGGTGCGGATCCCTGACGGATATCAACTTGTGGCAGGAGTCACAAGGCTTGTAGGTGGTCTTACAATGGGACATCCCTCGTGCTATCAGGAGTCGAATACTTAAAAAAGATGTCGACAAAGGTCGAAAAAGGTTTAGTCAGAAAATGACCAAGGGGCACGCTGTCTCCAGATCTGTGCTGGTTGGCACGGAAAAAGAAAGAACGGACGTCAGTGTCAAGGGGCGGCATCTAAGTAGACATTGCGACGTCATCCCAGCGCCAACAACGACGGATGCGGAGTCGACCAACTCCACCTACCGTCGCGCAGGGGTACTACTATAGAAAATGTCTCCGGATCCAGTCCGGCGCCTGGGGTAATTCTAAGGCAAGGAATCTTTAACTAAACATCTCTTTCAGATCGCCCGTTCCTGGGATAAAGTTGGTAAGCCTGTGATTCTCAAATACTAGATCCCCTCAGTTAAGAGTTTACGTTTTAGATAAGCAATATCGACTCTGCGTAGCAAACTTACCATTTAGACTCTGAAGCCTAATGGATACAACAAAGAGTTGGAAAGGTAGATTTATTATACACACCCTATTTAATAGTGTGCAATAATTTGCAAATATGCATAAGGCTGACGGAAATACCCTGGATTGCATTACACTTGACCCCTAAAGGGTGACCCCGAAAATCACAGTACCCCTCCTCCCTGTGCCATACAACATATAACCATATAGGGAGGAGTCACTTTAAACAGGAAGACTCATTGACCTGATAAATAATACTATACTTAAAGACAAGCAGTACAAGTTATAATGCATAACTCTATAACTGACTTCAGAAACCAAAATCTATCTGCAATCATTATAATCAATGAAGTAGTACAACTGTTTGAAAGCATTATCTTTGATAAAGCATTACAACCTTTCATGAAGAAGTATCAGCAATACATGAAACATTACGAAAACATAAATTGTGTGCACGTGTCTTTCTTTGGCTAACTTAGGCCACAAACATTCAGCCATAAAACCAACCAACAGAGATCACTACACTCACAGGCTTTAGAGCAAAACTGAATCCACAAAATAGGGCTGCCCCTAGAGTGTGTTCCTAAAGGTATCTACAGAGGGACACTGAAGCAGAAACATATTGACCCTATATAACACGGTCTGTAACTTTTTATGAGATGGCCCCAATGGTAGCGCATCTGCCCCTAATCTCCCCCTAACTCTGTAGATACCTTTAGGAACACACTCTAGGGGAAGTCCTCTTTTGTGGATTCATAGTAGAGTGGAGGCTGGCTTGCACCTAAGGCCCGTGCCTCTGGCTCCCACCCTTGACGAATGCTAAGGTTAGTGTGTATGGGGTTAGAGCAAAAGTCCCACCGTGGGAATGTTTAACTATGGCAAAAAAAAGCCAAGGAGCGGGGACAAAATTTCTTTGAACTTTTTAACTTAGGATTAGTGCCTTTCAAGTCTTTCTTTGGAGGGCAGCTGCTGCATTCATACAGCACACCCACACTTTCTTTTTCAAGTTGATGATGCCCTTATCAACCTGGGGCCCCCACGATAAAGCACAAAATGTGGTCATTTTCAAGCCCTACTAGGCTTTATGAGGTGCTCCCTTGTGGGAGCATGTATACTTGATTAGTGGCTCCGAGCACATTTCTTTGTGCTGCCACGCGGCTTTCTTTTTGCTTTCACTGTTTTTGCTTTCATTGGGGTACCTGGTCCAAACTAGGCATGACTCATTACCTTCTTTGTTGGGAGCAGCTGAAGAAGAATACCTCTAGCTGCCTTCCCGATCCCCCCACCCGACCAGCAATTTCCTCTGCCGGCACGGGAGCCTGAGTAATGCTTCTCCCATGCCTACTCACTGCAAGCAGGGTGTTCTGTGTTGTGGGGGCCATCTGCACCCCCAAACACGGAAACAGGGAGTGAGTGTGGGCTCACCCCTTGTGGTAGGAGTGCAAAATTGCTACCCTAGTCTACCAACTTTTTGGATGCCCGGAGATGGGGTTTAGGGCCCCTCACTTTTTAATCGAGGAGAGTGACAGTATCCTCCTTCTCTTTTTGTCGGGGGACCAGAGATGGGGCCCTAGACCCATTCTTCTCTGTTGAAGGGTTTTTCCCCTAGTCGTCATGGAACTTAGTGATGTGGTCCTGGGCCACACTGTGCAAAAGCCAACTCCGGGATTGGGATCCCTGGACCTCAGGAGCTCTGGGGAGAGGGCTCCACAAACTCATCCTGCCATGGTTGTTTAAATATTAATGATCCCTTGTGTCTGCCTCCTGTCCCGGTCCCTGGCCGACCCCAGGGTTTTGAAAACTTGAGCAGCGGAACTCCACGAGTTGTGTTGCTCGGCTGATGGCTCAAAGGTCAAATCATTCTCCCTGCAATGTCTCAGTGCTATTTGGGCTGTTTTGCTATATCTTAGGCTCATTTGGCTCCTGGCAGTGATCCCTATCCACCTGGGGCCTCCTGGCCTTTAAGGTAGCCCACTTGCAGAAAGTTGATTCCACTGTCTCTCTGCACCTGTCTTTTCCCTTTTTCTTGCCCTCTGGTGCTTCTCCCCTCCTGTGTGGGTGCAGAAGTTCACTTCTTCCCCCAACTAGTCCTTAGGAGTATGAGGGGACCAGCTTCCCTGGTCCTAGAGAGAGACTCCCTGGTCCTAGGGTCAACTGTAGGCAACTTAGTCCATAAGGGCATCAGTAAGTTAGCCCGTCCAGATGTCCATGATTGCCATCCAGTGCTAATGTCCAGTCCAACAAAAGCCCTCTCACTCCTTTGTACAACAGTGTTTTTACTGAGGTGAAAAGTTCTAGAAGCCAGGCACCCATGGCCATCCTAGGATGCCACATTACGTTTTCACCCTTGTCCCAACCCTCGTGCAGGTCTTGGAGTCGTGGTTTGACCCAAGGCGCCACAGGCATACGGTGGGGTTCTCTCACCAGTATTTGTTTGCAAAAGTAACTAAGGGTAATAAAACCTGTAGCTTTTGGGGATGACAGCCCTTGGACACTGGTGGCATGGAAAGAAACAAACTAATACTAACGTGCAGGTGAGATGCCTATACGACCCTGCATGTCATTTCCATAACAGAATAGCGTTGTTGCATTGTCAAAAGGAGCTATCTTCTGGCTCGCAGAAGTAGTGCTGAAAAGCTTCCGGATCCAGTCTGATGTCCAGCAAAGATAAGGAATCCGTGGCTAGAAGTTTCTATCAGAATACGTGGATACTGAAATTAGGTGGGAAAATAAATAGTGTAAGTTACACAGAAATCTGACACTACCTTCAGTTTAAAACGTGAAAGAGTCCTCATAACCACTTTGTTCTTATGGAACGCAGTGTAGGGCTCATGATGATGAAGAGTTTGTGTGTATACTGCTACCTCAATGGGCTAACGCAATAACAATGAGAGGCAGAGCTGTCATAGTCAAATGCTGAAGGTAACCTTTAACTTAGAACACTGTTTAACAAAGGGGAAGAGGCCTCCTGACTGGAGGGGAACACTTTCTTAAAATCTCTAGAAAAATGTTAGAAGAATAAGAAGCATTGTCTTTGGGTGTCTCCTCCAGAGTATCCACATCATCTTGAGAAGATTCAAATGCCAATAGTATAGGCGTTCAGAAGCCAACATGCCAAGTTCAACCATGAAAGGCTGAGTACACAGACTGGATCCCAATCTTATGAAGGCAATCAGGTCTGTATGATATGGTCGCTCAGACAGATGTAGAAGTACATTGTACTACTGGCTTTGTCATTTTGGAACTATTAACATCATTGTGGTTTTGGGGAAGGCTTACTACTGATGTATCAGTGAAAAATGTAAGATACATATCAGTTTATAAAAAGGTCATTCCTGGTTGATAATACCTGTAGGCAAAGCCTGGGCATTGTGAGCTTACTACTACTATGAAGAGGTCTTTTCGAGAATATCCCAAAGTTTGGGGCCCGATTCACAGAATTAACTTAAGACAAAATCCTAAATTTACTACTTTTGGTATTTACAGAATGCCCTTACTACTTTTAGTATTCGCAGAATGGATTTACGACTACTAACTTTACGTCCACACTCGGGCCGGAGATTCTGGCCCGAAGGCGGTGATTCCAACCTGAAGGTTTGTACTTCTGGCCCGGAGGTGGAGATTCCGGGCCGGAGCTGGGGATTTCGGCTGGTGGCGGAGATTTAGCCATGGTTGAAATCTCCACATCCGGGCTGGAAGTCCCACCTACGGGCCGGAATCTCCGTCCCGAGTGCGGACATAAAGTTAGTAGTCATAAATCCATTCTGTGAATACCAAAAGTAGTAAGTGCATTCGGTGAATACCCAAAGCATTAAGTGCATTCTATGAATCCCAAAAGTAGTACTTTTACGATTTTGTCTTAAGTTAGTTCTGTGAATCAGGCCCATAGACGTTATCTTGCCATACAATGTCATGTAGTACCCACTCATGATTTTTTTGTAAAGGTCTCAGTTTCAGCATTCTGAGCACCTGGTGGATGTACAGTTGTATACATAGGTTTCTAGTTATGCACTATTTCCATACTGATTGAGCCAGAAATTCGAAATTTGGCCTCCCATGCTTGTTTAAGTATTACATTGTTGTTGTATTGTCCTTTTGAACAACCAAGGACTATGTGACTGATTACAATCTTGGAGGATGGGATACTGACCGATATTCCCTCCACCATATTAAAAGTTCCATATGATTTAATGGAATTCTAATTTGGCGGATGGGCTATCAGGCATGTTTGTGACGGAGTAAGCCTGTCCCCCATGATCGTAATCAGGGCTCTTATCTTCATAGATGGAAGAACAGAACTGAGAAATAGATGGACTTCTCTCAAAGCCAGAAATTTGATGTGATAAGTAACCTCTTCCTTAGACCAGGCTCACTGCATTTTTAGGTAAATTCTTATCCTAATAGAATGCATCTGTCACAGTTGTTTGTGCCAGATTGAAAGGCACTTCTTTAAGAGGATTATTTGATCAGCTCCAAAGAACAAGTTACTTTACTATGGTAATGTTTTTTCTGCCAGATATAGTGTCTGCATGTGGGTTCCTCACCTTTAGAATTACACCTTGCACAGCATTCCGCAGAAACCTTTCTTTATAGTTCTCCCACGTTCACAAGAACGTCACAATGGAACAGCTTCCCTCGCTACCTCGCGCAACATCATTGAAGCCATAAGAAGAACTCGTTGGCGTGCTGCCATTAGTTTCACCCATTTTTTGTGCCTTCAAGGCAAATGGGTGAACTAACAATATTTCACAAGTATACACAGTAAACAAAAAAACAAGAAAGAAACAGGAAATTCTTAACACACCGAGACATTTTCTAGTCATAAATACAATATAATTTCAAGAATTTCATAACAAAATGCATAATTCACATGACAATTCATTTTTTCAGTATAAACAGGCAGGCAATGGGGAGGTGGGTAGGTCAGTGAGGAATCCACAGGAATACACTGTATCCACCAGAAAAAGCGTTAACCAAGGTGAGCATCTTTACTACTCCTAAATGCCCCTTGTGACTATCGAAAGTCGTAAAGTTAGGATTTTGTCTCAGATTCTTTTTGGAATTGGGCCCCTTGTTCTTCT
The DNA here is from genome assembly GCF_964263255.1 of Lissotriton vulgaris. Taxonomy (NCBI): domain Eukaryota; kingdom Metazoa; phylum Chordata; class Amphibia; order Caudata; family Salamandridae; genus Lissotriton; species Lissotriton vulgaris. Next base: position 2,023,042,859 of record NC_141691.1, on the reverse strand, counting down.
GATGGATACATGAAAATTAAATGAAATGAAAAGAAAATGTATAAAGTGCTTACTGCCACTCCTATCAGAGTCTCCTGGCGCTATCAAACCACAAGTCGGGAGGGAGACAAGAGTCTAAATGAGCTTTAGGCAACAGGCCAGTGGCAGATCGAAGATCCACGTCTTTAGCTGTTTCTTGAAATGCCCCTCATGTTCCAAAGTTTTAAGCTCCTTGGGCATCCTGTTCCAGGCCTTAGCTCCCAAAACGGTCGCTGACCTTCCGCCTCTGGTAACTAGCCGATATGCTAGATTACGGAACAGGTTGGCCTTTGTTGACCTTAGCGTTCTTGCCGTGATGTAAGACGTAAATCTTGCTGAGAGATATCCTGCGTCTAGGTGGTGATGGGCTCTAAAAGTTGTCAACAGGAGTTTGAATAGGACCCTTTTACAGACTGGGAGCCAGTGAACTCCAGTGCGGCCGAAGCCGATGCCCTGCGTGGTAGGCCTAGGACCAGTCTGGCTGCAGCGTTCTGGACCACTTGAAGTCTCCTCAGGATAGACTTGTTAGTTCCTGCAAGGAGACTATTACAGTAATCCAGTCTGGATGATATAAGTGCCACTGCTACCGTTTTTGGCTACCAGGGGAATCATATTAAAAAATGTTCTCAAAGTTTTTATGAAACCAAAACAAGGCCCGGTCAGTTTCAGGACATGGGGCTTGAAGGAAAGGGAAGAGTCAAACCATACGTGTCGATTTTTGGCCATCTCTACCATTGATGGCGGTGCTGTGGTGTTGTCTGGCCACCAGTCCTTTGGGCAGAAGGGATTGTCTTTTCCTATCGGTAAGATTTCTGTCTTGCTGGTGTTGCAACAGAGATGATTTTCCTTCATCCATTGCAACCCAGCCGTCAGACAGGCTTTAAATTTTGCGTCTGCATTAGTAGAGGCTTTATCCAGGAAAAGAATCAGTTGAGTGTCATCAGCATATGACGTGACCTCAATCCCATAATTCATGATCAGGGTGACAAGAGGGGCCATATATACATTAAACAGCAGGGGACTCAATGAAGCTCCCTGCGGCACCCATGTGGTGATAACTTGTACTGGTGACGTGAAGGGTCCCAGCGTAATTGATTGTGTCCTGTTTGTCAGAAAGGATGTAATCCATGCAAAGGCCCGATCTGATATGCCACACGATCTTAATCTGTTAAGCAAGATTTTGTGTGAGATCGAATCGAATGCTGCTGACAGGTCTAAAAGAATCAGTACTGCCCTCTTGCCCTCGTCCAGGATGAATTTAATGGTATCTGTTATTTCCAGTAGTGCCGACTCTGTAGAGTATTTTGGACAGAAACCAGATTGGCGGGGATGGAAAGCCTGTGTTGCCTCTAAATAATTGGAGAGCTCCTTGTAAACAATTTTCCCTGTAATTTTACCCAAAATGGGCAGCAGAGATATGGGTCTATAATTTGTGAGATCTGATGAGTCAATGTTTGATTTCTTCTTTAAAGGTTTTACTATGGCACGTTTCCATTCGTCTTTGACTGTCGCTGTAGCTAAGGAAGAATTTACAATTTCGTTTATCACCGGGCCCACAATATCTACTAAATGATGTAAGAGCAACGGTGGGCAGGCGTCCAAAGGGGAGCCGGATTTACAGGACAGGATTGCTTCCTTAGTTTGGAGGAGAGTGACCAGTTTGAAGCCTTGAAGGACAGCACCACTCTCCTCATTCAGAGTTTCCTGCGCCTCCAAAGGCCTCGGAGGATCGGGGATCACAAAATTCTTTTGAATTACCTTAATTTTTTCTTCAAAGTCATTTGCGATGTCTTCGCATAACTTCTGGAAAGAGGAAATATCAGCATGTAGCCCCTTGGGATCAATGAATGATTTTACCATTGTAAAAATTTCCTTTTGATTATGATTTGCCTTGGTGATTCGGGCATGATAAAAGGACTTTTTTGCTGATTTGATGGCTGTATGATATTTTTTCCTAAATATTTTGAAAATAATGCGATCGGATTCTCATAGCCCCTTCTCCATCTGCGTTCCAACTGCTTGGATTGCAGGTGGAGTTCTTCTAGTTCTTTCGAGAACCAGGGGTCTCTATCTGCCTGTTTTAGTTGAATGCCCAAGCAGTAACACTCTTGGAGGAGGGGCCTGCCTACCTATACCAAGAAATCTTGCAGCACAGAACGTGCACATTGGCAGCTTCTCCTCACCTCCGAGTCTAAGCAATAATGCTTTGCGAAAGTGTGGAGGGAGGCCCAATTTGCCACCTTGCAGATGTCTACAACAGCAACCCCTCTAGCTAAAGCTGAAGAAGAAGGCTTAACTCTGGTGGTATGAGCTTGAATACCTTCAGGAGGCTCTTTCTTTGTCTAGGCATAGCAGATATTGATACAGGGGATGATCTGGCCAGCGTTTTCTTATAGAAAGCCTTGCCCTTCATCTTGCCCACATATCCAAATAAGAGGGGGTTGTCCAGCCTGAAGTCCTTAGTCCTGTCAAGGTAGAAGCTCACTGCCCTATAAGGGTCCAGGCGTTGAAGTCTCTCTGCCTCCTTGAAAGGCTGAGGAGGAGGATAGAAAGTGAATAAAGTGATAAATTGTCCCAGGTGGAAGGGAGTGACCACCTTAGGCAGGAAAGCAGCTCCTGCCCTAAGAACCATCTTATCTGCATGAATTGAGGCAAAAGCAGGCTTAGAGCTAAGGGCCTGCTCACTCACCTTCTAGGTAGAAGTAATTCTAATCAGAAAAACTGTCTTAAATATTAGAAATCTCAAAGAACAGCTATGCAGGTGTTCAAAGAAAGACCCCATCAAGAAAGTAAGACTAACTTCAAATTCCACTACGGCATGATAAACGGAGCGGGAGGAAACCTGTTAGTAAGACCCTAATGAAACTCATGACTATGTGAGATTTAAGCAGAGGGTTTGTCTGGAAGCAAAGAAAGGTCGATAAGGCAGACAAATAGCCTTTGACTGCTGATTCTGCACAACCCTGCTGAGCCAGGGCAAGCGAGAAACTGAGAATATCAGACAGATGAGCTTGTAACAAATCAGTCGATCTCTCTCCACACCACTTAACAAAACTGACCCACCTACCGGAGCAAACAGATGTGGTGGAGTGGCTTCTGGCTGATAAAATAACGTCCACCACATCCAGACGGAGAGACAAAGAGCTGAGGTTGCCCCATTCAATCTCCAGGCATAAAGGTTTAGGTTCTGGAGGTGGGGGTGTAGAACCTGCCCCAGTGTCTGCGAGAGGAGGTCCGCCCTGGGAGGGAGATGGATTGGAGGGTGCAATGAGAGGTAAAGGAGGTCTGTGTACAACACCTTCTTGGCCAGTCTGAAGCGATCAATATGACTTTGGCCCGGTCTTGGCGAATCTTCCTCAGAAACGGAGGCATCAAGGGTATGGGAGGAAATGTGTAATGAAGCTGTGAGCCCCAGTCTGGCTGAAACACGTCCCCCAATGCTCCCCGCATCGGATACTGGAGACTGCAGAACGACAGGCAGTGTGCGTTCTCGTGAGTGTCAAACAAGTCCAACCAAGGAAATGCCCACATCCTGAAAATGTGAAGGATCACCTCTTGATGGAGACACCACTCATGATTGGCTGAGTATTGCCGGCTGAGACTGTCCATACGCACATTCAGCATTCTGGCTAGATGATTCGCAGTCACACAAATCTGATGATCCTGAAACCAGGACCAGAGTCGCAAAGCCTCTCTGCAGAGACAATACAGCCTTACTCCCCCCTGTTTGTTTATGTACCAAATCCATCACTGTGGCCACCGGAGAAAAAGGTTGAAATGGCTTCCCTTGAGAAAGGTTGTCTGAAACACTCTATCATAACAGCTCTGCTGCAGTATCTCTGGAGATTCTGAGCACCTCCTTGAGATCTCCATCATGTTGAAACCACTGCCTGCGAAGGAACCACTGGTGTGCCCTCATGTGCCAGCGTGCATGGTTGATCAACAGTATGCAGGAAGCAAACAGACTGAGCAGGCGTAAGACATTCAGGACAGGAATAGCCGCTCCTTCTTGGAAAATTGGAATCAAAACCTGGATGTCTAGAATCCTCTGAGGAGACAAGAAAGAACGACTCAGAGTAGTATCCAGTACTGCTCTCGGAACAGGTTGCGCTGGCAGGGCACAGGTGAGATTTAGGTACAGTTATAGAAGAATCCAAGTCGAACAACAGTCAAGTTGTTACTTGCAGATGATGTAACACCACCTCCTGCAAACCTGATTTGAGCAGCCAGACATCCAGATAGGGGTAAACAGGAATCCCCGACCTTCTGAGATGAGCTGCAACCTCCACCATCACTTTTGTGAAGACCTGTGGTGCGGATGTAATACCCCATCGCAAGGACCGCAAACTGGTAGTGTTGAGACTCCACCGTAAAACAGAGATACTTCCAATGACACTGTAGGATGGGAATGTGAAAATACCCATCCTGCAAATCGATCGACACCATCCAGTATTCCTGCTGCAGCGCCAGAAGTACCTGAGTCAGGGTCAACATCTTGAACTTCTCCTGCTTGAGGTAAACATTCAAGATCCTAAGGTCTAGGATCAATCGTCCGTCCTTCTTGGGGATCAGGAAATACAGGGAGTAGCATCCTTGACCCCTTTCCTGCTCGGGAACAACCTCTATCGCACCTTTGTGTAGGAAAGACAAAAACTCTTGTTTCAGGAGCAACAGATGGTCCTCCGAACACCAGCCCTATTGATGGGGGAAAGGAGGGGGGAACTCCCGGAAAGGAAGGGAGTATCCATTATCTATGAGATCTAAAACCCAGCGATCTGATGTAACAGATCTCCAATTTCATTAAAAATGGGACACTTGACCTCCAACGGGACAAACATGCTCTAGGATGGGGGATCTAGAGCTGCTTCTCTGCGGTACCAGTTGGGGGAATGGGAGAGGAGCCATCAAAAGGCAAGTCCACAATGGTGGTCTGCACATCTGGAGAAAAAACAGACCCCCTTAGCCAGGTATGCCGCTTGGTTACTATTGAGGAACCCATCACCCTAGCGACAGATTCAGCTGTGTCAAGCCCTTACTGTATGACTTGACAGGCCACAGCTTTTGTGTCCCATTAGACCTCTGCAAAATGGTCCTGAACATCCTCTGGGAGCTTGGGAATCATTTCCTTTGCAGAATCCATCAGTGCAGGGAGGTAGAGAACTAGCAGACACAATGCATTTTTTGATTTTAAGTCCATACCTTCTTGGCTGATTCTTCTATCCGCTTAGATTCCCTATCTCCAGGCATGGATGAAAAAGAGCCTGTATATTGCTTTGTAGAGCATGACGCCTGAACAACTAAGCTCTCAGGGGATAAGAAAGCCAGATCCCAAGGTGCCACTTTGTATCTTCTTGCCAGTGACCTTGAAACAGTTGGGGCAGTTATAGGCTTCTGCAATATTTCTAAGATTGGCTCCGTCAAAGCCTCATTAAAGGGAGCAGAGGCTTCAAAACAGAAGATGGAGAGTGAAGAACCTCCGTCAGAATGTATGGCTTGATCTCAGCAGTAGGCAACTCCAAGTCCAGCAGATCAGCCTCCTTCCTTGTGATTGAGAGGTAGGAAGAGACTTTGTGCAAAAGGAGGCCGTTCGGTGAAGAAAGTTCTCACTCTGGAGATGTATCTAAACCACTAGCCTCCAGCAGTCCCTCAAACTCTTGCATGGGATCAGTAATTTCCCTTCAACCTCTTCCTGTTGCTCCTAGAATTGTTCCTCCTCCAGTAGCCTCTGTGCCTCCCTTCTCGACCTCAACTTAGGTATCGGAGGTGGTGGCGGCAGACACAGTGCTGGTGACTCCAGAGCCGGCACCGATGGAAGCTCCACAGGGATAACGAAAGGCGCCGGGCAAGTCCAAGATGGTGCGGGACCGGAGCCAGATGGTGCCGGAGAAAACTTGATCCATCTCTCAAAGGATTGCACCGGCATTGAGTACCTCAGCGATGGGGAAGGCCAATTTCCCGGGGTCATCGGCATGAACAGCATAAAGGGTGCCTGGGCATTATGAGGTGGTAGGCCCATTTTAAAAGACAGCGGTCCCTTTGGGGCCAACAGGCATGCCAATAGGGTAAAAATCCTGCCAAACATGCTGAATATTGCATTTAAGAAATGGATCTGTAACTGGAGCTGGAAAGGGAGGGTACGAATCCGGAACTGCCCGCTCAGGAACACTCCAGGAGGCTGTAAGACTGTCTCAGGCTGCGGCGCCGTTGCCACTGGACCAGAAGACGGATTGGTCATCCTTTTGGTGATGCCGAAGCACTAGAGACCCCGACTTCGGAGACTACTCCTTTGACGAGTGATGCCTAGACCCATGACGCTGCTTTTTCTTGTGCTTCCTTGACAACTTCAAGGTGTGCATAGTCGCCGACTTAGACTTTGATCTCGTCCTTCTTCAGCCCCTCTTCTGCTTCTTCGCTCTGGCCATGCACAACTTGTCCTCCCTCTCCTTGGCGGCCCAATTCCTACGAAGGCACTACAATCATCCATCGACATCAAGATCTGACGGAAGGCACCGAAAACAATCGTTGTGGGGGTCAGTGATCGACATATGACCCCTGCATTCCCTACAAGGCTTGAAATCAGATTTCTTCTGAGCAGCCATTGCAAAGCTACATTATCAGGAGATACAATTAAACACTCAGAAATAGAGAGCCCTGGAAAAACAATTACGTTGCAGTGGGGCGGAAAAAAGGGAACTGATGTCAGCACGACAAGGAGGACTTCTTATGGCTCCAAAGACGTCGCACGGGGTTGCGAGTGGAGCCGTTTCACTGTGATATCCTCGTCAACATGGAAGAGCTATGGAAAAAAGTTTCTTTGGAATGGTGCGCAAGGGGTCATTCAAAAGGTGAAGAATTCACAGGCAGATATATCCACCAGAAAGAGGAATTACTGAATTGTCTGAGAAAGAGTCTGTAGACCAAACTTCTAGAATATTGGCATCACTAGGGGGCATATGTATCATCCGTTTTTTTTTGTCACAAACTCTCCGATTCGCAAAAAAGTAGCTTTGCGACTAAAAATTCGGAAAATGCGATGTATGATTGAAATTGCATCGCAAAATTAAGGAATAGCAAAATTTGCGATTCCTTAATTTTGCGTCAGCATTTAAGGAATTGCAAATTGTGATTCCTTAAATGCTATGTATGAAGCACCCAAGTTGTGAGATGTATCATTAACAAATCGCAAATTACCACCAACTTAAAGTTGGTGGTAATTTGCGATTTCCTTTCACAAATGCACTATTTGCCATTTGTGTAGATGCCATGTGGCGCACATACATGCTCTTAGGGAATGTATGTGTGCCATATAAGCACACATGTAAATTTCAGCGGTGCATCAGGGTGTCCTTATGACACCGTTGCAGCCTTGAAATGATTCTCAATTTGCGATTCTCAAATTGCGAATCGCAAATTAAGAATAACTTCTAATTAATTCCTATGGGCCTCCTTTACATACATCCCTTTTTGCAATTCTCAAATAGCTATTTCAAAAAAAACGCAATTTGAGAACCGCAAATCAGGGTGTTGATACATATGGTCCTAGACCTCTAGACATTGCCGAAGAGGTCTCATGTCAAGGTGAGCATGAGGTACTATGAAAAAGCAGAATGCCACTGAGTCTAGCATTAATAATAACATGCCTGCACTCAGATTTGCTTAATACCAGACACTTCAGAAAAATGCATATTAACTTCACCTCCGAAGGATACACTCTTGTGAACTCGGTATTTAGTACTGCGCCCAATTAGTGAATTGGTGTCAGATCCCTATCAATTTATAAGGAGTCAAACAACAGACACTTCATCCTTTAATTTTTATAAGAGTGAAAATACTGAACTTTGGTGTTGCAACAATCCGCAGTTTCACATTTCATAATACCATGAACCGTAAATGTAAAGTAATTTTTTCTTCACAGCAATGTTTTTACCAAGTACTGCACCACTAGCATTATAATGTACAGACCCAACAGCCCCTCTCAAACAATACAATGCAGGGATCCAAAAGACCCATTCTTCAGAGTGCTTTTGGAATAAAATGGGAATTTCAATTATTTGCGAAAAGCAGATGAAAACGGAGCATCGGCTAGTATTTGGTGTTTACAGTGTATTGTAAATGACTCAATTAATTTTTAATTCAAATGTACATTACATACCTGTGTGTGCTCTGTTTACTGATCGGGAGGCAACTTTTGAAGAAGAATCTGGCAAGTAGAAACAACTTGGTTACCAGCTATGGTGACATATCCCAGACAAATAAATTACTTAACTTCTGTAACTCTCTTTCTGATGGATACTATATCTAACTGCAAATTGTACCCTCCAGGCAACAGACTCGACGAGGAGAATTTTTTTTAGTAAAGCCACAAAGTGAAATTGTGTGTCTCCATGCCGATTTCATTTGCATATTAGAACCAATCCTGCGATCTGACGTTAGTTCCATGTCTTTTCCCTTTCCATGTTCTCAGGCATGGAAAGTGAACAATTGTTTTTTTTTTATAAATCTTTTTATTACAGAACCTAAACAGAGCAAAGCAGTGACAGGCTGATGCATTACATGATTTGAGATCCGTTGTCCAAACATGGATGATTTGCGACAATAGTTATATTCCCCAACTAATTTGGCCCCCAACCTTTGCTCTTAGGTTATCTTCATCCAGGTCGGTCACGCCCATTTTTCACGTTTGCCCTACACTTCTTATTGGCATGCAAATCATCCGTCGGTACTCACTCCATTTTCCAACACCTTTGTCCGATTGTGGAGACAATCTCGACTCTCATGCACAGTCCGTTCCGCCACCATACACCAGTCTATGTCACTTTTCCATTCACACAATGTGGGATTGATGTTGCCTTCCACTGCTTAGCTATATTTCTTTTGGCCACCGTAAAACCAATGTCACTGAGAGATGTTCTTTGCTTTTGAGGTCAATCTCATCCCACAACCTTGGCGACACAGATGCTGTTATATTAGATACCTTTCGGATACAGGACACCCCTCTGCCCCAATAGTCCGGTAGCGCCGGATATCCCCATATCATATGAAGAAAAGTGCCCTCTTACTTACACCCCCTCTGGAATAATCCGGACTCATACCTCCCCATTTTGACAAATGTGGTAGAGGCAAAATATGTTCTATGGAGAATTTTGAGCTGTACTAGTTTAAATCAGGATCTAATTGGCTACCTCTCTAGGGGAGGCCAGAGCCTCCTGCCATTCATCATCCTCTAGGTTGCCCAGGTCGGCTTCCCAGCACTTTCGCAGTGTGGACAAGGGTTCCGGGAGTTATTAAGGATTTAGCGGTACGTGAGAGATATCGTCCCCTTTGCCATATGATCATCTGTCCTCCAAGGGTGAGGATTCCAGGAGTTTTTCCCCTCTTGGCAGGGCTCCCCTCAGTGCATGGCTGATCTGGAAAAATGCAAAAGCATTCAGCTTGCGCCAGTTGGTAGTCCCTCAAAGGGAATCACTCCCCCTCCACCCACAAGTCTCCCACCTTCAAGATGCCAATCAGGTCCCATTTTTTGAAGCATCGCTATTTTGCTCGGAGGCCCAATTTCACAGAGTCCTTAGTGGGGTTGCTCTTGTGATATTATTACACCAGCCTAGGTCTGTATTGCGACCGATGTTGAGCTGGGCAGTGCAGCAATCTTACCCTCTTTGTAAGTCGCTCTATGATAAACATGAGGCTGCATGTTGCGCTGCTCCATTCTATATGCCGGCTCATCAGGAGGTAAGTAGACCCAGTGGTTGATTATTATGAGTTGGGCCACCCAGAAATATTTTTGATTGGCATGGAGCGCTATACCACCATTGTACCAACTTCTGGCTAGTTTCAGGAGAGAGATCCTGAGAGAGCCCCCTTCCAAGAGGAGGGAGCGAATCACAGCATCTACTGATTGTAAATACGCATTAGGCACTGGATACGGCGAGTTCTGAAGAACATATAGAAAGTTGGGGAGGGCCCTCATCTTGAAGAGAGCCTCCCTTCCTGAGAGAAACAGGGACAGGGATCTTCAATGGTGTGTATCACTCCACCAGCATTTCAGTGGGGGTTCCAAATTTAGCTCATGGAAGACTTTAGGGTCTTCAGTTATGTTTATTCCTAGGTAGCGGGAGCTGTCTGAGACCACCTTTACTGCACAGTCCCTGGGAATACATCGGGGTTCCCCTCAGAGAATATATATTAGCGATTTGTCCCAATTAATGGTGTAACCTGAATAGCTACAATGCAGATCCAGTATGTGAAAAAGGCTAAGTGAACAATTGTTGGGAACAATGTGAAGACTACTAACTTGGGACCTCTGCAAATGTTAAACAGCACTCTCTGAAGAACAGGGAGGTGGGAGGGTAGTGAGGATTTTGCGTTAGAGTATCCACCAGTAAGAGCATTACTAAAGTTGAGCAACTTGTTCTTCTGATGCATACTTCTAACAGCAGAATCCTTACCTTAGCATAAATAATAAAACCTTACTTCCAAAAGTGGAAAACCTGTGTATTGGGCTAAGACCAAAAAGTCGTGAAGAACTTGACAGGTGAAGTGAACATACTGGCTGCTAAGGCAGAAATACTTTGTAAACGTATGCACCCACACATATGTTGCAGTCTGGCAGATATCAAGGCCAACACAGTGTTAATAGTCTTGGCCCTGGTGGGATGGGCCCTCAGACATCCCAGGGACTGCTCCCTGGCCAACACATGGCAGAGCTTAGTGCAGATGACTATCCACCTCAGCAAGGTGCTCTTCTGCACAGCTTTCCCCTTTTTTAGCTTCGAGGAACCCCCCAAGACTCTGGTCCTTGGTACATTATCTGTAAAAACTAAAAACTGATTTTGGTCCCAAAAATACAGCCTGTGCTCCTTTTTTGAACGATTGGGGGAACAAAGAACACAAGTGATCGATTGCCAAACATGGAAGGAAATCACGGTTTTTGGTAAAAAGGCCCAAGCCCTCATCATCAATTTATCCACAGAAAACGTCCTGTAAATTGGTTGCAGTGACAGTCCTTGCAGTTTACTCATGCGATGGTATGACATATTTGCAATGAGTAAAATCCCCGGGCGTAGTGGGCGTAGTGGGGCTCCGCGGAGCTACGCGGAATGGGCAAGAAGCTACGCTCACTCCCGCACTCCGCGTAGCCCCACTACGCACCTCCCTCCCGCTCTCCAATACATACATTATTTAAGCAAAATACCCTAAATAAACAAGTTTAAAGCAGTTACCGTGTCCGGGGCTCGTCCGGGGCTCCCTATTTGGAATAGCGTCCTGTCAAAGATACCAATGCGCATGCGCATTTCTCCCGAGAAATGCGCATGCGCGGGCGGCCGCGCATGCGCATTGGTGTCTATGACGGGACGCTATTCCAATAGGGAGCCCCGGACGAGCCCCGGACACGGTAACTGCTTTAAACCTGTTTATTTAGGGTATTTTGCTTAAATAATGTATGTAGGGGAGGGCGGGAGGGAGGCGGGTGGCGGCCGACTCTGCTATGCACACGGAGTGGGCGTAGTGTTGCCCGGCTACGCTGTCTACGCAAAATGCGTAGGAGGCAACACTATGCCTACTCCACGGGCGTAGCCGATTCGGACGCCGGGGGCTAAAAAATAGGCTCATAAGGCGTGCACATGATGGATGTCAAGACCAAGTAAGGTCCCACTGTGGCATCACAAAAGGTTTGGGGGGAGGGTGTGTCCTGTGCAATGTTCAAAATCTTTTACACTGCATTTTCTTGATGGTGGCAAAAATATCTAGCCAGTATTCCCACCTACTGGTGCAAAACTCCCTGTGCCATCTACGGGTACAGACAGCACTCATGATCTTCCAGATGATGATTGCTTAGTTTGTCTGTTGTGGATTTCAAGGGCCCTGTGAGGTGATTTCCAACCATAAAGATGCCTGGCACTCTAGGCATCTCCAGAGGTGCAAATCCTCAGGCACAGGGCCCAAAAGTACCACAGGATAGTGGTATTGACAGTGAGAACCTCTACCAATTTTCCTTTAATAGATGTCAGAAAGTCCTTCAGGACAAGATGAATGGCACTGGAGAACATAGCCCACCGATCTCCACCTCTCAGAGGTGAACTCCCTCACCCAACACAGTAGCCATCACCACTGTCCGCTCTTGGTGAGAAAGACAGAGCAACCTATCCTACTAGACCTCTCCGCAGCATTCAACACCATCTCCCACCGCACTCTTACCGCAAAACTGCACGATGCCGGCATATTGGGCACCGCCCTTGACTGAATCCACCCCTTCCTCACAGGCAGGACACAGAGGATCAGACTCCCACCATTCCTCTCCGAACCCACAGAGATCAAATGCAGAGTACCCCAAGGATCCTCACTCAGCCCCACGCTCTTCAAAATATACATGGTCCCCCTCGCCGCCATCGTTAGACAGCATGGGCTCAGCATTGTATCCTACGCCGATGACACCTAGCTCATCCTCTCCCTCACAAATAACCCCGAAGACACCAGACGCAGCTTCCAGGGAGGAATGAAAGACATTGCAGCATGGATGAAACATACCTGCCTAAAGCTCAACTCAGAGAAGACAGAGTTCCTCATCCTTGGACCATCCTCCAGCGCCTGGGACAGCACCTGGTGGCCTTCTGCCCTCGGAAACTCACCCACTCCATCAGACCACGCCCAAAACCTCAGCATCCTTCTAGACTCCTCCCTCACCATGACCCGCCAGATCAACGCCCTTGCCTCCACCTGCTTCAACACCCTCCGCAACCTACACAAGACCTTCAAGTGCACCCCCCAGGAATGCAGAAAGACCGCCACCCACGCTCTCAAAACCAGCAGACTGGACTACGGAATGCCCTCTACGTCAGAATCAATTAAACCCTGCCACACAAGCTCCAATCCATCCAGAACACTGCAGCCAGACTCGCACATGACCCAGCACCTATGAGACATCCACTGGCTCCCCATCGAGAAGAGGGTAACCATCAAGCTACTCACCCACGCCTAAAAATCCCTCCACAACATCAGACCCAAATACCTCAACGAAATAGTCTCTTTCCACAAACCCAAAAGGAACTTCCGCTCCGCCGACCTCGCCTTAGCAGAACTCCCGCGCATCCGCAGAACCAGAGCAGGCGGAAGAGCCTTCTCCTACGTCCCAGCAAAAATCTGGAACAAGCTCCCAGTCAACATCAGACGGCTCTTCGATTGATCCGGAGCTGCACCCCCCAGCGCCTTGAGACCATTACGGGTGAGCAGTGCGCTTTAAAAACCCTGATTGATTGCTTGATTGATTGATCGCAGAACAAACTGGGATTGGCTAGCCACCACTGTAGATCATTAGGTGGTGTCAGAAAGGTGACCTTGATGCTTTGCCACCTGGATTCCATATCTTAATGCGGGGGTCGCATGTACAACCTGGCATAGTAGACAAGGAGTATGCATGAGGCAAGAAGTCTGAGAACCACCCACACCTGGATTCAGGATCCCGCCTGAAACATTGGGATCCTAGTCTAACAGTATCAGACTTGATACTGGTGAGGAATAGCCCTGTACTCCATGTGTCCTGGATCCTCCAAATGAATAGAAGCCTTTGTGAGGAAATTTGGGGAGACATTGGCTCATTTATGATGAAACCCACTAATGTTAAAAGCTCCCTATCATCTGTAGGTGGCTCATTGCTGACTCTTGCGACCCCACCTCCAGCTGCAGAGGAACAGAAATAAAGGAACTCCTGACCTTCAAATATGCGCAGCAACTATCACCATCACCATCATTTTCATTAACTACCAAGTGGTGCTGCTGATGCCAAGGATGAGAACAACAAACTGATAATGGTCAGAGCCACCTCCAGACATAGACAAATGCATGTGAAACTGCAGGACAGTTATATGAATTTACATGCTCTGCAAGTCCAAGGACACCATGCAGTGTTCCTGGAACCAGAGCACATTGAACTTTAACCAAAGGGAGCATTTTGATTTTGCTCATTTTCAGGGATCAGAGGTCCAAGGTAGTCTTGACGAACAAATTACTTACCTTCGGTAACAGTATCTGTAAGAGACATATGTAGTTATATATTCCTTACCTTAGAATTATCTCCCAGGCGTAAGACTGGTTTCAGAGACAGTTCTTCGTAGCAGTACCCCTATGTGTCAATAGGTGGCGTAGGTAGACTTCGCATCCGTCGTCTGCATCGTAGTCACCGGGATGACGTCTCAGTATCTACTTAGACAACGGCCCTGTGCGCTGACGTCAGTTCTGCCATTACTTTCCACGCCAGAACCGCAAAGCCATGCAAGACACTGACCACTGGCACACATAACTCGTGTCTTGAAAGGGAGTCCCTATCCCTAGAATTCAGTTCACAGAAAGGGGAGGGTGGGTGGGGCGGTAAGGAATCTATAACTACATATGTCTTTTACAGATACATTGTTAACATAGGTAAGTAACTTGTTCATCTGAAAGAGACTGCAGTTACAGATTCCTTCCCTTAGAATACATACCCGAGCAACCCCGGTGGTGGGCTGCGAACTAAGGTTACACCAGGAAGTCCTGGAGAACCGAACAGCCGAATAAGAAGTCTCTCCAGACTTGGCTGTCCAAGCAGTTATGTTTTGTGAACGTGTGCATGTATGCCCACGTGGCTGCCTGGCAGATGTGAATCAGCGGGACTCCACATCGCAAAGCAGTAGTGTAGCCGTCGCCCTGGTAGAATTGGCGCGCAATCCTACTGGAGGTTCCTTTTTTGCCAAATAATACAACCCATCAAGAGATGGTAATTTTGTGCACTGTCTGACTTTTCTTTTCGCCCACACAACCCACGAAAAGTTGATCGTGCACCCGGAAGTCTTTTGTGCTGTCAAGGTAGAAGGACAGAGCACGTTTTGGGTCAAGGCGGTGGAGTTTCTCCTCTTTGGAAGGATGTGAAGGTGGGAATACGGTGGGCAATGTGATGGTCTGACCTATGTGGAAATAGGTAACCACTTTTGGCCGAAAAAAGGGTCTAGTACAAAGGACGACTTTGTCTGGATGGTCAGCAAGAAAGGGAGGCTTGGACGACAGAGCCTCAAGCTGGCAAGCAGGAAAGCATTCTTTAAAGTAGGAAGACGTAAAGGACAATTATGTAGTGGCTCAAAAGGAGACTGAGGACAAGGTTCAAGTCCCATTGGGGCATTACAAAAGTAGAAGGAGGAAAGAGATGAGTAATACCCTTCAGAAATCTGCTAACATTAGGGGACTTGAAAAGAGAAGGGTGATCAGGATGGCGAAGAAAGGCCAAAATAGCTGAAAGATAGCCTTTAAGTATGCCCAGAGCAGAACCCTGCTGGGCCAAAGATAGAAGGAAGAGGAGAACCTCTGAAAGAGGGGCAGAAAGGGGATCCACAGCCTGTGCTGTGCACCATACCACAAATGTGTTCCCTCTACAGACATATACCGTTTTAGTGGAGGGGCTCCTGGCTGCCAAAATGAAATTACAGACTTCGGGAGAAAGATCCAAAGCTGTCAACTGTTGCAGCTCAATATCCACGCAAGGAGGTGTATACTGGACTGGTTCGGGTGGAGGACCTTCCCCTGTTGCTGCGACAGAAGATCCTCCCAAAGAGGCAGTCTGATCGTAGGATCGATGGCAATGCTCATGAGCTTGGGGTACCAGACTCTTCATGTCCAGTCTGGAGCCACAAGAATTTTTCGCAAAACAGCATTACTGAGCGAGTGTCGCCTTGGAAACTCCAACACGCAGAACTGCTGACATTGCGCATTCTCTTGGGTGGCGAACAGATCTAACCAACACTCTGCCCACTGCTGAAAGAGACCTTGCAATACTTCTGAGTGAGGATGCAATTCGTGATCCATCATGCACCAGCGGCTGAGTTTGTCTGCCCTGGCATTCATGGAACCTGTCAGGTGTTGAACCACCAGGGATATGTCCTAATTTTCCAGCAATGTCAAAAGGCAAAGAGCCTTCTGACATAGGGTCCATGACCCCACCCGCCCTGTTTGTTGCAGTACCACATGGCGGTGGTGTTTGTAACCGCCTGCACTACTCTTCCTTTGACAGAAGGAAGGAATGCCTTCAGTGCCAGATGGATTGCCCGGAGCACCAAAAGGTTGATGTGGTAATCAGACTCTGCCGAAGACCAGAGACTCCCTGATCCGCCTCTCCCAGGTGGCCGCCCTATCCCAGGAGTGACGCATCTGTCACCAATGTAAATTCTGGTTGGGGAAGAGAGAGGGATCTGCCGCTTACCCAATCCTGGTTCGTGAGCCACCACTGCAATTGACGTGCACTCCTCTCAGAGATCTGGACGACATCAGAAAGATTCCCCTAATGCTGCTCCCACTGGAACCTCAGCTCCCACTGCAGAGCCCGCATATGCCACCTGGCATGATCGACCAGCAGGATGCAGAAGCCATGAGCCCCAGTAGCCTCAGGGTCATACTCACCGAAATCCGGAATAGAGGCTGAAACATCTGTATCATAGCCTAAATATCCCAGATTTACTGCTTGGGAGGATAAACCCGAAACAGCGATGCATCCAGAACTGCTCCGATGAAAAGGAGCTACTGAGAGGGAATCAGGTGTGACTTCGGCACGTTGATAGTGAACCCCAGCGAGTGCAAGAGGTCCGCCGTGGTCTGTAGGTCAGAGACGACAGCCTGGGGCAGGCTCGCCTTTAACAGCCAGCCATGCAGATAGAGGAAGACTGGAACCCCTGATCTGTGCAGATGAGCTGCGACCACCGCCATCACTTTCGTGAACGCTAAAGGGGTGCTAGTAAGGACAAAGGGGAGCACGGTAAACTAAAAATGCTCATGGCCTACCATGAACCAAAGGTAACGGCTGTGGGCTGGCAGTACAGGGATGTGGAAATTGGCGTCCTGCAAGTCCAATGCTACCACCCAGTCTTCGGGATCTAGGGCAGAGAGGACCTTAGCCAACATGAGCATTTTGAACTTCTCCTTCCCGAGCAAGCGGGTGAGGGCCCCAAGGTCTAAGATAAGACACAGGCCTTTGTCTTTCTTGGCTACCAAAAATTAGTGGGAATAGTAACCATGACCTACTTCTGACACAGGAACCCGTTCAAAAGCTTCCTTGGCCAAGAGAGCCATAACTTCCTGGCGGAGAAAGGGCCTAGTGATCCTCGACATGCGATGGAGGGCTGGTGGAATGGAGGCGGCGGCATCAGGCAATAATCCTGTCCACAGAAGCACCTGTTCTGAGCTTGGACCAGGTGCCATGAAGGATGTCGATTAGGGCCTCATTAAAACGCAGCTAAGGCTCCAAAGAGGCGGCTGCCGGCTGAGGCACCTCTGTCAGGAGGTTAGTCCTGACTGCCACCATAGGAAGCTCGAGGCCCAGGGCTCAGCCGCCCTATGCAATACCATAGAGTAGGAAACTCCTTCCTCCTTAGCCACGGTAGGGGGGGGAAAGCATGCCAAGGTCTGAGGAGGTATCCAGACCACTGGCCTCACCTAACTGTTCTTGCCAGTCCGGATCTTCAAGCTGATCAGCTAGAGGGTCAACATACCCCTCCCAGTCTTTCTCACCCTTCCCTGGCTGCTACTCAGGGCGATAGGGAATGCCAGGGAGTAACAGTAGTACAAAAGTACCCTCCGATGCCGGTACCGATTTCAGGATTAGTCTGGCACCGGGTCCAAGTTGGAGGTGAGACTAAGGTCGACGCCGGTTGGGGGCACAAACGTTGCTGGGGCGTTATCACTGGAATCGGTGCCAGGGAAGGTACCATGAGGTCGACCGGTGCCGCACCCCACCTAGGCCTGGATCCCGGGGGGCCCTCCAGCACCGAGCCGGAGCAGCCAGGATCGAATGCCCAGGACCCCTAGCCGAGTCTGTGGATCTCGAAAGCGCGCCGGCAGAGTGGGCTGCTCAAAACTGCTGTGGAGTGCTTCGTAACATGCACAAAGTTGTGCTGGGGATGCTCCAGGAAAGGGAGGGAAGCGCGGAGCTGTCCCAAGTCTAGAAGATGAGCTGGAGCCCGACGATGCTCCAGGTCTTCTGTCCCATCGGCCAACAGACAGGGAGCAGCCGAAGAGCGAAGAAGTTTCTTCACCTTCTTCTTGTGCTTCGACTTACCAGAGGAGTGCGCCGACTCCGAAGAGGAATGGTGATGACTCCACGACCGGTCCCGCCACTTTCCTGTTGACTGGGACCTCGACTGATGCAGAGCGGACTGCAGGGCCTCCAAAAGCTTTCGGGACCGCTCCAGCAAAGACTTCGGGTTCATGGCCTGGCAATCTAGGCACAACTTCAGATCGTGGTCATGCTCCAGGCACCAAGGACAAACGAGTTGAGGATCGGGGACTGACATCAGCTTGTGAAAGAGTCACAGAGCTTGAAACTGGTCCAACAATGGGACATTCCTCGTGCACTAGGAGTCGAAAACTCGAAAAAGATGCCAACAAAAGTAAAAAAATGTTAGTCAAAAAATGACTTATGGCTGGCGCGAAATAAGAAAGAACTGACGTCAGTGCGCAGGGAGGTGTCTAAGTAGACATCGTAACGTCATCCCGGCAACCACCACGCCGACGATGGACGGGGAGTTAACCGATGCTACCTACGGACACGGAGGGGTCCTGGACGACTGGGGCATATTTCTGATGTAAGGAATCTATAACCACAGTCTCTCAGATTCCTGAGGCACATGTCCTTTTTTGGAATGAGGAAACAGCAGGAATAACAACTTCCAAACTTTATCTGAATCCAGTAGCTTTTCTATGGCACTACTGAAGAGGAACAGACATACCTCTTTAATAGGACAGACAGATGCTATGCTGAAATTCATTATGGAGTAGGACGAACACTGGATGGGGAAGAGAGAAAAGGTAGGATGTAGGCTGTTCAAATAATTTGCAATGACTTTCTTTTGGATGTGGGGGATTGCTCTCCTTGAAGAAAGTGCTCAATCCTGCTACCCCAATGGATGGGCATGGGCTGCTGTAGCTAAATGAAAGTGGTTTGTTGGCTGTTTCAGCAGGGGAAGAGGAGCTGGAATACAGGAGCCCTTACTGAACCATGTGCTGCCATTAGATTTCACGTCTGTGATCCCAAAAGGAATTGGCTGCATCATTTGCTGGGAATGCTGCCTCTACCGATACACCAGCCCTCTGTAACAGCTCCTACATTTTCAGAAATGGTACAGAAATTGTTTGTCATGATCAACCGCCCCAAAGAGTGCACCTTAGATCTGCCCATAAAGCATTTAAAAGCAGAGTTTACCTTCTCTCCGAAGAGGCAAGACCCATAACAAAGCTTGTCAATTAGGAATAGCCTGTATATCATCAGGGAATCGATGGACCTCATCCAGGGTTGTCTTTAAATGCCAACACTGGTGCCTGAGTGTCCTGTCAATTCTATCAACAGTGTCCATACCGTTACGGATAACATATTTGGCAGTGTCCTAGCCATTATGTATCGTCTGCACCAGAGAATGTTAAGCAAAAGAATACAAAGTTCCCCAGGGACAGTTAAAGAAGTGTGTGTATAGATATGGAGGTAGAACGAAAGCAGGGAACAGGGTGTTCCCTTGTTGGAACTAGAAGACCTCACACACCCAGAAACCTAGGTGTCATACTTCATCATTGGTCTCCTGCTCCTCGTCAGACTGGCGCAGCAATGTCTGACGGGCGCCGTAGGTGCTCTTTGTTGGAGATCTTTTGTTCCAGCCAATGGTTTGAGTGCATGTAAGGGGTCTGGTGAAGGTGTAGTCGTGAGGTTAAAAGAAGGTGAGCCAGTCCACAAGGGACTTTATTCACGTGGCTGACTCCCTTAGTTAAAATGGTGGGAGGGGAGAAAGGAACTGCTTAGTCTACAGTGGGCTAACTCAACCCTCTAAATAGGGTGCACCAGAGAATCCCTAAGATCACTAGGGACTACCGGCAAAATCATGATGGTCATGTCCCAAAGAATGTGTATAGGCCCAATAGTCAGGCAGTGTTAAAGTACTGAAGGGCCAGGCATGCAGAGGAAAACACATCTGCCAAAGGCACCAATACTTGGGTTTCCTAACAAAAGGATTGAATGGTAGGAATTTAATTAGGGTTCACCTTATTGCTCGAGGGCTATACAATAAGGCTCGCTAAAGTAGGGTGCTCTGTGAGAAAATATGCATCCCTAGGTGCCGGTTTTTAAAGCTTGGTCACATGCCTGCTACCAGGCAGGTAGAAACATTTTCAACCAAGTGATCGGCATCTTTAAATGAGAGCATTATGTTGCCAGCCCTAGCTGTTTGATTGTTCATCAACATTTTACATAAGTCTCAATAGCAAAACACTTGTAATTCTAGTACCTCAGGTACCGTTTTTTTGGCGATCCATGTAACCGATCAAGCTCTGCCTCAGTGGATGTGTCAAACCCTCTGGCATTTAAAAAAAACAATGCATGTGGCATCAACACTGTAATCAGGTATCCAAGAAGGCCAGATATCCAAGAAGGTCAGATTGGAAAAGGTTCAGCTCAAAGATAAGATCCACGCCCTTAATGAGATCTTTTTAGAGACCACCACTATCTCTAATAGAGAACTTCTTGATCAGGCTAAACGTGAGCTTAGCACTGTTTATAACACACAAAGCGAGATCTTCTTTTAACGCTTTCAGCAAAAAGTTTATGAAGAGAGCAACTTCACTGGTAGACTTTTGGCGTGGCAGGCCAAAGAGCAGGCAGTAGCAAATCAAATTAAAGCGTTAAAATGTCCCCTCACAAGATCCAAGGAAATTAGGGGATATTATGAAGACCCATTATGAAACTATCTATGGGGAATCACAAAGGGTAGACAACCAAAGACTGACCACATTTCTTCATGAAAATCCATCTCTAACCCTCTCAGAAATAGATAATCAATCTATGGCATACCCTTTCTCTTTGTCTGAACTCGAGGAGGTAGTAATGGGTTTGGCAAATGGCAAGGACTGCGGTCCGGATGGATTCCCAGCAGAATTTTTTAAGGTTTTTTTAGGAGCAGTTTCAGATTTTTTTTGGGTTTTGATAAACTCACTACTGGAAGGGGGATCGGTTCCTGAATCTTTTAGACAGGGGAATATTGTTAGTTTTCCAAAGAAAGGCAAGGACACTGTGGATCCTAGTTCTTATCGTCCAATTACGTTGCAGAATGCGGACTATAAAATCGTAACTAAACTTTTATCCTGTCGGTTCAATACATTTGCAGCACATTTAATTCATCCCGATCAGAAGAACAAGTTACTTACCTTCGGTAACGCTTTTTCTGGCAGATACAGTTTCTGCCTATGGATTCCTCATCTTGTGAATATCCCCCTTGCTTCAGCAACATTCGGAGAGTCTTTTTGTAGCTTCACACCGACGTGGACTTGGACGTCATAGAGACACGGCATTGCTCGCGACTCCGCTGACGTCACCGACGCCGGCGTGATGACATCAGTTCCGCCCTTTTTTCCGTGCCTTTGAGGCACACGGACAAACCAGTGACAATAGATATATACACAGTATACACAGTACACAATAGTCAAGGTGTCAGTGTGAAGCAAATGCAGAAAACATTTGAAATAACACATTTTCTAGACCAAGAAGTAAAAACATCACAGTAATTCTGTTATAGACGAGTAGACAACGGGGAGGCGGGTGGGACAGTGAGGAATCCACAGGCCGATACTGTATCTACCAGAAAAAGCGTTACTGAAGGTAAGTAACTTGTTCTTCTGACAGATACATCTGCCAGTGGATTCCTCACCTTGTGAATAGAGTCCCACAGCAGTCTTCACTCGCGCAGGAGGGTGTCCACTCTTCTAAACCAGGAAGTCCTGGAGAACAGAGCGCGCAAAGTGACCCTCCCTCCTCACTTCATTATCTAAGCAGTAATGTCTTGCGAAAGTGTGGAGGGAGGTCCAAGTCGCGGCCCTGCAGATATCCTCTACAGGCACACCTCTAGTCAATGCTGAGGTTGACGACTTAGCCCTTGTAGAATGAGCCCGTATACCCTCAGGTGGTTCCTTACCGGCCAAAGAGTAGCAGATCTTAATGCAGAGGACGATCCATCTTGATAATGTTCTTTTATGGACGGCTCTTCCTTTTTTACAACCAGCAAAACCAATGAAGAGCTGGTCATCCATACAACAGTCTTTCGTTCTGTCCATGTAAAAGCTTACAGCCCTCTTAGGGTCTAGACGATACAGTCTTTCCATCTCCTTGGAAGGGTGAGGTGGAGGATAAAAGGTAGGAAGGGTAATCGATTGTCCAAGGTGGAAAGGAGTCACCACCTTAGGGAGAAAAGCAGCCCTGGTCCTAAGAACCATTCGATCAGCATGAATGGTCAAGAATGGGGGCTTGGAATTAAGAGCTTGAAGCTCACTTACCCTCCTTGCTGAGGTTATTGCAACGAGGAAGACTGTCTTTAGAGTCGAGAGCCTCATAGGACATTTGTGAAGGGGCTCAAAGGGAGCACCCATCAAAAATGTCAAGACAAGATTTAAGTCCCACTGAGGTACAATAAAAGGAGTAGGATAAAACTTATTTGTGAAGCCCTTCAAAAACCTCAAAACTACAGGTGACTTAAAAAGAGATGGCTGGCCTTGCAAGCAGAGAAATGCCAAACTCTCAATGGGAGCTCAGAGGGAAAAAGGACTGGGTCGCTCTCCACTCAAACATAGACCTACAACAAAAGACCCTTTCCAACGGACGTCAACACATATCGGTGACTGAAAGAATAGAACAGTCTATATGTACTGTTACCTACTCCTGTCCTCTTCAATTTATGAGGGGAAAATTCACTGTACTCCGCCCAAGTTTACGTTTAAAAAGACCTATCCTCCTTGACAGAGACACAGAACAACAAGTACTCTGACTCAATATCAAAGATCCACACCACCAATGTTGGACCGAATACTGCTTAGAAAAAATGTGCGAGAAACAAATGACACCTCACGGAAACACCACCAACGGGGTAACTGGTATGTAATTTCCAGACAAGCCCCTGTCTCATCATCGGTAGTCACTTGATTCTCAAAGAAAGTAGAAAGAAAGAAAGTGTCCAAAACAAACAACCAAAAACGTGTAACAAACAGTGGAAAGCAGAAGCATCTGCTAGTGACAAACACACAACATAAATAAGTGCATAAAACACAGCATACAGTTCCCTTAACCAACTTTATTTATAGGGAAATGAGTATATGCTGCACAAATATAAAGGCTGGTAGCTATTCATTCATACCATTACCTATTGCCAGTGCCGACATGTTTCACTGCCATATCAATTTAAGCAGTTTCATCAGGGCTGCACTATATGCTGCCACTCCACTCTTGGACACTCGTTCTGTGTTAACCAGAGTCAGCCTAGTTGCTCATACCAGCCGTCCCGGGGTTGATAAGAATGCAGGAGTACTCCAAACGTGAGTTCTCGCCTTCACTTAGCTTTGAGCTTTCTTGATGTCGCCTCGTTAGCGTGGAGGAGACGAAGCGCTAACGAGGCGACATCACGAAAGCTCAAAGCTAAGTGAAGACGAGAACTCACGTTCCACTGCTGTGCTTGGTGAGTAGAGTACTTCTGTAAGCAGATTCAACTTAAATTCAACAGTTGGTAATGTCAAATCTAAAAGTCCTACTGCCTTCCTCATTACTACATGATATGGAGTGGTGTGACTCACTGGTTAGAGGCGGCAGACCCGGGACCAGGGTTCAATTCCCGACGCGGCAGGGTTGTGGACCAGGGTCAGCGGACTCGATAATTCTCACCTCGGTGCCTACTCTTACCAGGGATCACACTCGGCAACTCTGGGCATAGCTTGCCTCATCTTCACAACGGCCCCCCACATACGCCGGGGATGCCTGGTTTCACCTTGGAGATACCCAGTAGAGACCATCTCACAGGGAAAGCCAGGACGGGTTCCCCAGCGGTCTATTGCGCAGAGATACTCCTTCGGGAGTCGATTCTAGCGCGTTAGAAACCCACAATTAAATTAAATTAAATATGGCTGGACATCCTTTGAAGGTGCATCCGGACCTGATGATAATTCCCACTCTGGGGAAAAATCTAGACCACTAGCATCAGCCAGCTCTTCGTAGCAATCCTCATCCAGCTCACCTTCCTCCAAGTCTGGATGAGACTCGATGTACCTTCGTTCCTCCAAGAGGCGTTGTGCTTCCCTCCTGGACCTCTCCTTAACACGCCTCGCTGCCGGATCCACCATCGACTCCGACAGAGCCGGAGCCGACGTTGGTACCAAATCCGATGGCCCAGTTGAAAGCTCCAAAGGTCTGCTTGGAGTGGGCGACACCGGTATCGGAGTCGTCAACTTCGGAGGTGCCGGTGTCGACCTCGGCGGAGCCGGGCACTGCTACGGCGGCGTGGGGGCTGGCATAAACGGCATGAATGGTGCTGGGGCATAAGAGTGTGGAACACCCAAATTAAATGCCAGTGGACCCATGGGACCCGAAGGTGAACCAGAGGGGTACCATGCCCTTGTAAATACGCCATACATAGCGTTCAGGAACGCTGATGGGTCCTGGCCTGGTGCAGGAAAAGGTGGATGAACAGGCCGATCTCGAGGTATGTTCGAATCCGGCTCTTCTACAGGCGCCGATTCTTCTTCCTCCACAGGGACTTCCTCCTCCTCCTCCTCCTCTTGAGCCGGTGACGGCGTCGGAGTTGGATCTGAAGCCAGAGCCGGAGAATGAACTTGTGACTCCGAAGGCGAGGCCTCACCTTCCCGATCCGAAGTCACTTTCGGGGGGATCACCTTCGATCAAACCTTTTTGGGCGACCTCGACTTTGAGCCCGACTTCTCACCCGAATGACGTCGAGACTCATGCCTCCGTCTCTTGTGATTCTTATGCGACCTCGAAGCATGTTCCGATGAGGACTTCGAAGCCGATGCCTCTCGAGATCTTGATCTTGATCTTGACTTCGATCTCAACCTCAACTTCATCCTCCTTGAGCGGGATCTTGAAGTCTTCCTACCTTTGTCAGCTTTCAGCTTCGCTACAAGAAGTTTGGTTTCCCTCTCTCGCAGGGCCTTAGGGTTCATTTTTCGGCACGATGAACATCCATCCACATCGTGTTCAGAGCTTAAACACCAAATACAGCCTTGGTGTGGATCCGTAATGGACATCATCTTCTCGCACTCCCTGCAGGGCTTAAATCCGGTCTTCTTTGTCGACATTTTAGGGAGACAAAGAGGCAAGAGAACAAGAAAACAATGAAAAATAGTAACAGAGTTACCAAAAGCTACTGAGTATCCCGAAACCGTTAGCGTCGACGACGCGGAAAAAAGGGAACTGATGTCATCACACCGGCGTGGGCCTATTGTTGGCATCGGTGACGTCAGCGGAGTCGCGAGCGATGCCAAGTCCACGTCGGCGCGAAGCTACAAAAAGAATTTCCGAATGTTGCTGACGCAAGGGGGATATTCACAAGGTGAGGAATCCACTGGCAGATGTATCTATCAGAATGGGTTTTTAGCAGGAAGACAAATGGCCACTAATACCCACTTTCTCGCTGAAGCCCTGGACTTTTTGGAGGGTCGGAAAATTCCGGCTCTCATTTTGCTTTTAGATGCCTAAAAGGCCTTTGACCTTGAGGTTTGGGAGACATTATTCTTAATTTTACATTCTTTTAATATCCCAAGGTCACTGATATTGTTAATTCAGAGTCTTTATAAAAATGCGATGACCAATATAATTATTAACTCGGAAGTTGCAGGGTCCATTACAATCAAGCGAGGTACAAGGCAAGGTTGCCCTTTGTCCCCCATGCTATTTGCGTTTTTTATTGAACTCCTCGCAACTGCAATTCATAATTGTGCTGATTTTACCCCCCAATTTTAGCCATGCCTAAAATAAAGCTGTATGCCGACGACATTATGCTGTTAATTAAGCCTACTATCGAGGCGCAATCTAAAGTATTTGAATTATTTGCAGACTTTGAGGCTCTAGGGGGGTATCGTATTAATAAGTGTAAGACAGAAATTATTCAATGCTGGAGCGATGTTTCGAATTTACACCCTGATCTTCAAAGCTCTGTTAAATCTAATCCAAAAAGATATTTAGGAATATTTTTCTAAAACCTTATTGATGATCTCTACAAATTAAACTTTATTCCCCTAATAAAAAGAGTTAAAGGGCTATTCACCCGGTGGAATCTACTTCCCTTATCCACCTTGGGACGGGTGGCTTTGATAAAAATGTCGGTTTTACCATTATTTAATTTTCTGTTTGCTTCAATTCCGTGTATTTTATCAAACTCCTTTTTTTCTCAGGTAGGGTCAATGTTTACAACTTTTATATGGGCAAAGAAAGTTCCACGCCTTGCACTTAGCACTTTATATGAAGATCTTGATCAAGGCGGACTAGCACTTCCCAATCTCAAGGCCTACTATGATGCGTACTTTGCACAATATTTATCGAGGTTTAAGCCTGCACCACAATTCCACTTCTTTATTAATTTTTTTATTAACCTCATGTGTCAGGACAGTCAAATCCACTCTCCTTTGTTGATGCATGGACTGCCAAAGCTGGTCTGCTATAAGAGCCTACAATGGCTTTTGAAGAGAAGACAGGCTTTTTATAAAAAAAATATTCAATACCTGCAATCAACTCTGCTACTTTATTAGAAGAGATTCTCCCCATTATCGGTGTTAGACAACCCAGCTGCCTAGCCATAAAATGGGCGGAAGCGGGATTTGTTAAAATTTCTGATTTTATACGGGATGGCAACTGGGTATCCATAACAGATATGCGTCAAGTATTAACCAGTGATTTTATCTTAATGAACTCCTATAATACTCTATTTAAATATCTAGCTAAAATCAATACTATCTCCTTTTTGACACAGACTCAGCTGGTTGAGAATTTGTTAATAAAGGCTTCAGACAGGAAACCTGGAGCATGGAAGAAATATCTGATCTCAGTAAGCGGGGTTGATGTCGAATCTAAAGCCTTAAGGAAATGGTCAAAACAGGAAAATTATGAAATGTCTCCTTATATCTGGACCACTATTAATAGGTTGAATTTCACCTCCCTAAGAGGGGAAAATTGGCGTAGGATGTTATTTTTTAGTAAATGGCTTTTGTATAGAACCCCAGCTGCCTTGGCTAAAATGTACCCCAATCAGTCTTCCAATTGTTTTAGATGTATGAATTTCTCTGTGGCGAATTGGACTCATGTTGTGCTCCGCTGTCCAAAGATTTGTGCATTCTGGGCAGAGGTTTTTATCTATTTAGAAAAAGAATGTAATTTGCAGTTGGAAGTAAATGACAGGTTAATACTATTTGGATTTGATCCGGACCTTCAGTTTGCTGATCCAGTAACTAGATTTCTTTATATAGCTATGGCGATTGCGAGATCACTGATTCTTCAAAACTGGCGATCCGACTCAATACCGTCTGCTTTGGAATGGGGGCGTAAGATAAGAAGGGTTAAGAAAAGTGAATTTATCTTTGCTGAAAGAAATGGGGGACTTAATAAATTTAATAAAATATGGGGTACGAGATTTGATTAAAACAAAGGGGAAGGATCTCTTGGTTAGTGTATTTGATGAAGGGCTTGATTGCTAATCAAGACTCCGTTAAATGGTTAATTATTTATCTTTTCATGTATTTATTGTGTAAATGTCCACATGAGGCTTTTTCTATGGGAATATGCTGCTTGTATACATGATCTGCTATTTTTATGAAGTGTATAAGATGTAAACAGAGATTATGACCTTACGTGATTTATTAATTGTGATGCTCTAATGCTGTGTTATGTATATGTTTTGTTTTGTTATCAATCTTGGCTTCAATTAAAAAAAACTAAAAATAAACAGTGTAATCAGGGAGAGCAATTCATCGTCATCACCAGTACCCTGTAATGTACACCGGATCTGCCAAAATTTCAGAATCAAAGTAAAAAAGATAACAGTTTCTTTGATAATACCAGTCATGAGTGCAGAAAGAACGGAACTGACGTCAGAAGGCTGGGTGGTATTTATATGTGGCTCTGCTCCAATCACTTTCGGGCCAGCCACTGCAAGAGGCACAGGTAAGTCACCCCTATAGCAGGCCTTACAGCCCGAAGGGAGGATGCACTATACCTCTTGTGAGGACACAAATGCATGAACATATATGCCCCTATAGTTTCTAAGTCTATTCTAATGCATAATAAGTGCATAGTGAAGCCATACTGAGTACATGGGCTTGGAGCTTGTCAGTATGAGTTCCAAATCTCCATGATGGCTCCACTGAATCCCTAGTTGTTTGGTACCAAACATCTCAAATAAATGAGCCCTCACTGATGCCAGTGTTGAATTAATTCATAAATGCACTCAGAGGGCACCTCAGATGTGCCCCTAGAAAACCTACCAAACCACTAGTGTGTAGCTGACTGGTCTACACCAGCCTACCACTTCCAGAAATGCTTTTGACCTCCTGAGGTGGGAGCCTTGAGCTCTTGTGGGTCATAAAAAGCCTGCTCTGGGTAGGGGTGCTTCACTCCTACTCTCTCGTGCAGGAACAGCATTTACGGCCAGTAAGCATCAAAGGATTCCTGAACTTTGTTATGCTAGCCAGGGCCTCCCCAGCTAGTGAAGATGTCTGCCCCGACCAAGCCCACTCTTGGCAGCAAGGTCAGTGGGAACAATTGTAAGCAGGAGTGATGTGTACTCTCTCAGCCAGGACCACCCCTAAGGTGTCATGAGCTGAAGTTACCTCCTCCATTGAAAATCCTCCATATTTGTTGGGAGGATTTCAGCCAATATGATTAAGGGTATGCCTCCTCCACACACAAAGGGAGTGGACATACAAAGAGTGTTGTCACACTGAAGGTAAGTAGCGCATTGGCTACTACATTCCAACACCTGTAATGCGCCTAAATTGAGGACTTATGGGCACCCTGAACCTTAATCCCCAATTTCCTGATGACCTATAGAAGACAAAAGACTGAAAAGTTGTACCAGCAGTAAAGACTCCAGATAACAACTAACTTGGCCCCAGCACTACCAGCCTGTCTGCAGCCATCGAAGAAACCTGTTCCCAAAAGCGACTTGTTCTGCTGGCTCCAAACCTCTGGGAGGACTGCCTGCCTTCCCCAAAGACCAAGGACTCCTGAGGACAGTGGCCCTGTCCACAAAGAAACCAGCATCAAGAACTCCAGTGCCCTGACCCACATCTTGCATGATACACTTGGATGTGATCTGGCAGAGGGGGAACATGTCGAGCGGCTAGCAGCAGGTCGTGGGAGCTTCTCCGTGTGTGCTGAGTAAATAGGAGTATGTGGTAAGGAGGATGAGGTGCTGGAGTATCTAGAAACAGGGGACATTAAGAGAAGCAAAAACATGAAAATGTCATTAATCTGCTTCATGTGCTGATGAGAGCTTGCTTGATTTTACTGCGTTTCAATCGCCGCGGGTGCCGGAAATATGGAGCAGCATTGCTCGAAAGCCGCGCTCGAGCCCTGAAGAGGGCGACGGGCTGCGGTAAGAATTTCGCTTTCGCAGCAAGGGTGGAAGAGAGAGCATCAAGGGAAGAGGTGAGGCTGAGTTGGCAACATCACTCTCGAGGCACCAAGAACAAAAGATCTTGCAGGGGAGTGCAGAGCCCCCGGGGGTTCAGAGTGCGAGTGGGGAGAGGCACAGCAGGGTTTGAAGCTGGTGCTTGGGGGGCGACTCTCGGGGGCATTCAGAAAGTAAAAATACAAGATATACTTTGAGAAGCGTTTGAAAAGGGGCTCTTCTTTTCGACCAACAGTTGGCCATTGTGGGAAAGAAGGGAGGATCAGAAGGAAAGGTCAGAAAGAGCAAGATAGAAGTGAGGTTCCCGATAATGTTTAAAAAGCTGTTTCTGGCAAAGATTGTATTTTTGAAAGGATAGATCAAAAAAAGCACAACAAGGTGGACCCGAATGTTATGGTCACCTCTTCCACTTTAGGTGGTAATATAGCGTCTTGCTGGGTAAACGATTAAGAAAAGGGGGTGGTGATGAACAGAGTGTCTGAATTAAGCAGACCACTCTTACCCAGTCCAAAGATCAGGGCTTGATCCATCACCGTTTTTTAGCTCACTGCACCATCCCAGCTCAGAACTTGGCTATATGCAAATTAGTCTGACCCTGGCCCAGTGCATCATGGGAACAGGGCAGACCAAACTACCAAGCCAATTCTTATACTGGGAAGGAAACAAGCTACCGGGGACCGGTTTCTGGCATTTCAGCCGTCTTCGGCCCGGCTTGCTTGAATCCTGATGGTGCAATGAGCTAGGGACTCACATCTGAGTATACCCTTCCACGCTTATGGTGGACAAAAATGATTCAGAAAAGGGGGTGGTGATGAACAGAGTGTCTGAATTAGGCAGACCACTCTTACCCAGTCCAAAGATCAGGGCTTGATCGATCACCGTTTTTTAGCTCACTGCACCATCAATTCAAGCAAGCCGGGCCGAAGAAGGCTGAAATGCCAGAAACCGGTCCCCGGTAGCTTGTCTCCTTTCTGGTGAAGAATTGGCTTGGTAGTTTAGTCTGCCCTGTTCCCATGATGCACTGGGCCAGGGACAGACTGATTTGCATATAGCCAGGTTCTGAGCTGGGATGGTGCAGTGAGATAAATAACGGTGATGGATCAAGCCCTGATCTTTGGACTGGGTAAGAGTGGTCTGCTTAATTCAGACACTCTGTTCATCACCACCCCCTTTTCTGAATCGTTGCTGGGTAAATGTCACTAGCCCTAATAGATTCCAAGTTTTGGCTGTGGATGACCCAGGAGTCTTAGAGGAAGAAGTACAAGGGCATCAAAAAGATGTGTTAGAACCTGCTGACACCTCAAGGGGTAGAATATAAGGGAATAAAATATCTTAACTGCCTTAACGCCAAATACATCTCCTGGACAATCAACTTCCGAAACAAATGTTATCAGGGCAGCCTTAAGTGACGAGGGACAGTCAGTAGGGGCTCTGGTCCAGGCTCTCTCATTAGAAATTAAGAGTAGGTTTGAGACCTCCGAGATCAATTAAAGGGAAATTAGATTGGCCAGTGAAAAGCTGGAATAAAAGATCAACAAGTTCGCTAAAAGAACAGCAATCCCTGAAGAATCGGTTAAAGAGTTAAAAGTAAATATACGAGCTAATAAAGAGGATATCAGCTTTTTAAAATCAAAAAAAGAAGGAAACTACGAGAGAATGGAGATTTTGGAGAATGACTGGAGATGAAATAATTTGCAGAACCTGAATGTACCGGAAGGAGCACCGGGGGAAGATCTAAAAAACGTATGTGGTTAAATTAGTTAAAAACGGGGTGAAAATTGAAGGCATTGAGCAAGACAGCCTCAAGGATATACAAAGGGTTCATCAGACCCGTTTAGATTAAATCCAAATAGAGCTATGCAAAGGAATAACTTGATTTATTTTCTTATCTTCAGCTTAAAAGAGCGTATATTGTCAAGGGCCTTAAAATTGAAATCCCTAAAAGTAGACAGGATTATATGTGAGATAAGGTCTGACATTTCCAATATCACATCAAATAAACAGTGGGAACTGGGGGGAAGAATAGATCAACTAAAGAAATTGGGGGAAACTGTGCAGATGAAACTTTCAACAATTCTAAAAGTGATGTTCAATAATAAAATGCAAAGTTTTCGCAGCACTAAGGAAGTGGATGCATTTATAGAGAGCATTTCGGGGGGCCATTGAATAAAGATTTAGGGATTCAGGTTGAGACTGGTCTTGTTAGGGATATTTTTATTCTCGTAAGATTAATTATGGGATATTAAGATTACTTGTGGGAAAACAAGGGCTTTCTTAAATTTTGTTCTCCTAGGTATACAATATCTAATTTGGCATGCAAGGAGGGGGTTAGCGCCCAAAAGGCCTAGGCCATGAGGAAGTCAGGGCAGGTTTTCCTGGGAGGGGAGGGAGGGTTAGGGGGTATGGGCACTGGGTGGAGAGCAAATAGGAAAAAAAATATACAAAATAACCTCAGACACTTCATATCCCTTGGTTACATTTTTAATCAACATGCCAAATGAAATACAGGTTCCTATCCTAAATTCAAAAGTGATGGCCGAAATTAGGGTAGCCCACATTAGTATTGTATCATGGAATGTAAATGGGTTGAGGGCGAAAGGAAGAAGGGAATGATTAATGCAATATTTAAAAGTTCAGCCGGCCCAGGTAATAATTCTACAAGAGACACATTTGATGGAAAAAGAGTGTGTAGAATTATTTAAACCAAGGAGATGTGTTGTAAATTAGCATAATGGGTTAGCGTTAGCAGAAGCCATCTAATGTTTAGAAGTTATCTTATCCGCTTTTTAGAAGCCATTTTAGTTTCTGGAGGCCATCTTGTCTACCATGTGCTGCCATGTGCTCACTATGTGATTTGTCCTACCTTCCTTTTAGTTGCGCCTGTAGTCTGCCTAGTAACAGGATATATTTAGCCTCCTCCACTTTCACGCATGCTCAGAAATGCCTGGTAGAGTCTGCATCTGTTACTGATTAGTTTTACATAGGAATGTGTTCACGACATTCTGAAACTGTTAGCTCCTCCCACTTGGTTCAACAAAGAGAAACTATATGTCCATATTAGGTATTCTTTGTGTGCTCACAGGAGCCAAGACTGCCCCTTTCATGTATGCTTACTGTGTAAGTCTGAAAACGTATATAAGGCGTCAGCCTTCTGAATTCCTCAGACTGTCTCATTCATTTGCCATGGCTTTTGGGCGACGCAGCCTCACCTCATATAAGTGTAATAAATTGTCCTTTGATATTTCAGAGTTCTGTGTCAGTCTCTTACTGCTTTTATTTGAATACCACAAATGGCGAGCCAGCCAGGAGTCATTAGAGAGGTGGCTATCTGAAGGAGTGATCACCTTGCCAGGAGGCAGAAAACTACTGAGCAGTATGGGACTGGTTTCTGCAAAGAAGGTATGCTGTGCACGGCGCGCTTCTGGTGATTCCTTGTGTCTGCAGCTCGGTGTGTTTCTGCCCTTCCTGATTTCTGATCCTCCCCAGGAAGTCACCCCTACTGAGAACACTTTTGGCGTGAGTATTAAAATGTAACATAAAAAGATAGACTGTTAGATAAGACTTGGCAGTTAGAATTTGGACAGCTTATGTTTGGTAAAAGTAATTTTGCGGCGCCTGTTCTAAGTTTTGGATGCCTTTGTATGGTAAGGTAGTCTTAGGAACGCTTACTGTGGCATATTCGTATTTGAGATAGACTTGTCTACTTTGAATTGTGTTTGACCTTCGAAGAATATGATATGAATATGATTTGATGTGATTTGATGTGATATGTATGTGTTGCAACTCATATAGGCAGGTTATGCGAGGATATTTCCTCAACCTTTGATAGTAGTGTATATTTTGCACTATTTTTGGCATGCCTGTTGTCTTTGGTTAAGCTCACATGTTAAAATGTGTTGCTTCTGTGAAAGGTACCATAATGTGATGTGAAGTAAATGAGCCGGCTTCCCTTAGAAGGGATACCTAAATAGGTTTAGGTGTGAAAACATATTTCTTCCTTGGTGATTTTGTATCCCCAGGGAACTAAAATATGGCCATAATACATGTAAGGATCCTTTGTTCTGTGCACTTTTATGAATGGGGAATGCAGAGCGATTTTTGGTGCTCTGCCAGTCAAAAAATTGTGAATTGAAACATCATTGCCAAACGTTCCTTGTAAATATGACGTACAACTAGCATTTACAATTGGTTTGGTTTAGGTTCTGTTTGTGGGGTGTCTTTTTGTCTCAGTCTCATGTGTTGATCTGTGGGTTTAATGTGTGTTTAAATGTGGGTTTTTTCCTTGTTAGTGTAATTTCTGCTTGTGAATAGCGTTGGCGCGAATTTATGAAACACATGCCTTAAGCGCTGTATTGTGTGTCCTGAATGTTTGAAATCTTTCTGTTTCTGTGTGAAATGAGCTCAATGCGTGATTGTGGATTTCTTGATGTTTTCAGTCTGTTAAGGAAAATGTTGGATTAATTGATATTAGGTGGAGATTAAATAAGAATGCAGTACTTTGCTATGTTATCTGCAAAAATTGCTATATGTTGCTTTGTAATTTATAGACTAAGCAAAAGCGCATATGTGCAAAATGTTAAATGCTTAAATTAGATAAAGTTAAAATTTACATTCACTAGGAACATGAAAGGCCTCAAAATTAAATTGTGTGTTTGGTAGGGAAAACGAAATTGTAGCCTTTTTTACTTACATGCATTTTCATACATGTAAAATGTTAAAACTTCAGCTAAAGTGAATTTTTGCTATGTTTAAATGCATCCTGTGGCACACACGTTTCTGAACAGTTTCTGTTTTCAGTAAGACTGAAAGTTCTGGGGTCAGCTTTGTGCAGGCCATTTCCTGCCTTGAGAACGGCAGATGGGGTTTTTGAAAGGCAATAAATGAATAAATGTCATTGGAATGTTTATTCAGTCAGAGCCTAGCCGGTAGTTTAACACGGTCTGAATTTAACATTTCAGAATAAGTGTTTTAAAGGGTTACAAAAGTAAGTTGCATTATTTTGTATTGCAGGAAGACATTTTACTTGCGGTTTTCCTCTCTTTAAATACGTTTTTCCAACTATATTCTTGGGTTGTTGCTCAAATGTCCTCTTTTAAATTCTGGCGCGAAAATCTGTCTTGTTCTAAGTTAGGCTTTTGTGCGTAGGCTCATACATGACTGCATCTAAATTGATAGGCAAAAGATGCAGTTTGGTTTTTAAAATAAGGATTTAGCAATTCAGACTGGGTTTAGAAAAAAGAATAAAAAAGATAAATTATTAATAATGGGAAAATTATTTGAAAAAAAAATGTGTTTTTTAAAATCGTTTTTAGATATTCATAAAGCTTAATACTCATACTATGACCTCCTAAAATTAAAATTTGATTTCAGTGATGTGTGAATGCATAATTAGGATATTTGCAAGTTAAGGTTTTACTTGGCGCAGGCTGAAGGCTCATTCTTCTAAGCCATTACATGCGAGATACTTCATGTTTGCTCTTTGTAATTTGTAAAGCACATTCTGGGGTTGATAAATTAGTAATGCAATTGTAGGATTTTCATTTTTAAGTGCCCCAAAGTCAAAAGTCGAAATTCAGTTAAAATGGACTTTTTACATAGCACTCTTGTCATTTCCCATAGCCTTGCAGTGTTTCTGGCTTTCAGAACATGTATATTTGTGTATATTACAAACTTGTGGGTTGTTATTAGTCAAGGTTGTTCTTCATAGCTCAGTGAGCCACTGTGCCCAGTGCAGAGGTTTATGGTTATTAGCAGGGTTGAAGGTTCTACCTTTTTGGCAGGGCCTATTTTGTCTCTCATCTTTGTAAAAGCTGATAAATGAGTACCATTGCATAGGGTGGTAGCAAACATTTAATATAATGCTGGTATGCTATGTTATTATGTTCTGCAAATTGTTCACAGTAAATGTTTTACTAAATGAATTTTATCCCTGAAAGAAGTCATTTATATAACATGTGTTTTTCAACAGGGTTGTTTTTTTTTAGTTTTAGCTTAGAATGAGTGGGGAAGGGTTTCTGGCTTGGTCAGTTTGAGTGAGGGAATAGGAAAAAGGGTCTGAAAGGACCGCACGGTTCACCTGGCAGGGTTTGACCTTAAGGTCAGTGAGAAGGGGGTTTAGCAGTAAGTGAAGACAGATGGAGCAATGACTGCTTGGTGAAAAGCTTCTCTGACTAGCAGAATTTCAAGCTTGCACATTAGATGGTTTGCGCGAGGCTTTACGTCCACGTCTGCAGCTCATTATATCAGGGTTTTGTTTTTGAGAAGTGCATTCTTGACCAGCCTTGAAGCAAGGGAAACAGCAGGCCCTCAGGGGCTTTGGGGAGAGAGGGGGCCATGAGGGGCTCGCAGGCTCCCAGGGCCATGAGGGGCTCGCAGGCTCCCAGAGCCATGAGGGGCTGGCAGGCTCCCAGGGCCTTGAGGGCCGAGGGTCTAAAAAGGGTAGCAAGGAAAGGCTGGTGCAAGGGACGCAGTGTGTCTGTAAAAGAGCTTTATTTTTGGACAGTCAATATTTAAGTGGGTTAGCATGTTTTAAAAGAAGGATGGTTGGTTACCAGTTGAGATTTTACTTTGTTATGCGCTGTGTTAGTAGTATGTTAAAAGAGATGGGTTTTATTATGACTTCTTTGAAATGAAATGTTTGTGTGTTTTTTTCATGATTTGGCATTTTTTCCCTTATGAATGGTTCTTGCTGACACTTGTGTATCACAAGCGACACTGTAAGTTTTATTTGCCAGCTTTGATAACCAGCAACTGGTGATCACCTGGCAAAAGCGGGGTGTGAGTAAATTAAAGCGTAAGTTTGGTACAATTTGATTTTGATTTTCGTTTCTGACAAATTAAGCTGGCCTGGATTCTGGGTTTTGGGGTGCATG
The DNA here is from genome assembly GCF_964263255.1 of Lissotriton vulgaris. NCBI lineage: Eukaryota > Metazoa > Chordata > Amphibia > Caudata > Salamandridae > Lissotriton > Lissotriton vulgaris. The sequence goes on along the minus strand of NC_141691.1, from coordinate 2,023,006,525 downwards.
AATGCATGCGTTTCTGCTTGATTACAAGTGCCATTGTGCTTTGTCTATGCTTTTTGTGCTTACTATATATGCATGTATATTTGATAATGACGTGATGACATGTTGTTTTGTTTTATTAGCTGCTTTTTGATATTATTACAAATTTGCCCGTGTTGTGAAGGGACATGTATGATGGTATGTGTCATTGAACACCACGTGGTTAATATTTGCGTTGATACTAAATTTCACAGATATGATATTTGCATACTGTGAACATGAAAATACATTGCCTCACCAGTGAATGTTAAAATTTGGCCATATAGTATTGAAGTAAAATAAAAAAAGATATACAAGAAGCCACAATACTGCCCTTCTCTCTTAAGGAACAGGCAGGCCTAGATTTATATACATATCCTTGATTGGACCTAAAGATGAAATTATAGATTCGTGGCTCTTGTTAAAAGGTGACCTGAATTTTTCATTTTTTCTAAATTTTTCATTTTTTCCCTTGAAGAAGGAACTGGACCATTAGCTGAGATTACTGTATATGGTGTAGTGCTTCTCCCCAGATGTTGCATTATGCCCAGATTGCAGAGATGTAATAGGAACAACCACATTATGCATAATTCCCTTTTTGTATGACCTGACCAGACTGTTTCTTTCTCTTAAGACTTTGCTTTAGGCCTATATTTTTGATGCTTTCCAGTCTGACTGTCAGCTTCGTGATAGACTGGTTAACTGACTTAATAATATAGTGTGAAAAGTTTCCCATTTCAATGGGAGACACTGTATGTTCATTCTTGAAATGTGAAAAATGTAATGGCCATTCTAATTAGGTTCTCAGTTCTTTTTTCTGCTGTTTTAATATTTGATAGACCACATGTGTTTTAATAATGGAAAGATTAGGAGTTTTTACTCTTGTTTTTCTCTGTTTTCACATTTTTGATAAATTAGCCATTGTCTGAATGCCCCTGATCATCTATTTTATGTGATTTCGTTTTTGAAGTGTTTTAGATGAGGGATTTAGGAACACTTAGATTTTCTCATTTGGGAAAATGTTTAGCCCATTAGATGATGCCCCTATATGTAAGGACTTCCATTCAGATAGAATGTTTATGTAATTATCTACCCTTAGATGATAGAAGACATGCTCTCATATGGAAACCCAATTGAAGAGGCTAGAGTCATTGTTTTGCCTTCTATGAGAATGATAATGCATTTTAGGTCATGATAGTCCCATGACATATGAGCACTCTCTTGAAGATTGTAGGCAAACTGATTGCAATCCCCTTATTAAATATTGCAATGTTTTTTTGTATAAAAATTGAAGGAAACTAACAATTGTGTCACATCTCCTATGTCACTAGGTTCTGTAGGATATTACAGAGTCAAAGGGAGAGTGACACCTGCAGAACAAATGACAAAGATGAATTCGAATCCTATCCTTGACAGCCATAGATAAAAGCAGGAAGTTTTGGTCTATAGTCCCAGCACCCAGTAAGGAATCTGCACGCCATCAATGGTATTTCCAAGTTCTTTGTTTGCCTTATTGGCTAGCATTCTACGACAGAAGAAAAGGAGCTTCTTTGATTTTGCAACAGAATGGAAAAAATTTCAGAAAAGGAAAAAAAAGGTACCTGTTATGTACTGGCAACCTCTGACAGTGTTCAGCCCCCTGAGTCCTTGGCCTAAGTTTTGGCCTGAGCCCCTTGAGCCCTTTTGTCTGAGTCTTGGCCTGAGTCTTTGCCTGAGTTTGGCAACATCGTTCCCTTTTTTCCCCTTTTGCCTACCGGAAGAGCAGTGAAATGGAGAATTCGAGATTGGCAAGAGGCACTACATTCTGGTGCCCATGAAAGAGCAGCTTGAGCGTCCTCTGACACTGAATAAGGAGTGTTGGAGTCTGAAAGTGCTGTTGATTTTGCAATAGTGTTTGGATCTGCACGAGATGCTTTGTGCCCTTGATCACGAAGAGCACATCATTTGTAGTGTCTGCCGTAGTGTCTGCCGCAGATTGAATTGAATTGAATTGAAACTGCACTTGTATAGCGCTATCTACCCGGAGGCCTCGTAGCTCTTATGACTGGAAACTTACTTAGCGCGGGCTCAGGGAAGATCAGCAGGATTTAGCATACAGGTGAGTTTTCAAGGCTTTCCTGAAGGAAAGATGATTAGTAGTTCCTCGAAGGTATAGAGGAAGGGTGTTCCAGAGCTTAGCCGCAGTGTGTGAAAAGGAGCGGCCTCCCCAGCGGGCTTTCCTGACTCTGATGGAGGAGGCCAGCTGGAGGGTACAGGATCGGAGGGAGCGTGACGGGACATAGGGAGTGACCAGAGGCTGTAAAATTGCAGGGCCAAGGTGATGGAAGGCTTTGTGTAGAGTACACATGGCCTTGAATTGTACTCTAGCCGCTATGGGAAGCCAATGAAGTTCCCTTAGGGCATTCCTTGCTGACTGCCAGCGAGTGAGATTATAGAGTAAACGGGCCGCACTGTTTTGGGTGACTTGGAGCTTATGGGTGACAAAGGAGGGGGCTCCCATATAGAGGACATTCCCGTAGTCCAGGCGAGATAGTATAAGAGCCTGGACCAGGATCCTCCTTGCCTGAAATGGAAGCAGAGGGAGCACCTTCCGCAACATCCTCATCAATCCAAAGCAGGTAGATGCGGTCTTTGTGGCTTGGGCTGAGAAGTTTAAGGCTGTGTCAAACCAAATCCCCAAGCTTTTTATTTGGGACTTGGGCACGGGGGGCGAGCCCAAACATGGTGGCCAGATGGATGCAAAGACAGAGGGAGAAGGGTTACCCAATAAGATGACATCTGTCTTCTCCCCGTTAAGTTTTAGACAGGAAGATTGCATCCATCTGGCAACAGCCTCCAGACAGGGGCCTAGGGTGTTGGACGATACCTCCGCGTGGTCTAAGGAGACCACCAGTTGGGTATCGTCCGCGTAGGTGACAATACGCGCACCGAAGGGATGGACAATCCTGCTGAGGGGTTCCATGTAGGCATTACACAGGGTGGGGCTCAGGGAAGAGCCCTGAGGAACCCCACACCTGAGTGGATGTTTAGGTGACACCGCCTCGCCCTCAAAGACCTGGAAGAAACGGTCAGCCAGGAAGGATGTCAGCCATTCCAGAGCCGGGCCCGACACGCCCATGTCCGCCAATCGATGAGAGACCCTGTTGCACTGCCTTGAGACATTGAGACTTTCGACTGAACTATGAGTGTTTGCCAAAAGGGGCACTCCAACGGATGCTGAGACACATTTCCATGGAAGGCCTGAAATGAAGAGGCCCATGCGATGATGGAAGAAGAGATTCGATGAACGTTAAAAGTCTGCCAGAGAGACTTTGTGATTGGACTCTGGGCATAAGTTGTGATCATATAAGCGATTCCTGAACAGTTACGATACTGGGTGTTGTGGAATTAATTTTTATTATCTTGCCTGCAGTATTTTAGAGTAGTATTCTTTTTAGTACAGGTAGAATAGAAGTTAATTCTCTGTGGAAGAGTATCCTTACCCAACTTGAGAGCATTGAAGGATTGCATTGCCACTGTTTCATATGAGTATATAGTGTTTTCTGAAAGATTTTAGGATTTGCTATTGCTTAGGGTTGTGAAAATGCTAATTTTCTCTGTAATAGTGGTCATTACTTTTCTCCTACTGTCTGTATGTATGCTTATGACCTAATGTCCCGTTCTTTAGTATTTTTGATCATACCCTTGCTGAAAAGTTTAGAATGGAAATGCTTCTCTAGCAATGAATTAGGACCTTGATGTAATTATGTTCAAATTAATGAGCACCTGTTTTCTATGTTCCTACTGGATCATACGAATGTCTTCAGCAAACGCTAAAACGGCCATTTGTTGTAAATTAGAATAATGGGTTAGCGTTAGCAGAAGCCATCTAATGTTTAGAAGTTATCTTATCCGCTTTTTAGAAGCCATTTTAGTTTCTGGAGGCCATCTTGTCTACCATGTGCTGCCATGTAATCACTATGTGATTTGTCCTAGCTTCCTTTTAGCTGCGCCTGAAGTCTGCCTAGTAACAGGATATATTTAGCCTCCTCCACTTTCACGCATGCTCAGAAATGCCTGGTAGAGTCTGCATCTGTTACTGATTAGTTTTACATAGGAATGTGTTCACTACGTTCTGAAACTGTTAGCTCCTCCCACTTGGTTCAACAAAGAGAAACTATATGTCCATATTAGGTATTCTTTGTGTGCTCACAGGAGCCAAGACTGCCCCTTTCATGTATGCTTACTGTGTAAGTCTGAAAATGTATATAAGGCGTCAGCCTTCTGAATTCCTCAGACTGTCTCATTCATTTGCCAGGGCTTTTGGGCGACGCAGCCTCACCTCATATAAGTGTAATAAATTGTCCTTTGATATTTCAGAGTTCTGTGTCAGTCTCTTACTGCTTTTATTTGAATACCACAGATGGGTGCAACAGATAATATGCACAAAGCATTCCTCAAATACAAGAGGAGAGGCTCTTTTGATAAAACAAGATCTTAGGATAGTGATTAGAGAGAGTGCCTCAGATAGTTCAGGTAGGTGGCTTATAGCAAAGCTTGTGGCTTATATTTCACGTTGGCAGGTTATTATGGGCCAAATGTTGATGAGACAACCCCTTTTACTTACTTAGATTTCTATAACCTCCATGATTCACTAACTGGGAACAACTCAGTACAAAACAGTCAATAGGCCTCTGAAGACCCACAACTTGAAGCCGAAATGGATGGAAGATACCGAGGGTCGACTGGGTCTAATGCAAAGAGTATAGAATACCCTTCTACTCTATCCAAAAATGCTGTCAAAAAATTCAAACACAACACTTTGAGAAAAAACCCGGACATTCTGTTCGCTGACCCATATTTCAATAGAGTCAAAGGCATCATGATGAATGACCTGATATTCTACACAGACAAAACAGCTAAATGGCGCAATGCCCTTACAAAAATGCTGTTCACTAAAACTATAAAAAACATATCATACGGCACAAAAATAACGACCTCATTAACTAAAAGATGCAAGACTGAATTATGCATTACTATGTATAAAACGGGAATAGTGCTGATACAAGCAACCAAAAGAGAACTCGAGAAATTTGAGATAACTTTCCAAAACTTAAAGGAATACATAGAAGGATCAAGTTACCAACAAAACACGACACCACCAGATGTCACTCTTGACAACAACGACTCTATCACTAGAGACACCAATCAAACGGACGGCCAGAACAATCAAACCTCTAACACCGGAGATTTAACCGAAAACGCGATGGTAATACCAGAGAATGAGATAGAAAGGATAGTGATGTCTACTAACCTTGGAAACAAAGAGAAGAACCAGGCCCCAAGGAAAGAGCCGTTGCCGCTATCACACGACGCCACCTCGCTTGAAGAGTGTACCCCAGATCCAAGCGAGTCTCTCTATGAAGATAACGAAATGAACAAGGCAGACGATATCTACCTTCCCCATCCTCCCTCGAATGTGAGACTTGAGTCTCATAGATCCCTATCCACAAAAACACCCCTTACATCCCATAACACAGGAAATAATGGGGACACCTCTAATAGAGCCAGGAATCACAACCAAACTAAGGATACAAAGGAAAGATTTGTGGCAATGAGAACAGATCATTCACGGAGAAGAGCAAACTGCAGTACCCAACCAGCCAGGTCTATCTCACATAAGAAATCATCCCGAACACAGAAAGAAGTCAAGGAGCTCCAGAAACTAGTAGGAAACTTGGCACAAGACTCGATGAAAGTCTCTCAGACAATTGGAAAAATCTGGGAGATGGCAATAAGTACGCACACTAAGGTTTCACACATCCAGAATCTGGTACTGAGACCCAACAGACCAAACAGGACCAAGCCCTTGTCAAATGAAGAAGCCCTGGCCTTACTCCGATCTTATGAACAACCGGCCCGAGGTAGGGAGGAGAATATCAAAATAGTACCTATTAACTCTAATAGAACAACCAGAAAGAATGACAGGAAAGCAATTCACCACAACTTACAACATATTCAGCTAACCGCATCCGAATCCGAAAATGAAAATCTCGTTGAATCTCAGAAACCCCTGAATTGCCTACTACTTAACTGTCGTTCGGCAACTAAACATGCATCAGACATAGCTGCCCTCATCATTAACAAGGAAATCGACCTGGCCATCCTCACGGAAACATGGCTCAGTGAATCATCATCGCCTACCATGGATCTCTTAGTACCACCACAATATAACATCGTCAGGTTAGACAGACCAAGGAAAGTGGGAGGAGGTATAGCTTGCATTCACCGTTCAGAGATCGAGGTCAGCCTATTCCAATCTGACTTCTGAATACCGTGGTATTAATGTAAGAGCACTAAATAATCAAAGTTGCAACCTGCATGCATTCTACCACCCACCAGGAGAGAACGCAAAGTTCACAGAGCAACTGATAGAGATCATAACGACCAACTCTAACTCGGATGCCAATAACATATTCCTAGGCGACTTTAACCTCCACTGGGACGACGACAATGACAAATTGGTTAACTCGCTTACAGACTTCCTCAGTGAGCTAAACCTTACACAAGCATGCAACCAACCCACTCACTCACAAGGAGCGACCTTAGACTGGATTATTTCAAGAAATAAAGAGGCATCAATCCTCGCTATAGACCCATGTGATTGGTCTGACCATCACGTCATAACATTCACGATACCTACAATGAAAAAGGGCAGGACCGTGCAACCACGCAAGCTCAAGAAACTGATCCGAGACACAAAAGAGGCAAATATTGAACTATTGGTTGAAAGGTGTGAGAAAGACCTAAAGCCACCTAACAACAAGCAGAATGTCAATGAGCTGACGGATCACTACATAGCCTCGATCGGTAATATCGTCAATGACACCATGCCCCAAAAACTGAAAAAAGTCTCTGAGAAGCCAAAAAATCCTTGGTTTAATGAGTCACTAAACGAGGACAGGCGCAAACTGAGAATGGCCGAAAGGAAATGGAGACAACATCCATCCTCCCCCGTGCTGAAAGCCCTCAGAAAAACCAGAAACGAATATAACAAAAAGATAATTAACTCCAAAAAAGAATTTATCAGAGCTGAACTGGACAGTGCCATAAACAGACCACGAAAACTCTTCGAGATCTTAAAACATCAGTCAAATAAACTAGCCAAAACGGTTCAAGAGAACACAAAAACTCCCCTAAGCTGCGAGGAATTCTCCTCATTTTTCACTGAAAAATCCAAACTGCTAGAAGTTGAACTCACAAGTGCAGCAGCTAACCTTATGACCCTTCCTCCACCTAAAAATGAGGCTAATGTGTCAACAGAGGGTCTCCAAACAAAAAATAAGGCAAACTGGGACACATTTGAATTATACGACCAGGGAAAGATCGCCAAAATGCTAGCGGAACTTAGACCGAACAACCACTATCAAGACCCTCTACCGGCTAAGTGTGTAAGAGAAATCAGCCACACTCTAGTTCCGATCTGGACCGAGATAATAAATGCTTCACTTGCACAAGGGACCCTCCCTGACTGCCTAAAAACAGGGCAGGTAGTGCCCATCATCAAAAAACCGACAGCTGATGCAACAGACGCGAAAAACTATCGGCCAGTGACCAACATCCCTCTACTGGCCAAACTCATTGAGAAATGCGTGCAGGGCCAACTGAGTCAACACATCGCTAAGTTCTCACTACTAGATGATTGCCAATCAGGATTCAGAACAGGGCATAGTACTGAAACTGCGATCCTGCATATTGTTGATGACGCCTTACAAGCACTAGACCGAAATCAAGCATGCCTACTGATCCTCCTAGACCTGTCATCAGCATTTGACACGGTAAAGCACGAAGTACTAATGACCAGGCTACAAGACAGGATGGGTTTGTCCGAAACGTGCTGAAATGGTTCAATTCTTTCCTACAGAACAAGACTCAGTGATTCCTGGTCAACCAAGCAATCTCTTCCCCGCGCCCTAACGCAATCGGGGTCCCGCAAGGCTCAACGTTATCCCCAGACCTATTCAACTTGTATCGGAGATCCTTCGAAAATCACAGATATCCTATCATATGTATGCAGATGACACGCAAATATACATGAAGATCGCCTCCCTTGATGACATTGACCTAATGAACAAGACACTAAAGAGAGCTTTGCGATGGTTAACAATGAATCATCTGAAACTAAATGCCCATAAAACAGAATTCCTGCTAATTTCACCGAAAAGGAACCAATCTGAGGTAAAGGAATGGACTAAATTGGTGACGGCGCTAAATTGCACCCCGACCCTAGTTAACTCAGCCAAATCACTAGGAATTACGTTAGATGAGAACCTCGACATGAAAGACCACATTAACTCAATGGCCAAGAGCGCCCGCTTCCACTTGAACTATTTAAGAAAACTGAAACCCTTTATCTCAGAGGCGGATCTAAAACTGGCTATCCAATCACTAGTTATCTCGAGGATCGAATACGGTTGCACCACATTCGCTGGCCTACCGAAAACATCCACAGCACCACTAAAAGCCTGCCTCAACGCAGCGGCTAGACTCATTACGGGAACGAAGAAATTTGATCACATATCTCCTCACCTGAAAGCACTAAACTGGCTACCTTACGAGGCCAGAATTCAAATGAAGATGGCCTGTATTACCCATAAAGCGGTGCACTACAACATGCCTAGATACCTAGCCAAGAAACTTAAGCTATCAGGAGGCAACAGACCAACTAGAAGCGCAAAAGAGTTGCTATTACGACCAGCCTTTTTCCACAAGATGAAGACCTATGACCGAGCATTCTCCGGAGCTGCCCCCAGAATCTGGAACTCACTCCCTCCAAACATCAGGAAGATTCAAAATACTGTAACATTCAAACGGGAACTGAAGAGCCACTTGATGAGTAAATACCCTACATAGAGAAACCTACAGATAACTGGTATGGACATTTACGCTAAAAGAGGGTTGTCCTCTTCATGAATAGTTTGAAGATCAATATCTGACAATTGACTGATTCCACGTCCAACCCTCGACTAGACACTTTACTGCTACCTCATATATTTGTGAACTTATATCTATTTCTCACAGACAAAACTATATAACCTCTACCTCACTGTGTTTATCTATATGAACCTTGATATGCACTATAATGCCTTATAACCCTACTTCACCGAGCTTGGCTATATTACTATGACACAAGCTAAGCCTTGTTCGCCACCTAATGCTAATTGCACAGGCGTTAGGAATATATATATCTAATCACTTCCTTACAGTATATTGCCTTCTACCTCATATCTGTGTTGTTGTTATTACTGCTATTATAATGTCTATCTGTAATTCTTTCTATGTTAAGCGCTCTGATACCCACGGGTCTTGTCCGCGCTATACAAAACTCTATAAATAAATAAATAAATAAATAAATAAATAAATAAATAAATAAATGTTAGCAGAGTTAATACATTTCCGATTATTCTAGCAGGAGATTTTAACGCAGTCCTAGATAGTACCCTAGATAGGTCAGTTGTGACTATTCAATCAAAAAATGGTGGCACAGATAAAACTTGCTATGAAACAACTAGGTATATACAACATTTGTAGAGAGAGAGAGTAGGAGTCTGAAGAAGATTTACCTATAACAATAAAAAATATCAACATCAATCCAGGATCGATTACTATTTAATAGACGCAGAGCCGTATGTTAGGCCTCCAAAAGCTTTCGGGACCGCTCCTGCGAAGACTTCATTTCCATGGCCCAACTGTCGTATCACAACTTTGGGTCGTGGTCGAGCTCCAGGCACCAAAGGCACACGAGGTGCAGATCCGTCAAGGACATCAGCTTGTGACAGGAGTCACAAGGCTTGAATCAGTCCGGCGATGGTCCAGCTATTTGTGCCGCTTTGCCTTAGTCCATATCTATGTGTCCATGCAAAGTCACGCAGGGTCGCTTTGCGTTGCCTCATAAATATGATTGAGAGGCATGCACCACCAGAGCGTCATAAATAGTGATGCTCCGTGGCGCAAGCTCCTCCTAAATGAGGCCCCATTTCTAGTCAAATGGAGCAGCAATAGAGAAAATCACCAGAACTCAGAGGAGACTCCCAGCACACAAGACATGCAATACAATTCTGTACTAGGGCAGTTTCGAGGTAAGTAGGGTTCAGAACACCTTGACCTCAATGGTTGAAGTTTTGGTCTTTCCAATGTTTAAGACAAGAAATTAAGCAGGGAGCCGAGAGCCTGAACTCCTTTGATACAACACTTTAAGCCGAAGCAAAAAAATTTATATTTGAAGCTCCAGCGGGACCACGAATGAAAACTACGAATAAATAAAGGACACCAGAAACAACCCAAAATGTTCCTGTATAAATGTTACAGTAAGCAGAGCAGGAGAACAACTCACACCTTACAAGCTTCACGGTGTATTCATGGAGTGCAATACCTTTGTGTGTTGCAGAGAGCAAACTCCTAAGACTGGGTACCATTTCTGTTTTATTTTGTAAGCTCTTCTCTAAGTGTTGTGTTAAACAAATGTACTGTGTAAGGAGGGAATTAGTTAAATTAAAACAGAGAATGTTGTCAAGCATTGCTTTTCTATTTCTTTGGTTAATTGGAAAACAGTTTTCAGGGAAAATTGTGAGAAGTTAGCCTGGCATATGATGTCCACTATTCTAGTGGGCACCTTGCACCAGTCTAAACGACCCTTATTGATGGTGGTTGTAAAGTAAACCTTATAGACAAGCTATCCTAGTGGTAGCATGGACCAGCAGTCTTAGGCTAAAACCTCAGAGTGCATGTGAAGGAAGCTGTTTTACCAATTATAATCCTTTGAATACCAAATGAAAGGACACCACACAAGGTATATATCAAATATATATGTATTTATTACTAATACAAACCCTCTGCACTCTTTATGAGGTCAGAGATCGAAGTACATTACAAGTTACTCATTAAGCATACTATAAGTTACACAAAATACAGTTCTGCCCTAGGGGCCTCGCAAACCATATACTAAGTAAGTGGTATAAGGACCACTTCAGGAATAGTGAATAAGCCTAGGGCCTAGGGAATCGCTGGGGCTACACTAGACAACCAAAGGTTAGGAAGTAGGAGACCCCCGGGAGACAAGTGCAGTGTCTAAAAACAGTCGCGAGTTACCATTGACTTACAATGGAGAATGTAGAAGTTACAAAGTTTCAGCTTTAAGACACTTCCGGATGGACTATGGAAAAACCCCTTTAAACTAGGACACTTCGAGTGTCAACACCCATGGGAGCACCGGAGAACTCAGGGAAGCCAGGTGCATAGGTGTCTTTTCGTATAGGGTTTCGTCGATGCTTTCAATGGAGATCTGCAAAAGAAGTGCTGCAGGCAACCAGAGGAAGAGTGTCCGGGTGGATCCAAGGGTGGATCAGAGACGAGAAGAACCTGAAAGCAGAGGGAACAGAGTCTGAGTCACTAGCCAGTGACCAGGAAGGAACCAGGAAGGAACCAGGCGATGTCGAGTGATTTCAGGTGAAGATGCAAAGCTTGTCTCTGCAGCCACGAGGACCAGGAGGCGTCAACGACAACCAGGAGCTGGATTTGAGCTGTTCCACAAAGGATCTAGTTGACTGCTGTGTCGGTATCCGGATTGAACCCAACAAGCCTTGGTAACTGCAACCCACGCAGGAAGTGAAGATTGGCTTCAGTTCAGATCAGCAAGATCTGGAGAGCTTCTCCTTTGCAGGGAAGCTGGAGCAACCCTGGAACAACCAGGCAACCAGTGTAGATTCAAAGGTTCGTCTTCGGGGGGCTCACTAGCCAATGGGCTAGCAACCAGTAAGATGCGTCAAGCTGAAATGCAAGAGCAGGACTCCCGTGGCAATCATGGAGCGTGAAGGGCTGAGCTTTGGTCCAAATGGCGCTCTGGTCTGGGGATTCTTAAACCCTAATGCACAACTTCGAGGGTTCCTCGGTAGTTGCACTTTTAGCAAAATGCAAGTAGTCAAGGGTGTCCGGGCCCACGTCTCTCGTGTCTGCCACGGGTCTCAGCTTTGCTGTGGGTGTGGATCGCAGTCGGAGAAGTTGGGAAGTCCAGTTCCGGAGTCGCTGAGTTTTCGAATTCCTGCAGGAGCATCGACAAAGCAAACCGGCAAGTTACTGGTGGTGCCTGTTTGCACAGGGTGGTCACTCCTTTACCACAAGGGAGATGTCTTCAATCTTCTAGTTGATAAAGAACATCAAAGGTCCAAGAGTTTGTCTCAAAGTTTCTTCCAGGATTAATCTAATGTCTCTAGACACAGCTCCTATCTTTATACTAAACTAAGGGGCTGGATTACCTGCTAGGTCCTTCCCTTGGGTGGACCCTGAGAAGGGGGTGGTTACACCCCTTTCCCTTTGTCCAGTTTCGTGCCAGAGCGGCCTGGAGTGCCCCAGCAACTGGTTTGACCCGGGCTATGCATGGAGCACCTTGTATGCCCCAGGCAGTGTCTGGAAAAGCATCTTTCCATTCAACCCATCCTGCCCCAATACACTACAGGTTGTCTGGGGAGGTGCTAGCACCTCCCCTGACAGGAAACCTATTGTCCAGGCCTCCCTTGCTGGAGTTTCGTCCAGCAGAAGGAGGTCAGACTCATGTCTGTGGCAGCAGCATCCATTTTGTGATGCTGAGGCTCTGTTTAACTTTAACCGGGTAAAGCAGTAACATACATGTCTGTTCCCTCTAGAAAGGTGGAATGTTACCCCCGCCGCCAGAACTGGCAGGGGGTAGTATTCCAAAGTGTTTGACACCTTACACAACATATTTTGAAAAAGCCAAACAAAAGTTAGCATTAACCACGAGGATTGTAATGCACTTAATAGTATATGGTATGGCTATATGATAGAACAGCTATAAGGAGATAGTTCCCGAAAGCTGCAGAAGGCTCATGCTAGAGCACCCTCTCACATAAAACTAGCACTCTGCCTCCAGGATTGTTAAGGCCTGCCATAGGAGTGACATATAGGTTACTATATGTCTATATATAAGGTAGATATAGATATACTATATCTAAGTAAGGGGTGATTACACCACCTTCCTCAAGCTGAGTGATAAGACTGTGGTGTCAGTTTAGATAGCCAGCCAGGGGTGGCATACCACATGCTGCAGCCCCTGGTAGGCCTTGAATGCACCTATGCCCTGGGTACCTATGGTACACTATACAGGGGCTCAAAAAGGTGACCCAATACCCAATCTGGTATGTACCTAAAGTACATGGAATCCATTTTAAATGGAGAGCAGAAAGCCTGGGTCCCTGAATTGCAGGATCCCAGGACAACTAGGTCGAAAACCAGTAAAACACCAGGCAAAAAGTGGGGGTAACCATATAGTCAGATATCCACCTTCCTAAACAACCCCCCCAAAAACGAAAGGAGATAAGGCTATCCTTGACCAGGTAAGCCTATATTGCCTAAGTGGCCATATAAGGAAGAGCCTGCAATAGCATGGTTACCCCTTGTCTCATGGTCCACTAAGCAATCCCTCACCCAAAGGGTATCAGAGGGTCTCCACCATAGGGAATCTTTACCTGTGGGGTGTTTTGGCAAGTAAAAGGCTGGTGCTGGGATGGAGTACTGAAGTGAGGCTCCACTAAGGTAGGGATCAGCTTCCTCCAATCACTTTCCACCATGTATGTCTTTCTTTCCATGACTGAGTTGCACTGTGCTCTCAGGGTCAACCTCTGGCTGCCTACAGCCAGACCACTGTTGGACCACTGGAGGGACAGGTCAGGTTTGGGGCCATTAGGTCCCAGGTTTGCCTGTGCCCAACAGAGTCCATCTGGGGGAGGTTGCTACCTAAGGGTAAGGGAGATCCCTCAGAGATTTGGGGAATTTTCACCTGGCTAGGGCTGCTAGACTGGGTGCTCCTAATCTGCTGAAGGGGGCGGGGGGGGGGGTCCCTCTGGACAGGGAGTTACCAACTAACACTACACCACGACTGTCAAAAGAAATAAGTACATTAAGCAAACTAGGCTTTGATGGTGGCTGGCTAAATGAAAAAGAGGCATCATTTTTGATTAATAAAACACCCACGGTGACTGCTATTTATTTATTGCCCAAGGTACACAAGAACCTAACAAATCCCCCCGGACGGCCGATTGTTTCTGGCTGTAATTCGAGCCTGAAACCTTTGGCTGAGTATGCCAATCATTTTATCAGACCCTTTGCCACTGAGCAACCATCATATATTCGAGACACAATGGCAGTTATTAATGCAGTTGAAAACTTTGATTTTGACCCCATGGAAGATATACTTGTCACCATGGACATAGAAAGTCTTGATACGAATATACCCCAGCATGAAGTATTAACTATTCTCAGAGACTTGTTGGAAGACCGTCCAAGACCACACGAGGTTCCTCCAGATTTCATAGTAAAATGCGTTATGTGAAAACTTCTTTCTGTATGAAAACACATATTACCAGCAACTTAATGGAGTCGCTATGGGGGCAATCTATGCCCCGGATATAGAAAATATCTATGTGTCTCACTTTGAAACCCAGCACATTCACGTTGTATCCAACCCCTTCTCTGACAACATCCAGAAGTGGTTGAGATACATTGATGATATTTTTATGGTTTGGCATGGTACAGAAATCGAACTACAGGATTTTCATGTTTGGCTAAACACCAGAAGCCAACATTTGAAATTCACCCTTGAATACAATACCCAGGAGATGAATTTCCTTGACATCTATATTAAAAACGATGTCTCTAATCACCTCTATACAATCCTATACACTAAACCCACGTCTTGAAATACCCTGTTGAATTATCAAAGTCATCACCCTCAGGCCTTAAAGGACGGGTTACCTTTTGGTCAATTTCTGCGCTTGTGCAGAAATTGTACTCTCAAAACAGACTACTTTCGTGAGGCTAAGAAATTTAAAGAAATCTGAAGGCAAGGGGTTATCCAGCCAAGCTCTTGAAAAGATCAATGAAAAGGGCTTGGTATATTCATAGGGAAGACCTGTTGAGAGTTAAAGACCGCCCCAAAAAAGAAAATCTGATCTGTGTGTCGACCTTTGGAACACACACTAATGCTGTCAAGAAAATTATACTCAAACATTGGAACCTTTTGTTGTGCATCCCTGAGTTTGCTCAGAAGCCGCTCTTTGCCTTCAAAAGAGGTACCAATTTACAGGACCGTCTTGTGCATGCGTATGACAATAAAAAAGACCACAATATAGTGGATAATATGAGACAACTTATCCCTATTATTGGACACTTTAACTGCAGTAACTGCCAGGCATGCCACACTACTGAAACAGTCAAAACATGTACAATGAATGATGTCAATATAACACTCAGGTCATTTTCAAATTGCAATACCACTAATGTGGTTTACTGCATAAAAGGGCCGTGCAATTTGCACTATATCGGCAAAACCATTCAGCCTATAAAAAGGAGGATACTACAACATCAATCGCGCATTAGATGTAAAACCGAAAATGCACCCCTTGTAGAACATTACATCAGATCAGGACACACATTCAATCAAATGATTTGGTGGGTCATTGATGTAATTAAACCGACAAAACGACAACAAAATGTCGATCGGATTCTAACCTTTAGGGAAGGCAAATACATCTGCATTGCAAACACAATAAAAAAGGGCTTAAACAGTGCAAACCGAATGTCATTCCTTAGCTTGCCTGTAATAAGACATCAGCATGTATATATTTCAAGTTCCTGACCTTTAGTTGTAAATTGGTGTAATATCAGAAGGTAATCACTGGGCATCATTTAGCTTATTCAGAAAATGATATAAACAGGTATACATTATAAGCTCTTAATCATTATCTAAAGACTGTTATATAGATTGACAATGGAACAATTGAATAATGTATACACATATCGTAACTGTATTATGTAATGCATATTGATTTCTATAGATGAATACTGTTAGATATCTGTGAATTGATAGTAATCAATACAGAGATATTAGTCAATGAATTAAATTTCGAATATATGCATTTATAAATTCATCGATTGAAATGTTAAGTACTCTAAAGGTAGCACCACCGACAGGTTGTTGGTCACCCATGAATACATGTTGTATGTGACTAATATTGGCAAGCAACACACTGCTGTGACATTCTTAAAAAGAGCGATATATTTCTGTGTGTCTAGTAGACTTCCTATTACCATAATGGAATGTGGCATAAATAAACACACAAGGCAAAGGTGATCCATTTGCTTAGCTTTATTACGCTAAGTGATGCTGTCATTAATTGCCAAAATGAAGCTTTTCGCAAATGCTATGATGATGCAAACCATCACGCGGGCAATTAATAAGTATGGAATTGCTATCACATCCCCAGTCGATCGAGATACGTGAACAGTAGTCGTCAAACGTCGCAAGACCAATAAAGTTGGCAGTTGAAGCAACTGCTATTTAATCTACATCGTGTCATGACCAAGCAGCGAATTTGGACTAGAGAATTATGGTAACAGAATCATACCTATGGCGACCATTAGGGTTAGTTTAATGTTACACCAACACACTAAATGACAATGTGGTCGTCACAGTGTTGAATTACATCAGATAGTAACTTTGATTGACCAACTTTGAATATGAATGCCGTCAAATGTTTGCATAGGCACGTAATTAGTCCAATTTGTATCTAGCAACATTTGAGTTTCTTAATGTATGTACATTCCAAGATGGCTGCCTAATTACTTAGAACTCAGCATAGAGGTCTGACATGAGAGGTCCAAGATGGCTGCCGAATTACTCAGAACTCGCCATAGAGGTCCGATATGAGAACAATGTCAGTCTCATTTCGATCTCCAAACATAGGGCTTTAAAACACGGCTGAGAGTTTTCCTTGGTCTCTGCCCTGCACTCAACTCATGCTGTTGTGACGATCCTCTGAGCACTTTGAGCCAGGTGAGAGACTCTACCCATATTTAGGCTAGAGTCAATAGGACATTTATTCGTCTATGCCGATTATATTGTGAGACAGACTCCTGATGGACTTCTGTTGTTCCTTTATTCACAGATTTGCCGTCTTCTTTAAACAAATAAACAAATAGCGTAAGATGCCCTGCGACGCTCTTTGCGCAGTAGGTATTTACCCCATTAAGTAGATTGCTAACTTTATCGCCTTTTGACTGAAATGAGTGTTGTCTGAGATATTGCATTTTCTTTTGGGACATTAATGACCGTCTTTTTAAATCACCAATAAATAAATACCCGCATTTTGGCCAGAGTCAATAGGACATTTTGTCGATCATGCCGATTATATTATGAGACAGACTCCTAATAGGCTTCTGTTGCTCCTGTATTCACAGATCTGCCGTCTTCTTTAAACAAATTAACAAATAGCGGAATGCTCTCTGTGACTTTCTTTCAAGTTCAAGTTTAAAATTTGTATAGCGCACTACTCACCCAGAGGGTCTCAAGGCGCTTGAGGGAGGGGGGGTACATTACTTATCGAATATCCAAGGTTTTAGTTGTTTTCTGAAGGAGTGGTGGTTTTGTGTAAGGCGGAGGTGGGTGGGGAGACAATTCCAGGTCTTGGCTGCTAAGAAGGAGAAGGATCTTCCCCCCATGGTGGATCTTTGGATGCGTGGAATTGATTGAGTAGATTGTTAACTTTATCGCCTCTTTACTGAAATGAACGCTGACTGAGATATTGCATTTTCGTTTAGGACATTATTGACCAGCTTTTAAAACCACCAATAAATATCCGGGAAGGCAGCCATACTCATATTCGACAGGTACATTCATAAACCTGCATGATTGAGACATTAGGCTAGTCAATGCTTAATGATGTAATCCATCACTGGTTCAACAACACCAGTTTTTTAAGATCGTTCTCTTTCATAAGATTAGTCAAACATATAGTTGTGCAGCTAAATAAATGCAGCCACACCACTTGTCAATGTGCTATTCTCATTTTTATTTTTATATATGCATAGGTCAGCACATAACACAGTCCTGGCTGTTTAAAACAACTATATACCGCTTTGCAGTTTAGATTCTTCTTTCAATCAAGGTATATAACTGTGCGGTTTTGGTCAATAATTAAAAAAAACACTAAGCCTTACCAATCTCAAAGGGGTCTCGCCTGATGCCATATGTTAGTTCTACATATAATGCGCAATTAGTAGCACACTATGTTAATGGCTAAAATAAGCCTTTTAGGTGATAAAGCTCCTAAAAATGGAAATGCTACAGCAAATCATGAGCCAATATTGGAGTAAGTTAAAATAGGTTTTTCGTGTGTTTTTCAGTTTTCTATTTATTGAACACGATAAAGACTGGATTGCTGCAATATCTATGCTACTATTGTTCCAAAATTTGAAGGTACATATATGAATATAATATGGCTGTTTTATTTAAACACCTCTTGTATAGCCATGCATAATGTTAAAAGATCAGGCCATGTTAAAAGCCATTGCCGGAAATGGCACATTCATTATGTTATGCAATTATGTACAGGTAAGGAATCTGTGTTGACCTTTCAAGTTATAAACGAAATTTCAATGCAAAATTTGTGAAACTAAAGCGTATATCAAGTCATGTATAATCACAGTCATTAAATTACTGTTGGATTCTACAGAGAACTAGGGTGTTATATGTCTAGATTATTGAAGTCCCATTTTTAGAGATAAGAGAAAGTTTTTTAATAATAACTTTGTTATTTTTAGGGTTCTCAAGATATGATTTTCTTGTCCTGGAGATGGTCTCAACAACTCAAGAATAGAGACCGAAACGTCAACACACGCTTTGTCTTTCCGATCAGTAAATCAATTGTAAATAGGTAGAAAAGCGCTCACAATTGTTATAAAGAGGTTTTCCTTGACTGACATACATGAGATGTACTTCTTATAACATTGTTATCTATTTTGTTCACTTTTAATTTCATTTGAAGTATTAAATACACATTTTTCATATACACCCTCTTTTGCTCTCATTCTCATTTAGATCAGCTATGATGGTTTATTAATATTGATCAAATTATTTGTTGTTGCAGTTTTGCACTATCGGTACTAAGTGTGTAAGGCCGCTAATTGTTGTTTGAAATGTTGCTAAAAATCCAATAGTAGTAAAATCCCTTGAAGGTATTTTCACCCTACCATATCTATTGCCCAAACCCTCAAGGGTATATTGGGTTGCTCACTTTTCAGTTACCTCTGGACAGGGGGCCCTTTGGGGTCCACTAGCCTCCCTGACCTCTACATTCCTGGGCTGACAGAGGCAGGGTAGAGAGGGGAAGATTACCTGCTCCAGACTGGGTACCACCTTGGAAGGGTCCACTGACATCAGGGGCTCTGCCAGGCCAGGCCTGCCTATCTCTGGGGCAGTTCCTTCACTAGGGGTAGGGTTAGTTCCCTGAGGAGGCTGACCCTCACCTATTGTCCGGTGGGAGGGAGGCTTTTCTTCCTCCTCAATACTCTCTGTCTGGGTGGAGTGATCCATAGTTTCAGGCCTCACAACACAAATATCTGTTTGGGTTTGGGCTGTGACCATCACAGCCCTACCAACATTTTCAGGAAGAACTACCATTTTGGAATGGATTTCTCGTTCTACCTCAGCCCAGGCTGATATCTCTAAATCATTGACCAGTAAACAATCTAAAGGCAAGTTTGAAGACACTGACACTCTCTTTTGGCCAGTGACACCTCCCCAGCTGAGATGTACTACTGCTATGGCATGATCTTTCTGCACTCCATCAATATTGGTCTCCTGGTATGTGAACCTAGGTAAAAGCTGTTCTGAGGGGACTAGTCTCTCAGTCACTATAGTGATGCTAGCTCCTGTGTTCCTATTGGCCCCAGTTTTCTGACAATTGAAGTGGGGCTCCTGTCTGCACTTGCCCAAGGTATTGGGACAAGCAGTAAAGTTGGCAAACCCCATGTCATTCTCACAGACTAGAGTTGCTGTAGTAGGGGACCTGGTTAGGCCAGAGTCCACCTTAGTTCCCCAAGTAAACCCAGCCAAATTGTTGGGGGCACTCCCACCACCTGGGGGTTTACTACTAGTAGTAACAGGAGGCGTTGGAGTATTATTTGGAGGAGTATTTTCCTCACTGTCGGCTTTTGGGCCACTGCTGTCAGTTTTCCAATGGCCAGGTTGCTTACATACATGGCAATAAGGTTTCTTAACATTAGAGGAAGGATTTTGGGACCCACCCCCCTCAGAGGATTTATGGGGCCCTGAAGTGGATTTGTCCTTAGATTTATCCCCACCATTCTCTTGAGGCTTGGTAGAATCTTTCTTCTGGTCACCACCCTGCTTTTTAGGCCTCACTCTGGTTCTGACCCATTTGTCTGCCTTCTTACCCAATTCTTGGGGAGAGGTCAGATCAGAGTCTACCAGGTGCTGATGTAGAAGCTGGTTTTGACAATTATTAAGGAGCTGCTCCCTCATAATCAAATGATATAATCCTGTATAGTTGTGTACTTTTCTGCCCAATAACCAGCCCTCCAGAGCCAATCTACAAAATCAGTCCAGTCCTGAGTCTGTGCATTTTGGGTATCCCTGAACAGCAACCTATACTGCTCAGTGGTGAAGCCAAACCCATCTATCAGAGCACTCTTCAGGACAGTGTAGTTGTTAGCATCCTCATCTCTGACTGTGAGGAGCTTATCTCTGCCTTTATCAGAAATGGAGAGCCATAGTATTGCTGCCCACGGACTCTGGGCTACCTTTTGTACTTTACAGGCCCTCTCCAAAGCAGTTATCCACTTGTGGATGTCATCCCCACTCTGGTAGGGAGGGACAATCTTACTTAGGTTTCTATGGTCATAAGTCCTTTCCATATCTCTAGGTATATTGCTGCCACCAGTGGGTTCTAGCCCACTCAACTTTTGCTCTCTTGCAAGAGCCAGGTTCT
Organism: Lissotriton vulgaris; assembly: GCF_964263255.1. Classification (NCBI taxonomy): domain Eukaryota; kingdom Metazoa; phylum Chordata; class Amphibia; order Caudata; family Salamandridae; genus Lissotriton; species Lissotriton vulgaris. The sequence continues at coordinate 2,022,985,673 of NC_141691.1, read as the reverse complement.
CTTTGGCAAGGGCAATTTCTTGCCTCTTGATTCTAAGATTTACTTCCTTCATCCTAGCTTTATGCTCACTCCTCTCAAGGGGAGTCATCCTCCTTAGAGCAGAGGCATCAGACCCTATGGAGTCATCAGAATGCTCAAAGCCACTAGACAGTAAATGTAAATGTAATGTAAATGTATTGCGACTTATATAGCGCACGTATCACCCGAAGGCATCAAGGCGCTTGCCTTGGGAACCCGCCCTGGCGTTTTCCCTGTGAGATAACCCCTACTGGGCATCCTCAAGGTGAAAGCCAGGCATACCGCAGCGGGTGGGCCGCCGTAGTGGAGATTAAGCAAGCTATTGCCCAGAGTTGCAGCGTGGGACCCCATGATTAGAGTAGGCACCGAGGCGAGAATTATCGAGTCCGTGGACATTTTTGGGCTCAGGACCCTGCCGCGTCGGGAATTTAACCCTGGTCCCGGGCCAGACATCTGCATCAGGGTCTGCCGCTCTAATCAGTGAGCCACACTCCTCCACTCCAGTAACCTGGGCCTTCTGTGTCTCCTGTTAGGCCTACTTGGAAAGGTAGGAGGGGGCCCACCAAGGCCCTCTCCACCCCCAGATAGTCCTGTGTTGCCCAGGATCGGTTCATTAACTTCCTCTTGGTCATCATCCCCATCAGAGACCAATGGATCTTCTCCAGTTGGATTTTCCTCTGTTGATGGATGGCCCCCCTCTGTACTACCTTGGTTCCCTGGGTCCCATGCATTCTCTACATCATGAGCCACTAAGAGATCTACCAGGTGGGTAAAGGTTGGACTCTGTCCTTGTCTCAACTTTCATACTACACACAGGCTTCTAAGTTCATTAAAAGTGAATGAGTCATACTTAGAAGGTACCCTGGGAGGGTCAACTTCTGTGGGGAGAGGCACACTAGGCTCTCCACCTAAGGACATTTTCTAGTGAAATGTGGTGTGTGCAACTACCTACACTAAATGGTTTCCTACTAGAACCTATCTAGGAGTTGCAGTCGGGGTGTGCTAAGCCCTTTGCTCTATAACAACTAAGTTCAGTAGAACTTAAGTATTATAAGACTTGATTTATATGTACCTACTGGTACCTTAATGTGATCTTTCAAACGATATTACAAGATTATATGGTAAAACAACAGCAAGCTCTTATCCCAACCGCTGCATACCAATGTGAGAAGTTAGCCTGGCATATGATATCCACTATTCTAGTGGGCACCTTCACCAGTCTAAACGACCCTTATTGATGGTGGTTGTAAAGTCAACCTTATAGACAAGCTATCCTAGTGGTAGCATCGACCAGCAGTTTTAGGCTAAAACCTCAGAGATCATGTGAAGCAAGCTCTTTTAACAATTATAATCCCTTGAATACCAAAGGAAATGACACCACACAAGGTATATACCAAATATATATGTATTTATTACTAACACAACCCCTCTGCACTCTTTATGAGGTCAGAGATCGAAGTGCATTACAAGTTACTCATTAAGCATACTATAACTTACACAAAACACAGTTCTGCCCTAGGGGCCTTGCAAACCATATACTAAGTAAGTGGTAAAAGGACCACTTCAGGAATAGTGAATAGGCCTAGGGCCTAGGGAATCGTTGGGGCTACACTAGACCACCAAAGGTTAGGAAGTAGGAGACCCACGGGAAAAGCGTGCAGTGTCTAAACACAGTTGTGAGTTACCATTGACTGACAATGGAGAACGTAGAAGTTACAAAGTTACAGTTTTAAGACACTTCTGGATGGACTACGGTAAAACCTCTTTAAACTAGGACACTTTGAGAGTCAGCCCCCACGGGAGCACCGGAGTACTCGAGTTACCTAACCCAGGGAAGCCGGGTGCATAGGTGTCTTTTCGTGTCGGGCTTTGTCGATACTTTCAATGGAGATCTGCAAAAGAAGTGCTGAAGGCGACCAGAGGAAGAGTGTCCGGGTGGATCCAAGTGTGGTTCAGAGACGAGATGAACCTGAAAGTAGAGGGGACAGAGTCTGGGTCACTAGCCAGTGACCAGGATGGAACCATGCGATGTCGAGTGATTTCAAGTGAAGATGCAAATCTTGTCTCTGCAGCCACGAGGACCAGGAGGCGTCGATGACAACCAGGAGCTGGATTCGAGCTGTCCTACAAAGGATATAGTGGACTACGGTGTTGGTATCTGGATTGGACCCGACAAGCCTTGGTAACCGCAACCCACGCAGGAAGTGAAGATTGGCTTCATTTCAGACCAGCAAGGTCTGGGGAGCTTCTCCTTTGCACGGAAGCTGGAACAAGACTGGAGCAACCAGGCAAGCCGTGTAGATTTAAAGGTTCATCTTTGGAGGGTCACTAGCCAACAGGCTAGCAACTGGGAAGACGCGTCAAGCTGAAATGCAGGAGCAGGTCCCAAGCGGCACTCGTGGAGTGTGGAGGGCTGAGCTTTAGTACAAATGGCGCTCTGGTCTGGGGCTTCTCAAACCCCAAAGCACAACTTCAAGGGTGCCTCGGTAGTTGCACTGTTAGCAAAATGCAAGTAGTCCAGGGTGTCCGGTCCAACGTCTCTCGTGTCCGCCACGGGTCTCAGTTTTGCTGTAGATGTGGATAGGAGTCGGAGAAGCCTGAAAGTCTAGTTCCTGAGTCACTGAGTCTTCAGGTTCCGGCAGGAGCATCGACAAAGCAAACTGGCAAGTTACTGGTGGTGCCTCTTTGCACAAGGTGATCACTCATTGACCACAAGGGAGATGTCTTCAGTCTTCTAGTTGATATAGAAGGTCGAAGGTACAAGAGTTTGTGTCAAGGTTTCTTCCTGGATTAATCTAATGTCTCTAGACACAGCTCCTATCTTTATACTAAACTAAGAGGCTGGATTACCTGCCATGTCCCTCCTATGGGTGGACCCTGAGAAGGGGGTGGTTACACCCCTTTCCCTTTGTCCAGTTTCATGCCAGAGCGGGCCTGGAGTGTCCCAGCAACTAGTTTGACCCGGGCTATGCATGGAGCACCTTGTGTGCCCCAGGCAGTGTCTGGAAAAGCATCTTTCCATTCAACCCATCCTGCCCCAATACACTACAGGTTGTCTGGGGAGGTGTTAGCACCTCCCCTGACAGGAAACCTATTGTCCAGGCCTCCCTTGCTGGTGTTTCGTCCAGCAGCAGGAGGTCAGACTTGTGTCTGTGGCAGCAGCATCAATTTTGTGATGCTGAGGCTCTTTTTAACTTTAAACGGGTAAAGCAGTAACATACATGTCTTTTCCCTCTAGAAGGGTGGAATGCTACCCCCGCCGCCAGAACTGGTGGGGGGGGGGGGTAGTATTCCAAAGTGTTTGACACCTTACACAACATGTTTTGATAAAGCCAAACCAAAGTTAGTATTGACCGCGAGGAATATAATGCACTTAAGAGTATATGGTATGGCTATATCATAGAACAGCTATAAGGAGATGGTTCCGAAAGCTGCAGAAGGGCTCAGCTCATGCTAGAGCACCCTCTCACATAAAACCAAGCACTCAGCCTCCAGGATTGTTAAGGCCTGCCAAAGGAGTGACTTATAGGTTACTAAGTGTCTATATATAAGGTAGATATAGATATACTATATCTAAGTAAGGAGTTATAACACCACCTTGCCCAAGCTGAGTGATCAGCCTGTGGTGTCATTTTAGATGGCCAGCCAGGGGTGGCATAATACATGCTGCAGCCCCTGGTAGGTCCTGGATGCACCTATGCTCTGGGTACCTATGGTACACTATACAGGGGCTCACAACGGTGACCCAATACCCAATCTGGTATGTTACTAAAGTACATGGAGTCCATTTTAAAGGTCGAGCAGATAGCCTGAGGACCAGAATTGCAGGATCCCAGGCCAACTAAGTCGAAAACCAGCAAAACACCAGGCAAAAAGTGGGGGTAACCATATAGTCAGATATCCACCTTCCTACAAAAATGTATGTTGCAGGATCTTGCGCATGCACAGAGCGTTTCAACATTTTATTAAAAATAGAGAGAACCCAATGGCACAGAACACGTCTCAATTGAAATTTCCAACTGTGCAAACAATGTAATTTAGAGAGAGTTTGAACTCTACAACAAAAGAGGACATCGTGCAACAGTTTTCAGTAACATACACCGCACAATATTAGACATAATAGTTTCCTCCCAGTAGTGATGTACTCTTTACTGTACCCCAACAGTCTCAACTGTGGCCTAACACGTTCCCACAGACCCCTTCCTTTAGAATACAGATGGAAAATAAGATCATAAATAATTTCCACAAACCAAGAGTGTACATATTTTACAATAGGGGACCAGAGCCATTATTTAAACAGGGCAGTGTACTTACCTGGTTTCGGATGGCCCGATTTTTTGGGGGAACCTGTAGAGAGTAAATAAAATGTTTAAAAGTGATACTTCATATTACAAACCAATATATCCTTCTGCGGACATTTTATTAAATGCAACCAAAATCCTATCCCTCGGAGAGAAAGAGTCTTAGCCTTGTACAATAAACTCTCATGGCCTAATATTCATTACTTCGAGTCCTGGTCTTCCCGTTTTATTCCTCAACAGTGAGCAGCTCATCTGCCCCACTGAAACCCTATACGTAGCAGAGATTAACACTTCCCACAATATGGTGCCACCTAGTCGGTGTGCATAACGGGGGAAGTGCATCATGAGAATATCAAAGAAACCCAGAGAAGAAAACCAAACACAAAACAATAACCTGAATACAAAAGCAGGGAGGGCGGGAAGGGCTCAGGAATGGAACAGGAAGAGCAGGATTCGGAGGAATGAAGATTACCGGTGAGTAACAGTCTTCCCATCCCATTCCTTACCAGTGAGCCCATACCCAAGCACAGAGTGATTATAAGACAAAGACCAGTACACACATCATAGAAGAGGTCAATTTAATAACAAGGAAAACAGCACAATTTACAAATCATGTTCAGCAGATAAAACATGAGTTCCAAAGGCTGCTGATGCTGCCATCCCCAACTGAAGACGGTAATGGGAAACAAAGGTATGGGGAGAAGCCCACGTGGCAGCATTACAAATGTCACATAAGAAGGCACTCTTAAACATGGCCAAGGAGGAGGAGACACCCTGGGTGGACCTACCCTGGGCAGATGAAGGAAGAGGACAGTGAGCAGACTCATGAGCCAAAAGAACTGCACACTGCACTTAATGAGTCAAAATGGACATGGAAGAATGAAGACCCTTCCCAGTGAGATTGTACATAAAAAATAAGAAATACACCTTACGAAAAGCTCAGGTTCGATACAGATAGATGCGGACAGCCCTCAACACATCCAAAGAGTGTAGAACCTCCTCCTCAGGGAAGGAAGGGTCAGGGAATAAAAACAGAAGGACAATTTCCTCCAGACAGTGGAAATCCCGGCTTCCCACTCTGCTAGGCACACGGAAACTGACAAAGGCAAAAAATAAATAAACGGGATGTCTTCAAGGCGCAATTCCCCATTTATGCACACCAACTAGGTGGCGCCATATTAGGGGAAGTGTTAAAACTTAGCTAGAAATAGGGTTTCTGTAGGGCAGATGAGCTGCTCACTGTTAAGGAATGAGACGGGAATATGGACGAGATGGTGATGGATTTAAAGCAACAAACAGTGCATTACCTACTTCTGGTACAGCTATTTCCGGTTGATACTCTAACTGCAGATTCGTTACTTTGTGATTCCTCACCTTCTGAATCTCCCTACGCATTAAACTGGATACAAAGACTCATGCATTAGCTACAGGTGGAGCCATTGACTGTGTTGCAACTTGAATCCACCCACTTTCAATCCCCCTCCTGACATGCCAACACAGAGCCGCATAAAAGTGCCATTGCAGCATGCTGGTTCCGGTAAAATATTATTTCTTTCCATGCCAAAGTCATGGAACATAGCAGACAAATTTAATGATAGTTGGCTGACTGCTAAAACTATCGAAGACACTTATTAAATCTTGAAAATCTGTGCCGCATAAAGCAGAGGGGAGATGGTGGTGAGGAATCTGCAGGTAGAGTAAACCTGAAGGTGACTAACTTAATCTGCTGGATAATTCTAACCGCAGACGTCCCTCTTCGCGAATAAAAGCCAGAGCAATCCCCCTTCCAAGGAGGTAGGTCCGAGGAGTGGACTTTACAAGGGTCCTGCGGAAAAGAGAGGGCAACATTAAATTCCCTTGCTAAGGAATTGTGAATCAATGCATTAGTGACTGATATTAGTGTGGGCAGATGCTTACATGGCTGCTTGTCAGATGTGTTATTCTGGAAGGCCCTTAGGGCACTAGTTACAGATATGCTCTAGTGAAAAAAAGCTATACGGCCCTCAAGAGGATACTTTTTGGCCAGGGTGCAGCATTGCTTGAAGCAGAGAATAATTAATTGGGAGAAGGCCTAATTCGGGACTGCATTTCCTTTTTTGTCACCAGGAAACTTAACAAACACCTGATTATCTTTACTATAGTCCCCAACAGGGTGATTGAGAGATACTAGTGTCTTTCAGCATGCTTTACAACTACCTGTCAGCTGGTTTGAGTATATGCAGCTCCTGTTTTTCTAAGCAAGCACTTTAAAAGATTGTATGGATCATTTGTGAGGCTAAGGAAGATCACAGTGAACGGCTTCCTCTTCTGCAATTTTTTTTTTCTCAACTTCTTTCTTCTTCTCTTTTCTCTACTCCCTCCTTTCTTTTTTATTATGTCTATCTTTGTGTTCTCTTACCTTTCTTTCCATCTTGATTTATTCTCAGTTTTCCTGCTTTCTCTTCTTTTTTCCGTCTTTGGGCTAGATGTAGGTAAATAGGGACTTCACAGACCTTTGTTGCTGTTTGGCGTAGGAGCAGATCGCCACTTGCTACTCTATCACCGTCAACCCCCCTGGACTAGTAACTGCTCGCCGGACCCGCTTTGCGGGTCCCGCATCGCAGCAGAAGGAGGGAGCTCACTTGCATCTGGAGCAGAGCGTGAGGGGCATTGAATTAACTGTGGCAGGGCTGCGAGCAGAGCAGCAGGGACTCCGTTTCCCAGGAGCCCCTGCTCTGACCATTGTCCACACCTGGTCCACTCTCCCTGCTGGCCACGCCCCCCACCCCTGCGAGAAGAAAACCATTGTTTCCCTGAGCCTTCGTGGGACTTCACAGACCTTTGTTGCTGTTTGGCGTAGGAGCAGATCGCCACTTGCTACTCTATCACCGTCAACCCCCCTGGACTAGTAACTGCTCGCCGGACCCGCTTCGCGGGTCCCGCATCGCAGCAGAAGGAGGGAGCTCACTTGCATCTGGAGCAGAGCGTGAGGAGCATTGAATTAACTGCGGCAGGGCTGCGAGCAGAGCAGCAGGGACTCCGTTTCCCAGGAGCCCCTGCTCTGACCATTGTCCACACCTGGTCCGCTCTCCCTGCTGGCCACGCCCCCTGCCCCTTCATAACACGAAGAGGATACCGCTGCGCGGGAGCGTCCCGGGAGAAGCCCGGGACAAGGGCGGGACCGTCTGTGGCCGTCAGGGGCCAAAGGAGGCTGGGCTGGGCCCGGTCCCCAACTTCCACACCTTGCCTACTGCAGTGCTCAGGTTAGTCAGCTTTCGGGACACCTTATATGTTCGGGTCTTCCCCAGTTATGTCTTGCTCACTACCGTCCTGTGTAGGAGATTCGTTCCTTGGGCCTCTCGATAAATATTTTGAGAAGGCTCACAAGGAAACAGACAAAGAACTCCTACTAGCGGAGAAACATGCTGAGCGTCGCCGCTCTATAGAACAACTTAAACAAAAAAAAACAATGACTCCCCCACCAGATTTAAATAATACACAAGATATGGGCAGTATAGGTAGGCTGGACAGAGATATTGATCTATTCAGTACTGATCAAATCCCTAGTATTTTTCGCGCGCATAACACACTGTCCGCTCACTCTGCCATAAATAATGAAGGCAATCTAAACCGCCCTCCTATTGCTTCCAATAGCCTTATTGACCTAAATACCCCCGCTGCCCCGTTTATAGCCCCACAACTCCATTCAACTCTCACTAATCATTCAATAGATAGTGTAGCTCCTACAGAGGAAATTCCGCTACACACCAAGAGTGATGCCGGAATTAAGCCCATGAATTTACGTAGGGTTGTTTGTTCCCCGCCAAGGAAAAAAAGGAAAAAGGGTGGTGTTAAAAGAAAAGGCCCTAACCATCAGGGTTCCTCACCCCCTCTAGCTATCCCCAATACCAAACTAAACGATTGTCCTGTGAGGAAGGCACCACCAGTTATCCACCTTCCACCATCCTTCCCTGAAAAAATGCCACTCATGTTCAAACAAGAGCATATTGAACTATTCGATAAGCTCTTAAAAGCATATATGCTCCCATTAATGGAGAGAGTCAGGATCATGGGGGAAAAAATGGATAGCCTTTTAGATTCAGCCGATCCAACTTCAATTCCCCACTCAACGAACTCCAATGTCCAGTCCCAACTGAAAGGTCAGCCTAGCACCACCACTATGATCCCAAGTAAACCTCAAAAGAAAAATGGAAACATAATTTCTAACAACTCTAATGCCCCCCAAACATCAACTAAACCAATGTCAGTACCCAAGTCAGTTAAAGAGAAGCCCGTGATGGCTGCAAATAAATTAATACCACCTATAAACAAGGTAACTACGTTCCCTGGGGTAGACAAAAGAAAAACCACAAACCAAAGAGCACCTTTTAACCGCAGAAACATAGTGGACTTACCCCCTGACTCGGCAAACTTTGTGATTCTTTTAACCGGTGTCCCCGATCTCAAATGGAAACCTGGAACACAATGTAAACCTGAAAAATAAAGTCATCTTCTGGCTGAGAGCAAATAGACCCCTCCCTACCCACCTAAATGGAGAAATTATCTCGGTAAGAAGATGCAATTGGGTGGGTCTTCGTCCAAAAGATATGGATGGAGACATTGTGATTATCAACTTTAAAGACCACAGAGTTGTTTGATTTCACATATAAGTGACTGGTACTCAGGGAATAAGGAAGGCGGTATTACTACACGACATCTAAGCTATTTTTACCCAGAGGCTTTGATTAGACCCCCTGTTTACCCCAGATCTAGTAGAAACGCCCACCCCCTGAATTTGGCTAACTATACATCCCTTTTTTCCCACCCTGTCAATAATCCCATCACTCCCTTTCCCCCTCCTCCCCGTTGTTATCCCCCTAGCCACTTTTCCATACCAAACAACTGTACTAACTATACCAATTACAATGAGTACTGGAACATCCCGTTGCAGAATTTGTATGAACCCCTATTGGGGGTGGACTATAATGATTGACTTGTTCTTCCACTCATAGATCCAGAGGCTAACTTAGATTGTACGGGTATCCTCTCTACCCCAGATATTGTTATTCCTCATGTTGAAGCATTAAAGGACAAGCCATCGCACTGTGGAAACGGGAAGTTTGACCCTCTGGATGGGGCGTGGGGTATGAAATTGGAAACAAATGTGGAGGTTCAGGCTGTAGTGACTCCAGAGGTTGACGACAAGGTGACTGGCCTCAATGAAGAGTCCCTTATTGGTTGCCGGGAACCAGTGCTGGTAGTTTACGGTGAGGCTGGTATGGATAGAATGGATATAAGGAGTGATGATGTACCCCTACAGGATGCACCAAGCTATAGGGGGTCGTTTGATGATAATGCAGCTCCTCTACCACATGATGTAACATCCCCCTACCCCAAGGCCAAAACTACTGACGAGGTGGTCTTAAGTGGCACTAAGTTTGGTAGTTGGAACATAGCTGGGCTTGAGTCCCGTATGTGTATTCTGGATTGGGTGAATTTTATACAGCAAGGTGATGTATGGTCATTCCAAGAAACCTGGGCACACTCACCGGTGTTCTTTGTTGGATACTTAAACTTCAGTAAGCCAGCAACTAAAGGTCACAGGGGACGTGCCATGAGAGGTTTGACTACCTGGGTACGCCAGTACGAAGGTGTAAGAGTGGAGGAGGTTTCGATTGATAGCCCCGATTTATTAATAGTTAGTGTAAAATCTACTAAAGGCCTTAACATTCTTCTGATTAATATCTATGCTAGGGGCATCCAGGGCGGAAGGGTCTCTCCAACCCTCCGTCTTTTGGATGACTTCCTATCAGGTGCACTTGCAGATGGGCCCACGGTTGTGATGTGGGACTTTAATTCCTGCTTTGAACCCCTGAGCTCAGATGATGCCTCACTTACTGAGGCTGAAGATATGACCTGGGGGATTCCCCAGCTTGAGTTACCCCCGATTGGGAAATGGACACAATCCACTACATTCATTAAAGGTTGTGCCTGGACCAGGGCTTGCGAGCATTAAATGGTAGAGTGTGATCAGACAGGACGGGTAGACATACCTTTAGCAACGGCAGACACAGTAGTCGCATTGACTACATTTTAGTCGATGTTACGCTATGGGCTGCAGCTGAGGATATGGTGGTCATGTCCCGCCCAGAAAGTGACCATGACCCGCTGGTAGTGGAACTAAGGGATCACAGCTTTGTTGGGTCAGAAAGTTGTAGTCCAAATGCCGTTCAGGACGAAGTCGTACTTAGTAACGACATGAGAAGGGTACGTTGGCCAAATATTTCTGTTAATGCAGAGGCACGTAAGGAGATTAGAACTCTGGTAGCTAACTCCTTGGAAGAAATCCTTAAATGTGAGTCACAGGACGTTATCAATGCAACAATAACTAACACTCACACCCGTCTATTTTTGGAGTTGAAAAAGCTGTTTGTGAAGTCTATCTCCAAGCAGGGTAGGAGGGGTAATCTGAAAACTATAACCTGGTTTAATGAGGAGTGTCGCCGGACCCACGAGGACTTGTTTACAGCAATTAAGCAAAAAAAACCTTAGCCAAATTAGGTCCTGTAGAAAGGCCTATAAAGAAGCCAAGTACAAAGCCAAGACCAACTGGGATGAGGAACAGTGGCTATTACTATCCGAAGCATGTAGCTCGCGGAATATGCGACAGTTCTGGCATTTACTAAAATGGGGTATATCCCAGGAAAACCGTCCAAGTCCTGCTTTGGTAGGCCAACATCAGTGGGTATGCTACTTTGAGGAACAATTTAGGAACCTTAGTAGTGCCCAGGTTGACATTCCTTCCCCCGCGCTGGCTACTCCTCTCATGTTTACGAGCAGTGAAGTTAAACATGTCTTGCAATCTATACCGAGGGGCAAGGCACCAGGCCCGGATTGCATACCAGCTGATTTATTCCAGAATGACCAGGATCTCTGGGTCCCTTATATAGTCCTACTGGCAAATGCTCTAGCCTCTGGTGCTAAGGTCCCCGAGTCCTGGTATGGGGCAGAAATCCTGCCAACTTACAAGACAGGCGATCGGTCGGTTCCTTCCAACTACCGGCCGATCAGCCTTATAGATGCGGTTAAAAAAATCACAGCCCGCCTTGTTCTTGGCAGGATTCAGGACTGGATTTGTGAGTTTAACATTCTTACTCCACTCCAGGCTGGGTTTCGGTCCCATGTGAGTACCCAAGACCAGGTCTTTCGGTTCATTCTTCTTTACTGGAAGACTGATATCCTAGGTAAAGGTATTCTCTATTTAGCCTTTGTGGACTTAAGGTCTGCATTCGACCTTGTCCCAAGGGCAAGGTTGTGGAACTGTCTAGCAAAGTTGGGTATGCCAGCCCCCCTTGTTCACCTTTTGGTGAATTTACACGCTCAAACTTTTGCCCAAGTACGCTGGGGTAAACCAGGGGAGGTAACGGATACATTTCCAGTTGCTAAAGGTGTAAGGCAAGGGTGTGTTTTAGCCCCTACCCCTTTCTCCTTATACATAAATGGGGTTATAAATTACTTTACCAATCACCCCACTGATGCCCCGTCCCTGGCTGGAATGAAAATCCCTTTGCTCATGTTCGCTGACGACACCCTTCTAATCTCCAAGGCCAGACAGGGTCTCCAACAGGCCCTGAAAATGTTTGAATTGTTTTGCAGCGAGCATGAGCTTGAGGTGAATGTGTCAAAAACAAAATTTATGATACTTAGAGGACACACCCCAATTACAGCTAGGGTTACCATGGGGGGCACTTCCCTGGATTAGACTAAACTGTTAACCTACCTTGGAGTAACGCTTAGTGAGACCCTTAACTGGTCCCAACAGGTTGATCTATTGCAATTAAAGCATGTGCAGATAGGAGGAGCCTTGATTAAAGAACATAAAAGCTCCTTTACCCGGCCCATGTCCCCTTTAATGAAGATTTATGGAACAAAAGTTCTTCCATCTGTCCTGTACGGGGCGGAGCTCTGGGGTTACAGTAATCTGGATCCCCTGAAAGCTTTTCAAAATAAATTCCTTAGGGTGGCCACTGGCCTTCCACAGTCTACACCGCGGATCCGACTTTTGTACGATCTTGGGTGCCAGCCTGTGGAGGACAAAGCCAGATTGCGACCACTAGCATTCTGGCGTCGCCGTTGGACAACGCCCAAAATCCAACTCTATGCTAGAGCTTGCATTGAGGTTAGAGATCTTCCTGGTGCACACAATATAGGTTGGTTCAAGGATTTAAGAACTACGTTGTGTGCCTTGGGGCATGGAGAATTATGGTTAAACCCCGCTACTGCAACCTTCCCCTCCAAAAAGGATTTGAAGACACAATACTGGGATTGGGTTGTACAAAAGAGACATTTGGGGCTGACTGTTAGCAACCTTACTGGTTCATTCGTTGTTATGAAGGATGTCCCCTGCCTTGAAAAATATTGGGATGCTATAACCAAGCCTCTGGACCGCAAATTATTCCATCAATATAGATGCAGTTCTTTGCCGTTAAGGGAGTTCACCAAAACGTGGGGTAAGGGTGGGTCTGGGCACTGCCCTAGGTGTTCAGGTCAGGGTGAAAGTATAAATCATTTTCTTTTTGTCTGCCCACTGTACGTTGCCCCTAGATTAAAGTGGTTAAGTCCAGTTTGTAGGAATTTTGGGACACGCTCAGCAGCAAATGCTAGTAGGATACTAAGGACAGATCTGTTGCCTGTGATTGTTACCGGTGTAGCAAAATATCTAGGATGGGCCTGGATCTTAAGAATAAGGTTCATCAACTCGATTTAGACTTCTAGCCTAAAATGTTAGGCTTTTTATTGTTTATGTGTTAATGTGTAACCATTTATAGTGCCCAAGCTACTATGGTTACTCAACCAAGAATTTATTGTAATCTTTTAAAAATTCTCTCCAAATGAAGTCTTGTATAATTGATTTAATACGATCTTAGACTGTTTTGATACTGTTTGATTATTATTATTTTTTTAAAGTAATACATGTATTCTTGCTATTGTAATTTGTGATGCATGTCTTTTATGATGTAATAATCGAATAAAGACTTCTTTGAATTGAATTGTATTTACCGATTCTAAAATACCGAATGTTACCGATTTGGTATTTTAGAATCGGTAAATGCTATGTAGCAAAAGAATTCTGTAACAATTTCCGAATCTGTAAGATTCGGTATTTACCGAATCGGTATTTACCGATTCGGTAATTGCCATTCATTCCTATGGGCCTGGAGGCCCATAGGAATGAATGGCAATTACCGAATCGGTAAATACAGATTCAGTAAAACAGTCAAGGGTGGCAGGGTGTCACATTGACACCCTGTTGCACCCCTGAATGGTGCTTGTGTGCACATGTGGCACACATACATGCTTGCCACATGGCGCTGGTGTAAGTGCACAGATTTGCATTTACAGAGGTATTCGGTATTTACCACCAACTAATAGTTGGTGGTAAATAACGAATCCTTAAAGCACAGAAGCACTTCCTACATGTCATTTACAGATTCGGTAAATGATGATTCGGTAAATACAGAATCGGTAAATACCAATTCGGTATTTACCGAATCTGTAAATTGGCCCCCTACATTAGAAAAGCATATTACTGGTCGGTAACGGCCGAAATTCATTATTTCGTCCGTACCAACCGGTAATAGCTTTCCTACATCTGGCCCTTTGTTCCTACATCTTTAATTCTCTACTCCTTCCCCTTTTCTGCTCTTTATTTTTGCTTTGCCTTTCTCTTTTTCTTTATTTTCTTTCTTTCTTTTTCTATTGGTGTTTTTCTTTCTATACTTTGTCTTAATTCTTCTCTTTTCTTCCTATGATACTGTTGCATATCTTTCTTTTGTCTTTTTTCTGTTTCAACTTTCTTTTTTACTTTCTTCTTTCCAATAGCTTCTTTCTTTTCTTCTTCCTTGCCAGTCATTATTTTTTTCTATTTCAGTCCTTTTCTTTCTTTGTTTGCTTCTTTCTTATCTTCTTTTTCTTTCACTCTTCTGTTGTTTCTTCTGTTTCTCTGCCTTCCTTTTTTCATATGTTCTGCTGCTTTATCTTTCTTGTTTCTTTTTCCTTTTCTTCCTTTCTTGGTTCTGCTTCCTTCTTTTTTTCTTCCTTCCTATTTCTTTGATTTACGTTTTTCACTTTTTTCTTCTTTCATCTCATTGTTTGCTTCCTTTCATTTTTGCTCCTATTCATAGATATCCCCTGAACTCTTTTCACCCTCCAAGGAGGAATAAATCGGGGCCTACATCTGGGGCTTCTCTCTGTGTCACAAGAACTATTTCCTGTGGGAATAGAGTTCACCAGTGAGGGCTCTTCAGACTCCTTCTGGTCAGGCTCACAATTGGTGTCAGTGGGGTGAGACACTCCTGACTCTTCTTCTGGAGCCACATCACCCATACCCACATGGTTCTGCCCTTCTGACCTGTCAGGATTCTGGAGGTCCTCCTGCAGAAGCAACTGTATGAGCTGCTTTTTGTTAGGGTTGCTACCTGTCTTAAGTTTTCTGTATGCAGCCAGGGTCCTACATTCCTGGAACTTAAGACCACTGTACCTAGAGGGTGGAGCCTCACTGGACTCATCAACTAAAGGTATGGTACTAGGTGTAGTGTGGTGTTACACCTACCTACCTTAGTGAAAACTAAACGTCCAAAGATTGAAGAAAGGATTGTGCCAGACCCTCTACTACCAATGCAAAAAGTTCAGTAGAACGTCCTATATTACAAAATATTATATGTGCCTAGCTAGTGACTTTTTTGCAAGTAAACTTCACCTAGATTAAGTGGTAAAACAATGCAGGCTTTAACCCCAACCACTGCACCCAATGAAGTAGGCTGACTTAGTATATGGGGCACACTTCTTTAAGGGATGCACCTTGCACTAATCCAGGCAACCCTTATGGGGATTTTAATGATCTTTGAATACCTTTGACAGCTCTCTAAGTGGTAGCTGTGGAGAGCAGCTTATAGGCATATGTTGAAGGAGTGTAAAGCTGCTTGTTTTACCTACTAAAACTGTGTAGGCTAGATGAAAAGAAACCACATAGTGTTTATGAAAATTGGTCTTATTCATTACACACACTATCACTAATGAACAGGTTACTTACCTTCAGTAGCGCATTATCTGGTAGAGACTCTGTCTAACTGCACATTCCTTACCTTTAAATTTCCCAGGCGTCAGGCTAGATACCGAAACTTTTGCTGAGAAATACCCTTTGCGAGTGCCATTGGGTGGCTCCATTCAGCTCTATGTGAAGTTTTCAGCAGAGGTAGCGTTGGTTATGAAGTTGCGGAGGATATATAGGCACCACCAAGACGCAAGGACGTCATTACTTCTTGCCTTTTCCATGCCAGAAGCGCAGAGCCACGAAGAAACTGACGTAGTTGTGTGCAAAACTAGGGCCCTTAAAAGGGGAGTAACCCCAGCCCTACAATATTAGTCCACAAAGCTGGGAGGCATGGGATGGGCTGTAAGGGATCTGCAGCTAGATAGATTCTCTACCAGATAATGTGTTAACGAAGGTAAATAAATTGTTCATTGTGTTTTGCAAACGTGTGCAAAGATGTCCATGTTACTGCCTGACAGTTGTCTTGTAGATGGACACATTGAAGCCAAGCCATAGTCGCTGCCCTTCACCTGGCGGAAAGGGCCCTTAATCCCTCAGAGTGCTGCTTCTTTGCCTGGGTGTAACAGATATTAATGCAGAGAATGACTGTAGGTTGGTAGGATCCTTCTGCATGGTTACCATCACTTTTTGCTGATGTCATTATGTTTTTCTTAATAGTCTGACTTGGATCTTGCTAATCAGGACCTCAGTCTATGTGCTTCTTCCCTAAATTGGACATGGTGAGTAGTTAGGTACACTCCAGATTGGCAACCGGGGTGCTCTTGTAAGTCCCTAGTATACGGTACTAATTAACCCATGGCATAAGTACACCAAAGGTCTCCCATGGGCTGAAGCATGTATTATGCCACTGATGAGAGACCACTCAATTTGTGACTCCAGGCCTTCCATTGTAGCCTGTGTAAGCCGGTGCTAGCACCACTTACAAAAGATATAGGTTTCCCTATATATGAGATCACTACACTTAAAACCCATAAGTCACCCCTAAGGCAGGCCTTTCAATCCTGAAGGCAGGCAGCAGGGTTCTAAATATGAGGGTGCCCCTGCATGAGCTGGGCACCCCTACAACCTTCGGAGTCCATTCTCCCAGGTTGTAAGTGCATCAGCCATTATGACATATAGAATGGCCATGCTTCATTACACAATGACCATCTCTAAACTGGCTGGAATGAACCCTGTCATGTTTGGTATCAAACTTGTTGGAATTATACCCTCACACCATAAACGGGGTGGGAGCTATGATTCCATGCACTGTAAGGCTACACCAGAAGCCCCTCAGCGCTCCAGGTACCAGTCTTCCAGAACTGGACAGCAAGCTAGGGTGCTGCTAACCAGAGGCACATCTCTGCCCTCCTTCTGCTGAGCCAAGTTCGAGCAGGGGAAGGCAGAATAAAATATATCGTTTCACAGGGAGGTGTGACCACCTCCCAGACATGGTTTAGTGTATTGGGCCAGGGCGGGGGCACTTGCAAGCCCCACTGAAACTGCTTGAAGAACATATTTGGTGCCCTCCTTGCATACTCCAGTTCAAACCAGTGCAGGGAGTCGTTGGCTCCCGCCCTGGCGTGAAACTGGACAAAGGACATGGGGGTATCCTTCCCAATGTCCAGCCCCTCCTCTGGGAGGGATCCCTGAATTGCCCTATCACTTTCCTAAGGGAAGTTAAGGGCTTACCTGTGGATGGGTCCCTAGATTCATTGTGGGGCAATATTCTGATCACATACCACTTCAACTTTGAACGTCTGGGCACTCTGGACCTCGTTGAACTTTGCGTTGGGAACCGAGACTGCAACTGGGAAGACTCCTGCAGGTCTGTGGTCTATACAGATTCTTCACAGGGAATGTGTTTAAGGCCTGTATCCCTCATAGGAATTGCTATAATAAACCCCTGTGAACCGCGTTGACTTGCCTTTGCCAGGGCTTGTTGACTCTCTGCTTCAGAGATCTTCGGGCTCCAAGAAGCTCCAACTTCAGGCAACTCCTGCAGACAAGGTCTTCGCCATTACCCTTTCCTCTGCACCGTGGGCTTACTTCATTGGTGAGCTGCTCGAGGTCCTCTTGTGACTCTTGTGCCTTCAGCCCATGGGTTTTCCTGAGGTTCTCCTTGGGCTTCAGTGGGCTGCCCTGCTTCCCCCAGGCCTGCTCTGAATTACCTGCTCATGGTGAGTCACTAGGACATTGCTGGCCCGACATTGCACCTTTTGCGTCTAATATGTTGTTTGCTGCTGCCTACGCTTGTTGTAGCCCCTGGAAGACACTGACCCCCTGACTCTCGACATCCTATGTGGGACAGCTCATGAACAGCTACTGGTCTTCTACAGGGTTGCCTGGTCCACACAGCTGCACTTACAAGGGCGCCGTCAACCTCTCCAGCATCTCAGACATCGGTGGGCATTTGTCTTCCGTCCCTCCTGGTCACTCCTGAGTGGCATAGACTCTGTCCCATCTGCTTGAAGGTACCTCTCATCCTGAATCCACCTTTGGGTTCCATCGGACTCCTTTGTCTTCTTCTCCTGCAGCATCTTTTGTGAACTCCTCGACTGTGGTCTACGGCGGTTTCCAACGACACTTGACACTTATGCACCCAGCTTCTCCAGTGTAGGTATCCTGGTTCCTGGGGTATCCACAGGTGGGGACTCTCCAACCTTCCACAGCATTTCTTGAGGGCCCACTAACATTGAGCAAGCGGACATGTTCCCACTCTGCACACAATGTCCGTGGGTTCCTGGATACTAGATACTACAATTGGATCAGCACTTCAGATGCTCCTTTGGGCGTCTCACTGTTACCTATAACGGTTGCATCATTTATTAATATTATTATTTTTACCTGCAACAGACCGCACCATTATATTTGAGCTCTTGTCCTAGCTTTAAAGCGGTGTGTATGAATATATTTATCTATATACAATATCCTGATGAAGCAATAAAATGGCTGTCTCTCATCCTTAAAAAGGAAAAAAAATGTACATGGTTGCTTCCAATACTTAAAGTAAATTACTTTTTCCATCTTTTATCCATCCTCATTAAAAATATCGATGATAGATTTGTCGGTAACCAATGCACGCTGTGCTGTCTTACACTCGGGGCTTCATTGCCCCAATCTACGCAGGATGCCTGATCGGGACTCCACTTGCCATGCGTTCCGGTCCAGCGCTGGCTGATGACGATGCTGCAAGCGCATCGTTTAGTCAACTAGCACGTGGCACAGAGTACAGGACACAGACAGGAGGAGAACAGGGATACACAGTAGGTTCCTAGAGAGGGAATACCTTAGTAAGGGGTAGCACGCCCGGCTCTCGCAACCTAATTTTCGCGTGCTCCTTGCCAAGACACTTGTTTGAACCGATCATCTGATATATATCTTAATATTATATTGATCTAGAGTTTCACTACAGGATTCCTCCCCCTTCCCCCCATGAAGCATTAATAATAATCAGTGAGGGTAAGATACGTTTTTAGTAATTATTGTTATCGAGGACAGATACCAATGCACAAACATGAATCATGTGCGTGGTTATAGTACACAGAGAATGTCTGCATTTAGATTTGTTTTGAATGCATGTATTTCATTCAAGACCTGGTAAATGTGCTATCACGGATTGGCATTTAAGGTCTGCCCCATGCTGAATACCTTTATAAGTTGTCTCTGGCGGCTCACAATGATTAGACAAATGTGATTATTTGTGTACATATATGTTTACTGTACTACAGATTTCATGTTCATGTTGTATAGATAAGGTTCCCATAGATATGGATGAAAGCCTGTGTGGACAAAGGGTCAATCAGGTATTGTATGCATGCTAATTGAACGCTGCGTGTAACCGAATGTATAGGGACACAATTGGTTGGAGTAAAGTCCTGGAAAAAGTCCAGGACCCCAAGATAGGCCATAGCAGGGCTGAAACATGCCGACCTAGGGGACAATGAGCACCATAACAGGGTTATTATTGTCCTAGATTTCGTGCTTTTATTCATCCCTCCATCACTCATGAATAAGGATTGCATAGTTAACCGGCAGGTGGTAGGGATATTTACAACCCCTCCCCCCTTTCCTTTTCCTTTTTCACTTTAGTTTGATACTAGTATTTGTATCACAGCCCATAATACGGGTTTGTTCGCCAATAGAGGGTTCTTTGGTGAATGTGGGATGGCTGATGATGAAGCATGACACCTGGGAGGTGTGTGAGGCCCATCCTGTATATTCTTTAGCACACCACGGTGCTGGTCCAATATTTTGGGAATTTAGTAGTAGCCTGAACAATTTTCTCAACTAAGGTACACCTATATAGTAAGGTGGTATGTGTCAGGATCTGAACATGCGCCTGCTTGATTGAAGGAGAACTGGCGAACTACACGTCCCAGAAAGCAAAAGGGGAGGTGTTACGCACTATTTCAAGTTGGAACTCGCATCCCCAGGTGTACGTATTCCGAGTGGTTTCAGGCGTTCCGCGAGGCAATGGCGGGGGTAGCCCTTTTGTTTTCTGAAAATTGTCGCCGCTGTTGCTGTGTCTGGAAGCTGCCTGCATCTTAGGAGAAGCTTAGCTTACCATGATTGAACTCTGCCGCGAGTAATGAAGATTTTTTGTCCTTTGCATGCTTCGGCGGGTATTCTCTTGGAATTCCGGGACTGGCTTTCGGCATTGCGGTATACCGCGGTGCTTTGCCTTTTTCCCTGCCTCCGGTCCTAATTGATTATTTACAATCTGCTTGCCACTCTGGATAGAGTGACGATAACAAGAGCTTTACAAAGCGGGGCAGGAGAGGAGTTTCCTTATTCAGGTACTGATTAATGAAGCTCTGATTTATTACCAATCAAGAGCCTTTTGGTTAAGGATCACTAACTATTTAAAGTGAAGATTCCAATAGTATTCATTTTTGAAGTAATTGGGCTTCAATTTCTTATTGACTATTTTTCTGAAGAGTATCAAAGTACCACGAGTGGGAACCAACATCTTTTTGCCTGACATTACAACAGGGTTGGGACCCTCTGGAATTATTTGCTTTGTTTGTTGTTTACTTTATGGGAAGGTATCCTCTAGGGCAGAGGTCTTCAAAATTTTGTAGGTTGAGCCCCCCCAGCTGAATTTTTTTAGATGTTGGGCCCCCCCACCACCTGACGGAAATTTCTGGACTCGACCGCCACGCGCACATTCCATGCATATTCAGCGAATAACATTCAATACAATAAGTTTTTTATGGTTGTTGCATGAAGCAAACATTTCTCTACAAATAGTAATAGACTCCCTCACATCACTTACATTAAAAAGAAATTAAACAAAATGGTATTTACAAGAATTTGTTTAGGAATTATTCCAGTCCATCAGGGAAAAAACAGAACTGTCTCTATCAAGGGGCCCCTGGAAGGCTGGATTGTAGTGCATTTAGATGTCTCCTTTTGTAATTTAGGACGAAAACCTTAATGGGGCACGACATGCCCATACTTGTGTACAGGGGTGAGTGAGGCGACCATATGAATTTGGGTGCGCGTGTTAGTGCAGAGTGGGACGAATGAATGTATGGTTAGTGGTGGGCTTATTCGAGTGAGATTGCAGATTGAACAGAGAGGGAGACAGGTGAGTGAAGTGTCACGAGTGCAGGTTGAGAAGTGTGCCTGTGTGACTGCAGGGTGAGGTACAGGGTGAACAGCGCAAGTTCATTGTGAGTGCAGAGTGATCACTGTGAGTGGAGGGTAAGGGGTGAACAGTGTGAAAACATGGTGATCAGTGTGAGTGCAAGGTGAGAAGGTGAGTGGGTGAATAGTGTGAGTGCATGGTGATCAGTGTGAGCGCATTGTGATCACTGTAAGTACAGAGTGATCACTGTGAGTGGAGGGTAAGTGGGTGAATGGTGTGAGTGCATCGGGTCAGTGTGAGTGCTGGATGAGAGTGAAAGTGAAGGGCGAGAATGAGGAGTGAGTGGTCTGAATGCAGGGTGCATTCCTAGACACTTAAAGTAACTCAGCATGTTATTGACGGCAGCGTAGGGTTTCAAATGTGTTAAACTATTGCTATTATGGCAGTAACCAGGGATCAGGGTGGAGCAAATAAATAATGTGCTGATCCCTCAACAAACTTCCATTCTTATGATTAGGGTTGCCATCTCATTATCTTGATGTCACAGATGGTATAAAAATAATCAGTCACCTAAAGATGTATTTTCAACACTTGTCTGTGCATACTTTGAACAGCAAACATAAATAGAAAGAACTTTTGTTTTCTAGAGCTGCATGAATGATCCATGACTGATAATAAAAGTGAAGAAAGGTAGAAAAGTCACATTACAAATGAAGCAACAAAAAGAAGGGGGGACCGAGAGCTCGTTAACATTACAAATGAATACATACTTCTTATTTATAACCATATTTAGCAACTTGCAAGCTGTTTAAGCAACACATGACTGACTGGTATTTTGTGTGCCTGTCTGTGTAATTTAAAAAAAAACTTTCAGGGAAGTTTTAAGGATTTTTGGACCTGTGGGCCAAATGTTTTTTTGTGCCCCTGTTCGGACCAGCTTTGATTTTATGATCCAGGGAAAGGACGGCAAGCACTGGAAAGATGTCCGAGAGACCCGTAGTATTGCCACTAATAGTTACCTCGATCATGCAAGTTACATGCACATACATGACACGGTCAAAGGCTACACACACCCATTCTACTGTTCACCCACTCACACTTGTTCACTCACTCAATCATACATTCTCATCTAACTACCCTTCCACTCATTCACCTAATTCACATTGCAATTCCCACTCACTGTTATATTTTCAGTCATTAAAATAGGTTATTGAAGACAGCAGGTTGAATTTCAGTCAACTCATGGTGTTTTAACAAGCTTTTATCTATCCACCTTATCATTCTCACAGTCATCCACCCGGTTACTCACTCAACTACTCACTTAAGATCATTCCCCTACCTACCTACCCACATCCAACAATTATTTCACTTTCTCCCACCTTACATCATTCACTGACTCACTCATATTCACCCATCCGTATCAAGCTTCCTAAGGTTATCCAACCAATTCATACAACCAGTCGTCAAATTTACCTACCCACACAGTCAACCCCCACATTCAGTTACTCACCCATTCACCCATTCACACTCTCATACACCAAACATCACCCATTGAGTAACCAACAATTTCATTAATAAAAAGCTACACTAAGTGGCGTTGTTAGTGCCAGTTTTATTCTCCCTGTAGATTACATCTAGCAGTGTCTACTGACACAACATTAAGCACATTTGATCTGCAAATGAGATAAAAGAACCATCTGTAGTTGTAACAGTAGGTTGCTTTGTACTGACCCCATTTGTGCTGCAGAGAAGACAGCACAGCAGTTAGTAAGGAATAGAGCTTGACTTTTTTCTCCAGCTTATTTGTGGATTTTTTTTGAAGGAGCTGCTTATCCGGTCATTTTACCTGAAAACTTAACGTTACCTCACACTCATCAGGATTTCTTTTTTTACAGTTTTTAACTTTTATTTAGTAGGAGCTTGACCCAAAGGAGATTTAGGGCTTTTTACATGAGCGCCAGTTATGTTACACAAGCACATTTGTGTTGTTTTTTTTAGGCAGGGTTGACTAAGTGATTAGCCCAGAATCACAGAATGTTAATTAAGCTGACCCCATGACCCTAACTAGGCTCTCCAGTTCCACAGTCTTTTCATCACACCTTTATTAAAATTTCCAAAATTTCCAGCTTTTTGTGTGGCGCGATATAAAGATGAAAAACAGTTTCAAGCCTGATAAACTTCCTAAATCCAAGACGTCCAGAATGCAGGTTTGGACATTTCTCACCTCAGACAAACCCGTTCTACTTAGTGAGGCGCATTCCTACTTGTATGATAATGTTTCCAGTGCCGTTCCTGCTTCATAAGTGAAACTGAACTCCCCTCAATGTGCTGTGATTCTTGCACTGTCTGTCCCGCTGTATGTTCCGTTTCTTTATGTGACGCAGCTCCCACATTTATTTGCCTCCGTTATTTATGGTGTTCAGGCAGCTCGCAGTGCAGTATCGGATGAATTCTCAAATATGCAAGCTGCCACTAAGTATGAAAGAGCCCGTCCTGGGATGGCCGTAAACACAATAACTCAAGCCTAAATTGACGCAACAGACTGACGTAATAGCTTGGTCTGTGGCGCCTTTCGCATGCTTCCTAAACCCACCCTTTCACAGATCGTCACAGGGTGAGGTGTGGTCTGTGAGAAAGTGTCACTCGTATTTATTAATATGTCACTCGAAATAACACTGAAATTATGAAAATGTCACACATAGCATTCGGACGCCTTGGCAGCTATGGATAGATAAGGAGCTACAGTATAACAATTACTTACCCAGCATTATCTCGCACATTCCCTGTACCCCAGGTTGTAATTATTCCCAGTAAAAGAACTGTGTTCCCAGAAGCACCTCACACGTACCTTGTTCTCCTGGGCACAGTCAGTCAAGCAGTACAGTTTGTAGTGAAAGCTGCGATCCCAGCAGTGCCTCACACATACCTTGTACTCTTGGGCAGCCTCCTCTACAGGAACGATGGTGTGGGCCCGGTGGTCCCTGGACCGGTCACACACCACACAGCGCCATGATGCAGGAAACAGACTAGTTTCGTTTCTGCTGCTTATAAACTGAAAGTCTTCCGCATCCGGTGCAGCCGCCTCTATAATTGTGCCGCCCGGACCGCCCCCCCCACCCCTAGCTACGCTTGCCTCCCACTGCAGCTCGAGCATGTCAACCTACAAATTAACCCCCTCCGGGGAGACTTAGCAACACAAAAGATGCCATCGATGAGGGGCGTGGCTAGCAGCCGATGAGCACGGACGCAGCCTAGTGAGGCTCCCGACCCTCAGCCCGGTCATCCTGATTTTATCCGTAACCTGACGTGGGATCCCCGCGAAACTCGGGTCGATCCCACGATTACCATCTGTGCCTGCTCTGGTTGAGTAGCGAGCCGGCTGGACGACTACAAAGGGCGGAGCGGACTGCGGAGTGCCCGAATCGGAGAAGAGCAAAATGGCGGCGTGAGAAATCGCCGGTGGCTGCTGGCAAACGACGGGTCTCTCCTAGTGCCCAGCGGAGCGGAGATTGCGGACCTACAGCCGAGCGAGTGGTGATTTTAACCCGTCTTGGCGCCCCAGTGGATCCGGCCCTCGAGAGCAGCGGAGCGGAGCTCGGGAGGCCTGGTGGAGGCCCAGCCCGGGGACGACAACCTCTACACTCCGGCTTACGGGCCTGCAGCCCTGGAAGTGGAACCCCGCCGTTTGAGCAAGCGGCGAGAACGGAGCCGCGAGCGCAGGTGGTTCAGGCGGCGTATCCTGCGGCACCTGCAATAGCTGGGAGCTGGACTGAGACACTGCGACGACCAGCAGCTGCCAGTGGCTCCGCCCGGCCCGCTTGGGAGCAACCGGTGGGGCGCCTGGAAGTCATCGGCGGGGCCCTGCTCGACTGGGACCTGCGCTGTGGGCCCCGGCATTGGCCCCCCCTAGCCTCACAAGTACACCCTAATCCTGAAGGCGGCGCACTGGGCGCGGAGAGCACTGCCAAGCGGGCCCCCCGCCTCCCCACGAAAATCGTGCCCGATCCCTGGCTTCGACACCTCCTGCCGGCGAAAAGGAGGCCACAAACTATGTGCCCGGCGGAACAGCGGGATTGAACTGCAGGGGGCTGCACGAGGGTTCCGAGCTGCCTGAGACAACACCGGTGTGGAGCCCCCGCACTCCCCAGTGTGAGACCTGGAGGATCGCAACAGCAGAGAGGGGCCGCCCACCTGGGGGTTAAGATCTCGACACCCCGGCATTGGGCCCTATTCTCCCCCCCCCCGAGTGGACGGGAATACGACCGGGGGGCCCGGTGCAGCGGCTAATACAACACACAACCGCGACGAAGAGCAGCCTAGAGGTGAGGAGCCCAAAGGAAGTAGCCGAGGTCCCCGAGCAGGGAGAGGGATCCGAACGCAGCTGGGCCCCAGTGCGGGGAGGGACGACCGCTGACGCCTCTGCTGCTCCCCTGAGTAGCAAACGCACCAACATAGCGACAAGTTCCCTGGAACCCGACGGACACGGCCGAGGGGAAGGCGCTAGCACCCGCGGCTCAAGAACCGCCACCACCTTGACAAAGCGCGCTTCTCTGCAGAGTGCGCATCGGCCGACTGCTGGGAGAACCGACTACCAACGGCTGCCTTGGCGGAGCCAGCTGATCCTATAGGGACGAGATGGTAGACCACGGGGATCAAAGGGGGACGGGGGCCCGACCACGGAAACCCCGGAGAACACTCAACAACCCCCATCGGAGCTGCAACTGATGCAGGACAAGATCCTCGACGCTATCCCAGCCACAAAGGACGCCCTACACCGGGATATTGCCCAAGTGTCGACAGGGCTGGGACTCCTGAGAGCTGACCATGGGAAATTGGCCGACAGGGTCAAAGAGGCTGAAATCACCCTGAGGGACATCGTGCCGGAACACAAAGCCACGAAAGGGAAGCTTGCCGAAGCACTAGATCGCATACAAGCGCTGGAAAGGCGGGCAGAGGACGCCGAAAACCGCAGTCGGCGGAACAATGTGCGCTTAGTAGGCCTTCCAGAGAAAAAAGAAGGGGCGGACATGATGGGATATTTAGACGACTGGCTGAGAACAGTGGTGGCCCCGGAGGGCCTGTCCCCCTTCTTCACCATAGAACGAGCACACCGAGTTCCGGCCAGGCCCCCGAAACCGGGACTACCCCCTCGACCGGTGGTGATCAAACTACGCCACTACAGGGACAGGGACTGGTTACTACAGCGTGTGAGGGAAGTGGGTCCCTTCCAAGTCGATAATAAGAACGTCACATTATTCCCGGACTACACCTTTGAAACCCAAAAACTACGTGCTTCGTTCCTGTCCCTTAAGAAGGAATTGCGCACGGAGGGACTACAATGCTCGCTCTTATTCCCGGCCAAGCTCCGAATAATAGTGGATGAGAAGGCTTTGTTCTTCACGACATCAGCGGAGGCGTGGGCCTGGTGGGACACTTACAAGGCTGGAACGGACGGGGCCCGCTACAGAGCCGAAAGCGAGCTCCAACGGCTCCAGCAGCGCCAGGCAAGGCACTCCAAGCGGCTCCGGAAGCACAGACAAGAATCGAAAAAGCCGACGGAATCCCAGACGGGAGAGGAGCGAAAAGCAGCACTGCAAGCAGTGAAAGAGGTTTCTGGCACAGGGTCAGCACCACTGGAGAGGGAATCGAACTCGGAGGAGCTGCGAACGGGATCGGAGACTGAATTATCGGAGGGGGAAAGCACAAAGGACCCGAAGGTCACGCCGCAAACGTCGGAAGAAATCTTCGGCAGCTGACTATGGAACATAAAGATCTGGCAAGGACGGAAATGGCTAGTACAAAGCGCATGAACACTTGAGCAGGCAGTTGTGAGACTGAATTACGTGAGTCTTGATGCACATTACAGGGCGGGGGGAACGGGGAGGCCAACTGAACGTAACAGAAGCTAGTACACGTACCCAGAGGCCCATAAGGCCGCCGTAGTACAGACTACGGAGTAGGAAGATTCGAGAGCGCGTTGCTCTCTAGTTTGGATGGGGATAGCTCTATTGCAGTTGGGTCCTGTTCTGGGGGGGGGGGGGGGGGAGCCCGGAGAGGTTGGGGTGACTCAGGGCGTAGTTTGGGGGGGGGGGGGACTGAGCCGAGGGGGAACAGAGCTCAGGGAAGGTGTTCTGAAGGTTCTGACGTTTTGTTGGGGGCAGGCGGGATTGGTGTCGAACCCGTAATCTGGTCACGAAAGGGAATGGACCTGGTGCGAATGCAACCGGACAATGGATAATGTGGGGTCACTGAAATGTATATCCTGGAATGTGCACGGTCTGAACTCAATGGCAAGGAGATGCAAAATACATTCCTACTTAGTCCGCAGAGGGGTCCACATAGCCTTCCTACAAGAAACCCATCTAACTAAAAAGGAAGGTATAGCACTGCAAAAGAGATGGAGGGGTCACCTGTTCTACACATCATACTCAGCGTTTGCTAGGGGAGCCCTAATTTGGATTCGAGCGGGGGTTCCCTTCCAGGTCACTAGGCACACTGTAGACCCCGATGGGAGATTTGTAGCAGTCGAGGGCTTACTCAGAGGTCGCCATATAGCACTCTGCAGCATTTACGCGCCAAACGTAGAGCAGGCATCATATTTCATTAGACTTTCTGGGGTATTGGCTACCTATTTCACCGGGCCGGTGCTGATGGGAGGGGACTTCAACTCTATAGAGGACACCTTGTTAGATAGGTCGCACCCGCCACTGCAGACATCCCCGATACACCGACTGGCGAAACATAGAACGAACTGGCAAGCGCAGTGGGGCCTGACAGATGTATGGCGCATATAACATCCAACAGAGAGGGATTATTCCTTCTATTCCAGCTTACACGACCTCCATGTCCACCTGGATGCCTTTCTGTGCTCCCCGCCGGTACTAACAATGGTAGCCCGGACTGAATATTTAACACGCACAATATCAGATCACAATCCCTTGCTCTTAACGCTTGATTGGATGACCGAGATTGCGCAGATCCCGACGTGGCGTCTCCGGCCTGATACGTTGGATGACCCACCATTCCGAGCCGCGTTAGAGGACAGGATCTCCCAATACTTTGCGGAGAATGAAGGCACTGCTTCCTCCAGAGCCATTGAATGGGACGCGCTCAAGGCAGTGGTAAGAGGACATTGTATAGGGAAGTTTGCGGGCGCGAGGAGGACTTTAATGGACGATTTGGATAAGGCTGAGAGGAAACTGAGAACGGCGGAAAAGGAACGGCCTAACCTCCCAGAACTCCAAGAAAGGGTATGCACAGCGCGAGAGGCGGTGGAGGTAGAGCGCCTCCGCAGCTTCGATTACAAGACATACCTGACTAAGACTCTAGCCGAGGGGGATAAAGCGGGAACGCTCCTAGCCTGGCTGGCCAACCCTGGCAGAGGCAATTCCCCGATTCTGTCCCTGAAAGGGTCGGATGGCGTGATCTACAACACTCAACTGAACATATTGAATTGCTTTAGAGCATTTTATGAACGGCTGTATGGACGGGAGCTGGAGAACCGGTCCGAGGCAATAGATGCCTTGTTGACCGAGGTACAGCTACCCCACCTAGACCAAGACCAAGCTGATGCCATCGGAGGCCCGATCACCTTGACAGAAATCAGGGGAGCAATAAATGGAATGGCGCGCAATAAAACACCGGGAATGGACGGATTGCCCATTGAGTTCTATGGGAAATATATAGATCTACTAGCCCCAAGACTCCAAATAATCTATACCGAAGCCAAAGTGAAGGGCACGTTACCGCAATCGATGCGCGAGGCGATAATGATTCCCCTTCTAAAACCGCGTAGAGAAAGCACTGACCCAGCTTCGTACCGACCGTTGTCAATGTTGACGGCGGATTATAAAATCTTAAGTGCAATACTGGCCACTAGGCTGGTATCCCACATGCAGGGCCTAATCCACAGAGACCAGCCGGGATTCATTCCAACCAGGAACACGTCGCACAATATCCGTAGATTACTTCGGTTGTTAGCGGATCCTCCACCGAGCGCGAGAGCCCCCATGGTATTGGCAATCGACATAGAGAAAGACTTCGACAGCCTGGAGTGGAGTTACTTATACAAAGTGATGCAAAGATTTGGCCTGGGCGAAGGTTACATACGGTGGATGAGAGTACTTTATGAGTCGGCGGGAGCCAGAGTGAGGGTGGGAGCTTTGATATCGGAGCGCTATGAAGTTCACAGGGGAACTAGGCAGGGGTGTGCACTTTCTCCCCTACTGTTCGCTCTAGCGGTAGAGCCTTTAGCGGCACTGGCTAGAAGCGGCGAATACTATCGCGGTTTGGAGGTTGGAGGGACCCGCCACTATATATCATTATACGCAGATGACCTCCTGTTGTTTTTGGACAACGCTGAGGAGGCAGTGGAGGGTGCTGAAGGGCTCCTTGCGCGATTCAGGGAGGTCTCTGGTTTGAAAGTGAACTGGACAAAATCTTGCCTCTTCCCCATCCGCAAATCGGAAGAATGCTCCCTGGCCCATCCCAGACTACGCTGGGAACCCGACTGCCTACACTACCGGGGTGTACATCTACCACAAGCCCGCAGACCTATTGGATGGTAATATAGGCCGCTGCATCCGAGCACTGCAAGGCAACATGTCTTTCTGGTCCACCCTCCCCCTGTCCATGACAGGCCGGGTGTCATTGCTCAAAATGATAGCCCTACCACGATTGTTGTACTTCTTTAGGACCCTCCCCATATGGATACCGGGAGCGATCTTTAAACGCCTGAAATCCCAACTGGTATCATTCCTATGGGGAACGAGCAGGCGAAGAATAGCGTTGGCGACTTTGACCCGCCCAAAGACCGAGGGTGGACTAGCAGTTCCAGACTTCGAGCTATATTACCTGGCAGCACAACTGCAGTTCTTCACGCAGGAAGTAGCGAAAGTGTACCGGGGCCCGGAACAGGAGAGAGACATTGGCACCCCCCGCCATGTACTAGCATATATAACCCTACAACAAAGGTTAGTGCTTGGAGGACTATCCCAAGAGGAACGGACGTTGAGGTTATGCTGGAACCGCATGCAAAAGCGAACCGGCCCGGAGCATCCCTATGCGCCCGAGATCCCGATAGGCATGATAACAGCACTACCGCACGGTGGAGACTGGTCGAGACTCCAACTTTGGGAGGAGGCTGGCCTACAAATGGTGGGAGACCTCTATGACGACGGGGTACTAACACCCTACCAGGCCTTGCAGGAGCGGTACGATCTCC
Source organism: Lissotriton vulgaris (assembly GCF_964263255.1). NCBI lineage: Eukaryota > Metazoa > Chordata > Amphibia > Caudata > Salamandridae > Lissotriton > Lissotriton vulgaris. The sequence goes on along the minus strand of NC_141691.1, from coordinate 2,022,955,467 downwards.
ACAGAGGGGACTATTTATTGCATGCAGCCGTAGTGAGGGCTATCCAGGCACACTGGGGGGAGGGACTGATAGAACCCAAGACCACCTTAGCATGTCAATATACGATGATGGCGGCGGGGTCATTCAAGGCGGTTACATGCCTTTACTCCAGAATGCATACGGAAAATATACAACCCCTCACGCGCCTTAAAACTCATTGGGAGGCAGAACTGCAGAAAGAAATCCCAGACACTACGTGGTCCCAACTGGTTCGGAGAGCCAAGAACAGCACCAGAAACGCCCGCTTCCAATTAATACATCTTTACATTATCCATAGGGCCTACCTCACCCCGCTCAAAATAGCAACGTATTTTGGCGCAGAGGACGCAGCGTGCCCTAGATGTGCGCAACTACGCGCGGATCTCCTACATATGCTGAGAGACTGTCCTCACTTGCAAACCTACTGGAGGGAGGTGGGTGACACCCTGAACGAGGTAGCGGACAGAGAACTACAGTATGACGGTGCAGTGGCGATTCTACACTGGTTTCCGCACACACGCAAGAATAAACTGTCCAGCAAATCCATAGACATGGGATTAATTATTGCGAAGAGAGAGCTGACCAGGGGGTGGAAAGCAAGGGCAGCGCCGACACACAAACGGTGGCTGAACGAGTTCCTGAAATGGGCAGCAGCGGAGAGCACGATTAGGTACCAACTGGCCCGTCGTAGTTCAGATGAGAAAGCGCAAGACGCGGCCATGGCGTGGGAAATCCTGGTTCAGGCTCTCAGAGATAGCGCAGTGGAGAGTGAAGAGGAGGGGGAGGCGTAGAATCAGGGGCCCTAGGGGAGGCGAGCCTGGGCCCAACACCTGCACCAGACACACGACCACTTCTTTATTTTCGACTTAAGACTCCTAGCACTTCCATCACTACGAGATCTTCCGACACCAGACACGGGTACAGACACCAGGAGGCGGGGGGGGGGGTGGGAAGGATTCTCAGTAGCCATGAAGGACATGTTAAGGAACTCATGGTTCTTGGGGGGGAGAGGGGTGAAAAACCAAAAGCAGAGAGCGGGAGGCCAACTGAGTCGACTGCGCTACCCAATGGGATTACCAAGGTACTACTAATACGTGAAACGCCGCCCGACCTCCGGGATGTGGGTTGTACGGGTGTACATGATGTTCGGATGGTGTCTAAGGGTCTAAGGCCCCGCAACGCAATACTGCAAATATGTTGTAATATTTACATCAAACTCTGCAATAAAAATTGTTTTACAAAAAAAAAAAAAAAAGATGCCATCGATCTCCCCTCCCTCCCCCTTTCAAATACTGGAGTCCTCCAAGAAGACAGGGAAAGCAGGGAACAAAGGTCAGCGTGGAGTGCGCGCCCCCCCTGGGAAGGTGTAGCGCCCCCTCAGGGGGGCGCGCCCCACAGATTGAAGAACACTGCTCTAGGGTATGTTTGTGAAAAAGAGAAGAATTATTTACATAAATAAGGGTTGGCTGTATGTAATCTGTATGCTTTTTGTTTTTAAGAAATCCCTAGCCATTTGTGAGCAGTATCATAATTTGGTAGTGTGCTGGATCAAGAATACTACAGGAGGAGGCATAGCCGTAGGTAACAGTTCATTCTAGTGAGATCATATGAGAGTAGTAGAACGTACTTCTATTCTAACCTATGTATTTTCAGCTTACAGGTATCCCTTTCCCAGTTGATCCCTCCCTATATCATTCCTCCGCTTGATCGCCTCAATACTCGGTACCTTTTTATGGTAGAGTTGGGGATATCTAGAGGTGGACCCTTTTGAGCAGCACCCAAGTTCCGAGGAGTTCCGGTGGACATTACAGTATGATGCCACAAAAAGTGTTCTTGATGATTAAAGGGCCTGTTCGTGTTTTGGTGGAAACGATTGTAAAGTGAGAGTACGAGCACTGGTCCTTTGCCCCCTAGAGGGCATAAAGTTGCTCCCACTCCCTCTGACCCATGGTGAATTGGGTCACGTGTGATAGTTTTGAGAGGCTATCTGCAGAAGGGAGATGAGCCAGTGAAATAAAGTTACTTTTGAAGAAACAATTAAACTGAAAAAAACAAGAATAAAGATAAGGGACCACCAGGAACAGACAACAGTAACCTTCTGCAAATTGTCGGAAACAAATTAGCGTTTGATGATGAAACAGTTGCGGCCAGCTTACTGGCTCCATCACTCGTGGGAGACCTTAATGTGGCACAAGCACTAGCACAGGTTAGTGATTGGGAGTCTCTAACACAACTAAAACATAACCAGTTAAAAATGGTGCTAAATGGTGCCATGATGATGAGTACTTTAGGGCACAGGAAGCACCACAAGGCCTAATTGTTACAGAAGAGCGCCAGATCTTCCATGATACCAAAATCTTTCTGAAAGAATGGTCCTATGTTGCTTGAAAGTGTAGTAGTGGTGGATACAGCAGCGAAGAAGATGATCGAGCCCACAAACTTAAATGCTAACACCGCAAATGGGCCCACCCAACCCAGGATTCCAGATGGGATTCTTGCCACAACCATACCCACAGTATGCGCAAGGATTCCTCTTTCAATTTGGCTGCCATTTTTTAAGGAGAGGACGCACCAGTGGAAGAGGATGACAGACACAAACGAGAACACAAAACTTACAAAGGATGGATCCCGAAATGCGAGGTACAAGGAGCATGTCCAAAAACAGCAATTAGCCAGGCCCGAGCAGGAAGAACCAGTAACTGAGATCACCACAGAGGGGAAGACACAAAATGATAACTCCCTGGTAGTTAACCTTCGTAGACTACCGTTGGACAAAATGGAGCTGATGGTCATGAACACAGGACTAGAGTTCGTACTTACACCGTGTGATTCTTTTTCACTTAACCTTTACCATAGGATTAAGTACTGGTAAAACAAGCTGTTTTACACACCATTTCTGGACTAACCCTGAAGGGTGCACTCCACAGCTACCACTTAGAGAGCATTTTAAATTTGCGTAGGGCCACTAAATCACCATAGGGATCGTCTGGATTAGTGCAGGCTGCTACATTTTTATAAGTGTCCACCATATTCTACGCCAGCCTCTCACACCCTAAGTTTGATCGGCGTTGGAATCGGAGTCGAACGACTTTGTTCCAACTCCATCTCATGGGGGATGAGGATTTATTTATTTATTTATTTATTTATTTATTTATTTATTTATTTATACAGTATTTATAATGTGCATGGCAGCCACAGCAACGAGGCGTCCCAGCGCAACCAGAGACCAGAGAGGAGCGGGCGGATACAACAAGCGTCCTTTGTTAGACGGTAGGGAACAACCATGTCTTCACAGACTTCGGAAACGTCAAAAGATTGGATATGACTTGGATGTTCGCTGGGAGGGAGTTCCAAAGTTTGGCCGCCAAAAGGCCAAACGAGCGCCCCCGCCCTAGCTTTTCTTACTCGAGGGACACAGACCAGCCCGCAGTTGGCGGATCTCAGGGCATGCCCGGGCAAATAGGGCTTCAATAAACCAGAGAGCCCGATAGGGGCTTGATGCATCAGGATTTTGTTCGCGATGCACAGTACCTTAAAGTGAATGCTGGCTTCAATGGGCAGCTTAGAGAGCACATAAGCCACGACTGCCATCCAGGAAGCGCTACTAGCATGCGTGCTGCCGCATTCTGGACCCTCTGGAGGCGTTTACTTATTGCTTTATTGGCGCCCAGATACAAAGCGTTGCCATAATCAAGCCTCACAAGAATGGAGGCTTGCATGATGGTTTGGCGCACTCCGGGAGGGAAAAAGACAAGCAAAGGTCTTAGGCCTCTCAGAAGCCCAAAGCACACTGCAGCAACAGCTCTTGTCTGTTTCTTGAAGGTTAGGCCAGTGTCGAACTAAACACCCAGGTCCTTTACCATCTTCTTCGGTGACGGAGCGGGTTTAAGATGATCAGGCCACCACTTCTCTGACCAAAGCTCTTGCTTTCCCATAGAGAAGAATCTCGGATGTACTGGCATTTAATTGAAGGCAGATAGCCTTCATCCAGTCCGAGATTACCGACTGGAGATGGTGCCGCCGATGGGCACCAGCGACGCCGCAGACACTGACTTCGGGTCGACGCCGGAGAAGGTCGCTATGGGACTAACGGTGCCGACCTGGATTCTGGGTCGGATCCTTGAGGCCCCACCAGTGCGGTGCTTGAGCCTATGGGGCCCCTTCCGACTCTGCGTGCCCGAGGGCTCACCAGCTGCGTCCTTCTTCTCAAATACGCAGTGCATGGCCTCGGAAAAAATTATTTTATTTGAGTGGAAGTCGCTCCGGCATCTGAAAAGAATGGGAGGCGTGAAGTAGACTCTGGCTCCATTAAACAGTGCCTAGAGGAACAATTGTTACTTACCTGTAAACAGGTGGTTCTCCAGTATTGGTGTCTTTCATAGATTCACATGCTTGAATATTCCCCGTCGTCGGAGTGGGAGTCCCATGGTAAATAAAATAGCAATAAATACTAAATATATAATAATATATAATAAATATATATAGTACATAATAAGGAAAAACCCAAAAAATGCATACAAGAAGCATCTGGTACCTAACCAAAAAGTTCCACATAGGAATGCATGGGAATATAAAAGTTCCAATGCAGCCTATCCTTGTCATTATGTTAGTCCAAACTGCAGCCAATCAGGAACCAGCAGCCCTCTAGAACCTTCTCCTCAGAGCTCAAGCCCTCAGATTTTCGTAGCACAAGAGTGACCACAGAGTCTATGAGGAGAAGAGAGCCTCTGAGGGGAGGATGGGAGGGTCGCATGTGAATCTATGAAAGACACCAATACTGGAGAACCACCTGTTTACAGGTAAGTAACAATTGTTCTTCTCCAGTATTGGGGTGTCTTTCATAGATTCACATGCTTGAATATAGAATAGTTAGCAGTCCGTATCCCAACACAAAGTTTCCAGAATGCAATGTATAAACAAAAGGTTGGAATCAACGGGTGTAGTAACCCATGCCATAGAAGGTATACAACTATATGTATACATAGAGAAGACATGCATAAGACTGGAAACTATTAGGAGGAGGGTAGAAGAGAGGCTCACCTTATTGAAAAAGATTACGGAGCACAGCTTGTCCCACTGCGGTATCTCCTTCAGCCATGGCACCCAGATTGTAGTGCTTTGTGAACGTGTGCCTGCTGGACCACGTGGCTGCTCTGCAAATCTGATGCAATGGAACTCCGGCAAAGAGTGCAGTCGAAGAGGCCATAGACCTGGTAGAGTGGGCCCGTACTGCAGTCTGTAAAGGCTTTCCCGCCTTCTGATGGCAGAAAGCAATCGCCGAAGCCACCCAGCGGGCTACTGTAGGTTTGGTGACTGGTCGCCCTTTTTGAAAGCGGCCATAGGCCACAAAGAGCTGATCCGATTTTCGGAACTGGGCTGTTCTGCTGATGTAAAACTTTAAACATCTTCTAATGTCCAAAGAGTGCAAGCGTTGTTCCGCAGGAGATTGCGGGTCGGCAAAGAAAGACTTCAGTATAACAGGCTCAATAATATAGAAGTCTGAAGGCACTTTTGGAAGAAAAGTAGGGTTAGTGCGTAAAAGCACAGAATCCGGTTTAAACTGTAGAAATGGTGGTTTGATCGTGAATGCATGCATATCACTCACTCGACGTGAAGACGTCAAAGCAAGTAAAAGCGCGACCTTCCAGGTGACATACTTGAGGTCTGCTTTATGGATTGGTTCAAAAGGTGCAGTCATTAATTGTGATAGGACAATGTTGAGGCGCCACTCGGGAGGGGGACGCCGAACTGGAGGAAAAGTCCGAAGAAGTCCCTTGAAAAATTGACGTATTAACCTGGATGAACATAGGGAGGCGGAGCCATCATGGCGGAAGCGTGATATTGCCGCCAGAAAAACTCTTAAAGTAGCATGTGACAAACCCGACTGAGCCAATTGGAGAAAGAAAGGGAGGAGCTCAGCGGGCGTGGCACGCAAAGGATGTACTCCGGCGTCTGCACACCAGTGGCAAAAGCGTTTCCATTTCAACTTATAGTTCTTTATAGATGATGGAGCCCTGGCCTGAGCAAGGATGTTACGACACTCCTGAGGGATGGTTAGATGTGCAAATTCACAGTGTTCAGGTTCCAGGCTGACAAGCTCAGGGAAGAGGGGTCTAGATGGTAGATTTGACCCCTGTTCATGGAGAGAAGATCCATTCGAGGATGAAGAAGAATGGGTTTGCATTGAGACAGGAGTAGCAGCTCCGAGAACCACGCCTGTCGTGGCCACCTGGGAGCAATCAGAAGGATGTGGCAGGGTTCTCTCCGAATCTTCCAAAGTACTCGTGGCACTAGAGGGATCGGAGGAAAGGCGTAGGCGAAGAGATTCGACCAATCCATCAAAAGGGCATTGCCTTGGGATCCTTTGTGGGGATGCCAGCTTGCGTAAGCGGGGCATTTGCGGTTCTCTGGAGCTGCAAAGAGGTTGATTTCCGGGAATCCCCAACGACGAAAGACCATATCGAGTGTTGGCTGGTGGAGTTCCCACTCGTGGTTGGATGATCTGGATCTGCTTAGGGAATCCGCCAGAAGGTTGGACAACCCCGGAAGATGAACTGCGGTGATTGTGATTTGATGATTGATGGACCAGTCCCAAATCGCCTCTGCTAGGCGGGATAACACCGGAGACTTTGTTCCGCCCTGCTTGTTTATATAATGCATGCAGGTTGTGTTGTCCGTCTGTATGAGAACCGACTCCCCTTGCAGCACTGGTTGAAATGATTTCAGGGCCAAAAAGATAGCCATGAGCTCCAATTTGTTGATGTGCCAGGTCTTTTGATGCAAAGTCCATTTCCCCTTGACGGAAAGGTCTTGGAGGTGAGCTCCCCAGCCCTCCAGGGATGCATCCGTCGTTAAAGTTAGATCCGGGGTGTTGAACAGAAAGGACGTGCCTGCCGCTAGCTGGTGTGGTTGTGCCCACCATCTGAGCGCTTTCTTCATGGGGACGGTGATGGTAACTTGATCGTTGAAGGAACCGGTGACTTGACGCCACTGTTTGTCCAGAGCCTGTTGGATAGGTCGTGCTCGTAGTCGGCAATGAGGGAAAAGAGCGATGCACGACGAAGCCATCCCTAGAAAGGACTTCAACAAACGGACTGAAGCGCACTTCTTTGCCAGAAGTAGCGAAACTAATCGGAGAATCCTTTGCTGACGTTCCCGGGAGACAAACGCCTTTGCTAGTTTGGTGTCCAGCGTTGCTCCTAGGAAATCCTTGCAAGTTGTTGGCTGCAATTGAGATTTCTCCAGATTGATGGACAGACCCAAGGAACGGAATACTGTCTGACAAATGGAAGTATGGTGTTGGAGTTGTGAGCGGGATTGCGATTTCAGGAGGCAGTCGTCGAGATATGGGAATATCTGGATGCCTTGGAGACGAAGAAAGGCCATGACCGGAGCCAACATTTTTGTAAAGACTCGGGGGGCCGACCGGAGGCCAAATGGAAGGACCTTGAATTGGAAATGCAGGTGCCCCACCTTGAAGCGCAGGAACTTTCGATGACCTGCGAGAATTGGGACATGGAAGTAGGCGTCTCGGAGATCGACGGTCGTCATGAAATCTCCGACTGAGAGTAAACGCAAGATTTCTGTAAGCGTTAGCATACGGAAGGTCTGATCCTTGAGATAGTGATTGAGTGCTCTCAAGTCCAGTATGGGTCTCCATTCTCCGTTTTTCTTGACGACAAGGAAAAAACGGGAATAAAACCCCTTCCCTCTCTGAGACTTTGGTACTACTTCCACCGCACCCATTTGAATGAGAAGGCGAACTTGATGAAATAGTTCCTTGAGGTGCGGAGGTGGCGGTCCGGAAGGTGGCGTTGGAGGAGGTACCTCGACAAATTCCAATGCATGGCCTTTTTTCACAATGTCGAGTGCCCAACGGTCCGTAGTAATGTAGGACCATTGAGAACCAAACAGAGAGATTTGACCTCCAATTCTCCGTTCGACAGACAAGTCATTGACGTTTGTTGGATTGTCCTCTGAAAGTGGACTTTCCTCTGTAATTTCTGGCAGGTTGCTGACGTGAAGACTGTTGACGGTTACCGGTGAAACGTTGGTTACCTTGGTTAAAGGATCGATATTGACTGCTTCCTCCACGAAAAGTGGATGTAGTGCCACGTCCTCGAGCCCCCCGAAAGGGCTGCTTCTTAAATTGAAGGGTACCCAAAGCACGTGCAGTGTCTGTGTCCTTTTTTATGGATTGTAGCGCTTCATCAATATGCGCTCCAAATAATGACTCGCCGTCATATGGCATATCCAGGATTCTTGTCTGAACTTCCTGTCGAAATGAAGTTGAGCGTAGCCAACCTTGTCTACGCAGGACGGCCGCTCCAGCGAGTTGGCGAAAACCAGTGCAGGCCACATCCACTGCACAATCAATGAGTTCCTCTGCAGTTCTTTCTCCTTCTTGCAGAATTTTCTGTGCTTCTGCCTTGGAAGCATCCGGGAGTAACGCCACATAGGCGGACATATCAGCCCAAGCCTGACGGTCATAACGACCTAAGATAGCCATAGCGTTAGCTACTCGAACCGTTGTAGAGGACATGGAGGAAAATTTACGCTCAATAGCATCTAGGCGACGGCCTTCTCGGTCTGGAGGAGCGGTGATTGTAGACGCTGGATTCTTCGAACCTCTTTGAGCTGCCTGCGTGACGACAGAATCGGGCTTAGGTTGACCTGTAAGGCATGCTGGAGATCCCACAGGCGCCTTATATTTCTTTTCCAACCTCGGCAGTTGTGCTGGTAAAGAGTTAGGCGTTTTCATTAATTTGACCCCTTCAGTCCAGATGAAGTCTATAATCGGGACTGTGTGTATCTGTTTCAATGGTTGGTTCTTGAAATCATATAGGAAGCAATCTTCCTCTCTGTGGGCTCGTGGTAATTTGAACCGTTGCGCCGCCCTGTCCATTAATTGGTGGAAGCCTGCAATATCCACTGGAGGAGAATCCCCTGGCGGCACCTGAGAAGGGGATGGTGTCTGAGCACGATAGTCATCCCACTCCGCTAAATGTTCTTCACCATCCTCATCCACATCAGAAACTTCTCTATCCTCACGCTCTGGAGGATTCTCGTCATCATCATCATCTGGATAAATGGTTGTGTGAACTCGAACTGATGTACTCCTGTGAATAGTAACAGGCGGCGCCGGTTGTGGAGGAGCCAGTGCCGGCTCCGTAACTGGGTTCAACACCGATGGGACAGCGGTAACCTGTGGAGATGGTGGGAAACGCCGATTGTAATCTTCCAACATACTTTGGAGGTTCGATATCATTGACATAGGCAACATCGCTGCTGGTACTTGAGGGTGAGTTGCTTGATGTTGGCCATACTGATCCTCTTCATCGTTACTGAAGTCTTGGCACTTTATGTTCAAGTCCGAAAGACTTTGAGCTTGGTCATCAGACTCTTGATCTGAATCAGTAGCAAACAAAGGAGATGGAGGATTAATCATTTCTCCTTCTGTAAAAGTCCCGAACTGGACAGATTTGCTGGACTGTAGAGGCAATAAAGGCATTGAAGCAAATGAAGAGGCTGGCGTGGAAACTGTGTCCTGCGTACGCGTCGACGGCATGACATCAGTCGTCTTCTGCGAGGGAACTGTCTTGGATGCCGTCACCGACGAGGAGACCGTCGACGGAGTAATCTTCATGGGCATCGTCGTTGTAGCCGTCGTCGACGGAACCTTCACTTTCAAGGTCTTCGTCGACGGAGCCGTCGTCGACGGAGCGGTCGTCGACGGAGCGGTCGACGACGGGACAGATGGAACAGGTCCTCTCGTCGACGGGACAGACGTCGACGGTGCGCTCGTCGTCGAGGGCGTAGACGAACCCAGAGTCTTCGATCCTCTAGTCGACGACGACCGGGTCGTCGACGAGTGAACTCTCTTCGTCGACGAAGATGAAATTGGAATCAAAGAAGAAACAGTCTTTGAACTGAGAACCACTCTCATCGACGACGAAGACGTCGACGCCGAAGCCGACGACGATCCAGAGGCCAGCGTCGTCGTGACTGTCGTCGTCGATTTTGATCCAGAGACAGCCATTCTCGTCGACGGAGCTGAAACTACCGTCGTCGACGGAAAATCCGTTTTCTTCACAGAAAAACTGGAATTTGAAGCAGAAGGAGCCTGAGAGCAGCTGTGTCTTGTGGGCCCAGACGTGGTAGGTAATGGTGAAGACACCGCAGGGGTCAAAGCGAGGGATAGTTTCCTCTTTTTAAGAAATGGGGAAGGCACCTCCTGCACACTACCACGCTTAGAAGCTGCTTTAGAACGGCCTGACACAAGACTTTCAGCATCAGAAAGTATATTGTCCTTGTCCTTCAGCCTTTGAAGCCAAACTAGTAAGCGGCCTTCTCTGTCCTTAAGAGTTTTCTCTGAGAATTTTCTACAGAGCTTACAGGTTCCCACTTCATGGTCCGGGTAAAGGCAGTGAATACACTTACTGTGTGGGTCGTCATGAAATAATCTCAGCTTTCCACAGGAGGAACAAGCTCTGAAGAGAGACTTCTTACTTGAAGACATTGTGGAGAAACTGGAAACACTTGAAGAGAAGAAAACTGAGCAGAGCTCAGGGAGACTCCCTTACACACGACGTGCGGTAGAAAATCTGAGGGCTTGAGCTCTGAGGAGAAGGTTCTAGAGGGCTGCTGGCGCCTGATTGGCTGCAGTTTGGACTAACATAATGACAAGGATAGGCTGCATTGGAACTTTTATATTCCCATGCATTCCTATGTGAAACTTTTTGGTTAGGTACCAGATGCTTCTTGTATGCATTTTTTGGGTTTTTCCTTATTATGTACTATATATATTTATTATATATTATTATATATTTAGTATTTATTTCTATTTTATTTACCGTGGGACTCCCACTCCGACGACGGGGAATATTCAAGCATGTGAATCTATGAAAGACACCCCAATACTGGAGAACGTCAGTGACCCTGACCTCTCTTGATAACGGATGTCAGCAGAGGTGAAGATTGTAGGAAGGTACCTCCTGACTATGGTTGCCCCCAACTTTTTGCCCTGTGTTTTAGCTGGTTTTTGACATAGTTGACCTGGGGCCCTGCCTATCAGGACCCCAGGCCTACTGCTCTCTCTGTAAAATGGATTCCATGTACCCTAGGTACATTTCCAATTGGTACTGGGCCACCTTATCAGACCCTGTAACTCAGGGCATAGGTGTACCCAGGGCCTACCAGGGGCTGAAGCATGTATTATGCCACCCCTGGCTGGCCTCCTAAATTTGACAACTGGCTGCATGACAGCTGGGGCAAAGTCGTGTAATCACCCTTTGCTATAGATATAGTATACCTATATCTAACCCTAAAATGGACACACAGATTCCTATCAGTCACTCCTATGGCAGGCCTTGACAATCCTGAAGGCAGAGTGCTTGGAATCGTGTGAGATGGTGCTCTGGCATGAGCTGAGCCTGTCTGCAGCTTGCGGAACCAAGTCCTAATAGCTGTTCCATGATATCGCATACCATATACTCTTAAGTGCATTATAATCCTCGCGGTTAAATGCTAACTTTGGTATTGCTTTATCAAAACATGTCGAGTAAGGTGTCATACGAATTGGAATACTAACCCCTCGCCAATTCTGGCGACGGGGTTAGCATTCCACCCTTCTAGAGGGACACGACATGTATGTAACTGTGAACCCCGGTTAAAGTTAAACGAAGCCTCAGCTCCACAAAATGGATGCTGCCACCACAGACACGAGTCTGACCCCCTGCAGCTGGGAGTCCTTCCAGCGAGGGGAGCCTGGACAAAGGGTTTCCTGTCAGGGGCGGTGCTAGCACCGTCCCAGACATGGTTTTGTGTATCCTGGGTAGGCAGGGCTTTTCAGGAAGGTGACTGCTGAGTGGCACCCCAGTGCTCACTACGCATAGGCCGGTCAGAACCAGTTCCAGGGGCACACCAGCCCCTGGCCTGGGGAAAGTCCGGCATGGCAGAGGAGTGTAACCACCCCCCTCCTAGTCCCACCCATAGGCAGGACCTAGTCACCGGGTCAGCCCCCTTTTTTAGTATAAAGATGGGAGCGGGCCCCCTGTTCAGATTAGATCATCTTTGGAATCAAGACACGACTTTCTTCGAAAGGATATCAAGATTTCTTCTTCAAGATTCTCCCTTGTGGCTAAGGAGTAGTCACCCTGCATCCGCAGGCACCATCCTAAGAACACTGCGGTCTGCTGCAAGTCCTTCATCACGAACCCGACGACCCAGCTCGACGAGACCCGGCTTCCCTGGCACCTCTGACCTCTACTCACCTCTACAGCAAAGCTGAGAACTGTGAGTGCGACGAGACCTCGAGGGACCGACGATCGCCAAGACTGCACGACTTCTTTGCAACAAGCCCACCGTGTGCTCCACTGGTGAGTGCTTTGGGGTCCGAGAAGCCCCAACCCTGAGCAGCTCCAGCACCGAAGATCAGCCCTCCAGCATCTCCACGATCTGCGTGGGGCCCTTCTGCTTTTGCGTGCTCACCGCGCTGTGTGGCTACTAGCCGGCTGGCTTGTGGCCTTCTTCACGATGCCCGACGACATCACTGCTGCTGGTCTGGTTGCTCCAGACTGGCCCTTGCTTCCTTCTTCAAGAGAGGCACCCCAGACCCTCCTGGTCCACTCCAGAAGCCATTTTGAGTCCACCGCGTGGGCTTGAATTTGCCAAGGCTTTGTTGCCCAATCCTGGGTCCAGCGACGCCGACAGCTTCATCCATCGTGGGACAGCTCGCTCCTCCGTCCTGGTCACCGACAACGCCTCCTGGTCCGTGAGATCTGCGAGCACAGCGTCACCCACTCACCTAGTCGAGGTGGCTACCATCCGGTGCCCTCCTGGTGCCCACTGACTACTGGCTAGTAGTCTCGAACTTGGTCCCCTCTGCTTTCAGGTGTCATCTTTCTTCGATCCAGGCTTGGATCCATCGAACTTTCTTCACTGGTCGCCTGCCAGCAACTTCTTTCTTCCAGGCTCCTGGTCCGTCTACGAGGATTCCCGACGTCTTTTGAGACCTATGCAGCTGCAGCCCCTGGGCTAGGTAACTTCGGCATTTCGGTGCCCCAGCATAGCCTCACTATCCAAGGGTCAGAATCCACTTTCGTTTTCCTCCTACCAGGTCGGGTTCGCCCGAGAACACTAACTTTGTCTTTACTAGCTACCATAGACTTTGTCCCGCATCACGCGTGAGAGTGCACACTCTGCACCCGAGTCCCCTGGGTCTCCTAGAAGTAATCTAACGATTCTATAGTCAAGTCCTAGCGATTCCAAAGGCTATTAGTACTGTACTTACCTGCTAGTAATTTCGCATTCCACTTTCAGAGTATATGGTTTTCCGTGCCCCTCGGGCATTTGTATATACTGTGCTAACTTAAGTATTTTCGTAAGAGTTTTGTTTTGTGCTTAGTACCCTGTCCTCATAAAGAGTACAGGGCTGTTGTGATTCTTAATAAATATCTTGTTTATTTTCATAACACTTGTGTGGTGTCCTTTCACTTGGTATTCAAGGGGTATATGTGTGGTAAACAGCTGGCTTAACACGCCCTCTCGAGTCTTTAGCCTTAGACTGCTCGTATCCACGCTACTAGGATAGCTGGTCTATAAGGTTGACTTACAACCAATCATCAATAAGGGTTGCTGGACTGATACATAGTGTTCACTAGAATAGTGAGCACTGCATATCAGGCCACCTTCTCACATTGGTGAGCAGCGGTTGGGATTTGAGCTTGCTGTTGTTTTACCACACGTATCCTAAGAATATCTTGTTGAAAGATCACATAAGTACTGTTAGGTACATATAACTAAGCTTAGAATACTCTGAGTTCTACTGAACCAGCTGTTGCAGCTCCTCAAGGCTTAGCACACCTTGGCTGCAACTCTTACCAAGGGATCAGTAGGCAAACACATAGTGTAGGTAGGTGCATCACTTACACCACACTAGAATCAGCATGTCAGACAAAGGAGGAAACTCTGAGTCTCCCCTTGTGTCAGTGGACCCTCCACAGGTCACTTCCAAATATGCTGCTCTTAGCTTCCAGGAGATGAGACAAGTGTGTACCCTCAGGAAGCTAAAACAGGGGTCTAACCCCACAATCTCCTTTCTGATTGGTCTCTTAGAGACTTATGATGCCAGGAAAGCTGAGAAACTTCTTAGCTCTCCTAATCCAGATGGGAGTTTGCCCTCCTTACAGGGACCCTTTGATAGCCATGACCATCCCCTCCAGGAGGCAGATGATGCTGAGGATGAGGATGAGGATCAGTTATCAGGGGATGAGGCAGATAAGGGACAGGTTGAAGTCAGCAGACTAACCAGGTCCAACTTAAGCAGACACGAGATTGGTACTGGGGGACCCCTGGGACCTCTCTCAGGCCAGCTTAACATTGGGAATGGACGAGTTAGGTCTCTATCCAGAGGCTCTAGCAGATCCCTTCAAACCAATGGCTCTCAGGACTCTGCTCTGAGGAGGATGACCTCCCCTCAGAGGAGAGTGTATGAAGCTAAAGAAAGGGCAGCCAATCTGAGGATTGAAAGGGAAGAACTTGCCCTGGCCAAAGAGAGGCTTGCCTTTCCTAGAGAGCAACAGTTAAGTGGGGTAGTCCCCACTGGTGGCAGCAATAAACCTAGCAATAGGGAAAGGAGTTTTGATACAAAGCACCTGAATAAGATAGTGCCCCCTTTAAACAAGGGGATGACATCCACAAATGGATTACTGCTTTGGAGAGGGCCTGCACTGTGCAGGGTGTTCCCCAAAGTCAGTGGGCAGCTATCTTGTGGCTCTCCTTTGATGGTAAAGGTAGAGATAAGCTCCTCACTACTAGAGTGGAGGATGCTAACAATTACCAAATCTTGAAAAATACACTGGTTGATGGGTTTGGTTTAACCACTGAACAATACAGGATGCTGTTCAGAGACACCCAGAAAACTCAGTCTCAGGATTGGACTGACTTTGTTGATTGTGCCACTAAGGCTTTTGAAGGCTGGCTACTGGGTAGTAAGGTTACTGATTTTAAAGGATTGTACAATCTAATTATGAGGGAGCAAATCTTAAGTAATTGTCAGAACCAGTTATTACACCAGCACCTGGTAGACTCTGATCTGACCTCTCCACAGGAATTGGGTAAGAGGGCAGACAAATGGGTCAGAACCAGGGTCAGGCCTAAAAACCAGGGTGGTGACCAAAAGAAGGAATCAACCAAGCCTCAAGAGAAGGGTGGGGATAAATCCACAGAGAAGACTTCCCAAGGGCCCCAAAACTCCAACAAGGGT
The DNA here is from genome assembly GCF_964263255.1 of Lissotriton vulgaris. Taxonomy (NCBI): domain Eukaryota; kingdom Metazoa; phylum Chordata; class Amphibia; order Caudata; family Salamandridae; genus Lissotriton; species Lissotriton vulgaris. Next base: position 2,022,940,184 of record NC_141691.1, on the reverse strand, counting down.
GGTGGGTCCCAGAACACTCCTTCAGAACAAAAGAAACCTTATTGCCATACCTGTAAACAGGTGGGCCATTACAAAAGTGATGCCAGTTGTCCTAAAAATGGCAATAAGGGAAATATACCCCCAGGTAATACTCCTAAACCTCCTGTTACCACTAGTGGTAATCCCCCAGGTGGTGGGAGTGCCCCCAAGAATGTGGGGGGCATTACTTTGGGCAATCAGGAGGACTATGGCCTAGCCAGGTCCCCTGACCACACTCTTGTCTGTGAGACTGGCATGGGGTTTGCCAACTTCACTACTGGACCCCACATTTTGGGAAAGTATAGACAAGAGGTCATAGTGAATGGTCAGAAAGTTGAGGCATTCAGAGACACAGGGGCCAGCATCACCATGGTGATTGACCATCTGGTCCCCTCTGCTCAACTGACCCCTGGTTTTACTTATCAGGTGACAGACATTCATGGAGTGAAGAGAAGGCATCCCATGGCAGTAGTCAAGCTCAGCTGGGGTAATGTCACAGGGCCCATGAGAGTGGCAGTGACAGATAACCTACCTGTAGATTGCTTACTGGGGAATGACCTGGAACTCTCAGCATGGGCTGAGGTGGAGCAAGAAACTCACTCCAGAATGATAGGCCTATCCAGACAGGTTAGTGGGGCAGTAATAACTACAGCCCCAGTCCAAGCACCATTCCTCCCTGAAAAGGTTGGAAGGGCAGTGGTAGCCACTGCCCAGGCTTAGACAGACTTTCCAGAACAGGATAGGAGGGCTGTGACAGTCACAGCCCAAACACAAACTGAGTGCCCTCCTGAAAAGGTTGGCAAGGTTGAAATGGTCTCAGCCTCTACTCAAACAGATAGTGAGATTGTGAAGCCTAAAACAATGGATCACTCCACTCAAACAGAGAGCATTGAGGAGGAAGAAGAGTCTTCCCCCTCCCAGACACTAGGTGAGAGCCAGCCTCCCCAGGGAACTGACTCTACCCCTGTTGAAGGAACTGCCCCAGAGGTAGTCAGGCCTAGCCTGGCAGAGCCCCTGATGGCAGTGGACCCTTCCCAGGTGGGACCCAGTCTGGAGCAGGTAACCTGCACCTCTCTACCCTGCCTCAGTCAGCCCAGGGCTGAAGAGGTCAGGGAGGCCAGTGGTGGACCCCAAAGGGCCCCCTGTCCAAAAGAACCCCTTAATCAGCAGATTAGGATCACTGAAGCTGGTAAACCTAGCCAAGTGAAAATAAAACAGACTCCTGATGGATCCCCCTTAAAAGTAGTTAGGGACCTCCCACAGCTGGACACTGTTGGGCACAGCCAAACATGGGGCCTAAAAACCCCAGACCTGACCTGTCCCTCCAGTAAGCCAAACAGAGGGACTCAGCCTCCAGCTTTAGGTAGCCAGAGGCTGACCCTGAGAGCTCAGTGCATCTCAGCTAAAGAAAGAAAGGCACACATGATGAATGGTGATTGGAGGAAGTTGAGCCCAAAGGTAGAGGAGCCTCACTTCAGTACTCCATCCCAGCATCAGCCTTTTACTTTCACAAGACACACCAGAGACAGAGATTCCCTATGGTGGAGACCCTCAGATACCCTTAGGGTGAGGGGTTGCCTAGTGGACCATGACACAGGGGGAAACCAAGCCAGAGCTGGTCCTTCCTTATATGGCCACTTAGGTAATAGAGGCTTACCTGACCAAGGATAGCCTTATCTCCTTTCGTTTGGGGGGGTGGTGGGGGGTTGTGTAGGAAGGTACCTCCTGACTATGGTTGCCCCCAACTTTTTGCCCTGTGTTTTAGCTGGTTTTTGACATAGTTGACCTGGGGCCCTGCCAATCAGGACCCCAGGCCTACTGCTCTCTCTGTAAAATGGATTCCATGTACCCTAGGTACATTTTCAATTGGTACTGGGCCACCTTATCAGACCCTGTAACTCAGGGCATAGGTGTACCCAGGGCCTACCAGGGGCTGAAGCATGTATTATGCCACCCCTGGCTGGCCTCCTAAATTTGACAACTGGCTGCATGACAGCTGGGGCAAAGTCGTGTAATCACCCTTTGCTATAGATATAGTATACCTATATCTAACCCTAAAATGGACACACAGATTCCTATCAGTCACTCCTATGGCAGGCCTTGACAATCCTGAAGGCAGAGTGCTTGGAATCGTGTGAGATGGTGCTCTGGCATGAGCTGAGCCTGTCTGCAGCTTGCGGAACCAAGTCCTAATAGCTGTTCCATGATATCGCATACCATATACTCTTAAGTGCATTATAATCTTCGCGGTTAAATGCTAACTTTGGTATTGCTTTATCAAAACATGTCGAGTAAGGTGTCATACGAATTGGAATACTAACCCCTCGCCAATTCTGGCGACGAGGTTAGCATTCCACCCTTCTAGAGGGACACTACATGTATGTAACTGTGAACCCCGGTTAAAGTTAAACGAAGCCTCAGCTCCACAAAATGGATGCTGCCACCACAGACTCGAGTCTGACCCCCTGCAGCTGGGAGTCCTTCCAGCGAGGGGAGCCTGGACAAAGGGTTTCCTGTCAGGGGCGGTGCTAGCACCGTCCCAAACATGGTTTTGTGTATCCTGGGTAGGCAGGGCTTTTCAGGAAGGTGACTGCTGAGTGGCACCCCGGTGCTCACTACGCATAGGCCGGTCAGAACCAGTTCCAGGGGCACACCAGCCCCTGGCCTGGGGAAAGTCTGGCATGGCAGAGGGGTGTAACCACCCCCCTCCTAGTCCCACCCATAGGCAGGACCTAGTCACCGGGTCAGCCCCCTTTTTTAGTATAAAGATGGGAGCGGGCCCCCTGTTCAGATTAGATCATCTTTGGAATCAAGACACGACTTTCTTCGAAAGGACATCAAGATTTCTTCTTCAAGATTCTCCCTTGTGGCTAAGGAGTAGTCACCCTGCATCCGCAGGCACCATCCTAAGAACACTGCGGTCTGCTGCAAGTCCTTCATCACGAATCCGACGACCCAGCTCGCCGAGACCCGGCTTCCCTGGCACTTCTGACCTCTACTCACCTCTACAGCAAAGCTGAGAACTGTGAGTGCGACAAGACCTCGAGGGACCGACGATCACCAAGACTGCACGACTTCTTTGTAACAAGCCCACCGTGTGCTCCACTGGTGAGTGCTTTGGGGTCCGAGAAGCCCCAACCCTGAGCAGCTCCAGCACCGAAGATCAGCCCTCCAGCATCTCCATGATCTGCTTGGGGCCCTTCTGCTTTTGCGTGCTCACCGCGCTGTGTGGCTACTAGCCGGCTGGCTTGTGGCCTTCTTCACGACGCCCGACGACATCACTGCTGCTGGTCTGTTTGCTCCAGACTGGCCCTTGCTTCCTTCTTCAAGAGAGGCACCCCGGACCCTCCTGGTCCACTCCAGACGCCATTTTGAGTCCACCGCGTGGGCTTGAATTTGCCAAGGCTTTGTTGCCCAATCCTGGGTCCAGCGACGCCGACAGCTTCATCCATCGTGGGACAGCTCGCTCCTCCGTCCTGGTCGCCGACAACGCCTCCTGGTCCGTGAGATCTGCGAGCACAGCGTCACCCACTCACCTAGTCGAGGTGGCTACCATCCGGTGCCCTCCTGGTGCCCACTGACTACTGGCTAGTAGTCTCGAACTTGGTCCCCTCTGCTTTCAGGTGTCATCTTCCTTCGATCCAGGCTTGGATCCATCGAACTTTCTTCACTGGTCGCCTGCCAGCAACTTCTTTCTTCCAGGCTCCTGGTCCGTCTACGAGGATTCCCGACGTCTTTTGAGACCTATGCAGCTGCAGCCCCTGGGCTAGGTAACTTCGGCATTTCGGTGCCCCAGCATAGCCTCACTATCCAAGGGTCAGAATCCACTTTCGTTTTCCTCCTACCAGGTCGGGTTCGCCCGAGAACACTAACTTTGTCTTTACTAGCTACCATAGACTTTGTCCCGCATCACGCGTGAGAGTGCACACTCTGCACCCGAGTCCCCTGGGTCTCCTAGAAGTAATCTAACGATTCTATAGTCAAGTCCTAGCGATTCCAAAGGCTATTAGTACTGTACTTACCTGCTAGTAATTTCGCATTCCACTTTCAGAGTATATGGTTTTCCGTGCCCCTCGGGCATTTGTATATACTGTGCTAACTTAAGTATTTTCGTAAGAGTTTTGTTTTGTGCCTAGTACCCTGTCCTCATAAAGAGTACAGGGCTGTTGTGATTCTTAATAAATATCTTGTTTATTTTCATAACACTTGTGTGGTGTCCTTTCACTTGGTATTCAAGGGGTATATGTGTGGTAAACAGCTGGCTTAACACGCCCTCTCGAGTCTTTAGCCTTAGACTGCTCGTATCCACGCTACTAGGATAGCTGGTCTATAAGGTTGACTTACAACCAATCATCAATAAGGGTTGCTGGACTGATACATAGTGTTCACTAGAATAGTGAGCACTGCATATCAGGCCACCTTCTCACAAAGATTAAGTCCATTTGAAATTCCTCTTCTTAAGCAGCTTCCTCGAGTGTCCCAAGGACCTCGAGTGGGATGAAGAAGACTTAGGGCTCCGGGAGCGGTTCTGCAACGGCCTCTTCTTAAACTCTGGACCGGGACCTGCCAGAGTCTTGCTGGACGGTGTCAACTGTCGGCCCACGAAGAGCTTCATCGCTCGCTCACTAAAGGCCTTCGGAGACATGGCCCGGCAGTGCAAGCACCACTTCGAATTGTGGCTACACTCAAGACACCAGAGACAGACAAGGTGGGGATTAGTAACAGACATAATGCAGTGTCAAGCACAGCACAGATTGAAACATATCTTCCTCTAAGACATCCCTCGCACACAAAGGGGAAAAAAATTCTCTAAATTCGACAAAAGTTGAGGAAAAAACTGCCAAAAAGTGGTAGAGGGGTAGCTCATCCTGGATCAGTGCTTAACTGTCACGGAAAGAAAATTTCTAATGTTCTCGGACCAGGGTGGCACCTATACAGCAACTGCAGCGTCATAACTGATGCTACTAATGCTGATGATGTCACACAGAGAAGAATGGAAACTTATGATGCCTTGTGCAAGGGGTATTGCTTAGAAAAAGTTTCCAGATCCAGCCTGACTCCTGGAAAATCAAAAGGTAAGTTATCTACAGCTACTAGTCTCTATCAGATACATTGGTATGTCTCCTACCCAGAGATATCTACACGATACACAAAAATACTTAGAAAGCAATCAGGTAAGCAGCTTCATAATGCAATGGTCTCCAGGGGAAGACCAAACCATATACTGTTAAGTGGTATGCAAACTGCCAAGGAGAACGGGACTTGGACCAGAAGACACAGAGAAGCTGGTACACAAGGAACCACCCAACGTAAGTACCCAGGAACCCCACGGAGGCTGTGTGCAGAGTGAAAACACAGCTGCGCGCCCAACGGAAGTCAACGGAGAAGTCGCGATTGCAGTTTTAAAAAAGAAAGACCATTCTCAGAGGACCCTGAAGAAACCCTTTGGAAGATGGAAGGTTGTAGAGCCACCCCATCCATGGATGCCCCAGGAACCAGGTTACCTGCACCATGGAAGACAGGCGCATAGGAGTGAAGTGACATAGGAACCTGATGTTGACAGCAATGGGAGACTCCGAAGAAGATGCCTCTGGAGAAGATTGCAAAGGAGTCCGAGCAATCCAAGAGGTGATTCTCAAAGTGAAGAACCTGCAGGAAGAGGGAACAGATTTCTTCTGGTGTCCTTGATACCCACAGGTCTGTAGAAGAACCTGGATGAAGCACAGACGACAAAGAGGTCTTGAAGAACGGCGAGGCCAGGAGCATCCGGAGTCTTCCTTGGTGGCGGTTCGGTTCCAGTCGAAGTCCAAGTGTCCAGACAATTGAATAGCGACATAGTTTCAGGGTTGAGTCTTGTCTCACGATGAATCTGAGGACCCACCCACAGGGGTGCCCTTAAGTACCCTAAGGAGAGGGTTGGAATGACTTGGGGGTCCCTCCCAGAGGAGGGGTGGACAGAGGGGAGGATACTCCCATGGAACTTTGTCCAGTTTCACACCAGAGCAAGAACCAAATGTTCCTGAACTTGCTCATGCAGCAGCACCCTCACACTACCAACCAAGCACCCTGCCCTTAGGACTGAAGGGCCTACTATAGTAGTGACTTATAGTTGTGTTAAGTGCAGTGACCTCAGATATAAGGAAACTTTAATCTGTTGTGAGATTTGCAAGCACATCTAACACAGGCTGCAATAAGAGGCCTTTAGTCAGAGTTCAAGTGGACTCCCATGGGTGGCATAATACATGCTGCAGCCCATGGGAGACCATTTGTGTACCTATGCACTGGATAACTTAGTACCATATACTAGGGACCTACAAGGTAATACCAGTAGCAAATTGTGAAGGTACCAAAGTACTTCCCAAGTCTCTTCAGCGGAGAAAGCACATTTGCTGGGGTCCTGATTATCAGGCTCGGAGCAGACTAGGTCAAAAACACATTGAGACAAAGCAAACAGTGGGTGTAACCAAGAAAGCAGATCCTACTTTTCTACAGTAACCATGCACTTTACAAATCCTCTCATTCATTCATTAAACCATATACATGAAAGCCGTTATGTACAGCACACTTACAAACCTGATGTATTTGAAAAGAAAGGAAAAGGAGGCTGAGTGAAATAAATATTATTGCGACACAAATTGGTCAAGTGAGAAGTTTCCTCTGTTTCCTGATTTTGTAATTAAGCTACAAGAATGGTATCTCTTTCTCTCCCTTTTTTACATTAGAGACTCATGCTCGGTCTTCAACTTTATGCGGATTTTTTGCAGACATACATCATGCACTATGCTAAATATGTACACATTTTACATGCTAAACCCATCTAAATTTTGGTGAAACAAGAAAACGGTCTCAAAAATGTAATTGATGTAAGAGTGAGGGTGGCAGAAACAATACAAAGGTTCAGTCTGTTGTGGCCTCTAATGTCTAAGGGAAGCTCAAAGTGAGTCAGAGCCAGGAATCTGCCTTAAGCAAGTCCTCAGCCTTCAGTGGTTCACTCACCTCGAGTACAGCCTGCAGAGGCTTAGCTTCAGGGGGGAGGTTTGGGGTGTGACACCCCACCTAATAAATGTATTTTCTGATACATTGTTAGGTACAAGTGCTTTCAGTCAGGTATTGGGAGATGTCGGTAAGATTTCACCAGGGATGCTTACATACACACAGACAAAAGGACACACACACTTTTTCTCCCTGCCTGTTTTGAAAGTCCTCAAAATATTGATTATTTTACAAATTACAGTGTTTTCTCTCTTAGTTCTACTACCACTCCGCATTCCTCTCCATTTTCACTGCCCCTTGGGCCCCTCTCCTGCACCCTGTTTTTTGTATAATGTACTGAAACATTATATGCCAACCTGATTGTCGGAAAAATCTGTAGCTTACTGACCAAGCTACGCCCCTGACAGTCTGTGATTTGAAAGCCTGTAAATGTAATGCTAGAAGTTGTTACTTGTGAATATTATTTGTAACCCGTGTATTTCCATAGGGAATATTTCCTTGACTTGTCTTTCTAACAGAATAACTTGAATGATATTGCTTTTTTAAGCGTTTCCTAGTAATCCACCTGTGTATGTTTGGTGGATATGGGGGGCAATCATTTATATATCTCTAAGTAGCCTTATTTCAAGTATGATATCTGCAGTTTCAAATAATATTAAAATGTTGAGAGCGAGGAGCACGCGTATGTCAGGAAATGTTTCTTTTTGCTTGAACTCCCCCTAACATTTGGACTGATGCGGATGGTTTTTCAACTTGAAAGGTATATGACTAATTGGTCTACCCACAATTGGCATAAATTGACTTACATATCGGTCCCAAAAATATGGTACCCGGGTTAGCCTGTCAGTTAGGTTAAAAGAGACTACACCAAAGATTGGACTGCAGGTTTTAAACGCAGGGCTAGCAAAGAAAGGACTGTGCCTGTGGTGCCCTGCTTGGGAAACAGTTGTCCCCAAACCCAAGACAGCAAAGGTGACTTTAAGCATCAGATGGTTGACTCCCTGATACAGCCACAAGACCACAAAAGCTGAAAAGCCCTGAACCCTTGTGAGCCCAATGCCAAAACATCTTTTACGTTATTTACTATTTAGATGCAGCCTTGGAGACCGACTCCCAACCCTCAAAAGTTGCACCTGAGTCTGCTGAACATGGGAGTGTTGTCAGAGTGCAGGGTGGTTGTCCAACATGGATGTTACTACAAGTTAAAAGGAACTGTTGGTTTTGCTTGTAACTGGAGACTAGTAGACCAGTGGCAACTGGTTATGTTCTGGACCTCATCAGGACTTCATAGGACATCGACCACTAAGGCCAAAGTTGCCCCCTTTGCTCGAGGACTTCGGGGTGGCCCCATAAAGAGCCCAGACATTGGCTCAGCATACTCAGTTGATTCCTATGGCGGTTTTCCACAGAGCCTGGAACTGGGCTGGAGACTGCTTTACTTGTGAGTTAACTGCTCAGGTGTATTTGACAGGTCCCTTTGACTAACTCCTTATTGGAGTTAGCAAATTAAGCCATTTAGCTGTTTTCAATTCCCGTTTCGTGGCTAACCCTAAACTGCTGGTGGTGGTAGATTAAAATCATTTATTGTGCTATGATTTATTGTTCCTTTAAAAATTCATAGGTCCGGAACTGTCTGGTGGATTTATGTCATTGAGGAGTATATTTAAAGATACAAATACCACCTACTTTCATACATTGGTGTCAGATTTTTATTGTGTTGCGTTTTCTTCCTATTCAACTGTTTTGGCACTTCTCAACACTTTACACTTGATCCTTAGATAAAGCCTGACTACTCTAAGCCACACCTACCCAGGACTGAACTAAGGTTTTACAAACAAACTTGACTAGGCCTGATTAAGAACTCTGCCATCATTACACAGTGAGGTTGTGCAGCCAGGCCACGTAATAATCCTTATTTTCATAACAAATACAAAGTAAAACATCAAAACTGCTAGTCTAATACGGCAGGATGCTAAAGGATGAAAGTCCTCTGACACTTGCCGGAATAATATGTAAAATACAAGCCGGACTGGATAAGGTTAGTCACTTGACCAGTTTGCCTCTGCAAGGCTGGTAGGATTCATTCAGATTCACTGAAACTCTGGACCACTGTCTGAACCATTAGTATACTGCTGGTCCCAGTGAGACACAAGTAAGTGTGAGCGCAAAATCCTTTCCGCTCGCGGATTTTAGGTAAACCCGCAATCTGCGAATTTACCGAAAGTCCGCGAGCGGCGGATTCGGGGGGCAAAAGTTCAAGCCTTCAAGCTTGAAGTTGTTGTTGTAACTATTTTAGGATGGCGCCGGCAAGCTGCCAGCGCCATCCTAAAATAGTTACTAAGTTAGCTTCAACAGGAAGCACTAATAGATAAAATAAAGCAGGTGCTCGAGCACCTGCTTTATTTTATCTATTAGTGCTTCCTGATGAAGCTAATTTAGTAACTATTTTAGGATGGCGCTGGCAGCTTGCCGGCGCCATCCTAAAATAGTTACAGCCCAGGATGATGGATGGACAGCTCACTCAAGGTACCCCTGCGCCCTTCGGGGCGATTGCATAGTAACACACACTTGGCCGCTGGAACTAGATGAAGCTCAAATTCAGTGACTCATTCATCAGCCCAAAAACAATCGTGAGCGTCATCGAGGCTGGGCAGGTGTGCCGCCCTTCTTCCCAAATCTACCGTCGAAAATCAGCTGTGATGCTGGATAGAAGCCTTTGTATCCTTGACTTTCACGAGCGCAATCCTCGTGCTGTTCCTGTGACCAGGAGCTTCTTTCTCTTGATCTGCTGCTCTGATCGGTCTCTGACCTTTTATACACACAAGAGGCATGTGAACTCGCATGGAAGCCCCGCCCGTTTGGCCCCGCTCACACACTCTCGGTGGCTGTGCACCGTCTTCCTGCCATTTACCCACTATGATGGACAGCTCACTCAAGGGACCCTGCGCCCTTCGGGGCGATTGCATAGTAACACACACATGGTCGCTGGAACTAGTTGAAGCTCAAATTCAGTGACTCATTCATCAGCCCAAAAACAATCGTGAGCGTCGTCGAGGCTGGGCAGGTGTGCCTTCTTCCCAAATCTACCGTCGAAAATAAGCTGTGATGCTGGATAAAGGCCTTTGTATCCTTGACTTTCACGAGCGCAATCCTCGTGCTGTTCCTGTGACCAGGAGCTTCTTTCTCTTCATCTGCAGCTCAGATCGGTCTCTGACCATTTATACAAACAAGAGGCACTTGAACTCGCACAGAAGACCCCCCCCATTTAAAAAATCCGCAAAATCCGCAAATTCGCGGATTTTGCAGATCCGCAAATTCGCGGATTTTGCGGATCCGCAAATTTGCGGATTTTGCGGATCCGTGAATCCGCAAATTCGCAGATCTGCGAAATGCGCCCATGCTTAGACACAAGTCAGACTCAAGGGTGAAAGGATGTGTAAAATGGGGCAGATGAATCTATCCCATTTGTGTCTGTTATTTCCAAGGCAGTAGCGTTGGGCCAGAATCTGTCATGTTCAAAGCACCCTCATGCATCTATCACTGCACTACAATATAAACTGCACCTAAAAATTGATTTTTTTTTCTACTTTAAGAAGACCAAGTCAAGTGGGGAATGTGTGACTTCAGTCACTTTACTAGGTTACTTGATCCATGCCTCTAAGGGCAGTTTGTTGATTTTTCAAGCACTAAATGCAAATTTGATGCATACATGTCGACCCACACAACAGCGGTGACTGCAAGTGCTGTTCTGCAGCTTGTGCCAGAAAAACATGGCTTGGGGAACATAAAAGCAAGGTTATGTGTTGCACAGACATGTACTGGAAATGAACGGCACTCGTGATGCTCAAACAACATTTATACAAGTGGTCAGTACTTACGTTCTTGTAAGTTGTGGCTTCTTTTCGCAGCGGATTCTGGAAGAAGGAAAGAAAATGTTGACAGCCATGCCTGCATAACTGAGACAGCATACAAGTGTACAAACAAAGGTTTCTTTCCTGAGTGCCACAGGGTAATGCCTTTAGGACAAGTAATCATGCGATATAAACGGGAATTACAGATAGTTTTTATATGTGGCCACGTTTAAACCATTTAAAACATGGGGCAAGAACACTCAGTGAAGGTGGGACTTGGTTTGTATGAAGGCATTTTGCCAAAACAATGGACAACATGGTGTCTAGGTTTGCTATCATGTGTTCACTATTGAGGGTCCTATCTAGCAGTGCCATCCAATAATTAGTGTTACACTCACCCCTTTCGGCTGCTTAGTCATTGTGTACAGACTGAAACAACTGGAGATCTCAGATTTCTACGCAGACGCATTCTCCAGGGAGTCTGTCCCATCCCATCGCAACATGTGCCCACACATTACCCAACCCTCCCCCATCCAACACCTTTCTGGATATGCATACCCTATTGTCAACTTATTACCAAAGGTTATGGACAGGGACACAAGGTTTCATCATCAACAGTTAGGGCTGTGACGAGTTTAAATAACAACAAGCATTGGTAAATGCAATAGGTTTCATCTATGTGATTAATAATAAGCAGTTTTTTGTGTTTAGAGTGTGGCCCTCCCACAGCCAATTGCATACCTGCTCACCCACTTAAGTTAAGAAGGCAGCACAACTGGGAACAATATCACATGTGAACTGAGAGGTTGCCAACATGGAGGCGCTAGAAAGAGCAAGGTAAACAACTTCCCAGAGTCAACCCGATGACATTCACTCTCTGAACATGATTGTTTCCTTTCTGTCCCACTTTAAGCCACTTTCTACTGAACAGCACCTCTTCCATTGTCAAAAGCATGTTGTTTTACGTTTTCATAGACAATTAACATGACGGCACGTTTGGTATTTAACTATTGTAATTATACAATGAGCAGTGTGCAAAATATTAACACTGCAAGCTCTGCTGGTATAGCTACTGATAGCAGTGCCGACAATGAGCAGTGCGCATATTTAACACAGCAAGCCTTAGGGGATAGCTGTTGCTGGCACTGCCGACAATGAAGAGTGTGCATCGACGAAGTCCAGGTTCCGAGCGTTTGATCAGTTACCGAGCGGGTGCCTGGCTTTGCTGGTGGTGTGCCTAATAGCCATCACCCCCCTCCCAAGACCCATGGTGTGATTAATGATCACTCCACATATAACTGCGGGGTTCCTACAAACAAGCAGGTTCCCGCAGGAACAGCAGGTTTCAATTAACTTTTTCCTGTTTTTCACATACTTGACCTCTTGGTTAGGGTGAGCCTTATCGCGCTCATACCACCGACTTATCGCGTTCATACCACCGGGGTCTACAGACTGGTCCTGAAGAATGCCTAGCTAGTAGCAACATATAGGCAGAAACATGTTGACCACTCACAGTGAGACATAGCTGAACAATCTATCCAGCACATACATCGCTCACTCCGTGTTTATCCGTGCCATGTTGGCCGACGAATATAATTATTTTTGGACACAACCCAGACCCTTTTAAACTCACTTCACATTCACTTGCACTTGTTATTCAAACAATATCAACCAGCTCTGCAGTAATTCTGGTGTCGAAGCACACCAGGGAGGTACTTGACTTTCCTGGTGGGGCCCGATGATGAAGCATGTCACCAACCAGGTTGGTGAGTGAGGGCTTTCTAAAGAATCAAATATGAATCTTCATGCTTGCTCTTCTTATAAGGTAAAATCTTTTGTTGTTTTGACCATATATTATTCTGGCAAGTCTTAGGGGATAGCTGCTGCTAGCACTGCTGACAATGAGCAGTGTGCATTTATTAACACTGCAACCCTTAGGGTATTATAACTGATAACAATGAGCAGTCTGCATATCTTAACACTGCAAGTCTTGGGGTATAACTACTGCTAGTACTGCCGACAATGAGCAGTCTGCATATATTAACACTGAAAGCTGTAGAATATAGGTACTTCTAGAACATCCGACAATGAGCAGAGAGCCTATATCAACACTGCAAGCCTTAGGGTATAGGTACTGCTGGAACTGCCGACAATGAGCAGTATGCAAAATATTAACACTGTAAGCCTTGGAGTATATCTACTACTAGCACTGCTGACAATAAGCAGTGTTCCTATATTAACACTGCTTGCCTTGGGGTATAGCGACTGCTAGCATTGCCGACAATAAGCAGTGTGCATATATTAACTGTGTAAGCTACGGGGAAGGATTGGTTTTGACATCCAGGACAACTGCCGCCTAAATCAAAAGGAAAAAAAGGAAAGAAACAAAACCCCAGCATTCAGGCCAATGTCGAACAAAAACTTGTTGTAATTGGACAGGACCAGAAGGAGAGTACAGCAAGGACGCTTTCAGGCAGCACGGTACCTTCTCACCAACCTAAGATATACACAACGTTGAATTTTTTAAAGGATGCAGGGTCAGTCCTTTTCTCTAGCAACGCCTTCTCTAAAGGCCTGCATTCGCCACTGCTACCCCTACCTTTACAAACGGAAGGGACTGAGCCAATCCTGCCTTCCCCAGACAAAAATGGATCATTCCTGCAACAGGGTCAGAAACTGACGTCCAAACATCAATCACTAATACACCCGGCTGGGGCAAAGGAGGCAGGTAGTCCAATGCCAGCGGCTTTCGCAGGAATGCCTGGTAATACAGGACCACCCTTAATAAAACTCAGGCATCAGGGACAGCACTCAGAAACACAAAAACACAAAAAACAGATGACAATGCTAGAGTTAAAGAGCAGGTCATCAAACAAAACAATAATGAAACCAGCTCAGATTTAGAGAGAGGAGAGGGGGTACAAAATACTGAAACTAACACCAGCCTCTTAACCAACCTGGCAATAAAAAGCTACATCACTCCTATCAAAGCCATAGATCGAATAAACTCACCGACGCCACAACTCTTGGCCCACGGTACTGCGACTAGCCAGCATGGAGATCTATGTACAGGGGTGCCGGATCCAAGTCAGAAAGAGGAGGGAAGGGTGACCATGTCCTATTTAAACACACAAGAATGGGAGGACATGCTCGCCACTTATACACCAGATCAAGCACAAAGAGTGCACCACCGTCAAGACTCTCGGCAAGAGTGCCCAAGAGAATCTTCCTCGGTAGGACAAAATAACAAAAGCCTAAAAGAGAATGAGCAAAGAAAGGAACAACATTCTGGTACTTGGATCTCAATTTTTTAATACAATACAGCTAGCAGTTGAAGCACTGCAATATCAGTCTGAAAAATTCTTGAACACACTGGCAGTTTTCACTGCAGGCATTGATGAAAAACTGGGCAATTTAAACGGCCTGATAACAAGAGTGCAAGCAAATACACACCTCAGCTGTAAATGCGAGCAGGTTGTTGATAAACTATCTACCTTACCCATAATGCTAAGTGGTTTGATAACGGATATTAAAAGCGCAACAACAGGTAACTTAACTAAAGATCAGGGCTTGTCCAACAGCTCGGAGGGAACAATTAAAAGCAAAACATCTGGCAATATATATATATTTATATATGTAAGACAGAGACAGACACAGAGAAGACAAGTAGACACGATGATGGAGTGCTCCAAAAACAATGTCGCCAACAGAAAAGGAAAGGTCGCAATCAAAAGCCCCAAACGAACGTAATGAAATATTTCCCTATTTTCAATGGTCTGCAGAATAAACATGATAACAACTTCAAAGATGCAAACTTAACAAATCAGGCTCAACCGCTACCAGCCAATCCCAACCACATTATGGCACAGGTAACGGTTACAAAATAGTTAAACGGAATCAAGGCACGTCTCGAAACAGGAGTAGGAACCAGTCAAAAACCTCTACAAAAGGATAATACAGACCACATAGAAATAAAAAAACAAGAGTCTACCATCACTGTGCCATCTAGACTATCTGAAAGAGGTGCTAACGGTCAGCCAATAAATAGATCAGATCTTAGGTGTGAACCTGCAATACTACAACAGGTTTGTGGAGCAGGGTGTGACTCAAGGGCCTCGAGTTTGATAGCAAGTAAACAAATACCGATCAACACGAGCCCTTTCATCGGACCCAGAAGAAAAGATTGCGGAACGACAGATTTGCCAGACCAGGCCTCACCGCCCAGGGAGACCAAACAGCGTTGTACACCAACTAAGCTGTGCCCCAGATGCAAACCACTGGAAAAAAGGGCCCAGACTGGGGGCCAAGAATTCAAACAAACAATCAATACGCTCACAACATCAAAACCAACTAAAATGAACCATATGGCAGATGGACCAAGAATCCAGGTGGATATACAACCTATAAAAGCACATAGCTTTACATCTTTACCAGAATTATCTGATACTGCAAATGTACAGTCAACACAAGTATCAAGAATCAGACAACAAGAAATAGAGGTCTTGGTCTTTCATCCACTATTTACCTCAAAGGGACACCAGGATTCATTAAATCAAGGAAATATTCTAAAACTAATGAAATACATTCCAAATTTGGCTAGCATAACTTCAAAGGATCTACTGTCCGTAGAATTTATATCCACTGCCAATTCTAAAAATCGAGAGGCAACAAAGACAACATGGTCTACAACTAAAATTGCAGATATAATTCTAGCTGAACTAGGGGCATTTCAAAACTGGGGTATTGATATTACTCCCCTACAAAAACCACCTATCCATTCCCATTACTGAGCACCACAAGCCCGGCATTAACAAAACATAAAATATATGCAAAGAGTGTGCTTAGAGGAGCACAGGGAAGAACGAGTCAAATAAACACAAGCAGCCAGAGGGATCTATCAGACGCATGGCTGAAAGCAGCATCCTATCCAAATCAAGGTCCAAACAGGGAAACAATATCCAGCACAATAACCATGCATCTACAGGACGATTGACGCAATATACGAGATAGAGCTCATAGTAGGTCAATGGAATTTCCCCTTAGTTTATGCTCATGGAACATCAGTGGATTAGCAACAAAAATAGAGGACCCTGACTTTTTGAATTACGTTACCACCTTTGACATAATTTTGCTGCAAAACCTGGCTCATAGATCCACAGCACATTAAGGGCTATACATGTTTCGCTGTACCAGCAGTAAAGATCGGTAGATATGGCCACTGCTCGCTAGGGCTTATTGCCTACATTTCTGCAACAAGCATAGCCTCAGCAACCCCCATGGACTCGATGCCAAGCTCAACATTAGCAATCAGAATTAGGATCAAGCTGGACAAAGAGGAAAAGGAGGTTTGTATAATTAACTCATGTGTCCATCCCAAAGGACTCGACTAAAATTATCAATCTTTTGTCGGACCATGCAGCAGAGATGGAAAATCCAATATTCATTCTGTCAGGGGACCTAAATCAATATCTCTTTGGCCACGCAGAAGGGGAGGAGGTAGCAGCTCTAACCAGAATTTTCAATATTCCTAAACAATCGGATCCATTGAATGTAAAGAAGAAAGATCACCTTTTCAATATTCCTAAACAATCGGATCCATTGAATGTAAAGAAGAAAGATCACCGTAGCCGCTTCCTTGACGACCTAGAAAATCATAACCTCCAAGCACTGAACCGAAGATTTCTGGAAGATTATCCCCCAGTTGAATCCTTTTATTACACGTGTACAAGCTCTATTCTGGATTATACTTTTGCTAGTCTCGAGCTGTTCCCTTACATCCTTGGGTTTAGAATGGGGGACAAGGGTGATAGTGACCACCGCCCCAAGGAAATTCAGTTAACAGCTACTGTACCTACTTCGATCAGGCCAGATATATCCCTGGGGCCTATTCACACCCAAGATCAAAAAAGGATTAAATGCACAACGAACAACTCTAATTTGCTGTCGGAAGCCGCAATAAACCTCTTCAACTCACAAACACTGAGCACAGTTGATTCAATAGCTCACTGGGAGCACTTCACAGCTATACTGCCACAAAAGCTTGCAGGTACTCCCCCCCACTAAAGTTAACTTTCAGGAAAAAGGGAGAAAAGAACAAAATACAGAAAAAGCAGAGAGCACAGCTCAAGTCATTGAAAAGATTAATAAATTCAAACCTGTGTAGGCTGGGAAGATCGCCAGGAAATGTCAATGCACGAGCATCCCTGAATCAACAAAGAGCAGCCCTAAAGAGACTAAAATGGAACATCAAGAGAGACTGTGAGAATGAAATCTGGGCAAAACTCTTATACGATATAAACAGCAATAATAGTGCCCGTTTTTGGAAAACTGCGAATGGGATTATGCGTCCAAAATTCGAGGACATCGGGTCTCGCATCTCAGAAGCAACCTGGACAAAATATCTTACTAGCCACTTTAATACCCGTACGGAAAACACCGGAGAACGAACAGACAACAGACGGCTCTCAAAGGGAACAGCTGTAGCTAGTATAGATAAGGGGGCAGCAGTTTCCAGCCATGGGAAGTAAACCACTGGGCACAACAAACCATCCGCAGTCACTCCAAATACAAAAACAGATTGCTAAAGGGAGGAAAGAAGGTGCCCCGGGACCAAACGGTATACCACTAGCCTAGTTCAAAGTGAAGTACAAAGAATGCACAGATATTCTACAACCTCTGTTTTTCGAAATTAGGCTGCAAAATAGAATACCAGAAGCCTTGAAGGGCTCAACAATAGTCCCAATTCACAAAAAAGGTGACAAGGCTGAGCCCAACAACTATCGCCTAGTTGTGCTAATAGACAACGAAGCAAAGTATTTTGCAGGCATTATTCTGGAGGAGATCACACTCTGGGCCGAGACTAATCAGATGATACCGCTGAATCAGACCGGTTTCCCTAAAGCGACCAGCACAGCTACAAATATCCTTACAATTTCTCTAATAATTGATGCAGCAAAAACCTCCAACTCACCGTTACATCTATGTTATATTGATTTTAGTGCTGCTTTTGACAATATCGAGAGAGGCAGACTATGGGGGAAATTGGCTCGATGGGGTATTCCCCAGACTATCTTAAACATGCTGATGCTCCTACGTACGGACACCTGGGTACAGGTGAAACTAGGTAGAGAGACTCACCTTTCCTCGAAAGTACTGACTACAAAAGAACTGAAGCAAGGCTGCGTGCTTGCACCAACCCTGTCTAATTTATTTATGGCTGACCTTCCAAATCGGCTGGATGCCTGTAACTCCCATGCTCCCAGGCTGGGAGGGAGAACTCTAACAAATCTCATGTACGCAGATGATGTAGTTCTGCAAAGTCATACTTATGTTGGCCTTCAACACTTACTAACTGAAATGCAGAAATACGCAACAGAAAATAACTTAAAAATAAACATGACCAAAACAAAGACAATGTCAATTAACAGCAAAAAGAGCACACAGAAACATTGGTTCCTTGGTGGCACTAAAATTGACCATGCCAGGGAGTATAAGTATCTAGGGGTTGTATTTGACAAGGAAGGTTCCTTTTGGCGCCAAAATGAGGAAATAAAAAGGAAAGGTCTGTTAACTGCCTTAACGATGAAAAATCTTGCAAATAAATTGATGGGACCGACATTGACTCCCTTATTGAAGGTAGTTCAGGCTAAATTTCTCCCCTCAATAACCTATGGCAGTGAGGCAATGCGGGGAAGAGGCGCTAAGGAGCTGGATAGGACGTTGGTTAAAACTTACAGAACTATGTTTTGTCTTCCGTCGCACAAGGTACTACTTGTGTAACGATATATCTGTAAGAGACATTAGTTAGTGATAGAGTCCTTACCTTAGAATATCCCCAGGTGTCAGACTGGATCCGGAAACTTTTGCGTAGCAGTACCCTTGCGCGTCGGTAGGCGTCGTCTGCGGCTCCGTGTCCGTCGTCGGCGCCGTGATGACGTCGTCGGAGTACTTAGACGCCGCCTCCGCGTGCTGACGTCAGTTCTTAGACACAGCTTTTCCGCGCCAGAAACGCAGAACTATGCCAAAAACCAACACTGGTGCCATGAAACTAGAGCCCTAAAAGGGAATGACCTTAACCCTAGATATCGGTTCGCAGAACAGGGAGGATGGGTGGGTCGGTAAAGAATCGATCACTAACTAATGTCTCTTACAGATATATTGTTACACAAGTAGTAACTTGTGCATCTGAAAGAGACACGCTAGCGATAAATTCCTTACCTTAGAATAGATACCCCAGCAATACCAACCCTGTGGTGGTGGATCTGAGAACCAATAATCACACCAGAAAGTCCTGGAGGACGGAACGGCCAAAGAAGCCATTACTCCGGACTTGACTGTCTAGGCAATAATGTCTTGCAAAAGTGTGCAGCGAGGCCCACGTAGCCGCCTGGCAAATGTCCTGCAAGGGCACACCGCGGCCCAAAGCAGGCATAGTCACTGCGGCTCGAGTGGAATGAGCCCTCAGCCCAACAGGGGGTTCCTTCTTTGTCAAGGAGTAACACGCCTGGATACACAAGATGATCCTCCACGAGATGGTCTGCTTGTGCACCGCTTTCCCCTTCTTAGCGCCCACGTAACCAACAAAGAGTTGGTCATCCACCCGGAACTGGCGTGTGCGGTCCAGATAGAACGAGAGCGCACATTTTGGGTCCAGACGGTAGAGCCTCTCTTCCTCTCTCGAGGGATGCGGAGGCGGAAAGAAGGTAGGCAAAGTGATAGATTGCCCAATGTGGAAGGCCGTGACTACCTTGGGTAGGAAAGAGGGCCTTGTCCGCAATACAACTTTGTCCGGATGGACTGAAAGGAAAGGAGGTTTACAGGATAGAGCCTGGAGCTCACTCACTCTCCTGGCAGAGGTGATGGCTACCAGGAAGGCTGTCTTCAAAGTGAGAAGGCGAAGAGGACAGTTGTGAAGTGGCTCAAAGGGAGCGCACATCAGAAAAGTTAGAACCAAGTTCAAGTCCCACTGAGGCATCACAAAGCGAACAGGAGGGAACGTATGCGTGATGCCTTTCAGGAATCGATTAACGATAGGGAACTTGAACAAAGAGGGTTAATCAGGCAGCCTCAAAAAGGCTGAAAGAGCAGAAAGGTAGCCCTTGATAGTGCCCAGAGCAGAGCCCTGCTGGGCAAGAGAGAGAAGAAAGAGAAGAACCTCAGAAAGAGGGGCAGAAAGGGGATCCACAGCCTTTGCTGTGCACAATGCCACAAATCTGTTCCACCTGCAGGCGTATACCAACTTTGTGGATGGACGCCTGGCTGCCAGAATGATGTTACCCCCATAAGATGGTGAATATGGAGAACATCTCACTTTAAAACTGGGCGCTACTTGCACCATGGGTCTCGGGAGGGGGGTTGGAGCGCGCTTGGCACATCCTAAGAAAAGAAGGAGTTACATGTCAGCATAACCCATACAACACACAGACACTTAGCTTATGTTGATCGTAATAGTCGTTCCGCTGTGGATGCAGACTCACGCCCTCAGCGCTCAAAACCCGCTTGTCAACCTGCAAGAACCCTCTGAACCGGACCCCGACGATGGGGATTACTCATTAAAGTGTCTTAGGGATCACTCATTAAAGTTTTTTTGATACCCTGTAGTCACTTTTAATTTTATAATTTCCACAACACGTCCTCCCCACACGACCAGCTCCGCAGTCTTTCTGGCGTCGCAGCACACCGAAGAGACACTCGGTCTCTTCGGTGGGGCCCGATGATGAAGCATGACACTGACCAGGTCGGTGTGTGAGGGCTTTCCTACTCAAATAGAGTGACTGTGATCCCACTCAAATAGAGTGACTGTGATCAATACTATCCACTTATCTTTTCGCTCCATATTTCTGGTAGCCTTGTGCTTGACCAGACTAGACCTCTCTTCTTTTGTTGTTTGACATTTAACCGGGGATCAAGAGAGTGTCTCTGACTCTCCCTACCTCTCTCCTTGTTGATATATATCATAGCAGCGCACAGCTGTGAGAGCTTTCTTTTACTGTGAGCAAGACAATAATAGTTTTTATTATTGCTTGTTCTTTTAACCCACATCTCACTATGGCGAACCTGGGTCTGACATACTCTGAGGCGGAGATCGAGGAGTTGATGTCAGATGCTGCAGTCTTTGCAGACCCTCACATATCACAGGCAATAGCCAACACTGCTGAATGGGACAACCTGTCAGAAAAAAAGAAAGAGCACATACGTACTGTCCTTCATGGCACAATCCTGAAGGGCTATTTAACGACCAACACAGCCCCGAAAGGCCTGCTGGTGGCTAATGCCCCACGCATCTTTCTGAATGATGCTGCCTTCCGTAAGGATTGGGCCGCAATCGCATGGCACTGCACACGCGATTGGATGGTCTTAATAATCAAGACAGCCTTGAGACTCTCGGAATCCCTTATGATAGAAATCAGAGAAACAGAGTCTCACTTCAAAGCTACTATCACCGGCTACAAAAAACGATTAGATGAACTCAACAAGGAGATGAACGAATACAAAGACAACCTAATGCAATCAAAGGTGACAAAACTTCAAAAAGACCAAAAGAAGTTCGAGTTCGAGAAAGTATATCCCTACTCCGCAGCTTCATTCACCCCGCCAGCACGCAATGCCAACAACTCAGACTACTCGGATGATGATTCATCGAATAGCAGCGGTTCTAGTAACAACTCTTTCAAACAAACAAAAAGAAGAGGGAACCGTGGCAACAGAACCAACAGAGGTGGACATGGAAATCAAGGCAACCACCAACAGTGGTACCCCCCACAAATGGGGATGGGCCCCCACCCCTATGCTTTCCAACAGCCACCCTACCCATTCATGGGTTGGAACCCAGGCTTCATGCCCCCGGCCAATTATCAACAACAGTATAGACAGCCTTTTTTAGAGAGCGGCCGGAGAGGCCGAGGCAAGAGGAGAGGGAACACCAGAGTAACCTGGCAGGAAGACGACTCAGTGGCGAATCACACCCGGAGCAATCAGCAACCGGGTCCGAGCGGAGTCTAAGTCTAGTGACCAACCTATCCACCAGAATACTAACTCCGGTGGAGATCAAAGTCTTGGAAAAGGGACTGGGTTTTGTCCCCACAGCCAAACCCGATAAATTCAAAATGCACTGCGAATTAGCAGGGTTTTTCCGCAAACTGAAACTAAAAGCGTTCTTTGATGGTAAAATCGACCCATTGGAATCGGTTAGGAAAGGTGACACAGGTTTAAGACCTAACTCCACCTTCATCCCGCCCTCACACACAATACCAGCGGCCATAACTGCTTTTGAGCAAGCTGTATTTAAAGACCTAGAACACTGCCAAAACCCGCGAACTTTCGGGAATTTCAGTACTGCTGAATTCGAGGCATTGCAAAAATTAAAAAACGATACCTCCATAACCATAAAGCCCGCGGATAAGGGCGGAGGGATCGTCATCCAGGACACAATTGAGTATGAGACCACCTGTAGAAATCTACTCGGTGACGTTAGAAATTACACGCCACTGGCATCGGATCCAACCTCAGACCTCACAAAAAGAATCAGTTCTCTGGTAAAACAAGCAGAGGATCAAGACCAGATTTCCAAGAACGAAGCTGCATTTTTGATCAATACAAGTAGCATAATACCCTACTTCTACACTTTGCCGAAAATGCATAAGAACAAACTCCCTCCACCTGGACGCCCAATCGTCTCAGGAATTGGGTCACTTCTGGAACCGCTATCACAATTTTGTGATTATTTTCTAAAACCATTAGTCCAGTCTACACCGACCTACCTCAAGGACACCAAGAGCCTGCTACGTCTACTGACAGAAATCAACTTTCCTGAAGACTCTATCACCCTTGTAACATTAGATGTGGAAAGCCTTTACACTAGCATTCCGCAGGATGACACAGTTGAGGTCCTCAAAAAGGTCCTAGATTCAACCAATTGGGAATTCCAGACACCGAAAAAATTCATCATCGATTGTGCCACTATAGCACTGAAAGAAAACTTTTTTTCATTCAAAAACCAACTGTACCTACAATGCTCTGGGACATCCATGGGCAGTACCTTCGCGCCGAGCGTGGCGGGGCTGTATGTGGCAGATTTTGAGGCCAAACATATCCTACCAGCAACCGCCCAATTTTTTTCGTCAATGCTATTGTGGAAACGCTACATTGACGACATCCTACTCATTTGGAATGGTAGTGATAATGATTTGAATGATTTTCTTTCATGGATCAACACCTTAGATCCTAATCTAAGATTTACCAACACCACAAGCAGAAGAGAAATCGTGTTCTTAGATGTGGTCATCTCAATCAATGGAACGACACTGGCCACAAAAACCCACAATAAACCGACTGCAAAGAACAATCTTCTGCAATTTAACAGCTTCCATCCACGTCCGTTAAAAGAAAATCTCCCTTACGGACAGTACCTTAGGCTACGAAGGAACTGCAGCACGACCACAGACTTCAAAAACCAATCAGCTAATCTGACGGAAAAACTGAAAAATAGAGGCTATCCTACCTCCTCCTTAACGAAAGGATTCAAAAGAGCCAAAAATCAGCCAAGGGAGTCTCTCCTTGAAGAAAGAACAAACAATTCAGATCAGATCCCACTCACCTGTGTCACCACATACAGCAGTCTCTCAAACATCATGAAAAAGAGCATAAACAAACACTGGAGCATTGTGAAAACTTTTAAAAAGGACTGGGAAAAACCCCTTTTTTCTTTTAAAAAGGGACGCAGTCTGAGAGATGCGCTGATCCACACACGCCCAAAAGAGAAACCACAGAATACGACACCATCAGTGACAACGTCATGGGGACTCCCTAAAATCACCGGGCACTACCCCTGCTCGGACTGTAGTGTCTGCCACTTAACACAACCTACAAAAACTCTGGTATTGGAAGAAGGGAAAGTGTGGACGCAACATGATCATACGAATTGCAATTCATGCAATGTGATCTATTTGATCACGTGTTCCTGCAACCTTCGGTACGTGGGCATGACCACTAGAAAAGTGAAACAACGGATCTGCGAACACCGGAGTAACATAAGGTGCAAGAAAATAACAACAAAGTTGAGCCGCCATTTCCTAGACAAAAATCATACCACCAATGACATGAGGTGGACTGTCATTGAAGCAATTGATGGCACAAGGAATATCCAAAATAGACTGTTCGAAAAAGAACAGCGCTGGGTGTACCGTCTGGGGACAAATACCAATGGCCTCAATGACGATATCCCCTGGAACACAGTCCTATCATGAACTCTGTAACTTCAAGTAGCTGTTTAACGTGACACAGAATTGATCTGATTTAAACATGCCTTATTCGACATGTTTTTTCATAAAACACTCTGCGCAATTCAATATCATGCCAAAAGACTAATGTATGCCTGTGAAAGTTCCTATCTTTCTGACAGTATGTGCACTCTGTCCCCTTCTATTTATTTACTGTATTTTAGCAGCGGTATAACCCCTAGAATTAGGGAATTCACCCTCCTGCTCTGAAAATCTCTCAGTCTTTTTGCCACAAGCAACAAAGCGCCTTGGTTGCCATAACAACCACCAGCGTGTAAAGCCTCCTTCAAGCGCAGCGCAAGGATAGGCTTTCCATTCCAAGCCTCGGTTTGATTCTAAACGCGCTCCGCCCAAGCGGGCGTGTGCGCCCCAAGCCTCGCTTTGAGCAAGGCACGCCCAACCCGGAATCGAGCGCGCAAACGAAAACAAAGCGCTCTTATACTCATTCACCGGCCCCGCTCCCCATCGTCGGGGTCCGGTTCAGAGGGTTCTTGCAGGTTGACAAGCGGGTTTTGAGCGCTGAGGGCGTGAGTCTGCATCCACAGCGGAACGACTATTACGATCAACATAAGCTAAGTGTCTGTGTGTTGTATGGGTTATGCTGACATGTAACTCCTTCTTTTCTTAGGATGTGCCAAGCGCGCTCCAACCCCCCTCCCGAGACCCATGGTGCAAGTAGCGCCCAGTTTTAAAGTGAGATGTTCTCCATATTCACCATCTTATGGGGGTCACCGACCATTTGGTCAATTGATCCCTCCTCATGGAGAATTCACATCGCGTTTTTATTTCCCTCACTACAATAGTAGTTTTTAACCACCTCTAGCACTCCACCTCTTAGCATGTTTAAATATCCCCAAGGGCTACTTGGATGGTGCATAAGTTATCAGTTATTGTGTGCACACATAGGTTTGCCACCATCTTAGGAGCACTATGATAAGTCTACGCTGGTATATACTAATTGTATGTATGTCTATATCTGTTTGTTTGTATATCTTCTCTTACAGGTGCTGATACACCCCTGAATTTGGGGTTTTTTTGGATTGAGCAATTTGCTCTCCTAATTTTTAAGCACTTTTTCACTTTTTCTTTTTTCACTTTCACGTCCCCAGGTTAGGGTGGACTATTAGAGTGTCCATACCGCCGGGGTTTTAGTCCTGAAGAATGCCATGGTGAATATATACCACATTAAAGGCAGAAACATGTTGACTGATTAATTTTAAACTCGTGGTATTTAGCTGAATTTAAACAAAATCCTTATAACCTTGGCTCTTAAATTCAGACACATATACCACTTACACGTGTCTTAGGGATCGCTCATTAAAGTTTTTTTGATACCCTGTAGTCACTTTTAATTTTATAATTTCCACAACACGTCCTCCCCACACGACCAGCTCCGCAGTCTTTCTGGCGTCGCAGCACACCGAAGAGACACTCGGTCTCTTCGGTGGGGCCCGATGATGAAGCATGACACTGACCAGGTCGGTGTGTGAGGGCTTTCCTACTCAAATAGAGTGACTGTGATCCCACTCAAATAGAGTGACTGTGATCAATACTATCCACTTATCTTTTCGCTCCATATTTCTGGTAGCCTTGTGCTTGACCAGACTAGACCTCTCTTCTTTTGTTGTGTGGCACGAAATACAACACAGGGAGTTTTCCCAGGCAAGAAATGATCTCAAACTAGCCTTAGATTCCACAAATTGTCTGGACTGTGGGATGCGCAACTCAGCCACCTTAATTTAAAAAAACTGGTCTGGAAAAACACAAAACTATCCTCCTTATTGGAGGATAAGCCAGTTTTCTCGAAAAGATCACATGCCTGGATGAACCTCAGCTCCTATAAATCACTCACCCCTCAACCATATTTCAATCAGGGCTACCCTAGGGTGATACAAATGAATTTCCTAAGGTACAGACTGGGGATCCTTCCATGTACTCAGCATCTACCACCATGGCTGAGGATAAAAGGCCAAGATACTTGCGGGCTGTGTAACATCAAGAATGGTGATATTCTGCACTTAATTTACCTATGTGAAGAACTGCACCAAGCGCGGACAAACCTTCTAAAACATCCATTCAAACAGAAAGGCATCGGCACCAGAAGGCAAGCAGTGCTGGCCTGCCAAAACCCGGTAAATACTCAATTAAACTGCAGACTGGTAAAATTTCTGAGGCTGGCTGAACAGAAAAATGCTGCTAACATCAAAGATTGCTCTCAAAGCCCATCACCGTGAAACAGGTACCAGATGTGGATTAGGAGTAGCGGCGGGAACATTATTGTAACAAGCGGAGACAATCTCGCTTGGACAATCAATCAAGCAAGCATGGCCGCAGCCAAGATTTTTGAATCAAACTAAATTTACAGCATCTTGTGACCCATTGACAGTTCCAAATAGCATATTCCAATAGTGTTTTATTACAAAGTATTTTTCACTTCAGCTTTTAAATGATTTTAATCATGTTTTGTGAATATTGTATGCTATTTTTGCAATGGTTTTAATTAACTATGATAATAAATTAAACTTAAACTTAAACTGTTCTCTGCTAAGCCAGCATAGGCATCCTCTTGTCACAAAGGGTCAGTTAATTGGATTATTCCCGCTTGTTTAGACTGGAATATCAGTATAATAGCCCGAATATCCCAGACTCTCTGCTTGGGAGAATAATGCCCTTAGAGAAACTATTTACAATAGGGGATTTGAATATAGAGGGCTGATCTGGTAGCCGAAAAAAAGCAGATATGGCTGCCAGATAGCCTTTAAGAGTGCCCTGCGCAGAGCCCTGCTAGGCCAAAGAAAGAATGAACAAGAGAACCTCAGAAAGAGCGGCAGAGAGGGGATCCCGAGCCTTTGCTGAGCACCATGCCACAAACTTGTACAATCGACTGATGTATATTGTCTTAGTGGAGGGTCGCCTAGCTGCGAAGATGACGTTATAGACTTCAGGCAGAAGGTCAAAAGCTGTCAACTGTCACTGCTCAATCTCCATGTAAGTAGGTGGAGGCTGGATAGGTTCAGTGGAGGACAGTCCCCTGTTGCTGCGACTGAAGATCTTGTTGAAGATGCTGCCTTATCGGAGGATCGATGGCCATGCTAAGGAGCTATGAGCATCAGACTCTTTGTGCCCAGTCTGGACCCACAAGAATGACTTGGGCCTGGTCGTGCTTAATCTTCTTCAGCACCCGGGGCAGAAGTGGTACAGGTGGAAAGGCATACAGGAGGCTGCAGTTTCACTCTTTCACTTGTTTCAATAGTGTCACTGAGCGAGTGCTGCCTTAAACACTGCAACGCGCAAAACTGCTGACATTGCACCTTGTCTTTGGTGATGAACAGATCTAACCAAGGCTCTCCCCACCGCTGAGAGAGACCTTGCACCACCTCTGAATGAAGACTCCATTCGTGATTTACCAGGAACCGACAGCTGAGTTTGACTGCCCTGGCACTCAGAGAACATGGCACATGTTGAACCACCGGGGTCATGCCCTGATGTTCCAGCCATGATCAAAAGCGGAGAGCCTCTGGACATAGGGTCCAGTTCAAGGTAAATCACCCGCAGCTCCAGAATTTATATGTTGAGCCCGGAATCTGCTGCAGACCAGAGGCCTCTGATGTCCGCCTCTCCCATGTGGCTGCCCTACCCCTGAAGTGATGCATCTGACACAACTGTGAACTCTGGTTGAAGAAGGGAGAGGAATCTGCTGTTGACCCAATCATGGTTTGTTATCCACCACTGCAATTGGTGTGGAGTGACCTCCGAGATCTGGACGCAACTGGAAAGATTCCCCTGATACTAGGCCCACTGAAACTTTGGGTCCCATTGCAGATCCTGCATATGCCACCTGGCATGATCTACCAGCAGTATGCAGGAGGCCATGAGGCCCAGCAGCTCCGGGGTCATTTTCACCGAAATCTAGGACCGAGACTGGAATATCAGTATAATAGCCCGATTATCCCAGACTCTCTGCTTGGGAGAATAAGCCTGAAACTGCACTGTGTCCAGGACAGCTCAAATGAAAAGGAGCGACTGAGAGGGAGTCAGGTGTTATGTTATGTTATGTGACGGGTTTGTTGAGCGCGACAGCTGCCCCAGCAACGGGGCGTCCCGGCGCTAAGAACCATAGCACAACCTACTGAAGGGGGGAGGGAGAGTAGAAGCTTACAGAAGTGGGAATAGGTGAGTTTTTATTGCTTTGGGAAAAGCGGACAAGTTGTCAAGGCGGCGAATGTTCAGGGGAAGGGAGTTCTAGAGTGTCGCTCCCAATAGTCTGAAGAAGCGACCCCCGATACGGCAGAGTTTTGTGCGGGGGACCACTACTAAATGTTGACCCATGGAGCGAAGATTGCGTTGGGGGGGTGTAGGGTGTTAGAAGCGGACGAAGGAGTTCGGGGCCATCAGTTTTAAGGATTTTGAAAGCAGTGGTAAGGGCCTTAAATCGAATGCGGGCTTCCACAGGAAGCCAATGAAGTCTATGTATGGTGGCTCTAGCAGAGCATCTTCTGGGAAGGCCGACTATTGCCCTAGCCGCTGAGTTCTGAATTCGCTGAAGCCTGGTTGTCTCGGCTTTGTTAGCGCCTAACAATAGGACGCTAGCATAGTCCTACCGGGCAAGGATGGTGGATTGGACAATGAGCTGCTGTGTTTTGGGGTCAAAGAAGCCTAGAATGGAATTAAGGCTTCTCAGCAGCCCGATGCATGTAGCTGCTACTCTTTTGGTGTGAGTTTGGTAGTTCAACGCGGAGTCCAGTCATACTCCTAGGTTTTTAACCAGAGGTTTGGAAGGAGGGATGGGGCCCAGCAGGGGGGGCCACCAGTGGTCATTCCAACAACTGGAGTTCTTGCCCAGGAGCAGCACCTCGGTTTTCCCTGCATTCAGTTGTAAGCAGTTAGCCGTCATCCAATGGGCAACTGCAGCCAGTCCATCCCTGAATCTTGTGGCAGAGGTTGAGGGCACCTCAGTGAGGGTGATTACCAGCTGTGTGTCGTCGACACCAGCGTGAGATCCCATTCTTTGGCCACTGCCGCAAGGGGCTGCATATACAGATTAAAAAGGGATGGACTGAGGGCAGAGCCCTGCGGAACTCCTTGGCCGATAGCATGCGATTGGGAGATGAATGGGGGGGCTGAGACACGAAAGGATCTGCTCGTAAAGAACTAGCGGAACCATTCAAGGGCCAGATCACTGATCCCAATGCTTTCCAGGCGACTCAGTAAGATATTATGGGAGACCGTGTCAAAGGCTGCGCTGAGATCGAGTAGTATCAGCGCAGCACTATGACCGGTATCCAATATCCTCCGGAGGTGTTCGGTGGTGGATAGAAGGGCGGACTCCGTACTATGCCCAGGTGTGACTTTGGCATGTTGACAGTGAACCCCCAAGTAATGCAGGAGGCCCGCCGTAGTCTGGAGGTGGGAGAAGACGGCCTGGGGCGACCACCGCCATCACTTTTGTGAACACCTGAAGGGTACTGGTAAGGCTAAAGGGGAGCACGTTGAACTCAAAATGCTTGTGGCCTACCGTGAACCGTAGGTAGCGTCTGTGGGCTGGCAGGATGCGGATATGGAAGGAGGCGTCCTGCAAGTCCAACTCCATCATCCAGTCTCTAGGGCTGAAGGCATACAGGACCTGACCTAACATGAGCATTTTGAGCTTCTCTTTCCAGCAGAAGAGGTTTAGGGTGCTGAGGTCTAGCATAGGACGCAGGCCGTTGTCCTTCTTGGGCACCAGAAAGTAGCTGGAATAGCAATCACAACCTACTTCTGGTCCAGTGACCCTTTCGAGAGCTCCCATGGCCAAGCGAGCTGAAACTTCCTGCCGGAGAAGAGACAAATTATCCTCTGACGTGCAATCGAAAGATGGTTGCATGGAGAGAGGGGTAGTCTCAAAGGGGGGGAGAATAGCCCCTTTCGACTATCTGCAAAATCCACCTGTCTGAGGTGATGGTTTGCCATTGAGGGAGGTGATGGCAAATCCTGCCACCCACTGGCCGTTGATGGCCTTGAAAGGTCAGACTAGGAAGGTTTGAAGGCTGATGGGGGGGGAAGGGTGGATTGGCCTCCCCCCATGGCTCCCAGACCTGCACGGATTATGGGTCCCATGTCCGCGGCCATGCAGAGGCTGGGCAGCTTGCGTGGACCGGTGGCTAGGCTGGGCCAGACGTGGTAGGGTGCCCCTTCTGTAGCCATAAAAAGGGCAAAAATCAGACTGTGGTGGACGGGAGGACGCAGTGAAGCCCAAGGATCTGGCCACAGCTCTAGAATCCCTGAAGCACTCCAGCGGCTGAGTCTGCCTTGGCACCAAAAAGTTGACAGCCATCGAAGGGCATGTCCAGCAGGGTTGCCTGGATGTGAGAAGTTGCTTGGTTGATGGTGCACACTTATATAAGTGGGCACCTTGCACCAATACAGACAACCCCTATGGTGATTTTATTGGTCTTAGACAACCTTAGAAAGCTCTCTAAGTTTTAGCTGTGGAGAGCAGCCTTGAGGCTTAGTCCAGAAGCAGTGTAAAGCAGCTTGTTTTAGCACAGCATAATCTTATAGATATAGATTAAGTGAAAAAAGAACAACACAGTGTATTTATGAAAATATGTATCTATTATAAGACACTCATTAACATGTACAGATGTCTCCTAGCTTGAGAGATACACAATGCACACAATACTTTTCAATAAAAACAGGTAAGTAACACGTAATACACAGTGGTCACCAGTGGGAGACCAAACCATTTGCTATAATAGTTTTATGCAAACCATGACTCAAGTCATGAGTATACCCAGAAGATGTAGAAGTGCCCGGGAACCAAGGAACCACCCAAGGTAAGTAAACAGGAGCAATACGGAGGCCCTGTGCAGAGTGGGAACACGACTGCAGGATCAATGCAAGTCAATGGGTAATTCGGGGTTGCAATTTTAAAGAAAAATGACCCTTCTCAGTGGACCCTGAAGAAACCCCCTTGAAGACAGAGGGTGGAAGGTAGATACTTTAGGAACCAGGATACCTACACCAAGGAAGTTGGGAAGTGGCATCAGAAACCCCAGTCGAACTCAATGGAGAACTTCAGCAAAAATGCAGCTAGTTGAGAAGGTGAAATTGTCCGGTGGAACCCAAAGGTGGATTCAAGATGTGAAGAACCTGCAAGCAGAGGAGACAGAGTCTATGCCACCCATGAGTGACCAGGAGGCATGGAAGAGGAATGCCACTGATGTTGAGTGTTGCAGGAGAGCTGACAGTAACATTGAAACTGCAGCTGTGCGGACCAGGCAACATTGGGGAAGACCAGGAGCCGTACACAAGCTGTCCCATGTAGGATGTCGAGAGTTGAGGGGTCGGTATCTGACAGAAGCACAAACAAGCCATGGCAACTGCAACCAATGTGGAAGTTGATGAAGGCATAATGTAAGTACCAGTAATGTAAAGGAGACTCACCAGAAACAGAGGAGCCCGGGCAGACCCAGAGCAATCAGAGGAGCCCATAGAATTCAAAGATGACCCACAAGAGGACCCACAGGCTGGAGACACTGGAGTCGAAAGAGGACCTCAATAAGCTCACCAGAGATGGAAGCCCCTGGTGCAAGTGATGCAGTGAGGAAGAAGATCTTGGTCAGAGGAGATGCTTGAGGTTGGGGCTTCTTGGAGCCTGAAAATCTTGGTGGAAGAAAGCCACCACCATGCCTTTGCAACTGCAAGATGACACGGTGCACAGGGGTTTGGTTCCTGCGGCTCTGAGGAGGGATACTGGCTTCAAACTTGTTTTGAGGACAAGGCAGGCGTCAAGGAATGTTAAGAACCACCACCTGTGTTGCTTAACCTTTCGGAGACCGTGGGAGCCAAGGATAAGCAGACGGATCAGCTTAGTTGCGGTGCCTACAGATGCAGGGAAGCGACTCCTTTACTTCAAGGGAGATTCCTTCAGGTGTCTCGGATGCCCACAGGCCTTGGAAGGTTCCTGTATGGTGCACAGGCATGGACATAGCAGCAGACAAGCAGGGCGTCATAATCAGGAGTAGCAAGAGTCTACCCAGTTGCAGCCTTGAAGCCCAAAGCGAAGCCCAGCGAAGTCCAGAGTACCCAGAGATTTGAAAAAGTGGTGTCTGAAATTAATCTTGTCCCTTGGCGAATCTAGGGACCCACAGGTAAGCCCTTAAATATGCTAAGGAAACAGTTGGGACCATTCAGGGGTCCCTCCCTAAGGAGGGGTTGGACAAGGGTGAGGATACTCCCCTGTCCTATGTCCAGTTTCGTGCCAGAGCGGGAGCAAATGGCTCCCTGCACTGGTTTGGACTGAACTATGCATGGAGGGCACCAAATGTGCCCTGCACGTAGCCTATGTGTGCTGGCAAGCACCCCACCCTGCCCCAATACACTCAACTCTGTCTCGGAGGTCGTTACACCTGCCTGTGACGGGATACCTATTGTTCTGCCTTCCCCTGCCCGAGCTTGGCTCAGCAGCAGGAGGGCAGAAATGTGTCTCTGTCCGGCATCAGACCTAGCTAGCGGTCCGGATCTGGAAAACTGGTACTGGGAGCACAGATGGCCTTACCAAGGAGCTTAACGGTGCCAACAGATTTGATACCATACATGATAGGATTCATTACAGCCAGTTTTGAGGTGGTCATTGTGTAATGATGTGGTGCCCTTCTATATGTTATATGGCTGTCTAACTTATGACCAAGAGAATGGACTCTGTACATTGTAGGGGTGTCCTGCTCACACTTAGAACTGGGCACCCTGCCTTCAGGATTGAAAGGCCTGCTCTACAGGCAGCTTACCTAATTTAAGTGCAGTGACCTCAGATATAGGTAAACCTATATCTTTCGTAAATGTTGCTAGCACCAGCTTACACAGTTTGCAATGGCAGGTCTGTAGTCACAAATTAAGTGGTCTCCCATGGGTGGCATAATACATGCTTCCCAACATGGTCCAGCTTCTTGATTCCCTGTCTGGCGGAGCGGAAGGGATTGCGGCCTTAGATGAAGAGGCTTGGACCACAAAGCTCTCAGGGGAAGGGTGTTGGGTGAGGAAAACTGGGTTGTCTAGGGCCGGACGGTGGCGGCGGGCAATTGTCCTTTCCACAGGAGCCCCTGTGCTGGGCTTGGACCAGGATCCCAGAAGGATGTCAGTGAGGGCTTTGTTGAAAGGCAGGAGAGGTTCAGAGGAGGTTTACGCAGGCTGCAGCGCCTCTATCAGGAGATTAGGCCTGGCCGCCCTGTCCTCCACTGAAGAGAGCTCCAGGCCCAAGGCCTCGGCTGTCCTTTGCACCAGCACAGCGTAAGATACTCCCTCTACTCCTAGCCACGGTAGGGGGAGAAAGCATGCCACAATCTTAGCAGGTTTTCTGACCTCTGCCATCACCCAGAGCATCTATCCAGTCCAGATCTTGAAGCTGGTCTACTCAAGGGTCAGAGGACCCCTCCCAGTCCTCACCACCACCCTTTGGGCAATAGGGAAAACCAGATATGAACAAGGGCACAAAAGTACCCTCCGGCGTCTGATTCAACTTCAGCCGACATCGGTCCGGCTCCATTTTGGTGATGAGGACAGGGATGGCGTTGTTGGGTGGCATGGCCGACGCCGGGGGAGTCGTCACTGGGGAAGGTCGAGTAAGGTCGAACAGCATTAATTTGGATCCAGGTCTGGATCCTCAGGGGCCTGCAGGGGCTGGAGCAGCCGTGTTACCAAGGCCCAGAATCCCAGACCACCTCCGTGGGGCCAGAAGGAACACCAGAGGAGCCGGGCTACCCATAGGTACCATGAAGGGCTTTGTGAAATACATGAAGCTGGGCAGGGTACGCCTTGGCTCCCGGAAAAGGACGGAGGCACATAGTTGTCCTTGAAGGAGGCTTCGAAGACTGAAATGATGAGTGAGGACGCTCTGGATCTGAACCAAAGTGATTCTTTTGAATTTGCCCTTTTTCAGGGGTCAGAGTTCAAAGGTAGTCCTCAGGTGCACATACATTTTTTGGGACAAGGAAATTGCAAGAGTAACAACCACCAACTTTCTATGAATCCAGTAGTTTCTCTATGGACAAACTGAAGAGGAGCAGGCATACCTCCTGCAGTAGGATGGACAGATGCTTTGCTATGCTGAAAATCGTTACGGAGCAGGAGGAATACTGGATGAGAAAGAAAGAAAAGGTAGGGTCTACCCGGCTCAAATAATTTGCCAGACTTATGTAAGAAAAGGGGATCTGCTTTCGTGGTTGCCCTCACTTTTAGCCTGTTGTCAGTGTGTTTTTGACTGTAGTCTGCTGGGATCCTGTTAATCGGGACCCCAGTAACTGTGCTCTCTTCCCTAAATTCACCCAGAGGAGTCCACTTAAACTCTGACTCTAGGCCTGCCTATGAAGCCTTTCTGAGATGGTACTTTCATCTATCACAACAGATATAAGTTTCCTTATATCCGAGGTCACTTCACTTAAAACCTATAAGTCACCCTTATGGAAGCCCTTTTAGTCCAGAGGGCAGGGTGCTTGGTTACAAGTGTGAGGGTGCCTTTGCATGAACAGGACACCACTGCAAAACCCGGAGTCAATTCTTCAGGCTTTGTAAGTGTGGTCAGAGAATTTTCGGTATATAGTGACAATCAGTCATTACCCGGTGTCTAACTATAAAATGGCTGTACCAAACCTGGTCATGTTTAGAATTAAACATGTTGGAATCGGATCACTGACATAATATCAAATACACAAATATAGTATGACCAAAACATCGAGGAAAAAATATAGAATGCAAAAATATTGAATTCCTATTTCCAAACAGGTAAGTACAAAAATATTGAATCAAAAATATTGTTTTAAAAAATACAGTTAGTCAAAATATCGAATTTTTAAAAATGTCTTAAAAGTAATTTAAAATTATTGAAATAATAAATACAATTAACTAAAACGTACTTACAAATACTTAAATAACCTTGAAATTATTAAATAATTAATTTAAGTTATACAAAACATACACTTTTATTTTTTAATTAATATATATTAACATAATAAAAAATATACAATATTTTTATCGTAGGATAACCGGAGGGTAACATTTACTATTACCACTCCAGTGACTGCAACAGTAGGGAAAGTGTTGGATAGGGTTCGGGTAAAAATTATTATTCCCATTCCAGTGAGTGCAATAGTAGGGAAAGCGTTGGATAGCGGGAGGGTAAACATTACTATTCCCACTCCAGAGAGTGCAACAGTAGGGAAATCGTTGGATAGCGTAGGGGTAAAAATTACTATTCCCACTCCAGTGAGTGCAACAGTAGGGAAAGAGTTGGACAGCGGGAGGGTAAAAATGAATATTCCCACTCCAGAGAGTGCAACAGTAGGGAAAGCGTTGGATAGCAGGAGGGTAAAAATTATTATTCCCACTCCAGAGAGTGCAACAGTAAGGAAAGCGTTGGATAGCATAGGGGTAAAAATTACTATTCCCGCTCCAGAGAGTGCAACAGTAGGGAAAGCATTGGATAGCGTAGGGGTAAAAATTACTATTCCCGCTCCAGAGAGTGCAACAGTAGGGAAAGCGTTGGATAGCGTAGGAGTAAAAATTACTATTCCTGCACTAGTGAATTTAACAGTAGGGAAAGTAATGATTTAATGTATTAATAAAAATACATTATATATCAATACCAATAAAACACTAATTAAAATTGTCAATTCAATATTATGTAATAATTAATCAATTATAAATACAAATAAATATTAGGTATTACAATTAATTACCTATTCATAATTAATTACCTAATTAATTTTCAATAACAAAAACTAATTAATAATAAAAAGCAATGCCAATTAATTATTACCAGTAAATTATCAATACACAAATTATTTTTAAGATGTAATTAATTACAATTAAATTTCTTCCCACCCTATTCCCCTATAAACCCACAATCTGCTACAGAAAATAAATTAATACAATTATCATAATTATCAATTAATAAATTAATACAAATACCAATTAATAAAAATTAACAATAAATAAAAAATTAATACCGATACATAAATAAAAATTATCTACTTAATTACAATTAAATTACTTCCCACCCTATTCCCCTATAAACCCACAACCCGCTACAGAAAATACATTAATAAAATTAATATAATAATCAATTAATTGTGGTATTTTCAAAAGTTCAATTGAGCCAAATACATCATAATCAACCTTGTCCCAAACTATACCATCAGGAATTGGCATCATAATCAACGTTGTCCCAAACTATACCATAAGGATTGGAACAGCTGTAATGTTCACG
This sequence comes from Lissotriton vulgaris, assembly GCF_964263255.1. Lineage (NCBI taxonomy): Eukaryota > Metazoa > Chordata > Amphibia > Caudata > Salamandridae > Lissotriton > Lissotriton vulgaris. Next base: position 2,022,903,804 of record NC_141691.1, on the reverse strand, counting down.
GAAAACAGTCTTTGTTCACGATGAGATGATGTATCAGGTTTCAGGACCAAGTTCACACTGGATACTACAGAGTATTCTGGGGGATGATTTCCATTCACAAGTAAGCAAAAAACAGTCACTAGGCCAATCTATAATAGAAAAAACAATGCTCTAGATATTATTCAGAGCTAGAGCCAAGGTGATACTAAGTAAGTCTTTCTTAGAAAAGTGTAAAATTCATTAATTTGTTTCTTACGGGAAACTGGAGCTGGCAGATACTCATGTTTGCTGGGATCAAGAGAGAAGGTATCAAAATCCATGAAGTAGCCAGATGCAGTGTGATCAATCTTTGGTAGCTCAGCAGGTTTTGTTGAACCAGCAGGTGTCTCCTGTCGAGGCATATTGATGTAGAAGTCTGTGTTTGGCCGAATTGATATTTGTCTTTCATATGTTTCTTGAAGTTCTGTTTCCAGAGGAATGAGTTCCATTTCATTGTTGGAAATTTCATAACTTTGAATTGATGACTCTTCGAACGTTATGAGTCTTTCTGTCTGTACTTCCTTAATGGTAGCAAAAGGAGAGAGTCAGCTACCAAGGAGCCCATGAGTCCTCCAATTCAGTTTCGGCCACATTTAGTGTGGTTTGATCAGATCCATAGATATGAATCTCTTTTCTTTTTTGCCGGCAAGAGGCGGACGAAGTACGGTTCCTGTTCCTTCGACAGCCAGGACTGGTACAGGCTTTGAGTATGAAGGCCCAAATTCTTTTTTGTCCTCGATCTTTTCTCTGATCAGATCCCAGGCTTGTGAGACCCAGACAGGCTTTGCCGTGACTGGTTTGATTTCCCCAGTGGTGGTGCATTTCACCTTCATGTTGCTTGGTAGTGCTCTGGATTCATTTAGAACCTGTAAAACCGACAAACGTTTATTGATGTCAAATGGTTTTTCATCAGCCACTGTACTTTCACAATCGAGATCAGGTACCCACATTCTCGTCCCAAATAGGACCTCATACGGAGTGACACCTCCAAGAGACCTTCTTGGCATATTGTTGAGGGCAGGCTTTACCCCATATAGGTGATTGACCCAACTACCACCGAGCCGAATACTCTTCCTGTTAAAGACTGCTTTTATTCCCAGTTTTTCCTCTCCACAACCCGATTTTTCCTTGGGATGGTAAGAGAGGAGTGCCACAATGCTACACCCAAACCTTCCATGGCTTCCCTGTAAGCCGGAGAGCTAAATGCCGGCCACCGTCCGAATGTAATGTGCCAACTGTGCATGTCCCTAAAACGACTCCACCAAGGTATACTTGTAAGCCCCATCCGAATGTAGTGGGCCGCAGTGGTCCAGATAGACACACGCTAGAGGTCTATTGGATATTAGTAAAGGTGTCTGCGCTGGACGCGCCACGGTGGAACCCTTCATCTGCTGGCAGATGTAGCATTTTAAGACAAAATTCTATGTCTCTCCATTCAAACCAGGCCACCAGCAGCACTGTTTCAATAATGAAAGTGTTGCAGCAATCCCTGGGTGTTTAGAACCTAGACCCTCATGTTCAGCTAGTAATAAACCCAATCTGTGATGCATGTTCAGTATTTCTCTATCCAAAACTCCAGGAATCTAAGCATATGGAATGTTGATTGTTTTTTTTGGTCCTCATTCGCCAATAGTAAAAACAGAGCTATTGGATTACTCCTTCTCGAAGGCACCTGCTGGAGCGCGCTGTTAGCTAATTGGAGAAGCTTTACACAAAACCTCACTAAGTGGATGTTCTGATTACTGGTGCCCTTCAGAACCAGAGAGGCAAAGTATTTTAGGTGTAAGGCTTAATCATTGGACTGAGATGTTATTTTAACACAAGATAAGCCATGCCTCACACCGACTCCAAAAATCTAGCCTATTCTCCCTGTCATTTATAACATTATTCTTCTCCAGTTCAACTCTATCTATTTTCATGGTATAACTAACAGAGCTAGTCCACTCTGCAAAGGAAGGGGGGCAACTGTATCCATTTTTTACTCACTTCTCTTCTTGCTAACAAAATCAAGTATAGAGATAACTTATTCATCCAACCAGGGAGCGCCTCACATTCTGGTAACAAGCCAAAAAACACTAAAAGACGGCTCACCTGAATGTTGATACCCATCATATCTCCAATACCTTTTATTACCTTTTCCCAAAAGTTTTGGAGCATGGGACACTCCAAGAACATATGGATATTATCCGCTTCCGGGAGAAGGCACTTCGGACATTTGGGTAATGGACCATTCGAGAACTTCGAAAGTTTGTGCAGAGACTAATAAACACTATGGATACAGAAGATATGGTTCCTTTTCAAATATGCAGGCTGGACTGTAGCATACAAAGTGTCAAGAGATACTTGCCATCATATTTTAAGATGGACGCCAGGCATGCTCTCTCCTCCCACTTCCGTTGGTAGATTGAATTCTCCATCGTCCAGGTCCATCAATAACCAGTAGACCACCGATACCTTCAATTTCTTCCTGGTTTCTTTCCAAAGAATATTTTCCAATTCATACTCTTTGCCCACGCTTTGTCCGGTATTCTGATGCCAGCTCCTTAATTGTCAGTATTTAAATTTGGAGAGCCTGTTGTCCGTAAGGGAAGATAACTCATCCCATGATAATAAGGATTCCCCTGTAACTAATTGTCCCCAGCATTGAACACCAGTAACTATCAATGGAGTAACCAAGGAATCTCTAGTCCATTCAGGTGATCCTGGAGCATTCCAGATTGGGGCGAGAGCACTAAAGTAAATGATCTTCAAGGTTTTTCTGACCTTTGCCCATGTACCAGCAAATTCTCGTAAAGTCTTTAATCAAACTTTTTTGAAGAATCTTGGATCTCCATATTTATGTAAAAAGGACTCTTGATTCCCCTTCTCAACATCTGCAAGCATTGCCTAAACATCATTCCTACTTCTGACGTATCTGGGGTGCCTAGAAGAAGTTTCCCTCCAGTCAATGACAAGGCTCTTGCATATAGAACTAAGTCTGGTAAGCATAACCCCCCTTGTTCTTTTTCCTGCGCAGTTTTTTCCACGATATTCTAACCGCTTTGGAGACCCAGATAAATAGATTAAATACCGACTGGAGAGATTTTAGGCTTTTTTCCTTAAATGCCAATGGAATATTCTGAAAGATGAAAATTAACTTTGGGAGCAGCATTATTTTTATTAAGTTACCTCTGCCCACTAACGTTAGAGGCAAATATTCCAGTGCTGTCAGAGAGGATTTAATTTCCTTGGCCACCCTTTGCAGATTTAATTCTGGGATCTCATCAATATTCTGGCTAATCTGAATTCCCAAGTGTAGGAGAGTAGGGTCTGCAATCCTATGATCACCCAGATTTTTTGCTTTTGTTTCACTGGTTTACGACTTTCTCTGGCTGTGGGCCTGCCAATCAGACCCACAGCCTGGCTGTTCTCTTTCTAAATTACGATATGTACCCTAGGTGCATTTACCAATTGGTACTGGGCCACCTTATCAGACCCTGTAACTCAGGGCATAGGTGTACCCAGGGCCGCCAGGGGCTGCAGCATGTATTATGCCACCCCTGGCTGGCCTCCTAAATTTGACACAACTGGCTGCATGACAGCTGGGGCGAAGTCGTGTAATCACCCTTTGCTTTGGATATAGTAGCCTATATCTAACCATACAATGGACACCCGAGTTCCTATCAGTCACTCCTATGGCAGGCCTTGACAATCCTGAAGGCAGAGTGCATGGGCTCGTGTGAACTGTGTTCTGGCCCGAGCCGAGCCGGTTGCAGCTTGCGGAGAAAAGACCCAATGGCTGTTCCATGATAACGCGTACCACATCGGTAACTTCGGTGTCGCGTTATCAAGACATGTCGAGTAAGGTGTCATACGAATCGGGGTGCTGTCCTCTCACCAACCCTGGCGACGAGGTTAGCATTCCGCCCTTCTAGAGGGACACGACATGTACGTAACTGTGAACCCCGGTTAAAGTTAACGAAAGCCTCAGCTCCACAAAATGGAGGCTGCCACCACAGACACGAGTCTGACCTCCTGCTGCTGGGAGTCCTTCCAGCGAGGAGCACTTGGACAAAGGGTTTCCTGTCGAGGGCGGTGTTCGCACCGTCCCAGACAGGGTTTGTGTATTCTGGGTAGGTAGGGCTTTTGCGAGAAGGTGACTGAGGAGTGGCACCCCGGTGCTCACTACGCATCTGCCGGTTAGAACCAGTTCCAGGGGCGACAGCCCTGGCCTGGGGAAAGTCCGGCAGGGGAGAGGGGTGTAACTACCCCCCTTCCTGGTCCCACCCTTAGGGCAGGACCTAGTCATGTACCCACCCCTTTCTTTAGAATAAAGGCCGGAGCGGGGACCCTTCCAAATTAGATCATCTTTGAATCAAGAATACTTTCTACGAAAGGACTTCAAGACTCTTCTCAAGATTTCTCCCTTGTGGCTAAGGAGTAGTCACCCTGCATCAGCGGGCACCAACTAAGAACTCTGCGGTTTGCTGTAAGTCCTTCCTCAAGGAATCCGACGGCCCAGCTCGACAAGAACCGGCTTCCCTGGCACCTCTGACCTCTACCCACGTCATCAGCTCAGCTGTGACCTGTGGGTGCGACGAGACCTCGAGGGACCGGCCATCATCAGAACCTGCACGCTCTTAAAACCAGCACGACCATCGAGGTAACTCTCTGGTGAGTGCTCTGGGGTCCGAGAAGCCCCGACCCTGAGCCGCTCCAGCACCGAAGTGCAGCCTCCCAGCATCTCCACGATCTGCGTGGGGCCCTTCTGCTCGCTGCTCAGCACGTTGTCTGGTCACTAGCCGCTGGCTTGTGCCCTTCTGTGACGACATCCGAGAATCATCACTGCTGGTCTGGTTGCTCCAGACCGGCCCTTGCTTCCATCTTTGCGAGAAGCACCCCGGACCCTCCTGGTCCACTCAAGACGCCATCTTAGGCCCACCACGTGGCCCTGAGATCTGCCAAGGCTTGTTGCCCCATCCTGGGCCCAGCGACGCCGACAGCATCATCCTTCGTGGGACAGCTCGCACCTCCACCGTGGTCGCCGACAACGCCTCCTGGTCCGTGAGACTGCAGAGCCTAGCGTCGCCCACTCACCTGGTCGAGGTGACGGCCAACCGGTGCCTTCCTGGTACCCTCTGACTACTGGCTAGTAGTACGAACTTGGTCCCCTCTGCTTTCAGGTTTCTTCAATCTCCGATCCAGGCTTGGATCTCTACGAACTATTCAGCACTGGTCGCCGGCCAGCAACTCCTTTTCTTCCGGCTCCTGGCTCGTCAGCGAAGACCCCGACGCCTGTAAGACTTGTGCAGCCGCAGCCCTCGTGGCTAGGTAACTCGGCATTTCGATGCCTGCATAGCCTCCTTACTCTAGGGTCCCGAGTCCCTCGCTTCCGACTTGCCTTATCGGGTCCGCCCGAAACCTTAACCTTCCCGTGTCCTCGGACACTTGTTTTTAAATTGTGCACTTGAAGTATTTGCTAAAGAGATTTGGTTTGTGCTTAGTACCCTGTCCTCATAAAGAGTACAGGGCTGTTGTGATTCTTAATAAATATCCTGTTTATTTTCATAACACTTGTGTGGTGTCCTTTCACTGGGTGTTCAAGGGGTACATGTGTGGTAAACAGCTGGCTTAACACGCCCTCTCGAGTCTTTAGCCTTAGACTGCTCGTATCTACGCTACTAGGATAGCTGGTCTATAGGTTGACTTACAACCAAACACCATAAGGGTCGTTGGTACGATACATAGCGGTCGCTAGAATAGCGAACGTTGCATATCGGGCCAACTTCTCACATTGGTGGCAGCGGTGGGATTTGAGCTTGCTGTTGTTTTACCACACGTATCCTAAGAATATCTTGTTGAAAGATCGCACAAGTACTGTTAGTACATATAACTAAAAGCTTAGAATACTCTGAGTTCTACTGAACCAGCTGTTGTAGCTCCTCAAGGCTTAGCACACCTTGGCTACAACTCTTAGCAAGGGAACAGTAGGAAAACACATAGTGTAGGTAGGTGCATCACTTACACCACACTAGAAACAGTATGTCGGGCCAGGGAGGAAACTCTGAGTCTCCCCTTGTGTCAGTTGACCCTCCACAGGTCATCCCTTCAGGATATACTGTGCTGAGCTTCAAGGAGTTAAGACGACTGTGTCACTCCCGGAAGATTCAGCAGGGGTCTAACCCCACAACGTCCTTTCTGATTGGTCTCTTGGAGACTTGTGATGCCAGGAGAGCTGAGAAACTTCGTAGCTCTTCTAATCCAGAAGGAGACATGCCTCCCCTCGAGGGAACCCGGGACGATCCTGACCTCATACACCTCGCAACTGAGAACGAAGATGGCGAGGAGGATGAGGATGAGGATCTCTCTGGGGATGAGGCAGATAAGGGACAGGTAGAAGTCGTCAGACTAAGCAGGTCCAACTTAAGCAAACATGATAGCGGTACTGGGGAACCCCTGGGGCCACTATCAGGTCAGCTTAACATTGGGAATGGACGAGCCCGATCTCTGTCAAGAGACTCGGGCGGATCCCTTCGAACCAATGGCTCTCACAACTCTTCTCAAAGAGGGATGACATCCCCTCAGAGGAGAGTGTACGAAGCTAAGGAAAGGGCAGCCAATCTGAGGATCGAAAGGGAAGAACTTGCCCTGGCCAAAGAAAGGCTTGCCTTTGCTAGAGAGCAACAGTTAAGTGGGGTAGTCCCCACTGGTGGCAGCAATGTACATAGTAATAGGGAAAAGAGTTTCGATACGAAACACCTTGGGAAGATAGTGCCCCCCTTTAAACAAGGGGACGACATCCACAAATGGATTACTGCTTTGGAGAGGGCCTGCACTGTGCAGGGTGTTCCCCAGAGTCAGTGGGCAGCTATCTTGTGGCTCTCCTTTGAAGGAAAAGGAAGAGACAAGCTCCTCACCACAAGGGTGGAGGACGCTAACAATTACCAAGTCTTGAAGAATACACTCGTTGAAGGGTTTGGCCTAACCACTGAGCAGTACAGGGTGCTGTTCAGGGATACCCAGAAAAGGCAGTCTCAAGATTGGTCTGATTTCGTCGATTGTGCCACTAAGGCTTTTGAGGGCTGGTTGCTGGGCAGTAAGGTTACTGATTATCAAGGATTGTATAATTTGATGATGAGAGAACAAATTTTAAACAATTGTCAGAACCAGTTGTTGCATCAGCACCTTGTCGACTCGGATCTGACCTCTCCCCAAGAATTGGGAAAGAAGGCAAACAGATGGGTTCGTACAAGAGTTAAGCAGAACCAGGGCCAGAATCAAGGTGGTCAGAAGAAAGCAGACCAGAAGGGTAAAGATTCTAAAGGGGAACAAAATGACCAGAAGTCTTCGACAGGTCCCCAACAACCCAAAGAGGGTGGGGGTCAGGCTCCCCAAAAGAAGAAAGAAGGCCAATCCAAAAGGTGGTGCCAGTACTGTAAAAGTAAATCTCACTGGTTTAGTGAGTGCACCAAGAAAGGAGGAGGGCAGACTCCTGCCACTGCAGCCCCTAAGGCACCTGTGCCCCCTAGTACAGTCAGCAGTGGTAGTGCGCCTCCCAAGGGTTTAGTAGGGTTAACCCTGGGTTCTGAGGGGCGTGACAACTTAGTTGGCACACTCACTCAGGCTGTCCTTGTCAGTACGGGGGACGCAGACGTATCCCCTGACGTAAGCCCCAATACTTTGGGCAAATACCGACAGACGCCTTTCATAAATGGAAAGATGGCTCAGGCCTATAGGGACACTTGTGCCAGCGTCACCATGGTGACGCCTAACTTTGTGGACCCTGGACAGATCATGCCAGGTACAGAATTCCTGGTGACCAATGCAAGCAATGTCACTACCAATCACAGTATGGCAATTGTAGCTTTCTCCTGGGGAGGGGTAACTGGCCAAAAGAAGGTTGTAGTTAGTCCAGACCTCCCAGTGGATTGTTTGTTGGGCAATGATTTGGAGTCGTCACAATGGTCAGAAGTGGAGCACCGGACTCACATGGAAATGTTAGGTTTGCCAGCACATGTGTTCGCTGTGACTAGGTCACAGGTCAGGAAATGCCCCACTGAACAGGTGCTGGATCCTGGAACAATGGACCAGACACCTCCCAAGAAAAAGAGCAGTAGGGTTAAGGCTGCGCCTTCCCCCTTGCCCCAGGTCGTGGATCAAGTCTCAGAGGAGGCTGACCTACAAGAATTGAGGGAAACTGAGCCTAGGGAGTTCGAACTTGATCAAGTTGAATTCTTGGGTTCAGGGGGACCCTCAAGGGAGGACCTGGGGAAGGATCAGTTAGACTGCCCTTCTCTTGAACCCCTCAGACAGCAGGCTGCTGCTGAGGCTGCTGGGAACGCCACAGGTACCCACAAGGTATACTGGGAAGATGGACTCCTGTACACTGAGTCGAGAGACCCCAAGCCTGGCATGACCAGGAGGCTGGTCGTACCCTTGTCTCAGCGTGGTTTCCTACTTACCTTGGCCCACGAGATTCCCTTAGCAGGTCACTTAGGTCAGACGAAAACGTGGGACAGGCTTGTCTCGCACTTTCACTGGCCTCACATGAACGAAGATACCAAGGAGTTTTGCCGCTCCTGTGTCACTTGCCAAGCCAGTGGTAAGTCAGGTGGCACGACAAAGGCCCCCCTTATACCAATGCCTGTGGTGGGGGTGCCCTTTGAACGGGTGGGGATCGACATCGTCGGTCCCATGGAACCACCTACAGCATCAGGGCACAAGTTTATACTGGTGGTAGTGGATCATGCCACCAGGTATCCTGAAGCTATTCCCCTTAGGACCACTACAGCACCTGTTGTGGCAAGAGCCCTAGTTGGAGTATTCTCCAGAGTGGGCTTCCCTAAGGAGGTCGTCTCCGACAGAGGTGCAAACTTTATGTCGAGCTACTTAACTGCTATGTGGAAGGAATGTGGTGTCAACTACAAGTTCACTACACCCTATCATCCACAATGCAATGGGCTTGTTGAGAGATTCAACAGGACCCTAAAAGGGATGATTCATGGACTACCGGAAAAGCTTCGGCGTAGATGGGATGTCCTGATCCCCTGCCTCTTGTTCGCCTACAGAGAAGTCCCACAGAAGGGGGTTGGCTACAGCCCTTTTGAACTTCTGTACGGGCATCCTGTAAGGGGAACCCTGTGTTTGGTGAAGGAAGGATGGGAGAGACCTCTCAAAAAGCCTGCAGCCAACATAGTGGACTATGTGCTTGGCCTCCGCTCGCGGATGGCTGAGTACATGGAAAAGGCATCGGAAAACCTTAAGGCCAGCCAAGAACTCCAAAAAGCTTGGCATGACCAAAAGGCTGTCTTGACTGTTTACCAGCCCGGACAGAAGGTGTGGGTGTTGGAGCCAGTAGCCCCAGCAGCACTCAAGGACAAATGGTCCGGGCCCCACACCATCCTGGAGAAAAAGGGAGAGGTCACCTACCTGGTCGACCTGGGAACTCCCCGGAGCCCCCACAGGGTGCTTCATGTCAACAGGATAAAAGCATATGTCGACAGGAAGGACATGAGTTTGCTCATGGCCCTAGATGAAGGACAGGAAGAGGAGAGTGACCCTCTCCCCGACCTGCTCACTCAGAATCCTGACGATGGCTCGGTAGATGGTGTTGTCTTTTGTGGCAGCCTCTCCGACCATCAACAGAGCGACTGTAAATAGGTTCTTCAGTCGTTCCGACATATGTTTTCTCTAACACCCAGTCAGACCGATTGGTGCACCCATGAGGTCGACACTGGCGACAGCTTGCCCGTAAAGAGTAAAATCTACAGGCAGCCTGATCACGTTAGAGACTGCATCAAAAGTGAAGTGCAGAAAATGTTGGAGCTGGGAGTCATTGAACCCTCGGATAGCCCTTGGGCTAGTCCCGTAGTTCTAGTGCCGAAACCTCACACCCAGGGTGGTAAGAGAGAGATGAGGTTTTGCGTAGACTACAGGGGTCTCAATGCAGTCACTAAGACTGACGCCCACCCAATACCAAGGGCAGACGAGCTTATCGATAGATTGGCTTCGGCCAACTACTTAGGTACGTTTGACCTGACAGCTGGGTACTGGCAAATCAGGTTAGCTGAGGACGCCAAGCCTAAAACCGCATTTTCAACCCCTGGTGGGCATTATCAGTTCGTGGTGATGCCCTTTGGTCTGAAAAATGCACCTGCCACCTTCCAACGGTTGGTGAATCAAGTCCTTACTGGGCTGGATGACTTCTGTGCGGCGTATCTTGACGATATTGCTGTCTTTAGCTCCACCTGGGAGGATCACCTGGTCCACCTGCGGAAGACGTTAGAGGCACTGCAAGCAGCAGGTCTCACTATCAAGGCCACCAAGTGCCAGATAGGGCAGACACAGGTTGTATACCTGGGCCACCTTGTAGGTGGAGGTCAGGTTCAGCCACTGGAGAGCAAGATACAGTCAATCAGGGACTGGGCTCCTCCAACCACCCAGACTCAGGTTCGAGCTTTCTTGGGCCTGACTGGTTACTATAGGAAGTTTGTCAGGAACTATGGTTCAATTGTGACACCATTAAACGAACTGACGAGTAAGAAAATGCCAAAAAAGGTTCAGTGGACAGCGAGCTGTCAAAAAGCATTCGATGACCTAAAGCAGGCCATGTGCACGGCGCCTATCCTCAAGAGTCCGGACTACTCCAAACCATTCATTGTCCAAACAGATGCTTCTGAGTTGGGTGTGGGAGCTGTTCTTTCTCAACTGAATTTTGATGGTCAAGACCAGCCCATTGCTTTTATAAGCAGAAGGCTGACCCCTAGAGAGAAGAATTGGTCAGCTATTGAGAGGGAGGCCTTTGCTGTGGTTTGGGCCCTGAAGAAGCTGAGGCCATACTTGTTTGGCACTCACTTCAAGATTCAGACCGACCATAAGCCCCTCTTGTGGCTAAATCAGATGAAGGGTGAAAACCCCAAACTGCTTAGGTGGTCCATTTCCCTACAGGGGATGGACTTCACAGTGGAACATAGACCTGGTACTGATCATGGCAATGCCGATGGGCTCTCCAGATACTTCCACTTAGAACAAGAAGACTCACCTGGTCAAGGTTAGTTAGTTGTTCCGACGTTTGGGGGGGGTCATGTAGGAGAGTAGGGTCTGCAATCCTATGATCACCCAGATTTTTTGCTTTTGTTTCACTGGTTTACGACTTTCTCTGGCTGTGGGCCTGCCAATCAGACCCACAGCCTGGCTGTTCTCTTTCTAAATTACGATATGTACCCTAGGTGCATTTACCAATTGGTACTGGGCCACCTTATCAGACCCTGTAACTCAGGGCATAGGTGTACCCAGGGCCGCCAGGGGCTGCAGCATGTATTATGCCACCCCTGGCTGGCCTCCTAAATTTGACACAACTGGCTGCATGACAGCTGGGGCGAAGTCGTGTAATCACCCTTTGCTTTGGATATAGTAGCCTATATCTAACCATACAATGGACACCCGAGTTCCTATCAGTCACTCCTATGGCAGGCCTTGACAATCCTGAAGGCAGAGTGCATGGGCTCGTGTGAACTGTGTTCTGGCCCGAGCCGAGCCGGTTGCAGCTTGCGGAGAAAAGCCCCAATGGCTGTTCCATGATAACGCGTACCACATCGGTAACTTCGGTGTCGCGTTATCAAGACATGTCGAGTAAGGTGTCATACGAATCGGGGTGCTGCCCTCTCACCAACCCTGGCGACGAGGTTAGCATTCCGCCCTTCTAGAGGGACACGACATGTACGTAACTGTGAACCCCGGTTAAAGTTTTTTTTTTTTTAAACCTTTATTTGTTGCGGACAACAGAGATACATGGCAGTAACAGCATTAGCAATCCAATACAGTGTAATATTTGTGGTACATACAATCAAACTCCGTACATATGCATGGGCTGGCCTATCGCGACATGTCTAAACAGCAATACATCCCCCAGTAGTCTGCAGGGTTAAGGCATCAGGAGTCGGGTTCAGTATCCCCCAGTTCTCGAGTTATAGATAGCGGGACAGTTGCTATACCCTCTCGATCCCTTACAGAGCGCATAATGAAGGGCGGGCATCCTCCTGCACACAGAGTGTAGCCAACTCATCCCCCGCCAGGCCATCGTCAGTTCCCCTATGAGTTCTAGCGTATTATGTATGCTGTGACCAGTGTGGGCCGTCCCTCCGCCCGTGTGTGCACGTTAAGAATGGGTAATCTGAGTGATGGCCATCATGAGGCGGTACTTGGTGTCTATCCCCGGACAGGCCGTCCCTACATGCGTCCAGTTGCGATTCCCAGTGTGTATGCAGAACCTCATCTCGACTACATTATCGAGATATCGGAAGGGCCATTGCCACTTGCGCAGTGTGTTGTAGTGTGTGATAGACATGGGTCACATAGTCCCTAGTTCCGTTCCTATAATGTACACCCCACACCCTCTTAAGCAAGGAAGCTTCGATATAGACCGTTTGGAGCGCCGCGCTAGTATATGTGCATCAGGCACCATCCTATCGTTCAGGGACCAGTTGGCTGACCCTCATCTTCAGAGGCATCGCTGTGAGCTACCTGGGACAACAAGTACATCTGTAACGGAGACCAGATATCTCGAGGTCTACAGCGAGCAGGCATCAAGTCCGCATAGACGCTATGTTGGTCTTGACAATACGTGAGATCGTCCAACCACTCTTTAAACTTAGGTGCCCTGCCTCTACCCCACCTGCAAGCCACTCTCCTCTTGGCGAGGAGCAGCGCAATGTCTACAAACCGTCGCTCCGATTTGGGTATGTCTTTGGTATAACCCAGAAGCATCAATACCGGGTCTAGTGGAAGGGGGCCTGCAATCATGACTTGGAGCGCAGCATGCACCTGCGCCCAATATTCCTGTACCACTCTACACTCCCAGGCCAGATGAAGGAAACCCGCACCCTCCGAGTGGCACCTTGCGCACCTGTCATCTTCTGAGAGGCGAAAACGTAGCTTCCTGACTGGCGTGTAATAATATCTTTGTAAAAACTTATAGTGAATAATTTTCAATCGACAGCTGGGTGAGATGTTAGCCGTGAGCGAGCAGCAATACAACCATTGCCCGTCAGTAAGTGCTGTAGATAGATCTAAGTTCCAGTCATTCCGTGCTTTAGGCACAACAGGTGGACGCTGCGTTCGGATGGCAGTATACAGTTTCGATACCAGATGCCTCCCATCAGACACCAACAACACATGCAGGGGTAGCACCGTCCCCGGTTCATCCGGGAAGTTGGGGAGTATGTCACGCATACCCTGACGAAGTCTGATATAGTAGAACACCTCCATCGGCGTCGGGGGACCTGCCCGAAATATCTGGTCCTTGGTGCGAAAGGTGCCATCTTGAAACAAGTCACCCCATGTGCTAATTTGGACGCGCCGACACATAGACCGGAATCCATTCTCCAGTAACAGCGATAGCTTTGGGTGGTATGTAAGGGGCAGTGCAGGGGAATAGAGCATGGGAGCGCCAAGTAGTCTTGTCATCCTCCTCCAGGCATCCATAGTACAGGTAACCGTGGTGGCGGGCGTCTCAATATCACCAACCGCTCCCATGAGCATGCCACTGAGCGGAAGCGGGTGTGTAATCCAATCCTCAGCTGCAACCTGTGGCATAAAGGGAGTGGGGCAAACCCAGTGGTAGGCGTGTTGCGCCTGAGCCCCGAGATAATACGCCTCAAGATCCGGCACATCGAATCCTCCCTTCTCATATGGTTGTGTCAATACAGCCCAACTCAGTCGCGGCTGTTTACCTCCCCAGAAGAGGCGAAGAAGCTCAGTCCGCAATGTCTTAAAGAAATAGGATCCCGGGTAGTATGGAATGTTCTGGAATAGGTACAGGAATCGCGGGAGGATGATCATCTTGATCAGGGATGCTCTTCCTGCCATCGATAGTGGGAGGGACAGCCACCGAGTCACATTATCTGTTAGTTGTGAGATAGCCACTCCGTAATTCAGCCGGATAGTGTCCTCCTTATTGAGTGATATCTCAATGCCCAGGTATCTGAGTTCTGAACTGCACCACTCCAGGGGGTAGTCTAAGGGGAATTGGTCAACCGAGGCAGTGAGGGGAAAGAATTGCGATTTTGTCCAATTAATGTGTACTCCGGAAATGCCACCAAAAACAATAAATTCTCTGAGGAGCGGGTTAAGGTTTTGTTGTGGGTGTCGCACGTAAAGCGTGACGTCATCTGCATATAAGGAAATCCCTATCTGCCGTTGATTGCAGTTAAAGGCGCTAGCCTTATGTAGTTGCCGGACCCTGCATGCCAACGGCTCGATTGCCAAGGCAAACAGCAGGGGCGACAGGGGGCAGCCCTGTCTGGTCCCTCTTGTGATCGGCATTTGCGCGGAGAGCACTCCATTCACGACGACCCTGGCAACAGGGGAAGTATAGAGAAGCTTCACCCATGATATGAAAATCCGAGGGAACCCCATTCTAACCAAAATAGCCATGAGGTAGTCCCATTCCACAGAATCGAACGCTTTAGTGGCGTCCAGGAACACAGCGGCGACAGGCAGCTCAGGCGCAATGGTGGGTATAAGGGAGAACAGCGTGCGGAGATTGTGCGATGTAGCTCGACCCGGCACAAAGCCGGACTGATCTGGTAGCACCAGGGTGGACATGAGCAGTGATAGCCTAGTCGCCAATACTTTAGCAAGTATTTTTGCATCGCAATTGAGCAGTGAGAGGGGTCTATAGGAGTTGGTATCTAATGGGTCTTTCCCCGGCTTCAGAAGTGAGGTGATTGCCACCTCTCTCATTGAGCCCGGTAGTATCCCTATCTCCAGTGACTCTTCAAAGACTTCCTTCAGTACCGGTGCCATGATGTCAATGTAGCACTTATAGAATTCGGCTGGAAGGCCGTCCAGTCCCGCAGCCTTGCCATTACTGAGGGACATGATAGCCTCCCTAATCTCGTCGAGTTCAAGAGGGCTCCCAAGAAAGGCCCTGTCGCTGTCAGCCAGCCAACACAGCGCTATGTCGTCGAGGAAGTTCCCGAAGTCCACTTCGCCCGTCTGCTGCGTGGAATACAACCGTTTGTAGTGCTGCAGGAAGGTGTCCTGTATCCTCTTTGTGTCTTGATAGGTCTCACCCTCACTATTAGTGATTCCCAGTACATGGGTGGCATAGCGCTGACGCCTCGTGAGCGCCGCGAGTACCTTTCCCGGCCGGTCTCCCTCACAGTATCGTCTGGCCGTCCAGTACTTGCCCCGAAACTTCACCTCCCGTGCTGCCTCCTCCTCAAAGGACGTGAGTTTGGACCGAAATTCACCCGCCAGCTCAGGGCGAGGGTTCCTGACCATCTCCGCCTCCAGATCTTTAAGTTCCAGTTCGAGCTTAGTAAGCGTTCGCACTATGTCCCTCAATATACCGCAACTCTTAGCAATCGTGACACCCCGTATAGTAACCTTGAACGCTTCCCAAATCGTTTCTACGCTATCGACTGACCCCTTATTTCTCGGGAAGAAGGCCTCTATCTCCTCCCCAAGTTCATGTTTAAAGACAGGATCTAGTAGGGCAGAGGGAAAGAGCCGCCACGGCGGGCGCGTCCTGACAAGACCAGGCATCTCGAGCACAGCCAATACTGGGCAGTGGTCAGAATAGGTTCTAGGCAGATGCTGTACTTTAGCGACACCTCCCGACAGGCCCCGCGAGATGAAGCAATAGTCTATCCTCGCCCATGTGCGTGCATGTGTAGTGAAGTGCGTGCCTTCTCTAGTCCCAGGGTGCGAGTGCCTCCAACTGTCTATTAGCCCCGCCTCAGTCAGTATGCCCTGCAGTGTATCACGAGCTTTTGTGTTGTACTGGCTACTCCCATCAGACCTATCTACTCCAGGAATCAGCGCAAGGTTGAAGTCCCCCCCCCAGATAATATGTGTGGCATCAATCTCCAATACATGTCCCCACAATGTCAGGAAGAACCCGGGCGTATCAATATTGGGTGCATAACAATTCACAATGACAATCACATCAGTGCCCAGCCTGCCCCACAGAATCACATACCTCCCTTCAGTGTCAACCTTCACTCCTAACCTTTGGAACGGCAGTACTTTATTAATCAGGATGGCCGTGCCTCTCGAGTAAGTGGAATAAGAGGAAAATTCCCTCACCAGTGCCCATCTACATGCAAATTTAGGGTCGCTACGAGGTTTCAAGTGGGTCTCCTGAATCAACGCTATCTGCACATGATGCCTATCTAAATATGTAAGTACATTTCTGCATTTCCTGGGGTCGTTAAGGCCTCGCACATTCCATGACAGTATTGAGATGTTACGTAAAGCGTTATCATCCATGACCACCATCACGTTTCTGACAGCACATTACGGCCAGCCCGCAAGCCACCTCTCGTAGTGTACCAAGTTCAATTCCCTCCGCTGTTCGGGACAGTAGCACCTTCCACACTGAAACACTCTCAGGCACTCCAGCTACACCACATGCATACAGGCCATGAAAACCTCCCGCAAAACTGCCTTCAGGCACCACAAACCAAACCTCAACAAACTCACACCCCCCCGCCCCCCACATGTAGCAACTTAACTCCTTCGTTCCCAGTCCCCCCCCCACCCACTGAAGCAACCCAATCTTGCCAGTACTACATCCCCTCCCCCCTCCCCAGACCCCATATCCAAAAACCATAGAAAAACTGTTTGGGGAATCCCCTTCTGGGGGCATCAGAGGAACACACAAATACACCCCGGTACCCTCCTCCCGCTCCGCATACGCCATACGGGAACAGTCAGAGTTGGGGGGGTGTTGCCTGGTATACATTACCCCTGAAGAATAGACCCTGTCCATCACAGCATAGTGTCACATGTCTTCCTCTCCAGGCGGAGAAGGTAGTAGTCAGTGCAGGGGAGCCCGACCAATTGGCAGCCGCTGCACACGTCCCCTCCACGGTTTCCACCAGTCTGCTCACATCAAGCATAACCCCTTCCTCCAATCACATTGTATGCCCCATCCGCCAGGCCACTCCTTGAGCATGTATCAATGAGACTGCAACCCGGTTCGTCAACCAGGTCTAGCTAGGGCTCGGCCAGGGCGCAGAATCCAAATCGAACTTCAGAGCATCAACAAGAGGTCATCCAGTTCAGAACTAATTGGCAGTTTCAGTGTGCATCCTGCTCCAGAGGCTCCTCGTCCGCGTCGACATTCTCCTCGTTTCGCCTGTCCCTTCTAGTAGCGCGGAGTCGTTTGATATAGTCATCTACCTGCTGCGGATTTGTGAAGAAAAATTGTTTGCCCTGATGGGTCACCCTGAGTCGTGCCGGGTACAGGAGCGCATAGTCCACCTGCATGTCTCTTAGCTTTTTCTTCACTTCCAGAAACTTCTTCCGCTGCTCCTGCACCATAGGCGTGAAGTCCGGGTACACTGAAAAACGCACACCATCACAAGCCAGGTTATGATTTGTCCGCGCCGCCCGCAGTGCCGCGTCGCGGTCGCGGTAGTTAAGCAATCGGGCGATAATAGGCCGTGGCGCCGCTCCTGGCTTCGGTTGTGGGCCCAAAGAGCGGTGCGCCCTTTCAACAATAAATTGGCTGGAGAAGGCTTCCTTACCCACTGCAGTGATGAGGATCTTCTCAACATATTCCTCCATACGGCCCGTGTTGGTGGATTCCGGCACCCCTACGACGCGGATGTTATTGCGTCTACTCCTCGCCTCCAACTCCTCATTCTTCGC
The DNA here is from genome assembly GCF_964263255.1 of Lissotriton vulgaris. Lineage (NCBI taxonomy): Eukaryota > Metazoa > Chordata > Amphibia > Caudata > Salamandridae > Lissotriton > Lissotriton vulgaris. The sequence continues at coordinate 2,022,886,146 of NC_141691.1, read as the reverse complement.
CGCTATCACCCGCAGGATGTTGTCCATTCTGGAGAGGCGGGCATCATGGGATGTCGATGCGTCCTCCGACGCCGAGATACGCCGCTCCGCTTCTGTCAAGCGTTCCTCGTGGACCTCCAGTTTCTGTGCAACCCCATCCATCCTTGAGGACAGGCGGTCCACCTTGTCCACTATTGTGGCGAAGCCTTGCCTCATCTCCTCCATCATTGCCTGCAGCTCTGTAGTCACAGGCGGGGAAGGGGCCTCACTGCTCGTCGGTTCCTGGGCACCACCAGCGCCATGCGTGCTCTTCTGCTGTTTCTTAGTGGTAGCAGGTTCGAATGACAACTTAGGCTGTTTATTGTCATTTTTACCCATTGTGCGTCGCTTGAAGGGGCCCAAAGTGCCCGGTCCGAGTCGGTTGGGGCGGTCCTCACTGCCCAGCGCCAGGTTTCTTCGCATCCGGGGTCACTAGCACTGTGTTTGCGGCCGTGGTAGCGCCGTCCGTGCAGGGAGCAGGCCAGTTGCGCCCTAATGACCTTCGCTTCCCAGCACACTCCAATCTCCACTGCCCAAGGCTAGCTGTGACTGCTCGTGAGGGGGCAGAGGCACCATGTGGCCACGCGGCTCAAGCGGCGGGCAGTGGCATGCTGAGTAGGTGTAGCCAGCCCTTAGTCTCCACTATGCAGGAAGGGCGCGGGGAGGGGGGGGGGGAGGGACAGGCCCACCGATCCACCGGCAGGTAGCAGCCCACGTGGCACGATCACAGGCAGCGGCCCCCCAGGAGGTCCCCAGCACTTCCTCACCCCCAGCCCCCAGTTGCAGTGAGCTCGCGGAAGGCACACGGGCTCCTCCGGCAGTCCGCCGTCTAAGGCCGGGGTCCCGTCCTACCACTGTCCGGTTCTGGCGGTAGCCAATGTCTTGTGCTCGCGCTCCTAGCGGAGCTTAGAACTGCCGCTGAGCGTCTCCGCAATCCGCCGTGGCCGACAGTAGAAAGGGGGAGGGGGGGGGGGACTCACCGCCGCTGATGACCGCTGTATCCCGGCAGGTCCCTCCGGCCCCGGACAGGCCGCTCCGCCCTCAAGGCCTGTCCCCCTCGTGGCGAGCCCCGGCCTCGAGTGATGTCGCAACCAGGCTCCCTCGTCGCCCTCCGCTGTAGCGTAAGCCGGTCAGAATGTTCAGACGGCTAAGTCTGGCGCCGAGCCTCGGAACGGGCTCAAACTTGGACAGGATCAGCTGGGCCCCCAGCTTCGGACTCGCTGAAAGTTTCAGGCGTCCATCTGCAGGTTTTCAGGATAAGAGTAGGATATTCCTGACCAGGCAGCCAGAGCCTCACTGAAGTGCGGCCATTAGCTCGTGCGCCCTCTAGCGCCCCCCAACCCCGGTTAAAGTTAACGAAAGCCTCAGCTCCACAAAATGGAGGCTGCCACCACAGACACGAGTCTGACCTCCTGCTGCTGGGAGTCCTTCCAGCGAGGAGCACTTGGACAAAGGGTTTCCTGTCGAGGGCGGTGTTCGCACCGTCCCAGACAGGGTTTGTGTATTCTGGGTAGGTAGGGCTTTTGCGAGAAGGTGACTGCGGAGTGGCACCCCGGTGCTCACTACGCATCTGCCGGTTAGAACCAGTTCCAGGGGCGACAGCCCTGGCCTGGGGAAAGTCCGGCAGGGGAGAGGGGTGTAACTACCCCCCTTCCTGGTCCCACCCTTAGGGCAGGACCTAGTCATGTACCCACCCCTTTCTTTAGAATAAAGGCCGGAGCGGGGACCCTTCCAAATTAGATCATCTTTGAATCAAGAATACTTTCTACGAAAGGACTTCAAGACTCTTCTCAAGATTTCTCCCTTGTGGCTAAGGAGTAGTCACCCTGCATCAGCGGGCACCAACTAAGAACTCTGCGGTTTGCTGTAAGTCCTTCCTCAAGGAATCCGACGGCCCAGCTCGACGAGAACCGGCTTCCCTGGCACCTCTGACCTCTACCCACGTCATCAGCTCAGCTGTGACCTGTGGGTGCGACGAGACCTCGAGGGACCGGCCATCATCAGAACCTGCACGCTCTTAAAACCAGCACGACCATCGAGGTAACTCTCTGGTGAGTGCTCTGGGGTCCGAGAAGCCCCGACCCTGAGCCGCTCCAGCACCGAAGTGCAGCCTCCCAGCATCTCCACGATCTGCGTGGGGCCCTTCTGCTCGCTGCTCAGCACGTTGTCTGGTCACTAGCCGCTGGCTTGTGCCCTTCTGTGACGACATCCGAGAATCATCACTGCTGGTCTGGTTGCTCCAGACCGGCCCTTGCTTCCATCTTTGCGAGAAGCACCCCGGACCCTCCTGGTCCACTCAAGACGCCATCTTAGGCCCACCACGTGGCCCTGAGATCTGCCAAGGCTTGTTGCCCCATCCTGGGCCCAGCGACGCCGACAGCATCATCCTTCGTGGGACAGCTCGCACCTCCACCGTGGTCGCCGACAACGCCTCCTGGTCCGTGAGACTGCAGAGCCTAGCGTCGCCCACTCACCTGGTCGAGGTGACGGCCAACCGGTGCCTTCCTGGTACCCTCTGACTACTGGCTAGTAGTACGAACTTGGTCCCCTCTGCTTTCAGGTTTCTTCAATCTCCGATCCAGGCTTGGATCTCTACGAACTATTCAGCACTGGTCGCCGGCCAGCAACTCCTTTTCTTCCGGCTCCTGGCTCGTCAGCGAAGACCCCGACGCCTGTAAGACTTGTGCAGCCGCAGCCCTCGTGGCTAGGTAACTCGGCATTTCGATGCCTGCATAGCCTCCTTACTCTAGGGTCCCGAGTCCCTCGCTTCCGACTTGCCTTATCGGGTCCGCCCGAAACCTTAACCTTCCCGTGTCCTCGGACACTTGTTTTTAAATTGTGCACTTGAAGTATTTGCTAAAGAGATTTGGTTTGTGCTTAGTACCCTGTCCTCATAAAGAGTACAGGGCTGTTGTGATTCTTAATAAATATCCTGTTTATTTTCATAACACTTGTGTGGTGTCCTTTCACTGGGTGTTCAAGGGGTACATGTGTGGTAAACAGCTGGCTTAACACGCCCTCTCGAGTCTTTAGCCTTAGACTGCTCGTATCCACGCTACTAGGATAGCTGGTCTGTAGGTTGACTTACAACCAAACACCATAAGGGTCGTTGGTACGATACATAGCGGTCGCTAGAATAGCGAACGTTGCATATCGGGCCAACTTCTCACACCAAGTACCTGATCTTGTTCTTTGTTGGATGGGAACATACTGTTAGATTCCATGTCATGCACTCTGTTTTCGTGGAATAAATTTCATACCCTGAAATCTTACTGAACCTGATTGCCTCCTCATAAACCAAAGGGATGGAGACGTTTTGGTCTAGAGTAAAAACCATTAAATCATCGACACATAACGCCACCTTCTTTTCCCAACCCAAATATTGAAATGATTTTATGTTTTGATTCGATCTAATTTTTTCGGCAAAGGGCTCAATATATAGATTAAAAAGCATCGGCGATAAGGGACACCCCTACCTGGTACCGCTCTGGATATTAACTGGTGCAGACATTTACTAAGATTTTTGCTGTGGGCAATTGATATAATAAGAAAATAGACCTACAAAAGCTCTCCCCTAAATTATACTCCTTCAACATATGTTTCAGATAGACCCAGTTAACTCTGTCGCGTCTTTTGTTATTATGGCTAATGGACATTTATAAACCGTCGCTTGCTCTATTGCCCCTATCAAATTGTAAGTTAGTTCAGCTATGCCTCTAGCTATGCCTCTACCTTTAATAAATCCTTTTTGACCCTTATGCAAAAGATCCCCTGTAACCCCATTTAACCTCTCTGCCAATATTCTTGCATAGATCTTATAATCAATATAGAGCAGAGAGATGGGTCGATATGAGTCACAGGATCTCGATGGTTTAGAGGGTTTAAGGATCAGTGAGACCGTAGCTTCATTCCAAGAAGGAGTCATATTTCCACCATTCTCAAAGATATGAGCAAAGAGAACAACCAAAACTGGGGAGAGAACGTCTTTCAGGGCTTTATAAACTTCTGCCGGTAGCCTGTCAGGGCCTACTGCTTTACCTTTTTTGTTTTGATCTATAGCTTCCATAACTTCCGAATTAGATATTGGCAGGTCCATATTCTGGGCTTTACCGTCTGAGATTTTTTTAAAGGGAATTTGGCCCAGCCAGTCCTCAACCTTACTGGACTGACCGTTAAAATCCTCCCAATATACCTCCTCAAAGTGCAGCTGGAAGGCCTTCATAATTTCATCTGGAGTCAAGTGTAACTCCTAGAATGGAAAAGTTTAGTTCAGTAATAGTACCTCGGGCTAGATCTTGCTTGGTCTTCCATGCCAGGAGCTTCCCACAGTTCCCACCGTATTCAAAATGCGTAATTCTTTAGTAGCCTGCCACTTCTTTTTTTAATCTTAACTCCAGGACTGCTGCCAAATCTGATCTTAAAGATTTTAACTTTTCTAACCAGCCAGGGTTTAGGGATGCATCCTGGTGGATATTAATTGTATTCTCGATCATTTGAATCTCTCTCTCTATTCCCTCAACTTTCTTCTTATATTTTTTCTGTCTTACTAATTGGATAGCAGTGATTTGGCCCCTCAGAAAACACTTGTATGAATCCCATACTATGTGGATTGGCGCGCTGCCCAGATTGATCTGGAAGAAAGCCTCTGCTTCTGTTTTTAACTTGCCAATTATTTCTTCTTCCAGCAAGATGGCCCATTCCACCGACCACCTTCTGACGGTGCAACTGGAAGAGTGATTTTTAAAGAAACGGCAGAGTGATCTGAGAGATGCTCCCCTATCTGCTGAACATCCTGAACCCATTCTTTTAAATAAATACTGAGGAGAAAATAATCTATTCTTGGTTTATGATTGTACTAGCAGCCAGTCCCAACGTTGTTCAGGAGGAATTAGGCTTCAGGGCTCCCGCCCGGACGTTATCCTTGGGTCCCCCGGAGCCTTCCTCCATATATTGCAGTATTAAACCTCTATGTTTACTTTGTACGCCTGTTGTACCCTGCACACGTCACTTTTTCCTCCCATACCTCTATGTTTACTTTCTACGCTTTTGTAACCTGCACACGTAACCTTTTCCTCCTGTAATGCACCATTTGGCTCACTTTTGTAATGCTCCGTATGCTTCCTCTTGCTCACGATGTACGCTTTTGTAACCTGCAGACGTAACTTTTTCCTCCTGTAATGCACCGTTTGGCTCACTTTTGTAATGCTCCGTTTGCTTCCTCTTGATCATGATTGTCATTTTTGCTTCATGTTTCCGCCGCTCACCGCTCCTAACTAAATAAATAAATAACCTACCTCATCCGCCGCTCACCGCTCCTCCCCGCCTGTCCGCCACTCCTCACCGCCTGTCCGCCGCTCCTCCCTGCGCCATGTCCACCGGTCCTCCTCGCGCTCGTGGACGCCGCTCCTCCCCGCGCTCCTCACGTCAGCACGCATGTTGCGGCCGGCGCTTCTTCCAAGGGACTACTTTTTTTTCGGTAAATTTTTTAAATAACGTATATTTATTACGTTTATATAGCCTATGTCCATCTGCACACCCTGACGATTACAACGATGTATCCAGGACCCCATTGAAATCCCCATCCATGATCAATGGGTCTGTATAATTTAAAAGTTCCTATAATAAATAGCTAAAAGGCCCTGTATCGTCAATATTCGTACCTTAGTAACCTACCACTGTGAACTTAACTGTGTAGCACTTGATTTTTGCAATCGTCCATCTCCCCATCTTATCCACTCCAGAGGATTCAAGAGGGATGGCCGAGTTTTTCTTTACAATTATAGCATCACCATTAGTTTTGTGCTTCTGTATTGTACAGACTACATTTTGAACCCAGCTCCTCGTTTTGAAAATTGTTTTCAACTCATCCTCAATTAAGTGCGTCTCCTGTAGGACAAGAATCTGCTCTGGCGTGTCTTTTAAATATTTGAATATTTTTCCCTTTCTGTATTTTGTCCTTAAACCATTAAGATTCCAGGAGAGCACCTTCAACTTAAAATTCTGCTCAGCCATAAGATAGACTGCTTCTTTGAATCCTGCTCCAACCAAATCTTTTAAACACAACTAATTGGCTATTCGGACCAAACTTTTTTATTTTTATTTCCTCCCTCTGCTCCCCACCCTGTGCTCTCCCCCACCACCACCCCTCCTCCCACCCTGTGAAACCCCCCCGCCCCCTAGAAGAACCCCTCTCTTCCTTCTTCATGGCCACTACCTTGGCCTATGGGTCACCTATTCCATAGGACAGGAACACATTTCTATTCACTTAAGTTTCTACTATTAAGAACATCTATACCCTGAATATTTTCATTAATTTTATATTTATTCTCCCTCTGAGATAGACTGCAGAAAAAACTCGGCCTCTTCTACTCTCCTAAACACTTTCATACTGTTATTATGCATTATTTTCAGAGATGCTGGGAATTTTAATTGTGCAGTGGCCCACAGTTTTTTAAATGGTTCCAGTAATACATTCTGCCTTTAGGAAATCTTTGAAGACCTGGCTTTTCTCTTGCTCCAGTCAATCAATCAATCAATCAATCACAGCATTTATATAGCGCACTACTCACCCGGAGGGTCTCAAGGCGCTAGGGGAGGGGGGGTCCGCTACTGCTCGAACAGCCAGGTCTTGAGTCCTCATCTTCCTTAAACCTTGAGCTTTAGTAATCTATGAACTTTGATATATTGACCCTGTCTGCAGCGCCTTGATGCCTTCGGGCTAAATTTGCGCTTTAAAAGTTTTATATTAATGTATTCATTCATCTAGACACTGACATCCAACGTGACCCAGCTCATACACTGATCCTGGTCTACCTCAGCGTCACTTGGTTCTCACAGCTGCAACAACAAGGTCACTGTCTTTACTCCTGAGACTCTCAACATTGGTGGGCATTTCGCTTCCATGCCTCTTAGTCCCTTCTGAGTGGCATAGACTCTGTCCCCTCTGATTGCAGGTTCCTCTCTTCATGAACCCACTCTTGGATTTCACCGGACTACATCACAGGCTTTTCCAGAGATATCTTCAAAAAGTCTTCCATGGTCGTCTGCGGCAGGTTCTGCCGTCCATTCACCCCTATGCATCTGGCTTCTCTGGTACAGGAACCTAGTTCCTGGGACATCCAACTGTGGGGTGCTCTCCAAACATCTGTCCCCCAAAGGGTTTCTTCTGGATCCTCTGGGAAGGGTCCTTCTTCTTTAAAACTGCAACCGCAACTTCTCCTTTTGACTTCCAACAGGCATGTGGCTGTGTTTCCACTCTGCACACAGCCTCAAAGGGGTTTCTGGATACGTACCTTGGGTGGATTCTGGTTTCCCCAGTTCCTATGGGAATCCTGCTCCAAATCCCAGTCTCTTTTGCAGTTCACATTCCACTTTCTTAGTATGTCGTTTGGTCTCCCCCTAGAGTCCAGTGTATATTTGTGCTACTTACCTGATTATTTTGAAGTCTTCTTGTGTGTACTGATGATATCACCAGGTAGGAGATATAGCAATGTGTTAGTGGTTGTATTGTGTAATAAATACACTGATTTCTATAAAACACTGTGTGATACTTTTTCATCTAATCTACACTGTTGCTTAAATGTGGTAAAATTAGCTGCTTTATACTCTTTCAAGATAAGCCTGAAGACAGCTCTCCACAGCTACCACTTTGAGAGTGGATTAGTGCAAGATGTTTCACTCCTGAGAGTGTACATCATATACTAAGCCAGCCTATGACAACCTATCTTCCAAATGTGGTGGACAGCCATCTTTGAAGAAAGTGCTCAATCCCACCACCCCAATAGTTGGCAGTGGCTGCTGAAGTCAAACTTAAGTGGTTTGTTGGCTGTTTCAGCTAGAGAAGAGGAGTTGGAATACTGGTGCCCTTACTGATCAATGTTATGCCTGTTGGTTTAGCATCTGCAATCCTAAAAGGATTTGGCTGAATCATTTTATGGGAATTTTGCCTCCACCTGTACACCAGCCCTGTGTAACAGCTATTATATTTCCAGAACTCGTGCAGAAATTGTTTGCCAAGGGTCAACAGCCCCAAATAATGCGCCTTAACTTTACTCCCATAAAGCATTTCATAGTAGAGTCCACATTTTCCCCAAAGAGGCAAGACCCAGTAAAGAGCATTTCAATTATCAAAGCTGTATATCGCCACAGAATAAATTCACCTCATCCAGGCATATCTTTGAAGGCCCACACTGGTGCCCAAGTGTCCCGACAATGCTATCAGCAGTATCCATACTGGGACAGATAACATACTTCGCAGGGTCCTAGCCATCATGTATGGTCTGAATCAGAGAAGGCCTAACGTCATCTGGGACTACTGGCCAAATCATGATGGCCCTGTCCCAAAGGGCATGTGTGTATCGGCACAATAGTCAGACTATGTGTAAATACCGCAATGCCAAGCACACAGAAAAAAACAAATCTGCCACTGGCATCAATATTTCTGGGTTTCCTGGTCAAAGGATTGGTAGGAAACTAATTAGGGTTCACCTTATTCCTCGAGACCTGTACAATAAGGCTTTGTGAAAGAAATCTGCATCACTAAGTGCTGGTTTATGATGTCTGGTCACCTACCTGCTAACAGACATGTAAAAACAGTTTCAACCAAGAAATCAGAGATTCAGTGAGGAGGTCTTTAAATGGGCACAAGAAGTTGCCAGCTTTGGCTGTAGATTTTGCACTCTGAACTGGCACATGATCAGAATCTGAGCCAAAAAGGTAATGATGTCTTTGCTAATAGCTGTGTCATGAGTGCAGAAAGAAAGGAATTGACTTCAGAATGAATAGGTGGTACTTATATGGGGCTCTGCTTCAATCACTTTCGAGGTTTTACAGTGCCAGCATGGGGCTCCACAACACCACCTAGTGGTGAGCAGGAGCACTGCTACAAAGTTTTCTATAACCAGTTTTTGCTCTAGGGTGTTATTCTAAGGCAGGAAGTCTGAAGCTGGAAGTATCCATCAGATTCACTTTTACATTAGCCTTCCTTCATTTTGACACTAATCTCAGTCCCAACCACAATAGACTTCTTTCGTCCACAGTAAACTAAGAAGTAGTTCCACTGGGCATTAGGTGTAACTAGATACACACCTGCTCAGGGCCAGGAAACCTTCCCAGGTGATAATACACTGTACAAATCTACACACAGGGTATGCATTCAAAGCATACAAATCAAATAGAGATGGTCACAAATTACTGTGGTGACATACAGGTCATTAAGTTCCATTCCGCAGCCAATGAACCACTTTCAGAGGAGAACATTGGTTCTGCTCCCCTAGGAGAGGATCACCTACTAAATTCAGAATGTCCCGCTATGCACGTGGTATCACTGTAACCTACTATGGAGACGCTGCTGCAATGGCTTCACTAAGGTATTGATCTGTGACTGAGCGGCTGCAATGTTTGATGCCCCTACTTGGCAAACTATTTTGTTCTACAAGAACAAACTCACAAAGTAGCAAATGCACGGAGTCAAAGGGAGTTTTCTCCCTCTACATCGAACATTGAGCTATTTCTACTAGTTTTTATGTATGTGTTACTCACATGCATCTATCCTTTGTATAACTACCCTGATGGAATGTAAAGCGCTCTGATATCCGCAAAGATCTTGTTTGCGCTCTATAAAAGGTTCAAAATTAAAAAATAAATAAATAAAATAAAATAGGGATTGCTTTGTCGGTTTAGTGGTCCTGGGTGTTAAAAATGAGTGGCGTGGCAGCCATCCTGCTCTAATTAAGGAGGTGCGAGCATGCAAGGACTCCCTACAGTCCTGTGGTGGACCAATGATTGAGTCAAGAGTTTACACCAGCCCAGCTACCAGAGACTCCACCCATACAAAGTCAGGTCCTCCTTTATTACTTTGGCATAGGGCAGCACTGCAAGTCTTTCGGTGTTGCCCTGCATCTAAAGAAAAAGGCAGGAATGTGCCATATTAATGAAATACAGCGCAATTCTTTCCTCTATGCCAACATAGAAATTGGTGCTTAGGGCCAATGTAGGCACCCTTACACCATCGTGACACCGTCCAGCACAACAACAATCAATGGAGGTGTCTTCCTCTTCCTACATGTGCTGCAAGATGCAGCACACAAAGAAATGTGAAAAATTTAGGAGAAATTAAGTTATTTCTTCTCGTTACACCTCCCCTGGGGAGGCGCACCATTTTGAGACATTCCCAGGTTTGTAGATCCTTCTATATCTCGAAATGGGTCGAAACCCATGGGTGTTGCATGGGAAAGCCTACAGCAATGCCCATGGAATGCCTCATTTATGCAGAGCAAGGTAGCGCAGCACTTTGCGCAGCTTTGCCCTACCCCACATCTATGAGTCCATGCAAAGCCAGGCAGAGTCGCTTTGTGTTGCCTCATAAATATGATTGAGGCATGCACCACCGGAGCGTCATAAAAAGTGGTGCTCCGGCGGCGCAAGCCCCTACTAAATTAGGCCACCAGTTCTAGTCAAATGGAGCAGCAATAGGGAAAATCACCAGAACTCAGAGGAGACTCCCAGCACACAAGGCATGTAAGAACATTATGTACTATGGCGGCCTCGGAGTAAGTAGGGTTCAAAGCATCTTAGCCTCACTGGTTGAAGTTTGGGTCATTTCCAAGGTTTAAGACCAAAAATTAAGCAGGGAGCCAACAGCCTTAAGTTGTTTGATACCACACTTTAAACCGAAGCACGAAAAGTAGTATTTGAAGTTCCAGCTGGAACAAGCAAGAAAACTACCAAAAAAGGAAAGACACCAAAAACAACACAAAATGTTCCTGAATAACTACAGCAAGCAGAGCTCTAACTACACCCTGCCCTCTACATTTCCAGAACTGATGCAGAAATGGTATGCCACGGGTCAACAACAGCGCCAAAGAACGTGCCTTAGCCCTTCTGCCTGTAAAGCGTTTCAAAGAGGAGTCCACCTTATCTCCAATTAGGCAAGACCCATAAAAGAGCTTGTCAATTACCACAGCCTGTATATTGCCAGAGAATCTATGGACCTCATCCAGGCATGTCTTTGAAGGCCAACACTGGTGGCCGAGGGTCCCGCCAATGCACATCGGTATCCAAACCGGCACGGATAAAATAATTGGCAGAGTCTGCACTCCTTTTAAATTTCAACCACAAACACTTTAAGCCAAAGTACGAAAAGAAGTGTTTGAAGCTCCAGCTGGAACAAGCAAGAAAACTACCAACAATGAAAGACACGAGAAACAAGACCATATGTTCCTGTATAAATGTTGCAGCAAGCAGAGAAGAGCAGACCAGCTCACACCTTACAAGCTTCACTTTGTATTCATGGAGTGCAAAACATATGTGTGGTGCAGAGAGCAAAATCCCAGGACTGGTACTTCATTTCTGCTTTATTTTGTATGCTATTCCCTAAGTGGTGTGTTAGACGGATGTATTTTGTTACTACGCATGCTTTTACAACGCATGCCTTTACCACACAACTTTTACAACGCAAGTCGTTACAACGACTTGCGTTGGGGGGTTCTGGATAGTGAATAGTTTAATTTACTATTCCAACTCCAGTCCCCGTGGATAGTAGGGAAGGTTTTAGATAGTAAATTAAAACTTCCCTATCCGACAGCGCCCCCCAGCGCAAGTCGTTGTAACGACTTGCGTTGTAAAAGTTGCATGGTAAAGGTAGTGCGTGGTAAAAGTTGGGTTGTAAACGCTGTTCCCTGTGTTATGTACATATTTTCAGGGCTTTAAGTGGGCCGGGTCTCACCGGAGCTGAGCATCAGCTCGTTTTTAAAGGGGGCCTCAAAATGGGTGTCTATCGGGCTCTGTTTTTTTGCCCTGGCACAGACTACAGTGACAGCAGGCACATCTATATGCGCAGCTCACACTGCTCACTTCTCAGTAGTGGAGATGTTATGGTATGAGATCATGCCTGGCGAGCGTTGTACGGGAAGGGAAATCCTTTAACCTCTTCTATGCTCATGACGAGCTCAGCTCGTCATGAGGCACGGTTGAGCTGCACTCATGACGAGCTCAGCTCGTCATGACCATTGGAACATTCGCACGCGGGGATAATTACCCCGCAGTGCTGAACGTTCGAAAACGGGTGTGGTTGTGACTAGCTCCGCTCGTCACAAGCACAGTGGCACCGCGCGCGGCCACCTCCTCCTCCCCCCCCCCCCCCCGTAGCGAAGCAGTTAAAGAATCCTTTTCTCTCTGAATTTCACTTCTATTTTTGACATGCAGGAGCAGCAAAATCGTCACCAGGGCTTTAAGTGGGCAGGTTGCTGGCGGTGCTAGCAGTTCCTAAATTCAGATGCTGAGATGGGCCTTCTATCGGGCTCTCCATTTTTACACTCGTGTAGAAAAAAATCTCAAATCTGCAGCAGTACCACTGCTAAGCCTTTGATGTAACTTCAAAGAGACTTGTTTATTTCTTTCACAATCTCATTACAGTGCTGAAGCATTTTCAGTATTATATGCAAGGAAGCCATAGTTGCTGCTTATTTTTCTTATGCAACTAACAACCATTGACAAAGCCAATAATCCTGATTTGTTGTAGGTAAAATGTTACTTGTTGAATGATATATCTGGATGCCACTATATGCTAAGCACAGATTTTTAGCTTCGGTGTTTTTAAGCTATGCCCTTAATTACATCAGCCACACCCCTTAAAGCCCTACATTTTACTGCAGGGGACCAGAACCATTATTGAAACAGGGCAGTGTACTTACCTGGTTCTGGACTTTCACCAGCCTTGGCAGAATCTGTTGAGAGTAAATAAAAAGTTAAAAAGTAATACTTCATATTACAAACAAAATACAAAATACAAAATACATCCTTCTGCAAACATTTTCTTAAATGCAACACAAATCCTAGCTAGCCCTTAGCCGGACTGTCTGAGACCCGTACAATAAACTTTCATGGCCTTGGAATCAATGGATTTAAAGCAAGAAACAATGGGTTACTTACTTCTGGTAAGGCTATTTCCGGTCGATACTCTAACTGCAGATTTGTTACTTTGTGATTCCTCACCTTGTGAATCTCCCTAAACACTAAACTGGATCCAGAGACTGATGTATAGCTACAGGTGGAGCTATTGGCCATTGTTGCAACTTCAACTCACCTCTGGACATGACAACACAAAGCTGCATAAAAGTGCCATGGCAGTATGCTGACTAGAGGTAAACCATTATTTCTTTCCTTGCCAAAGACATGGAACATAGCAGACAAATGTAATGGTAGCTGTCTGTCTGCTAAGTTTTACGAAGAACCTTATTAAATCCTGAAAATCTGTGCCGCATAAAGGGGAGGCGGGAGGATGATGAGGAATCTGCAGGTAGATTAACCCTGAAGGTAAGTAACTTTAGCTGCTGGATACTTCTAACCACAAATTTTTCTATTTGCGAATTAAAGTCCGAGCAATGCCCATTCCAAGGATTCAAGCAAGCCGGGCTGAAGACGGCTGGAATGCCAGAAACCAGAGCTTGTTTCCAGTCCAGGGAAGGCATGGCTTGGCAGTTCGGGAATGACTGTTCCCATGAGGCACAGGGTCAGACTGATTTGCATATAGCCATGTCTGAACTGGGGTGGCAGAGTGGGCTAAAGAACGGTGATGGATTAAACTCAGATCTTTTGACTGGGTGTGAGTGTTTGATTGGTTCAGATGCTCCGTCCATTACCATCCCCATTTGTACCGCTTTTGGCCGCCATAAGTGTGACAGGGTATGCTCAGGCGTGAGTCCCTTGCTCACTTTGCCACTTGATTCAAGCAAGCCGGGCTGAAGGAGGCTAGAATGCCAGAAACCAGTCCTCGGAAGCTTGTTTCCGGTCCAGGGAAGGCATGGCATGGCAGTTCGGGCTGGACTGTTCCCATGAGGAACAGGGTCAGACTGATTTGCATATAGCCATGTCTGAACTGGGGTGGCAGAGTGGGCTAAAGAATGGTGATATATTAAACCCAGATCTTTTGACTGGGTGTGAGTGTTTGATTGGTTCAGATGCTCCGTCCAGCACCACCCCTTTTGTACCGCTTTTGGCCGCCATAAGTGTGGCAGGGTATGCTCAGACGTGAGTCCCTTGCTCACTTTGCCACTGGATTCAAGCAAGCCGGGCTGAAGACGGCTGGAACGCCAGAAACCGGTCCTCGGAAGCTTGTTTCCGGTCCAGGGAAGGCATGGCTTGGCAGTTCGGGCTGGACTGTTTCCATGAGGTACAGGGTCAGACAGATTTGCATATAGCCATGTCTGAACTGGGGTGGCAGAGTGGGCTAAAGAACGGTGATGGATTAAACCCAGATCTTTTGACTGGGTGTGAGTGTTTGATTGGTTCACATGCTCCGTCCATTACCACCCCCTTTTGTACCGCTTTTGGCCGCCATAAGTGGGCAGGGTATGCTCAGACGTGAGTCCCTTGCTCACTTTGCCACTGGATTCAAGCTAGCCGGGCTGAAGACGGCTGGAATGCCAGAAACCGGTCCTCGTAAGCTTGTTTCCGGTCCAGGGAAGGCATGGCTTGGCAGTTCGAGCTGGACTGTTCTCATGAGGCACAGGGTCAGACTGATTTGATTATAGCCATGTCTGAACTGGGGTGGCAGAGTGGGCTAAAGAACGGTGATATATTAAACCCAGATATTTTGACTGGGTGTGAGTGTTTGATTGGTTCAGATGCTCCGTACATCACCACCCCTTTTGTACCGCTTTTGGCCACCATAAGTGTGGCAGGGTATGCTCAGACGTGAGTCCCTTGCTCACTTTGCCACTGGATTCAAGCAAGCCGGGCTGAAGACGGCTGGAACGCCAGAAACCGGTCCTCGGAAGCTTGTTTCCGGTGCAGGGAAGGCATGGCTTGGCAGTTCGGGCTGGACTGTTTCCATGAGGTACAGGGTCAGACAGATTTGCATATAGCCATGTCTGAACTGGGGTGGCAGAGTGGGCTAAAGAACGGTGATGGATTAAACCCAGATCTTTTGACTGGGTGTGAGTGTTTGATTGGTTCAGATGCTCCGTCCATTACCACCCCCTTTTGTACCGCTTTTGGCCGCCATAAGTGGGCAGGGTATGCTCAGACGTGAGTCCCTTGTCCACTTTGCCACTGGATTCAAGCTAGCCGGGCTGAAGACGGCTGGAATGCCAGAAACCGGTCCTGGTAAGCTTGTTTCCGGTCCAGGGAAGGCATGGCTTGGCAGTTCGAGCTGGACTGTTCCCATGAGGCACAGGGTCAGACTGATTTGATTATAGCCATGTCTGAACAGGGGTGGCAGAGTGGGCTAAAGAACGGTGATATATTAAACCCAGATATTTTGACTGGGTGTGAGTGTTTGATTGGTTCAGATGCTCCGTACATCACCACCCCTTTTGTACCGCTTTTGGCCACCATAAGTGTGGCAGGGTATGCTCAGACGTGAGTCCCTTGCTCACTTTGCCACTGGATTCAAGCAAGGTGGGCTGAAGACGGCTGGAATGCCAGAAACCGGTCCTCGGAAGCTTGTTTCCGGTCCAGGGAAGGCATGGCTTGGCAGTTCGGGCTGGACTGTTTCCATGAGGTACAGGGTTAGACTGATTTTCATATAGCCATGTCTGAACTGGGGTGGCAGAGTGGGCTAAAGAACGGTGATGGAATAAACCCCGATCTTTTGACTGGGTGTGAGTGTTTGATTGGTTCAGATGCTCCGTCCATTACCACTCCTTTTGTACCGCTTTTGGCCGCCATAAGGGTGGCAGGGTATGCTCAGACGTGAGTCCCTTGCTCACTTTGCCACTGGATTCAAGCTAGCCCGGCTGAAGACGGCTGTAATGCCAGAAACCGGTCCTTGGAAGCTTGTTTCCGGTCCAGGGAAGGCATGGCTTGGCAGTTCGGGCTGGACTGTTCCCATGAGGCCCAGGGTCAGACTGATTTGCATATAGCCATGTCTGAACTGCGGTGGCAGAGTGGGCTAAAGAACGGTGATGGATTAAACCCAGATCTTTTGACTAGGTGTGAGTGTTTGATTGGTTCAGATGCTCCGTCCATTACCACCCCCTTTTGTACCGCTTTTGGCCGCCATAAGTGTGGCAGGGTATGCTCAGACGTGAGTCCCTTGCTCACTTTGCCACTGGATTCAAGCAAGCCAGGCTGAAGATGGCTGGAATGCCAGAAACTGGTCCTCTGAAGCTTGTTTCCTGTCCAGGGAAGTCATGGCTTGGCAGTTTGGGCTGGACTGTTCCCATGAGGCACAGGGTCAGACTGATTTGCATATAGCCATGTCTGAACTGGGGTGGCAGAGTAGGCTAAAGAACGGTGATGGATTAAACCCAGATCTTTTGACTGGGTGTGAGTGTTTGATTGGTTCAGATGCTCGTCCAGCACCACCCCTTTTGTACCGCTTTTGGCCGCCATAAGTGTGGCAGGGTATGCTCAGACGTGAGTCCCTTGCTCACTTTGCCACTGGATTCAAGCAAGCCGGGCTGAAGACGGCTGGAATGCCAGAAACCGGTCCTCGGAAGCTTGTTTCCGGTCCAGGGAAGGCATGGCTTGGCAGTTCGGGCTGGACTGTTCCCATGAGGCACAGGGTCAGACTGATTTGCATATAGCCATGTCTGAACTGGGGTGGCAGAGTGGGCTAAAGAACGGTGATGGATTAAACCCAGATCCTTTGACTGGGTGTGAGTGTTTGATTGGTTCAGATGCTCCGTCCATTACACCCCCTTTTGTACCACTTTTGGCCACCATAAGTGTGGCAGGGTATGCTCAGACGTGAGTCCCTTACTCACTTTGCCACTGGATTCAAGCAAGCCGGGCTGAAGACGGCTGGAATGCCAGAAACCAGTCCTCGGAGGCTTGTTTCCAGTCCAAGGAAGGCATGGCTTGGCAGTTCGGGCTGGACTGTTCCCATGAGGAACAGGGTCAGACTGATTTGCATAAAGCCATGTCTGAATTGGGGTGGCAGAGTGAGCTAAAGAACGGTGATGGATTAAACCCAGATCTTTTGACTGGGTGTGAATGTTTGATTGGTTCAGATGCTCCGTCCATTACCACCCCCTTTTGTACCGCTTTTGGCCGCCATAAGTCTGGCAGGGTATGCTCAGACGCGAGTCCCTTGCTCACTTTGCTACTGGATTCGAACAAGCCGGGCTGAAGACGGCTGGAATGCCAGAAACCGGTCCTCGGAAGCTTGTTTCCGGTCCAGGGAAGGCATGGCTTGGCAGTTCGGGCTGGACTGTTCCCATGAGGCAAAGGGTCAGACTGATTTGCATATAGCTATGTCTGAACGGGGGTGGCAGAGTGGGCTAAAGAACGGTGATGGATTAAACCCAGATATTTTGACTGGGTGTGAGTGTTTGATTGGTTCAGATGCTCTGTCCATTACCACCCCCTTTTGTACCTTTTTTGGCCGCCATAAGTGTGGCAGGGTATGCTCAGACGTGAGTCCCTTGCTCACTTTGCCACTGGATTCAAGCTAGCCACGCTGAAGACGGCTGGAATGCCAGTAACCGGTCCTCGGAAGCTTGTTTCCGGTCCGGGGAAGGCATGGCTTGGCAGTTCTGGCTGGACTGTTCCCATGAGGGACAGGGTCAGACTGATTTGCATATAGCCATGTCTGAACTGGGGTGACAGAGTTGGCTCAAGAACGGTAATGGATTAAACCCAGATCTTTTGACTAGGTGTGAGTGTTTGATTGGTTCAGATGCTCCGTCCATTACCACTCCTTTTGTACCGCTTTTGGCCGCCATAAGGGTGGCAGGGTATGCTCAGACGTGAGTCCCTTGCTCACTTTGCCACTGGATTCAAGCTAGCCCGGCTGAAGACGGCTGTAATGCCAGAAACCGGTCCTTGGAAGCTTGTTTCCGGTCCAGGGAAGGCATGGCTTGGCAGTTCGGGCTGGACTGTTCCCATGAGGCCCAGGGTCAGACTGATTTGCATATAGCCATGTCTGAACTGCGGTGGCAGAGTGGGCTAAAGAACGGTGATGGATTAAACCCAGATCTTTTGACTAGGTGTGAGTGTTTGATTGGTTCAGATGCTCCGTCCATTACCACCCCCTTATGTACCGCTTTTGGCCGCCATAAGTGTGGCAGGGTATGCTCAGACGTGAGTCCCTTGCTCACTTTGCCACTGGATTCAACCAAGCCAGGCTGAAGATGGCTGGAATGCCAGAAACCGGTCCTCTGAAGCTTGTTTCCTGTCCAGGGAAGGCATGGCTTGGCAGTTTGGGCTGGACTGTTCCCATGAGGCACAGGGTCAGACTGATTTGCATATAGCCATGTCTGAACTGGGGTGGCAGAGTGGGCTAAAGAACGGTGATGGATTAAACCCAGATCCTTTGACTGGGTGTGAGTGTTTGATTGGTTCAGATGCTCCGTCCATTACACCCCCTTTTGTACCGCTTTTGGCCGCCATAAGTCTGGCAGGGTATGCTCAGACGCGAGTCCCTTACTCACTTTGCCACTGGATTCAAGCAAGCCGGGCTGAAGATGGCTGGAATGCCAGAAACCGGTCCTCTGAAGCTTGTTTCCTGTCCAGGGAAGGCATGGCTTGGCAGTTTGGGCTGGACTGTTCCCATGAGGCACAGGGTCAGACTGATTTGCATATAGCCATGTCTGAACTGGGGTGGCAGAGTGGGCTAAAGAACGGTGATGGATTAAACCCAGATCCTTTGACTGGGTGTGAGTGTTTGATTGGTTCAGATGCTCCGTCCATTACCACCCCCTTTTGTACCGCTTTTGGCCGCCATAAGTCTGGCAGGGTATGCTCAGACGCGAGTCCCTTGCTCACTTTGCCACTGGATTCGAACAAGCCGGGCTGAAGACGGCTGGAATGCCAGAAACTGGTCCTCGGAAGCTTGTTTCCGGTCCAGGAAAGGCATGGCTTGGCAGTTCGGGCTGGACTGTTTCTATGAGGCCGAGGGTCAGACTGATTTGCATATAGACATGTCTGAACTGGGGTGGCAGAGTGGGCTAAAGAACGGTGATGGATTAAACCCCGATCTTTTGACTGGGTGTGAGTGTTTGATTGGTTCAGATGCTCCGTCCATTACCACCCCATTTGTACCGCTTTTGGCCGCCATAAGTGTGGCAGGGTATGCTCAGACGTGAGTCCCTTGCTCACTTTGCCACTGGATTCAAGCAAGCCAGGCTGAAGACGGCTGGAATGCCAAAAACCGGTCCTCTGAAGCTTGTTTTCGGTCCAGGGAAGGCATGGCTTGGCAGTTCGGGCAGGACTGTTCCCATAAGGCACAGGGTCAGACTGATTTGCATATAGCCATGTCTGAACTGGGGTGGCAGAGTGGGCTAAAGAACGGTGATGGATTAAACTGAGATCTTTTGACTGGGTGTGAGTGTTTGATTGGTTCAGATCCTCCGTCCATTACCACCCCCTTTTGTACCGCTTTTGGCCGCCATAAGTGTGGCAGGGTATGCTCAGATGTGAGTCCCTTGCTCAATTTGCCACTGGATTCAAGCAAGTCGGGCTGAAGACGGCTGGAATGCCACAAACCAGTCCTCGGAAGCTTGTTTCCGGTCCAGTGAAGGCATGGCTTGGCAGTTCGGGCTGGACTGTTCCCATGAGGCACAAGGTCAGACTGATTTGCATATAGCCATGTCTGAACTGGGGTGGCAGAGTGGGCTAAAGAATGGTGATGGATTAAACCCAGATCTTTTGACTAGGTGTCTAGATAGGGAGCAAAATCAGGGGTAGCAGTGCGTTGCAAACTATATAAGTCTGATTAGTAAGCGGCAAATGTGTTTAATACATCAAGACTATCTCTGTAGCTTATCCCTGCACAATATATCACATCTAAGACATAGCTGGAAAAGGGAGGTTGCGTAATAGTAGTCACCAATGCTCGGCCGGTTCTCTTGCCCTCACCGTAGCACCGAGCAATAAAAAACCTGCCCCTGAACTTCACCTCCCGGTCTGCAGTATCAGTATAGTCTGTGAGCTTTTCACGGAGCTTAGCCATCCGGGTACCTAAATTAGCAGTCCACATGTCCGATTCAAGCTGTTTGATCTCGATCTCTAGGTGACGCAAGTTTCTCCTGATATCGCGGAGCACTCCAAAGCTTTTGGACATGCATATGCCCCTGACAGTGATTTTAGACGCCTCCCACAGCGTGCCCACCTGGTCAACCATGCCCTTGTTTCTGGTTAAAAAAATCAGTAATTTCTTCCCCTAGATCAGCTTGAAAGACTTTGTCCAACAGCGTTTCCCGCACTAGTCTTCATCAGCATGGGGTAGTATTGGAATTAGGGGGGGTTATTTCTAGGTACACCCGTGTATGGTCAGAGTGTGTGCGAGCTAAGTGTTTAACAGATTGAATCCAGGGGGAAACACCACATGAACAGACCCAGTAATCCTCCCATTGCCCGCTCTCCTTGCACTACCGCTCATCACAAAGAGACCTCCCCTCTTGCAGACTTCACCCCTCAACCAGCCTGGGTCTACACCCTCTCTCCCCTCCCACTGTCCAATCCTCCGCCTACCCTCCACATGATACATAATCCACATTCATAGCCTGCTGCAAAGCTCAAGGAAATAAACCAAGTACTTCCATCTCTCAAAATTGGCATTCAAAAACTCATTGAGTCAACTGAAGAGCTGACACTTGATCTCTTCTCCAACAAGATCGCTCAGGAGACCCCGCATAGGATTCTGTTGAAACCCCCAGTCCAGAACTGGAATATCAACCCCTATCCTAATGCCCCAGCTAGAACCTCCAGGACCATGAATCCTCTCTCAGTACCAGATATTCTCGCAAGCCAGAACTGGACCACCACCCCTACCCGAATTCCCCATCTAAACCCTCCAGGTCCTTGAATCCTTTTTCTGAACTAGATGTTGTCTCCCTACTCCGATCGTTCACCTCTCCACACTCCTTCACCTCAGTCCCCTCTAGATCAGCACAAGCAGCCCCACTACCTGCCCCCGGCTCGAACCGTCCTAAGCAATGCTTCTCGTAACCCATCCAAAGCATCACACCCAACCGTTAAAGAGCACCCAGACTCAACACTAATGCCCTAAACACTACTAATCTCATGCACATCCACTTCACACACCGACCACTCACTGACAGCCTGTACAAACCGCACCTGAACTGCATGTTACTTAACTGCAGATCAGCGGTTAAACATGCTGCAGACCTTGCAGATCTCATTCTTGCCCAAGAAGTGGACCTCCTTGTCCTCACAGAAACCTGGCTCAATGACTCCTCCGGGCCTATCCTTGACATACTAGTCCCTCCCAGCCACAATATTATCAGACTAGACCATGACAAGAAAATTGGAGGTATGCAAAAACAACAGTTGATGGACAGAATGCAGAACAATGTCATACATTCACCGCAGTACAGAGATCTGGGCCTAAATCCATTGTTTTTTTGCACTCTCAGTACTGGGGTGAATGTATGACATTGTTCTGCATTCTGCCCATCAATTGTTGTTTTTGCATTTGTCACCCCGAGTTGGATGGGTATGCTCAGACGTGAGTCCCATGCTCTCCACACCACTGGAGTCAAGCTATCCTGGGATTAAAATGCTAGATTCCGGTCCAGCAAATACTTGGCTTGGCAGTACGGGCTGGACTATTCCCATGAAGCACAGGGTCAAGGTTGATTTGCATATGGCCATGTCTGAACTGGGGTGGTGTAGAGTGGAAAAAAAACGATGGATTTAGGCCCAGATCTATGTACTGGGGTGAATGTAAGACATGTTCTGCATTCTTTCCATCGACTGTTGTTTTTGCAATAAAATTGGAGGTGGCATAGCAACTCTCTCACAGCAAAACAAACCTCCTCAGCCAATCTCTTCCTGTAAATACTTAGGAATCAACATCATTAGTGCACTCAGACCATTATGCTTCCTTCACATCTTCTACCACCGGCCTGGTGATAAACTCACACCCCTCGATGACATTACCATCCTCCACACTCTTTCAACCATTAAACCTTCAAACCCCTTCAATGACCCCCTCCTCCCCAACTTCAATAAAGAAATGATTGTCTCATTAGCACCGCTCTGATTCAAGATCATCAACGCCTCTCTCAGTCAAGGCGAGATCCCAGACTGCCTGAAGGAGGGTCTAGTGCTCCCCGTCCTTAAAAACCCCTCGGCTGACCCTGAAGACCTGAATAATTAAAGATCAATCACAAACATTCCTACCCTGGCTAAACTACTGGAGAAATGTGTTCATGAACAGCTGCGTAGACACATTGAACAATTCCAGCTCCTCGACTAATTCCAATCGGGTTTCCGCACTGACCACAGTACCGAAACGGCTATCACTCACATAGTGGATGATGCTCTCACTTTACTGGACCAGAATGAAGCCTGCCTATCAATTCTTCTCGACCTCTCATCTGCATTTGACACTGTCAAGCATGACAATCTGAATCTTCTCCACCTCTTTGAATGCAGAATGGGACGATCTGGCGCGGTCCTTAAATGGATTGCCTCTTTCGTCAGCAATAGAATTCAAAGAGTCAAATCCAATCACACTCTATCCAACCCCAGTCCCTGCCTGCTGGGTGTTCCACAAGGGTCCTCACTCTCCCCCATGCTCTTTAATCTTTTCCTGGAACCACTGACGGTAATTCTTAAAGCCTCCAACATCCAAAATCACATGTACGCTGATGACGCCCAACTATACATGAAAATATCCTCCCCAAAAGAGGTCAATGCTCTCAACGGAACCCTGCTCAATACCCTAAACTGGCTTACCTCCAACCACCTCAAACTAAACGCCCTCAAGACGGAATTCCTCCTAATTGCACTGGCCAGGCAACCCCCCACGGTCCATTGTCAGGCATAAGGCCGTGTCAAAATCTTCCCCCCATGTAACATGTGTGAAGCCTATTTTTAGTATGTGTCCCCAGAGAGTGGTGAAGTAGTTTGGATCATCCAAGTTAGGGCCATATCTACAAGCGAGGGTGATGGATTGCGTACCCAGAGTGCCCCAGAGTATGCAGCTGTGGCCAGCAGTGTCACTGTATGTGCCACCCAATATGAATGGAGTATTTCTTTTAACCAAGATGAGTGTGTCGCATGAGTACGTCGAGTAGGAAGAGAATGCACATGTAGAGGCCCACCAACTGCCGTAGCAGGAATGGTGCCGAGGGTCCATATGAGTTTCTTGGAGCATGGCAATTTGTATGTGGTGTTTATCTAGATACGCTAGTATTTGTGTCCGCTTTCGAGGGTCTGAGACCCCTGATGTTCCATGTGAGCATTTTGATGCAAGTGTGGTCAGACTGTGCTGTCATAGGAGGTAGGAGGAGATTATATGGCGAGCATGTGTTTGTCTAAATGTAATGTGTCCATTCATATAAGATTTGGCATGTTGAGCTACAGCTGTGAAATACGTAACAGAACAATATAAAACATTCCCATCCCATCCCACCCCCCACCAAAAAGAAACCCATATTGAGCTAGCATCCGAGCAAGCTTCTAACTGGCATCCCTCCCCCACCCACAAGGGCAACCAAATTGTGCCGGCATATTGCTGCCCACCTGATAATTCCCAACGTCTCAGCATACAGTCTCTAGAGAGATAAGGCCAGCAAAGCAAAGGCAGAGCACAACAAGAAACAATCCAAAGATAAAGAAAGCAAGGGGGATCTTCCATAGGGGGCACCACAGGGGCAATAATCCTTTCCCATGTCCCACCTCTAACTGCAGTGTAGTCCTGGGGTATTAACCCATGAAGGGGAGTAGAGTAATGTGGGGGGAATAGGTTCTCGAAGATGTATTACTTATATCTACCAACAATATGCTAATGCAAGAGTTAGTATGTAGTTATGTCACAGTCAAAGATCAAAGCCACTAAGGCACTTATCTGTCCACGATTTTTCTGCAGGTGTGCAAGACCTTCCAGGGGAAGGTTTACAAGGGTTCATTAAAGAGATGCGAATGATGCTTAGTATGCCGACACCTCGCTGTAGGATAGCGCAGTGTAACAAGGGCGAGTGTAAGTTGCAGCAGGTGAACTCTGCCTGTATCGTCACGTTTCTACTCAGCCCCTGAGTGGTGAAGGAGATCTGGAGGTGTTGTCGCGACGTGGTGAACGCCTTTAGACACTTTTTAAAAAATCCTCCACTTGTTGCGGACTTGTGCAGAAGATATGTTTGCCATCATGTGCAATCCGAAGTTTCGCAGGATACAGGAGGTCGTATTCTATTTGAGCCTTGTGCAGTTTCTGCTTTATAGTGAGAAATTTCAGGCGCGCTTCCTGAACTGCCAGGGTAAAATCAGGATAAAAGGTGAACGTGTTTCCTTCATATTGCTTGTACACACAACAGGGGTAAACCCTTCAACCGCGTTGGGATTGGGGTAGGAAGTATATAAGAAACATATGATATCCCAACTGGTATAATTTGGAGACAGTTAGTTCAGATATGTATAAAACATTATCACAAGGAGATAAGGAGACTCTCTTTTGGTTTTTCACATATGTGCCGGTAACATCATATTTATTAATTGGGTACAAGGAGAGGAAAAAAGGGAAACACAAGGTAATTCTGCAGTTATATCAGCACTGCAAGGAGCAAAGTAAAACACTTGTAGGTAACCCAAATTGTACTTGGTGCTTAGTGCGAGTGAGTGAAGGCATGGTAGCAAAATAAGTGACAATAAACAGCGACGGCGGCTCAGGATGACTAGTGATCAATATATACAGTGAATACAAACAATATGGTTCCACGTTTGTTTGAGATTGAATTGAATGAGATTATGCAGGTATTTATGCTGGAACCATTTGGTCTGGAGCGCCTATGTTCGTGCTTGACGGTCAACGGCGTTTCGATCCCATTTAAGTCGGGATCATCATCAGGACTTGGGTTAGATGCAGTGCTATGGCAGCGTGAGTCAGGTGCCAGTCCATAAGGTAGTCGGATCGATCAATCCTGGAGGAAGCTAGGTCCGGTGGGTCATCCGGGAGGCGCTGTGAAGTGCCGGTCAGTAGATCTGGCGCGGGGAAGGTATCTTCGATCCCAGCGGTGATCGGTAGATACGAGAGTCAATCTCATTCCCCATGGGCCTCGTATGGAATGAATCCGTGCTGGCGTTGCCGGGGGGACGGCAGGCCAAGCCAGAAAGGAAAGAGCGATTGGCCTTGTGATAATGTTTTATACATATCTGAACTAACTGTCTCCAAAGTATACCCTTCATGTTGCAGCAGTTTCAATTTGCAGGTCTTCTGAAGTGCAACATTGCTGTCCCGATAATTAAGAAGTCGGGCACTGATGGGTCTTGGGGTTTCGCCTTGCAGAGATCCTTGTCCTAGGTGGAAGTGTGCACACTCGACCACTAGATGGGGCAAGAAAGAATCTCCACCAAAGGAGCCCTTCAGGAGACGCTCAACGTAATCCTCTATGTGCCCCGTGTTCGTACTCGCCGGTATGCCTATTATAAGGATGTTGTTGCATCGGCTCCTAGTTTCAATATCTTCGTTCTTATCCGCTATGATTTACAATAACTTGTCCATTTGTACCACTTGGGTCTGCATCTGAAAAGTGGTATCCTCATTCTCGGAAATGCGGCGTTCGGCCTACTTCAGTTGCCCATCGTGCTTGTCTACTTTCTGCACCAGAAAGTCCAGGCAGTTATTCATTGTGTCCATCTTCCCCCACTGATCTGACTTTTTTGGATGCAACGTCTTAACGTCATCTTCAGAGGATTGGGAGGGTGCTTGCGTTTGATCCATAGTAGTGGGTTCAGTGTCCACAGATGTTGATCATGTTGCAGCCTTCTTGGCACCAAAGGTCTGTCTAGGCTGGCGGCTGGCAGGTTTTCCTATTGCACCGCTTCACATTTCTAGGCAGGCTAGCAATATGTGTAGGTGTTTTTTCACCTAATCCCCCAGGTGCGTGTATTGAGGCATTGCAGGCACATGCAGCAACACAACAAGGGGGATAGGGGTATCACTGGGAGCTCTAGGTTCATAGGGCAATTCAGTGTGCAAATCCCCGCTCAGAAAGCACAGTGCAGAGAGGGTCCCAGCTTGGATTGTTACTGCTTAAAGATTAGGGGAAATTGTTTCAAATGCTAGTCTTCTGCAAGGAGTGTTGGGCAAATACTTAGAAGCAGGCCTCAAGGGAGGGCAGGCCGTCTGAGGCAATCTTGGTGAGGCAGGAGGTGCCTGCCCTGCTGCATCTGAAGTCAGGCAAGTAATAGCATGGACCCAATGTATACAGCAACCTTACCAGCTCCCCGCAGCGGAGACACCAATATGCAGGGTTTTTACAGGAGGAGCACAAACAAGGAGGACAGCCGATGCAGCATCACTGAAGCGGGGCAGAGGTGGCGCAAGCTAAGCACAGCGGGCATATGCAGGGTAGAAAAAGATTGTCCTGTCAGGTTGTCTTTCGGGCTGTTGCGGTGCGCAGCAAGTCCCAACTGCAGGCGGGGAAGAAACACAGCGTATAAATCTGAATGCCCTTGAAGGGCAGGAGTACTCCCCACACCTCCACTCACTCGTCCACCACAGCAAAGAAAATGGCTCACTCTACGCTAAGGGAGAAGGGCTGCAACCGGAGTAAGCCTCACCTTCTTCTCACTGGATGTAGAGAAAGGCATCTGAAAGAGAATGCGCACACAGCTCGGCAGTGTGTATACCAAAGTAGAGGCAGTTGAGGTGCGATAGGGGATCTCTGGCACGAGTTTGCTGGATATTGGGCCCAAGTCCACGTGGGATCCCCGGGGCTCTAGTTGATGGAGTAGCCGACCAGGTCTCCAAGTATGGGACCCCGCATTTGACCTGCAGTATGGAGAGTCCAGTTGGTGCACGCCCGAGCGCGAGCGAGACGTAATTTTTTACCAAGCATGATCGGAAGTTCTAATAAGCAGGTAGGCAGTGTTGATTATCAATTATAGCTGGTAGAGATAAGGAGAAATTACGGATTTCATTGCCGAGCTTCCTGAGCCTCACAGGTGTGCGGCTTTCTTGGATGTGTGCCACCTAGCGCCCTCCCGAGATGTTATAGTGTTAAATGTGGAAAGTCATTTTTTTATAAACTCATTAATAATTTGTTGTTTATAATTTTTAATTAATTAATTTGCAATTAATTATGGTTATTGTGTAATTTTAGGTGTGTGTTTTGTGGTATGCATAGGTGTAAATGGTGGGAAGGGTGGAAAGTCTTTTATTTTTAATTGATGATTTAATAATTGTGAATTAATTTAAAATATTCAAATATTAATTATGGTAATTGTGTAATTAGTTTTAGGAGTGTGTTGTGGTATGTATAGTTATAAATGGTGGAAAAGGTGTGAAGTAATTTATGTGTAATTGATGATTTAATAATTAGCTGTTAATTAATTTTAAATAATTAATTATGTTTATTTTGAAAATAGGTTTAGATGTGTGCAGTGGTGTTTATAGGTGTAAATCATGGGAAGGGTAGGAAGTAATTTATTTTTAATTGATAAAAGAATACTTAGTTCAGCTATGGCGCTTCCCGCTAGTGCGTAGCACAGGTGATGCTCCTCCCCCTTTTGAGATGGTCTTTGTTTGTTTGGCATGGCGAGAGCGGACGCTGAAGACGGAGCTGCGGCTGAATTTTCTCTTGTACTCCTTTGAGTTTGTGTGAGCTGGATGACGAGCGGCTTTAGTCCTGGCTGTTCTGGCGCTTTTTTGTAATCTCCGGAGTACTGTCCCCCCCACCGGCATCTAGAGTGTGGATGTTGGATCTGGCGATCTTCGAAGTACTGTCCTCCAACCGGCATCTAGAGTGTGGATGTTGGACCTGGCGGCTAAGAGATTGAGTCACTGAGAGCTCCTACTGCCTCTCTGGAGGCTCTGGTTGCAGGAGGCGGCTCTCTCTAGCCCCGCAAAGATCGGCATATTGTCCAACTCTGTGGGTGTAATTGCCTGCAATTGCAGAGGCTCCTGGCCAGACTTCTCCTGTGTCTCTCATTTTACAGCTGCTGTGCATAGGCTCTGCTGTGGGGAAAAAGAGCATGGTGTGGTTTTCTCGTAAGCTGAGGAATACAAAAGCTGGAAAGAAATACTGGGAAACACTGGAAAC
Source organism: Lissotriton vulgaris (assembly GCF_964263255.1). NCBI lineage: Eukaryota > Metazoa > Chordata > Amphibia > Caudata > Salamandridae > Lissotriton > Lissotriton vulgaris. The sequence goes on along the minus strand of NC_141691.1, from coordinate 2,022,858,175 downwards.
ACTGAAAGACAGTTAATGGAGAAAAACTTTGAGGCAGGAGGAGAGCGGCAGGAGGGCGGCGCTAAATGGTGACTTAATTCGGTGGTAAGAGACTTGGCAAGAAACTTGGGCTGGTCTGCATTTAGTGAATTGAAAATTAGTTGGGATAGTTAAAGATATATAATGAAGAAACAGTTGAAGCTTGCTGCAGAAGCTGCTGAAGTCGATGCTGCAATTTCTGCAAAAGCCAAAACACATTAAGGCTAAAGCTAAATTGAATCAGACTTTAACTAAAGCAGGCAGTAAAATGCATCATAGCGAGTCCTCCTCCTTTAGTTCTCAAAGCACAGAAACTGAAGATCCATCATTAAAGGAGACTAATTTGATGGAGGCTTTAGAATCTGCTTTAAGAGATAAAAATGTGGCTACTTCGCCAGGAGTTATTGTAGCTCAGAAAAATCAAGAGCAGAAGATTGCTAGAGATTCCCCTCTTTTTGTTAAAAAGATGCTACTTCTTAGTAAGCCAGGGATAGATAAGCCTAGCTAAGATTTTTCAGCCCAGAACACTTAGGTGGCAACAGGAGACATGACAACGCAAGCAGTATCATCAGAGCCAGTATCCTCTCCTGGGTCAGTATCCTCCACTTCTCCAGGGGTTTCTACTGTTTGACTGTGGCAATGGCTTTCGCGACTCAGCTTTCTCAGTCTCCGCCCTCTCTCCTTTTTACCAGTGAAAAGGAATCTCTAATTCAATCTAATGGTACCATGCAAGACCAGCAAGGTCAGCTAGATCAGCAAGGTCAGCAAGGCCAACAAATGGCTTCAGTCTTATTGAAGACTAAATCTCTTGTGAAAAAGCTACTATTTTAATAGATCCCTCGATGATCGAAGATATTAATAAGTCACAGCAAGTTATTAAAGAATGTGATTATGCACTCCAGGATGAGAAAGCTATTTTATATCAGATGGATATTAAAACGATGCTAAATACGATACTTTGAGAAATTCGGAACATGAAGAAATCAAAACAAAACAAAATAGTAGCTATACATCAGCGATTGGGGAAGATAGAGGAAGCAGGTGCCAGTCTGCCAATTCAAGTTCTGGAAGCTGGATCAAGGATTTACTCAGTTGAGGATCAAATGAATGGTATTCTTCAGGAAGTGGATTCAGTGTCCCACGAGAAAATAATTATGGAAAACAAATAAGCAATGTCAAGTGCACACAACCTGAGTCAGTTTATAGGTTGAGTCTTGTTATCATTAAATGAAAGGATAAGATCAAACTCCAATGTTTTTATCCTTTTAGGTATTTATTCTTCCGGTGTGAGTATTTGTTTCACAAGAAAACCAGCCGACACGTGTTTCGTCAATACCGGGGTAAACCTGTGACTCTTCAGGGCTGTGGAGTTTTAGGCTGAAAGCAGTGTCGTGGGACCGGTGATAATTCCAACCCGGTCCTAATCGGGTATAGACAAAGGAAGACGCGAGAAGGAAGGAATTCTTCTAATGCGTCAGGGTGGCGTGTTAAGGGTAGAATGTTCCACCGCCGGGTACGCGGTCGGATCGAGCAGGGAAGCCAATCCGCTTGCCCTTGCTTGTGAGCTTGTTGCCGTCGTAAGGAACTGAAATGAAGTCCGTCGGTTCTCGGGGTTTGTGAGGAATTATGGAAAACAAGATTGAAGAACTTAAACATTTCTCACGTCACTCAAATCTGCGGATAGTTGGCGTCTCGGAGAGGTTTGAAGGAGCAGACACACTCAAGTGGTTCGCATCTTTCGTGAAGAAGGTCATGATTCTTGAGTTTTCTAGTGACTTAACATTACATAGGGATCATGGGGTTCCAGCACATCTTCCTCCTAACTTGAAGTTTCCCCACACTATACTAGTTAACTTTGCGGATTATCGCATAAAGGAAAAGATTTTGTCTAAGGCAATTCAGACGAGACAGTTTGAAATTGAAAATGGAGCTAAATGTAGAATTTTTTCTGACATGTCAGCAGCGGCGGCAAGAAGGCACAAATAGTTTGTGAAGCTACTGTACCTCTTTAAAGCCCAAGCGGCACAAGCTTCTTTTGCGCAACAATCCAAACTTAAAGTCCTTGTGCAGGGGAAGTTTCATTTGTTCACATGTATTGAAGAGGCTCAGGAGTTGCTTAAGGCACTTTCAGTTGGAAAATAACTTGATATTTTAGCCTCTTGTCTTGTTATAAATAATGCTCTCTCATGTTTAAACAAGGAGAGAAGCATTTAGATCTTGCTGTCTCCTTGAAATTCTTTTTGAATATCTGTTTTAGGTCACTTTGGATTTTGATCTTGAGGTTTTTGTTTTTCTTTTTGAGAGGGGGGTTAGGTCACCCTTGGTGCAATATCAGGGCACCAGTACTCGTACATGGGGGGGGGAGTAGCCAATCAGGTCTCCAAGTATGGGGTCCGCATTTGCGCCTGCAGTATGGAGAGCCCCATTGGTGCATGCTGGAGCACGAGAGAGACACAATCTTTTACCCAGCATGACCAGAAGTTCTAATAAGTAGGTAGGCAGTGTTGGTTATCAATTATAGCTGGTAGACATAAGGAGAAATGACAGATTTCATTGCCGAGCTTCCTGAGCCTCACAGGTGCATGTCCATCTTGGATGTGAGCCACCAGCCCCCCCGCCCCCCGGGGAAAGCTGCATTTCCTAAGGGGAGGGCTGTTTGGGTTAGCAGAAAAAAAGAGCAGCTGCTATCAGGAAAGTGATCAAATGTGCAGGAATCCACTGAATACTAAATTGAAGTTAAAAATGTTTTTTATTTCTTTTTTCTTTTCTTTTTTCTTAGCAGAATGAGTTTAGCCAGTAAATGTCAGATTCTTTCTGTAAATGTCAATGGGATATTGAATAGACGTAAATATGGAGAATTAATTAGGTGTCCAGTTATCTTAAAACGTCAAATGTTTTTTATTCAAGAAGCCCATCTGAAAACAAATACCCCAAAATGCTATACCAGGAATGTTTTCTAGAGTTTTCTTTGCTTCAGCAGGTGTTGCAATGAGGGGGGTTGCAATATGTTTTTCACGGGAAATAGACTGGGAATTTCTTCAAGAACAACGGGATCTCCAGGGGAGGTGGATCTGGGTGCAGGTTAAACTAAATGAACAGGTTCTGAATTTCATTAATTATTATGGTTCAATAACTGATGATACATCTGCATTACTTACACTATATAAACTTTTGATTAGGGTTTCTGGACAAATTGTGTGTTGAGAGTGATTTCAACCATATTCAGGATATGAAAATTGATACCTCAAATAGGAGTAAAAAACAACTGAAACAAAAGAAAAAGAAGGTTTTCGATGCTTTGACAGATGAACTTCAGTTAATTGATGCATGACGATTGCTCAATCAGACTTCTATGGAATATACTTGTTACCTCGTCAACATCAGACAGCTTCCCGAATCAACTTTTTATTGATTTCACGTTTGTTGTCCCTTAGGGCTGCAGGCATTGGTGTTAAAGCTCTTTCTGATTATTCATACGTTCAGTCCGACATAGAAATTGGTGTTTCTAAAAAGAGCAGGTCCAAGTGGTAGATGGACCGCCTTCTCCTTCAAGATTAATTTTGGCTTGAACAGGTTAGGCTCTGGCTACTCAATTATTTTAAAATGAATAAAGGGACAGGTGATATTTTTTCATTTAGGGGTGGATTTAAGGCTGCGGCCCACGCACAGATGATAGGACACGGTTAGGGCAAATCGCACAACTTCAGCATTCGCTGGACAATGCTCTTAAATCTGTGGGCTCCTTCTCTTGGGGCCAGGTGGAACAGGCCTGTAAGGCATTTAGAGACTTTTTTGTTTTAGAAGAAAAAAATAACTCTCAGACGTTTATGCAAAAGGTGTATGAAGAAAGCCAAATGGTTGGGAAGATGTTAGCTTAGTCAACTAGGGCTCAACAAGAATATGCCTGTATTGTAGAAATAATTGATCCACAGCAACCGACAGAGCTGATTTTGCTCGAATTTTTGTTGAACATTTTCAACAATTATATACTACAAAATATTCAGTGAATTTGGATATGATTCACTTCAATTACCAACAATATCACAGTATTTATTTTGCGTGAGGTCATCCCTACGTATAGCAGATGGCAAGGACATTTTATGAGATAGATCACCGCCTCTGTGTTGCAATTTGTATGCAACCTCTGTTCTCAAGGAGTGGATAAGCCCAGATCAAGGTGCTTAGTGTGTTCTGTGAATTCACAAACTATGCATATACCACATGGGAAATGTCCCATTACCGGTTGTGCATTCCAGAGGGTAGGTTGAATGTTGAATATAGGGTTGGAAGCTGTTGGTGTGAACCAGTGAGTCTCTTAGACTTCTGTATTTTTTTGAAGGAGAACATGGGTCTCTCAAATGTTAATTGGTTGGAAGTCAATATTCCCCATTTCTTATTTATGATCTTCTTCACCTCATTAGATTAAGAGTGAAAAGTCGTGCCACAGATCAGTTGTTGTGGTTCAGGTCGGTAATGAGTTTTTAGGAGCGACTCTCTAGGCGTGTTCCGTGCTCTTTTCCTAGCATTTTCGATGATTTTAGGTGGGTATTTCTTCTCTTGGAGTCTATGAGTGAGAATTTTAGCCTCTTTTTTATAGTCCTGAATTTTGGAACAGTTCCTACTGATGCGTAGGAACTGTCCTACTGGTAAATTTTCCCTGACAGTACGGAGTGACGAATTCAGTTTCACACTCCTTGATCCACACAAACTTTACTCCTTTGCAAAGGAGAGTACGCATGTGAACACATTTTTCAGAAAAGCCTTTGACAAACTTGCTGTAATATTCAGCCATCCCCAAAAATGTCATGAGGTCCTCCTTATTCTTAGGTGATGCAAACTTTTCTATAGACTTAATCAAATTACTCTTCGATTCAATTCCTTTACCCGATATAGTGTGTCCCAGGTAATCAATAGAAGCTTTCCTAAATTTGCATTTATCAATTCTAATTGTGAGATTATGCAAGCTAAACCTTTCCATTACTTCCCTAACTCTCAAATCCTGCTCAACCTCATCTTTCCCAAAAATCAAGACATCATCTTGGTTTATGTTTATGTTTATGTTTGTGTCGGCTTATATAGCGCCAAGTCACCGACAGGTCTCAGGGCGCTTTTGACCGCAGTGACATCACAGCTCGGGCAGCAACAAGAGGCGGGCTGGGTCTATACCGAGCTCAACGCTGTTCTAAATAGAATTGTCTTTAGGGCTTTCCTAAAGCGAAACAGGTTTCCTTCCTTGCGAAGAGCTTCCGGCAGCTCATTCCACATTTTTGGCAGTAGGACCGAAAAGGATCTCCCTCCTTTTGTTGCTAGCCTGAAACAAGGACATACAAGCAACTGAGCCTCGGAGGACCTTAGACTTCTCTCGGGCCTGTATATGACTAGTCTTTCCTTAATATAGGAAGGGGCTTGCCCGTAGATAGCCTTGTGGGCTATGCAGAGGCTCTTAAAAGCCGACCTTTGCGTTACTGGTAGCCAGTGAAGACTCAGCAGCAGCGGGGATGCATGTGATCTCCTTGGAAGTCTGAAGATTAATCTTGGATGCGTAGGAACTGTCCTACTGGTAAATTTTCCCTGACAGTACGGAGAGACGAATTCCGTTTCGCACTCCTTGATCCACACAAACTTTACTCCTTTGCAAAGGAGAGTACGCATGTGAACACATTTTTCAGCAAAGCCTTTGACAAACTTGCTGTAATATTCAGCCATCCCCAAAAATGTCATGAGGTCCTCCTTATTCTTAGGTGATGCAAACTGTTCTATAGACTTAATTAAATTACTCTTCGGTTCAATTCCTTTACCCGATATAGTGTGTCCCAGGTAATCAATAGAAGCTTTCCTAAATTTGCATTTATCAATTCTAATCGTGAGATTATGCAAGCTAAACCTTTCCATTACTTCCCTAACTCTCAAATCCTGCTCAACCTCATCTTTATAAAAAATCAAGACATCATCTTGGTAAATCTTTACACCTTTCTGACTTTTTAAAACTCTCTCGAGTGCCCTCTGAGAAACAGACGCTGCAGAAATTAACCCAAATGGTAAAAGCTTGAACCGAAATGTACCGAAAGGAGTCATGAAAGAGGTATAATCTCTAGATTCCTCTTCTAACTCGATCTGATGGTAAGCTGATTTAAGATCGACTGTTGAAAATACCCTGCCCCTTTAAGTAACATGAGCTTGTCTGCAGTTTTTGGGAGTGGATATTTGTCTACCACAGCCTGTTTATTAAGCTCCCTTAAATCAATGCATAGACGGAGACTACCGTCCAATTTGCGAGCGGCTACATCCGGAGCCAACCATTGTGTACCTTCTACTTCCTCTATTATTCCTTCTAATTTGAGTTTTTCCAATTGATCTTTCATCTCCTCCCTTACAGACAAAGGAACACCACGTACTTTACTAGTAAACAGAACAGCTCCAGATACTAATTTGATCTTATGAGTGTATTCATTCAAGCACCCTAATTCATCCCTGAAAACCTTTGGAAAAGACTTCTTTAACTTCAAGGTGTATTCATCACCACAAGCTTGTAAATCAACTTTATTTATATTGACATTTTCTTTTAATAAAATGGGTGGATCACTATTGGGATCCAGCGTAACACCTAGATCGCTCTGATGTAACCAGCTCAATATACTATCTCCTTTGTAGGATACATAAACCTTTCCGCAAATATATCTTCATTTATATTCAATTAGACCATTGAAATAACCCCTTAATTTTATTGGCTCCCCACTATAAGAGTAAGGGTTGATGTCCGCCTTCAATAATTTTATTTTGTCCATCAGATGATGTTCATAAATATTTTTAGATACAATAGTAATTTTCTCACCAGAGTCAAATAGCACACCTGTTCCACAATGTCCCACTATCACTTCATCTATAGGACCTCTCTTTTTATCATTAGACACTTGGGAGACAATCTGTCCACAATCTATATCAGAGTCTGACACATTGTCACTATCATCATTCTTGCACACCATATTGACTTTGGACTTGTCCTTTTTAAGCCTACAAGAGGAAGATTAATGTTTTTTTTTTTTTTTACACATTACATTTTGCTTTGAGCTCAGGGAATTTCTTATCATTGGCAAGATGACTAGGACTCCCACACCTATAGCATTTAAACTGGAAATCCTGACTTTTGGATGTAAAAGAGAATTTTCTCTCTGAACTGGAATTATGAAATTTCCTTTAGTTCTTATCTCTGGTAGCCATATTTTATTTTCCATGTACTTTTAACACATGTACACTTTCACTTTTATTTTCATTCTTAGTTATCACTTCTACACACTTGAGCGAATGTTCAATTTGTTTTGCAACAACTAAAACTTCTTCGAGAGTAGGCTCATCTTTCTGCCATATGTCATCCCTAACCTTTTGCACATTGCACCCTAGCATAAATTGGTCCCTTATTCTTTCTTCTAATAAACCTCCAAGTTTGCAAGAAGAACCCAATTTTCTGAGAGCAGTGACATAATTCTCCACTGATTCACCTTCATTTTGAGTACGTCTACCAAAATGATAGCGATCAAGAATAGTGCTAACCTTTGGTAAATATGACGATCTAATTTGAGTTTACAAATTTCCTATTCGTTCAAGGTGGAGTCATCTATATCAGGTAGATGATCAAAACCTTCCTGACCCTCTGAACCTAAACAGTGTAGCAGTACTTCTTTCTGCACTTAAATTAGTTCTGCAAACTTTGGCATATCTCTTGAATACCTTCTTCCATTTTTGCCACCAAATAGATGGATCTCACAGGTTTGATAGAAAGAAAGATGGAGTAGCAAAGTTCTCCATTATACATTTTTTAGAAAAACAAATTAAAATATTTGCTTACATGAAGAAACACATATGCAATGAATAAGCCTGGTCTAGAAGGAAAACTAAAAAAAAAAAAGCTCAATATAAAACAGTCCCAAAATTGTAAAAAGATTCTCATTAATTAGGTTCCCTAAAAGAAAGAAGTTCCCATCAACCACAGTGTGAAAGAAACTTCAATGTAGAAGAAATATAGAATATTCAACAATTAATTCCTACATACGCACTTTAAAAGGCAGAATAATATTCAAAGGCAGAATAATATTCTTATGAATTGCCCCCTAAAACACCTAAGACAATATCAAAATCAAAATTAACAGAACATAAACATTTTAAGTAAAATGAAAATCCACAGGGTGGCGCTGTTGTACAAGATGTAAGAGAAATTGTTCAGTTTTTGAGCAAGTGAAGGAATTAAGCTTGGGGTTTATTTGAGAAAGTGAAGGAATTGAGCTTGGGGTTTATAATCCTTGTTCTTCCTTTCCTTATAACGGTGAAAGGATCTTATTTGAATAGTTTTTGACAGTGATTGCGGAGCAGGAATCTAAAAAACTCTGATGTCCTGGAATCTCATAAACGCTGATGTCCTAACAGTCCGATAGGTGTTGGAAACTAGAGAGCAAAAATGTCTGTCACGTAATCGTGTGATGTTTGTAGACCTGGGTGGTAAATTTCGTTCCGCTCGCGGAATATGCGGAATTTGGGTAATTTCGCGTTCCACAGAGAACGCGAAATTGCTCAAAATTCTGCGTTCCTCAACTTGGCGAAAGATATTTCCCCCCGAACACGCAAACGGCAATTGCGAACAGGAAAAAAGCATTGCAAACAAGCAATTCTGCGTGTTTGCGGAAAATCTGCACGTTTGCGGAGATTTTGTACCGTTTCGCAGAGATTTGCGTAACGCGATTACGTAAATTTCGCACACCCCTCGACGTTATGTTTTTAAATCACTCAAGATACAGAAGCCTTTACTGACCAAAACAGAAGTTTGTCAGGGCGTTCGAAACAACAAACAAAGCCCCTGTGTAGATCACAGCACAATGATGGTTCTACACGTCATTAAGGAATCCTCACGGTAAGTTTGAGAGATGACAATGTTTACATAACATCAGGATGGTTTTGTAAAGGAAGTATGCCCGTTTTCAAAAAGTTGATGGCAGAATAACGGGAGTTTGAATAGAAAACTAAACAGTTTCCAGAGATAAATAGACAGGCTTCACAGATGAATTTGGGTGAAATGCAAACGTTTTTTTTTAAAGATAACTCAACAGAGCAAAAGCCAGTAGGGGAGAAAAGTCATGAATCCAAACAGCAATGTCAATGAAAATAGTAATCCGAGGGAAATAATTGACAGGATTTCACCACAGAGTAAATATGATTTTCACACATAGGCTGTACTCCAGGAGTCACCTCAAAAGTAAACCTTGTGAATCCTTATTTTGTGAGCATAGGTTAACATTTACCAACTATAATAGTAAATAAAACACGATCCCAACAAAGTTTCCAGGACAACATAAAGCCCACATCGATTTCTCCCAACCCTCCAAGAAACCTTTTTAAATTTAAGGGTGAGAAATGTGGCGAATGCTTTAGGTTTATAAATAAAAAGGATTGTGACTCTAGTTAAAAGTAACCAATCACTTACAATAAGTGCCAGTTGAAGTTGATTCTTGTAGATGTTGAGATCTTCTTTAATCCTTGTAAATTCCTCAAACCAATAAAAAAATATTTCACTTCAGCTTCTCTATTTTGCACAGATGCATCCCATCCTCGTCGCCAGTGTAAAAGTATCAAATTAATGTTGCACGAGCAAATTGAAGTAGTAATAAGGTAAGTTTATTGTAGAAGAAATAAGATCTCATCCATCAAGTTGTATGAGTCAGGTGCAACTGACTCTCTCTCAACTCCACAGTATTCTCTCTCCATGGAACTACTCAAGGAACAACAGGTTCACCAGTAACTAATCCTTAAAGGAGAAACACTACTATGTACAAGATAAATAAATAAAGAAATATCACGTTACTACATATAACTAATAGTTGTCTTAAAAATCTAGGTTGGCTCCGGTGCTCAAATGTTTTAAACCTGTTTTTAGTGGTAACCAGCATGTGCATTTAATTACATGACCAAAGTCAATAGTCAATTTACACTGCAAACTAACTTGACCCTACCATCTGCAGAAAAGACTCAAATGTACATGCTATTGTGTTTTTTTCTAGCCTATGCCTTGTATGGGGTGCACTTCTGAATTACAAAATGTCTGCATAGTCCCTTCTTTAATAAGAAATGGACTACCTTAGCAGACGGTGTAGACTTAATGGTGGCTGAGCCCTAGTGCACGAGTGAGTGCCTACATGGAAAATTAGAGAATCCCATTTGCTGATGTGTCTGCACCAACTTGAGGTATGAACACAGTATTTGAAAAGTACTGAATAAACCCAGCATTTCCATTGAATTCACTATACAGCATATTTGTTGCTGTTAAAGAAATTTGGTTCTAGCGTTTTGATGTCATCCTGGTTGACATTTGCCTTTGTACATTGGCATAACATTAAACTACTGCAGACATCTGCTTGCCTTAGAGCAAATGCTAAAACTCTTGTCTAATGATGATCTTTAATGAAATAATTAGGTTTTAAAACAACTTGAGGATTCAAGCGATGAGCAAACCTAGCAGAATCAGGAACCATGCCTTTAGTTGGTGTCCAGGCTTCTTTGCACTGGTCAGAATGTCTCTTGATATTACTGAAGCCAAATAGAAAGTTACACAATCTAGTCCACAACCTATAATATTGGGATTTTAACACATGGTCCTTTCACTACTAAAATACCAGCCTTTTGGTCATCTCTCTTTTAAAAAATGTGTTTATGGCCTCCCCTGGCTTGTTAGTGCAGCTATCGCCAGACAATTATGTGAAAAAGAATCACAAGGAGAGGAGACTTTGGCTCTGCCCACATCTTGGGAGTTTTGATTGTGCAGAAGTTATGTGCTTCAACAAAAACGTGCTTGCCCTCCACACAGCTGTAATCATTTTGTTTATTTATCCAGCTGCCTGGAATTCAGCTTTCAGGGGCACACACATGACCGCGTATATTAACATGTCTTCGATAACAAAATCATTTATGTTGGTTTTCTCTGGCATCAGCACGGATAATAGGAGGACAGTCAATAACCTACATGGATATTCAGGGTTGGCACCCGACCTTTTAATCCTTACTAATATTCTTCTACAATTCTTTGCATCCACACAAATACATATTCATTTCCCTGCTATCAAGTTGTAATGCTGTACATTACAATACAACATTATTTTAAAGAGAAAGCCACAACTAATGTTGTTGCCAGTGCTTGTTCAACCTTGACATTCCAGCTAAGGTTAGCCCGATCTCAAACCATAACAAGTTTCACATATCCTATTTGTTTCACAGATCATATTTCTAGTTCGGCTCCTGTCTGTCTCGAGTACAGAACACGCTTCTGTTTCAGTCTAGCTATTGCTCATGGTCAGTTCCAGTTTCATACCACACTGTTCCTACCTCCACATTCCTCTGCTGCTCCACCTCCCTGACAAAGCAACACAATGATTTGCAAAGCTAGCTGGTACGACTTATGCTGCCAGCCTTTTCACTTAGTCAATGCATTATCTTTTTCAATGCATATTGATTTTTGTAAAACTTTATTGTTTGGGACTAACAGTTTGCCTAACCCCTTTCCATAGCGACACACGGAGAACAAATGCTCTTTTCATCCGGTTATAGCAATTGTGTAAGGCTAAATGAGAAGAGTTAATATAACACCCAGGATAATGTGCTGCATGGCTAAATTTTTATAAGATCCTAAAGGCGAGACTGTTGCATTGCAAATGCTTGTTTAAAGGGGACTTGAAACTGGTCTCTATTGGGCTCTGTTTTTTTGCCCTGGCACAGGCGGTCAGCTTTTTTCCAGACTGCTGTGACAGCAGTCACATCGATGTGTGCAGCTCACACTGCTCACTTCTCACTGGTGGAGATGTTATGGCATGAGGTCATGACAGGCGAGCGTTGTAGAGGGAAGGAAATCCTTTAGAGAATCATTTTCACTCTCTCAGTGTGCCCGTCCGTGCCTGGACCGTGCCCAGCACCAGAACCCCTGGACCCCGCAAACACCGCAAGACCGACAGTGTTACGATGCCAGCACCCTCCACACACTCAACCCCGGACAAGAACACACCTGCTACCAGGCCATCCCGAAGCGCACCCAAGGACCCTTCACCTGCCGGAACTTCAGCTGCCGGAACTTTAGCTTCACCAGCACTCGACTGGCAATACCATGGAGTGGAGAAGTGTGGCTCAATGGTTGGAGCGGCAGACCCTGATGCATAGGTCTAGCCCGGGACCTCGGCGGGTCTTGGGCTCAAAAATTCCACGGACCTGATAATTCTCGCCTCAGTACCTATTCCAATCATGGAGTCCCACTCTGCAACTCTGGGCAATAGCTTGCTTAATCTCCACAACGGCCCCCACAACGCTAAGGATGCCTTGGGGGTGCCCAGGAGTGGACGCCTCACAGGGAAAGCCAGGATGGGTTCCACAGCGGTATTCGTACAAGCGCCTTGAGACCCTTGCGGGTGAGTAGTGCGCTATACAAGTATCAATTTACAAGTATCAATTTTACCATCCACCGAAGACCCAACTACCTCAGATGCATACTCCTCAACACCCGCTCCACTCGCAAACACGCTGTCGAACTAAGGGACCTCATCGATTTTACCTCCCCAGACATCGCCTTCCTGACAGAGACCTGGCTGAACCCTACCTCAGCTCCCGACATCGCCATAGCCATTCCTGAAGGCTACAACACCACCCTCAGAGGAACCCTTGTCTACAGACCGTCCGGACCCCGACCACAGTTCAGCGACACCATTGCTGACTAAATCAGCACACACCCCTCACCCCCACGGACTACATCCTCCTCGGGGACCTGAACTTCTACCTCGAGAACAACAACAACACCAGCTATACCACCCTGATCGCCAACCTTGCCAACCTCGGACTCAGACAGCTCGTCACAACACCAACCCACGCCACATGCCACACACTAGACCCCATCTTCACCGCAAGCCCCCACGTCTCCTTCAACCACACCACTGAACCCCACTGGACCAACCACCGCTGCATCCACTTCACCTTCAGGAAGCCCACAAACGCGCCCAACAGATGCCTCGCGCTGCTGGCGCAGGGTCAGAGAAAACCAGCTAACCACCACCCTTGCCCAGTGCCCACCCACTGACCCCAGCGACCCCGACACCGCTGCCCGCAACCTCAGAGAATGGATCAAAGACTGCACCAACACCATCGCCCCGCTCAAGACTCCACAGCCACACCAACAAGAAAGCCACCTGGTTCACCAAAGACCTCCAGGCCTCCAAACAAACATGCCAAAACCTGACAGCTACACAGCCCACAAGAACGCCAGGCACTGACACAACCAACTCATCAGACCGCCAAGAGGGCCTCATTTAAAGACCGCCTGGAAAACAACGCACACAATAGCAAAGAGCTCTTCAACATCGTGAAGGAACTCTCCAACCACAGCTCCAACACCAACGACATTCCACCTTCGCAAGACCTGTGCGACGCACTGCCCACCTTCTTCCAACCGAAAGATCACCGACATCCACGACAGCTTCAACGCCACGACCGCCCCAACAACCATTGCCCCCACGATCACCACCTGCACCAACCACCTGCTCTGATGGACCAGCGTCAACGACGAGGACACCAGCAAGATAATGAACAGCATCCACTCTAGATCACCGCGAGACCCATGCCCTCACCACATCTTCAACAAAGCCAGCACAGCCATCGCACCCCATCTCTGGAAAGTAATCAACATCTCCTTCTTGACAGCAACCTTCCCAGACAGCTGGAAGCACGCCGAGATCAAAGCCTTACTCAAGAAACCCAAGGCGGACCCCAAGGACCTCAAGAACTTCTGACCCATCTCCATGCTCCCGTTCCCTGCGAAGGTCACCGATAAAATCGTCAACAAACAGCTGACCCGCCTCCTCGAGGAGAACAGCATACTGGACCCATCCCAGTCCGGGTTCCGCAGCAACCACAGAACCGAAACCACCCTCCTCGCCGCCACCGATGACATTAGGACCCTGCTTGACAACGGAGAAACAGCGGCCCTCATCCTCCTGGACCTGTCAGCGCCTTCGACACGGTCTGTCACCGCACACTATGAACACGCCTACATGACGCCGGGATCCACGAGAAGGCCCTGGACTGGACCACATCCTTCCTCTCCGGCAGAACTCAGAGCGTCCACCTCCCCCACTTTCCGCTCCACTGCCACTGAAATCATCTGCGTCGTACCCCACCCAACGCTGGTCAACACTTACATGGCACCGCCCGCCCACGTCGCCCGACAGCACAACCTCAACATCATCTCCCACGCCGACGACACCCAGCTGATCATCTCCCTCACCAAAGACCCTCACACCGCTAAAACCAACCTCCACGAAGGAATGAAGGCCATAGCCGAATGGATGAGGAATAGCCGGCTGAAGCTGAACTTGGACAAAACGGAGGGCCTCATCCTCGGCTCCACCCCCTCAGCCTGGGATGACTCCTGGTGGCCGACAACCCCAGGAACAGATCCAACACACACCGACCACGCACACAACCTGGGGATCATCCTCGACTCCACCCTCTCCATAACTAAACAGGTCAATTCCGTCTCTTCATCCTGCTTCAACACCCTCCGAATGCTCCGCAGGACCTTTAGGTGGATCCCCACCAAGACAAGAAGATCCGTCACCCAGGCCCTCCTCACCAGTAGGCTGGACTACGGAAACGCTCTCTACTCAGGAACATCGGCCAAGCTCCTAAGACAATTGCAACGCATCCAGAACGCCTCGGCACGTCTGATCCTCGACATCCCCCGCCGCTGCTACCTCACACCCCACCTGAGAGACCTGCACAGGCTCCCCGTCAACAAGAGGATAACCTTCAAACTCCTCATCCACGCACAGAAAGCTCTCCACAAGACCGGCCCCGCATACCTCAACAGACGACTCAACTTCTACTCCCCCACCCGCCACCTCCGCTCCGCCAGCCACGCCCTCGCCACACTTTCCCCTTATCCGAAGAATGACCGCCGGCGGCAGATCCTTCATCCACCTTGCCGCTAAGACCTGGAACACCCTCCCCACCAACCTACGGCAGACCCAAGACCTAGCGGCCTCCTCAAGACCTGGCTCTTCGATCACTAGCAGCACCGTCCACCCCAGTGCCTTGAGACCCCCACGGGTATGTAGTGCGCTTTATAAATGTCATGATTGATTGATTCATTGATTGCATTTCTCTTCTATTTTTGACATGCAGGAGCAGCAACATTGTCACCAGGGCTTTAAGAGGGCCGGCTGCTGGAGGTGCTTGCAGTTTTTAAATGCAGATGCTGAGATGGGCCATATCGGGTACTCCATTTTTCCCTTCAGCCTCAGGGTGGAAAAAAAATCTCAACTCTGCAGCAGTACCACTGCTAAGCCTTTGATGTACCTTCAAAGAGACTTGTTTTTTTCTTCCACAATAACATTTCAGAGCTGAAGCATTTTCAGTATTATATGCAACAAAGCCATAGTTGCTGCTTATTTTTCTGATGCAATTAACAACCATAGACAAAGCCAATAATCCTGACTTCTTGTAGGTAAAATGTGTCTTGTTGTATTATATATCTGGATGCAATGACGGAAACCGCAAAAGACAAGTTGGGCAGCACACTATATGCTAAGCACAGATTTTCAGCTTAGGTGTTTTTAAGCCATGCCCTTAATTACATCGGCCACGCCCCTTTGAGAGACTCCCCAGTTTTTTTATTTCACTTAAAGCCCTGCTACAGGTCTGGCTTTAGCACTAGTGGCACCCTGTGCGACAATGTTTGTTGGTGCCCCCCCAATTACACCTCCCCCACTGATTCCCTCAGAACAGCCATTTGACCATGCCACTCAAGTCTCTATAACCACTGTCTCTTAGATTCATTTAGTTTTATAGCGCCACTCATAGCAGTGTAAGTATGTAGGAAATGTTTCATAAGATAGAGGCCTACAAGGAGTAGGAGTCACATTTCATCAATACTGGTAGGCAGTATAGAGTCCTTGGACTGGAAAAACACAAATTCAGAATTTAACATTTGTTAGGAGTTTTCTTTAATAATAAGAATTGATTTCCACCCAAGTGAACCCTTTTTGCAAGAATAGGTCAACGAAACACTGGGCAGAAAATATATAGCTCTAATATTTTCCTTGCAGTTTGCATACAGCTCTTTGAGGGCAGTTAATAGCTCCCTGTTCTATATTAGGATTTTAACTTAAGTAACAAAAGGATCTCTGACAAAAGAGGCAACCCATTAACCTACTTATTTTAAATGCATTTTGTCATCTGAATGGGATGCTTTCTTAGCAGCAGGCATATTAACCCTTTGCACTCTAATGAGTCAAAACTTTCACTAGACAAAGCTTGACAGCCCACTATATGCTAAGCACATATTTTTAGCTTAGGCATTTTTAACCCATGCCTTAAACACATAATCCACGCCCCTTTGAGAGACCTCCCAGTTTTTTCATCCACTTAAAGCCCTATATTTTCCTGCAGGGGACCAGAACCAATATTGAATCAGGGCAGTGTACTTACCTGGTTCTGAACTATCTTCGGCTTTCTCTTTCTTGGCAGAACCTGTCAAGAGTAAATAAAATGTTTAAAAGTAATACTTCATATTACAAACAAAATACAAAATACATCCTACTGGAAACATTTTCTTAAATGCAACACCATCCTAGCCCTTAGCCACGACTGTCTGAGCCCCATACAATAAACTCTCATGGCCTTGGAATCAATGGATTTAAAGCAAGAAACAATGCATTGCTTACTTCCGGTAAGGCTATTTCCGGTGAATACTTTAACTGAAGATTTGTTACTTTGTGATTCCTCACCTTGTGAATCTCCTTACGCACTAAACTGAATCCAGTGTCTGATGCAAAAGCTACAGGTGGGGCCATTGTTGCAACTTCAACCCACCTCTGGACATGACAACACAAAGCTGCATAAAAGTGCCATTGCAGTATGCTGACTTCAGGTAAAACATTATTTCTTTCCATGCCAAAGACATGGAACATAGCAGACAAATGTAATGGTAGCTGGCTGTCTGCTAAGTCTAACAAAGACCCTTAATAAATCCTGAAAATCTGTGTTGCATAAAGGGGAGGAGGGAGGGTGGTGGGGAATCTGCAGGTAGAATAACCCTGAAGGTAAATTATTTAGCCTGCTGGAAACTTCTAACAGCAGAATTCTCTCTTTGTGAATCAAAGTCAGAGCAATGCCCCTTCCTAAGAGGTAAATCATAGGAGTGGATTTTACAAGGGTACTGCAGAAAAGATAGGGTACACATTCCCTCCCTAAGAAATTGTGAATCAATGCAGTGGTGGCTGATAATAGTGTGGGCAGATGCTCACATGGCTGCTTGTAAGATGTGTTATTCTGGAAGGCCATTAGGGCAGTAGTTACGGCTTATGCGATAGTGAAATGAGCTGTAATACCCTCAAGAGGATCCTTTATTGGCCAGGGTGCAGCATTGCTTTGTTGTGTAGCATTTTAGAATCCAAGTGTAATTTACCAATTCATGCCCTTATATAGCTATAATTCCCAATTGCCCTTATATAGGCATAGAAATCATACCCATATTTAGACATAACCCATCCAGTCCAAATACAGGCATGGCTACTTCCACTAGTTCAAAAAAGCCACAACGATTTCTTGGAAAACTCGGCTTCAGCAGTCAGGGACATCCCCTTGCTTGAAAATAATTTGTCCTAGAAATCATGGAGTTTTCAACGAACTACCATTCCCTTGGGGTTCTTTGATGACGTTATTATGTCCGACTTTACGTCAAACTAGACACCTTCAAGGTATAAATATGCCTACACTTTCTCTAGCAAACACACGGTGATTCGGAGCAGCTCAACTATCTACTTGCCTGATGCAGCTCGCTACAGCAAATGCCGAAGGAAGCCGACCCTCCAGCTGACGCACTGACAGAGAAGCTGTCCTTTCTCTCGCTGAGAATCCAGCTCCAGTGTTTCCAAGCTCCCCTTGCGGGGTGTTGGGAAATCAAGTCCAGAGACAGAGATACTAGACATCCTTCATTCTAAAACCAAGGCACGGAGCTGTTGAATTCTGCACAGGGTTTTAGGGTAGCAGGAGAGTGGTGCTCATACATGTAACCTTGTCGGGTCCGACAGACTCCTTCGGCGAGAGACGAGCAACGTTGTGGACCCTGAACCACCAGGCTCCACTCCACTACGGACGAACCTGCCCATTTCCCTCCTTTACCTCATTTCCAGACGCCCATACTCTGCTTTTGATAACCTGCTAACCGGGTTGGAATTATCACCGGTCTTTGAATACTCGCACCGCGAGCTCTAAAGCCCTGAAGAGTCACAGGCATTGACCTGTTGATGAAACACGTGTCAGCTGGCGTTGTTTTTTCACATGAACATCCCTTAAGAAAACCACCGGTGTCGACTACATCATTCTACTCAAGTGTATTAACTTTTGATTCTATACGTGTGCCCAGTTTTGTGTTAAAAGGTACGGAGCTGATTAGACCCTAAGCAAAATCTTGGATAGATTATTGGCAAAGAAAAACTAAACCCATGCAACACCTCACTTACTTCTTCGCTTGTACTAGACTTAGTTTAGGTACAGCGGGGTAGGCATATTTTAGAAGCACCAGTTGAGTACTTTTTAGCTTTGTTATTTATGTATGTATTTATCTGTGGTCAAGTACTAAACAATGCTTTTACAGTATTATTTTATAATACACTTCTTACTGTAAGCAGTGTACTTTGTAACCAATATTACGATTGTAGCAGTTCACTTTACTTGCATGAGAAAGAATACTGTTCAATAAAACCCTTTTATTGAAAACGCCTGTCTCTCTATTTCTATGCACTTCTGATGAAACGAAGCATGCACGATTGACTGAGTAAAATATCTATCTATTGTTTCCACAACTCTGAATATCAGTTTTATTCTTGGGAAACAAAGTTGTCATGTTTATGCGGTTATCAGAAACTAATCCCTTCTTGTTTATTCGAGAAAGTTTCTAGTGACCTCTGAGCTAGCTGGCACTCACATTTAAGTCTAATATATTCAATAGAGACCTAGTCGACATAAGTCTACGTCAAATCTATAGGATATATTATTCCAATGCGCAGAGCCATTTGGGAATATAGGAACTACACTACATGGCGGGCAACATTTGGTAAGGCACTAATTTAACGCTAGATACTAGAAAACTCAGTTGTGCTTTTTACAGAGGCCCCTTTTTTCCCGTAAAATACTCCAATGGACGTCTGGAGTGGGTAAAAGGATAAATATCCGCCATTACTGAGTAGGACGAAAATCCTATGTATTAGTTTTTGGTTTGATTCAACGTTGAAGGATACAGTGTTCCAAAATATTGTGCACCTTATCTTTGTTTCCTTGAAACTTGCGCTGCAAACTTTCGGTCAACAAAATGAGCGACCCCGAGAACGGTGGAGCTGCAGCTGCAGCCCGACAGGGTTTAGACATTACAGGTTTCCATGAAAACGACCTGGATGCTATAATCATCCTGGAAAACCTAAGGAAACCCATCTCTATAAAGCCTATAACAAATGGCCTATCATCAAGATGTGGTAGGGTAATTTTTGTCGCAGAGGCACACGAATATCGGCAGACAGAGGTATTCTATTCATGGATAGTCTTCTCTGAAGCAAATGCAGTATCTCATGTGTTTCACTTCTACAAAGTAGAGGATAATCCAACGGAATATGCCCCTTTCGAGGACATTGAAATTGCACTAACTTAGCAAGAGCATCAGCTCTGGTATAAAGGCGCCCTACAATAATCAAAATCACATTACCAGGCTCAGTCCACTAGGTAAACCAGGAGCAACATGGCCAGTACTAGCCAGCTATACACCACACCGTGACATTGAAGAAATGTCAGGTACGGAATTATTAGTTCAACCAAAAAAAACTAATAAAAATACATAGACAATTGGTTCAATATGTCATGCGGACTCTAACAGTCCAAACTCCTATAAGTATTTCAAAACAAACCTCTCACCAGGGGAACACAAATAAAATTACACCACAGACTATACAATCAGTCATTGGTAAATTGCCTGCAAAAAGGGAATAAATTCCATTCTGGATAGCTCAAACAATTACTCAAACCGAGGCAGTATTTCCTGACAGTACACCTCATGAGAAACACAGAATTTTAACAATCTGTTTACCAATGGGGATCGCACTACACCTGGAGGACTGCCACACTTGGGGTACAGTCTTTGCTGCAATCTACACAAAAAGACATGGCGGTGCTAACAGACGTCCTGAAACAGATTCAAAATGAATACGGGGCAGAGCCTGTGTTAAATCTGTTTATGAAATGACTGAAAGATTTTAAACAGGTCTCAGCTATAATATTAGCTAATATTAAAGGTGAGGCAGCATCCGTGGCGATCCGCCAAAAAATAAAGGAAATTGATATAACTGAGCAACCATATGAACTGACCAGAATAATTGAAAAATCCTACAAAGAACTAGGAAGAGATAGCTTGGGTGGGAAACCAGTAAAGCCCCAACTAACAAAGTCCTGAAAAGGTCTTTATTAAAAACACTCTCACTACTCTGAAAAAGAAGTGGGAAAATACTAAACAAACTTCTAATGAGAATCTCTCTCAGTCTCGAGGAAGGTCCCTCAAATGTAGCCATCATAAAAGAGGTGTAACCTCAGGAATAGGGATAATTTGAGAAAACCTGATAGATATCAAGATACTGATACACTTTCCTCTCGTACATTTCAGACTTCCTCACAGAAATTGGAAAGAAGAGGACGATCAGAACACCAGGAAGAACCTGTGAAGACCAAAGGCGATCAACACTTTTCAAAAAATAAGAAAACCCAATTCATCAAAAAGAAGGTAGCAGGTCTAAAGATCAGACATGCCAAGGATTTTGAGGACACAACTAAAAAACGGGGAGTGGGCAATGCTGGACAGAGCAGCAGAAGTCAACATAGCTTGCAAGATCTTGAAGGATCATCTGGAGACAGTGGACTTGAATGAGTACATTCAAGTTGAAACAGCTGATACCAGGTTTAGTGTACCCCATAAGTTATGTGAAGTAACGCTCCGGATGGAGGGGGACATAAATAAGAAAATAAGAGCACTCTTTTTGGAGAAGCTCTCTAAGGGTTATGACATTCTTCTAGCTGAAAAAAGACTAGCCACCAAAATGTGTCAAGGAGTGCCCACACGGCGAAGTAATCATTATGCCAACCTTCTCCAATCATATTCCAATTCATTTAAAATACACCTATGCCAGATATTGGTCTGTAGCCCAGGCTCCAGCATTATATAAAAATCATGTGGGATAGGATGAGGAGTCTCCTCACCTCAAAATCCAGTTAAAATCACAACCAACTGCACAGAGGCAGTATTCAGTTAAGCAAGAAGCTAAAAAACAAACAGGTCATGGAGATATTAGATCAACTTGAATACCAAGGGGTGATTGAAACATGCACCTGGCCAATGAACAATCCTTTGTTTCCTGTCTCCAAACCAGACATACACATCGTCTCGTTTTGCACTACATACATTTAAACTCTTGTTGCAAAACTTTAGCAGTACAAAATGCACACAGTGCAGCACTGATGAATAACATTGTGCGCAAAAAATATAAAACTACATTAGATATTTCTAACGGTTTCTTCTGTCAAAACATTGCGCCTGAAAGCAGGAACTTAACTGCTTTCTCAATCTTGCTTGAACCCATAGTATGAAGGTATGTTTAAATGTTTTTCTCTCATAATACCAAGGCTTTCTCGCGATCGTTTTTGTTGCCTCTCTTACCATATCCCTATACAGGATGTACTGTATTCACTTATGGGTCACTCCATTTGGGGGTAGGCCGATATTTATGACTGCCTATTCCTACTATCTGGTAACTGCCTATATAAACTGTGTAATTATGAATTAAGAGTGGAACATAATGAAGTGAAATGTTTTAACACTTTTATACCTTTTCTCAATTCCACTCCTACGTAGTAAGATCTGTTGCGGAAAGAGATTCATTATTTTATGCAAAATGTTTAGTTCCAAAATGTTCAGTTCTTAATACATGGCCCATACTTAAAAACTTGATGGAGATGGGCTTACTGCCATGAAACTTACTGCCATGGAATTTATTTAATGTCTGTTATATATGCATATGTGTAATGTAAATATTGTTTATGAATTGTATGTAAATTTATGTGTTTTAGTAATGTTTTTGTTACTACTATCGTACAATATTTGAGGTAATATTACAAGGGTCATTGTGAGATGTTGTGTACAATATTCTTCATGTTGTATGGACTAACCTGAGTTATAAATTGTTAGAAATACAAAAATTGCTTGTTTTTAAAGATAATTTCTTAAATTTTCAGAAATTGTTGGGAAGACATTTCATGTAAGCCTGAGGAAGGTGGTTTGACCTTATACTCCACCAAAACGCGTCATGCATAAAAAACAAGGAGGATTGTGTACTAACTGATTAGAAAATAATTCCGACATTGTTTGCTTAATTTAATTTTCTGTCTCTACCTCCTTCTTACCAATAGGAATTAATTGTTTCCTTACTTTTAATGTTCTTCCCCCCTTTTTAATATTTTTTAACCATTGTTGAATTATTGTTTTTTGAAACATTGCATTGTATAATAAATTGTCCAGGACTTTTTTCATAATTTCACTTGTGTTTTGCCTCATAAGTATAGTTTGTGTTTTGTTTATGTGTTGTTGCCTTGAATGGTTTGTCAAACGTCTGTTACTTTAAGAAGGTGCCCCAAAGGGATTTTTTGCTTGACCTAAGAATACGAATTAATCAAACCTGATTTCAAAACTACTAATTGGACTAAAAAAACAAAGACATTTTGCGTTCAGTGCAAACAGACATGTTAGCAACAACACATTTACAGACACGCGTAAACGTACGCGACCTTGTAATCAGAATAATCCCAGGAAGATGTGGATGTACGTACTTAACCTTTAATGAAGGTGAAAAAGTACCAATTGCTTACAAATCACACTTGTACACACAAGCTGAACTAAAATTCACTGCAACAGAAAAAATTCTGACAGCGGTTCAAACTGCAGTAGGAAAAGAGAGAGCTCTCACACAGGTAAACGCATAATGGTCGGTTCTTCTGTACCTGCCTTAGAAGCAGTGACAAAAGCAAGTATTCTGAATGCTAAGGCTTTACATCCAAGATTGATACAATGGGTTAACTCTCTTGCTGCAACAGACGGCAAATACGTTTTTGACCCCTACTTGAAAACACAAGAATTTCTACAATACGAACAAGAATGTCCTCTGCCCACTGAGATTCTGCCTCTAGAACAAAACCTGTGTTGCAGCTGTTCGCCTGTTGCTGCCCTGCCCTGCTGAGCCTGAACAGTCAGCGGGGACTGCAATGCTTCAACATCGTGCTGGGGACTCCATTTCCCAGAGTCCCCTGTGGCGCCTAACATCAGCCTCACAAACCACACCAGGAGGTGCTTTAAATTCGGTACAGGGCTCCTACAGCACGGGTCCCAAATCTGTGTTGCGGCTGTTCGCCTGTTGCTGCCCTGCCCTGCTGCGCCTGTACAGTCTGCGGGGACTGCACCGCTTCATCATCGTGCTGGGGACTCCATTTCCCAGAGTCCCCTGTGGTGCCTAACATCAGCGTCACCAACCAGCGCCAGGAGGCGCTTTAAATTCGATACAGGGCTCCTGCAGCGCTGGACGCACACAGGCGTGTCCGCGCCCCTCAAAACCAAGAAAAGGTCGGGCTGGGCCATATCCTTTGGCTTTTTTGTTCTACACTCTCGCCTTGGCTTCTATTCAACAATTGCGGTAAGACCTAATAGACATATTTTATCGATTGAAGAAGGACATTATAGAACTTTCCGAACTCTGATGATGAGAATTGTGAAATAGGCATCCTATCTTTGATAAGCATCTGTGATTCACATTTTCGCTTTTAATTTTCTGTTAGTTATCTTTTATATTAACATTATTACTTGGTTGCATTTTAATCAAACTGTGGTTACTAAAGGTTATAGATATAAATTTCTAATACTGTATGACCAGTGTCTTGGCATAATTGACATAATTGGATAAAATTGGATGTAGGAGTAACTTACCCTGGGAACCTATTGTAATTTAACCTAAACTGCCCTATTTACATTGATCAAACAGTTGAGCTAGATATGCCTATCTAACTAGTAAGGCAAAATGGGGAAGAGGAAAGCAGCTGACACAATCACTGGGAGGAAAAAGATAGCAAAAACACAAAAGTTAGTAAAATCAGCAGCTGAGAACTGTACCCTCGCTGCCATTGATGAGATAATTGAGGAGGTAGAAAGCATGTTATCGACTGGGAAAGAGAGTAGTGCCAAAGAAAAAAGTAACATTTCCTCAGGGTACTGGGAACTTAGATGATATAAGGGTATATTGTTGCTCTAAAAACATTGCCGAGAACTTATTTGTTATGAACTTAAGATCCCACTCCCTCTTCAAATCAAGAATTAGCATCAGGCAAAGTAGAACTGAGTGAACCAGTGATCCCAATCAAACTAATAACCTAAGGTGTTACAGTGACCTTGAAGCTATTGATTGACTACCCCAAGTATGGAACTCGTATCCTGAAGTGAGTGACACAATGCATTTCGTGACGCAGGCACACTGGGTCCCACAGCATGTTGACCAACTTGAAATGCATATTCCATGTGAAGGTCATGGGCTCGAGGGTTAACAATCAAATGACAGTGTGATACTAGAAGGGTCTATACATTTTACTAATACTGGCCTCTGAACCGAAGCACTTATAGACCCTACAATTAAACGCGATAGTCTTGTCATCTTAGTACCACACCCGATTCCATGCCAAATAAAGATGGTATCTTGTAATATAGCTGGGCTTACAAGGAAATTGCAAGAACCTCATTGGCAGACTTATATTGATTCCTTTGACATTTGCTTTTTCCAAGAAACTTGGGCAAGCAAATCTTTGTTTAAATTTGGCTATAGGACATTCAGTATAGAGGCTCACCAATCAGCTAGAGGAAGACCATCTGGAGGCCTCTTAATCTGGATAAAAAATAATATTAATGCTTCTGTAGTTATTTTTCCCACTACCACTGATGACATATTGAGTCTTAGTTTTAAATTCCCGAATAAGTATTGGTTTTACTTGTTTAATATATACATAAGACCCAGAGAATCTTCCAAGGAATGAGTAATAATTACCCAGCTAGAGAAAGCTCTTGATTTTATTCAACCTAAAGAGCTCATTATACTGGGAGGTTACTTTAATTGTTTCTATGAGCCATTGCAGGGAGTAAACATGGTTACTGAAGAACAAGACCTAGCTATGGACTTTCTGCCTCTGCATTACAAATATTTAATGTCACTATCGAAAATGGCAGAACCTCCTTTGACCCCAAATGCTCAAATACCTTCTCAAGAGGGCTATCATCTTCCTGTATAGATTACATCATGAAAAGTATCAGTCATTGGGACCTCGTGCAAGATTTTATGGTGGATAGCAGCAGAAGAGAAAGTGATCATTTCCCTTTGTGTCTAGATCTTATAGGGAAAGTCTTTCTGCTGCATTCTCCACCTCAAACAGACAGGGATGTAGATACAGCCTGAGGTTTCCAATAATAGGAAGGCATTAAAATGGCCATTTATCCTGGGTAAGATTGAACAACTTACACATGTTTACAATATCTTTGCTGACTTAGTATTACTCTTCATAAAAGAGCGATCTGAAGGCCTAACTATAACTCAGACCCACCAGATGTTGATGGAGAGTATAAAGCCTTACCTAACTAAGCTAGTGTCCGGAAATACCGAACAAGTTACTTACCTTCGGTGCCGCTTTTCTGGTAGATACAGTATCTGCCTGTGGATTCCTCACCTTGTGAATATCCCCCTGCGTCAGCAACGTTCGGAAAATTCTTTGTAGCACGCCGGCGTGGACGACGTCATAGGAGCACGGCATCGCACGCGACTCCATCTGACATCACCGACTCCTTATTAGGCCTGCTTCGGCGTGATGACATCAGTTCCGCCCTTTTTTCCGTGCCTTCAAGGCACCCGGACGGACCAATGACAGAAGATATATACATATACACTGTACACAGTACATATAATCCAAAAACTGCACACACACAGTGTGTAGCTAAGGTTTGAAAACCAAATATAAATACAATCATAAACATGCATATAAATATATAAATACAGGTATTGCAGAGCGGACAACGGGGATGCGGGTGGGTCAGTGAGGAATCCACAGGCAGATACTGTATCTACCAGAAAAAGCGTTACCGAAGGTAAGTAACTTGTTCTCTGATAGATACATCTGCCTTGTGGATTCCTCACCCTGAATCTGGTCCTACTCTATCTGAGTTTCCAGCTATCTCTGACTCTATCTCTCAGGACCTCCTTTCTAAACTTAAGTCAGGTTCTCCCTCGGACCCCTGCCCTGCTACTTTTTTGGCTAGGGCTGCGGAGGTTTTGAACCCACTGATTAATCCGATTCTTAATTTGTCACTGACGAGTGGTGTTGTCCCGGTGGTCTGGAAACAAGCCATGGTTGTTCCACTCCTTAAAAAGCCCGGTCTTGACCCCGAGAGTCATGCCAATTATAGGCCAATTTCCCTTCTGCCTGCTCTTGCAAAGATAGTGGAAAAGCATGTTCACTCTGTGGTCTCAACTTTTCTCGAAACTCATAGCTTGCTGCACTCCACCCAGTCGGGCTTTCGATCCAATCTAAGCACCGAGACGGCACTTCTGGAGGTTAATGAAGGCATTAAGGAAGTGCTGGATTCAGGTGGAAGAGCCATGCTGGTAATGTTAGATCTGTCGGCGGTTTTCGACACCATCGCTCATGAGTGTCTCCTCAGCAGACTTCATGAGATCCGTCTGAGAGGGACGGTGTTGAGCTGGTTTAGATCTTATTTAGCTGGTCGCCGGCAGATGGTCTGGGCCCCCCCTTACTCTGCCGAAGTGCCGCCTTTGGAGGTCGGAGTCCCACAGGGGTCGGTGCTCAGCCCGACTCTGTTTAATATCTTCATGACCCCTTTGGCGGTGCTGGCAGAGTCCTTTGGGGCTCAGATAATGTCATACGCCGATGACACCCAGCTCCTTTTCACTTGTGGAAAGGGGGCGGAGTTCAACGGAGAGAGCATCCGCGGGTGCCTTGGGGCTGTTTTCGACTGGTTTCAGCAGAACAGCCTCAAGTGCAACCCTGATAAATCAGAGGTGCTTTTCTTCGGGTGTCAGGCTGACCCCAGTTGGCAGGATTGGTGGCCTGTGAACATGTTCCCTCCCTCGTCCTCTTCTCTGGTGGCTAAGAATCTTGGGGTCAAAATTGACAACAGCCTATCTCTTAAGTCCCAGATTCAGGGCCTGACTGGCACTTGCTATGGTCTCCTTAAAATGTTGCGCAAGTTTCTTCCCTTGCTCCCTCTGATGCATAGGAAGACAACGGTCCAGGCTCTTATCTGCTTTAGGCCGGATTACTCAAATGTTTTATACTTGGGTCTTCCGGACTATCTACTACAAAAGCTCCAGGTGGGCCAAAACTCGGCGGCACGGGCGATTTTTGGCCTACCTCGTCGTGCGAGAGCCGCGGACCTGCTACTCTCGCTACACTGGCTCCCTGTTAGGAAGCGGATTGTTTTTAAAGCGCTTACGCTGGCGCATAAGGCACTCCACGCGGTGGGAGCTGAATATATCCAGAAACGCCTTGCTTTCTACAAACCTACAAGATCCCTTAGATCGGAATCTCTTGGTCTGGCTATTGTCCCTGCTGTTAGGAAAGCAAGAGTAGGGGGACGCTCTTTCAAACATCTGGCTCCTCAGTTATGGACCACCCTCCCCCTGTCGCTCCGCTGTACCTCGAACCTGCTGGCCTTTAGGAAAGGTCTGAAAACGTGGCTCTATGGACAGTGATCAGTCTTTTTTCCTTCGTCTTCTCTCTTGCCTCCTTTTGTAGTTTTGCTGTGGGTCGGAAAGCGCCGGGACGCTCCTTGGAGTAGCCGAGCGCTATATTAGACACCCATAACATTAACATTAACAATAGAGTCCCACAGCAGTCCCAAATCCCGGAGAAGGGTGTTGACTCTGCTATACCAGAAAATCTTGGAGGACAGAGCGGGCGAAGTGGCCGTCCCTCCTCACCTCGGTATCTAAGCAGTAGTGCTTCGCGAAAGTGTGGAGGGAGGCCCAAGTCGCGGCTCTCCAAATGTTCTCAACAGGAACACCTCTAGACAAAGCAGATGTTGCAGACTTTGCTCTAGTTGAATGAACTCTGATACACTCAGAAGGGTCCTTACCCGCCAGAGAGTAGCAAATCTTGATGCACAGGATTATCCATTTGGAAAGTGTGCGCTTGTGCACCGCTCTGCCCTTTTTGCAGCCAGCAAAACCCACGAAGAGCTGATCATCCATACGATAGTCTTTAGTCCTTTAGAGATAGAAACTGACTGCTCTCTTAGGGTCCAAGCGATGAAGCCTTTCCTCCTTGGAAGGGTGAGGGGTAGGATAGAAGGTAGGAAGGGTAATGGATTGTCCTAGATGGAAGAGAGTTACCACCTTAGGAAGAAAAGCAGCCCTGGTCCTGAGTACCATTCTTCCAGCATGAATAGTCAAGAATGGGGGCTTGGAACTAAGAGCTTGAAGCTCACTTACCCTCCTTGCCGAGGTAATTGTAACCAAGAAGACCGTTTTAAAAGATAGAAGCCTCATGGGACACTTGTGCAAGGGTTCCAAGGGAGAACCCATCAAATAAGTTAAAACAAGATTCAAATCCCAATGAGGAACAATAAAAGGACTAGGAGGGAACTTATTAGTAAGACCCTTCAAAAATCTTAAAACCACAGGAGACTTAAAAAGAGAGGGCTGATCCGGCAAACAGAGAAATGCCGATAAAGCAGAAAGATAACCCTTGACTGTGGCAACAGCAAAACCTTGCTGCGCCAGAGAAAGAGCAAACTGTAAAATGTCAGACAATTGAGCCTTCAAAGGGTCTAAAGCCCTCTCCCCACACCAAGAGACAAATTTAGACCACCTATAAGAATAGATGGACTTAGTGGAGTCACGCCTGGCAGAAAGAATGACATTCACCACATAGTGAGGGAGAGAAAAGGAATTCAAGTTGCCCCGTTCAATCTCCAGGCATGAAGTTGTAATATCTGGAGGTGGGGGTGTAGAACCTGCCCCTCCATCTGAGAGAGGAGGTCTGCCCTGAAAGGGAGACGTAGCGGCGGGTGAGAGGAGAGGTGGAGAAGATCCGTGTACCACACCCTTCTTGGCCAATCTGGGGCGATCAATATGACTTGGGCCCGGTCTTGGCGAATCTTCCTCAGAACCCGAGGAATCAAAGGTATGGGAGGAAACGCGTAAAGGAGTTGTGAGCCCCAACTCAACTGAAACGCGTCCCCCAAGGTTCCTTGCATCGGAAACTGGAGACTGCAGAATGACGGGCAGTGAGCATTCTCGTGAGGGGCAAACAGATCCACCCGAGGAGTTCCCCACATCCGAAAGATGTAGCGAACTACCTCTGGATGGAGCCTCCACTCGTGATCGGCCGAGAGCCGCCGACTGAGTCTGTCTATACGTATGTTCAGAACTCCGGCCAGGTGATTTGCCATCCGACAAATCTGATGGTCCTGAACCCAGGACCAGAGTCGCAGAGCCTCTCTGCAGAGACACCACAACCCCACTCCTCCCTGTTTGTTGATATACCACAACGCGGTCTTATTGTCCGTTAGTACTTAAACTTAAGCATGGGCGAATTTTGCGAATTTGTGATCTGCGAATTTGCGGATTTGCGAATTCGCAATACGCAAAATTCGCAAATTTGTGCGAATTTGCGGATTTTTGTTTTTTGCGTGTTCGCGGGGTTTTTGCGTGTTCGCGGGGTTTTTTGCGTGTTCGCGGGGCTTTTTGCGTCTTCGTGAGCCGCTTGCATAGCGAAGTTACCCATGCAGTCGTTTATGGGAGAGGGAGAGAGAGATAGATAGATAGAAAGATAGCTAGATAGATAGATAGATAGATAGATAGATAGATAGATAGATAGATAGATAGATAGATAGATAGATAGAGAGAAAGAGAGAGGGAGAGAGAGAACGAGAGAAAGGCCAGATTCCTGAGTTGAACCTACAGAACATACAGCTTTTTATTTTTAGCAAAATGCATATGAAAATTGTGCTGTAAAGGTCTCTTTTAGTTTAACCCCTCCTGATAACTCAAAATGGGTGTATTTGCCACCCTCTCCCTTCTTCCTGTTTTTTATATCTGTAAGTGCTTCCTGATGAGGTTTAATTCCTTGGACAGGTGCCTCGTTGCCTACTTGTAACTATTCTCTGACCCTGCTTCAAGGGTCAGAGCAGGGTCAGAGAATAATTTCAAGTAGGCAACGAGGCGCCAGGAAGCAATTAGCAGCAGGTGTCCAAGTTGAAGTTAATTTGTTTGTAACCCTTTTGTAAAAGGTTACAAAGAAATTAGGTTCAACTTTTGCACCTGCTGCTGTAACCCTTGCTTGGCTGAAAATTTGTCCCCGCTGATTCGCGGATTTTACCGCGATTTCGCGAGCTTCGCGGATCGCGAATTTACAGAAAATCCACAAATTCGCCCGCGAAACGGATTTTATGCCCACCCTTACTTGAACTGACTGATCGCGAAGGGAAGGGAGGAAGCCTTGAGCGCCAGAAGTATTGCCCGCAATTCTAGAAGTTTGATGTAAAGCAACCTTTCCTCTGGACCCTTGACCTCCAGATCCCCCAGATGAGCACCCCACCCTAGAGTGGATACATCTGTTATCACCGTGGCCACCGGAGGAGGTAGTTGAAAAGGCTTCCCTTGAGACAGATTGCCTTCCACGCTCCACCAAGACAGATCCGCCGCAGTTTCTCTGGAGATCCTGACTGACTCCCTGAGATCTCCGTTGTGCTGATACCACTGCCTGCGGAGGCACCACTGGAGTGCCCTCATGTGCCAGCGTGCATGGTTGACCAATAGAATGCAAGAAGCCATCAGACCGAGCAGGGGAAGAACCTTCAGGACTGGAACGACCGCTCCATTGCAAAAGAAGGGAATCATTTCCTGTATGTCGCGAATCCTTTGAGGAGGAGGGAATGCACGACACACAGTTGAGTCCAGTACCGCACCTATGAACAGGTTGCGCTGGGAGGGCACCAGGTGAGATTTGGGTACATTTATTGAAAAACCCAACCTGTGTAACAACTGAGTTGTCTCCTGCAGATGACGGAGCACTGTCTCTGGAGATTCCGCTTTGATCAGCCAATCGTCCAGGTACGGGAATAATGGAATCCCCGACCTTCTGAGATGTGCAGCTAACACAGCCATCACCTTGGTGAAAATTTGAGGCGCAGTAGTAAGCCCAAACGGAAGGACCGCAAACTGGTAGTGTTGCGATCCCACCGTAAAACGGAGATACTTTCTGTGCGACTTCAGAATGGGGATGTGAAAATACGCATCCTGCATATCGATCGAGACTAACCAGTCTTCTTCCATCAGCGCTTGAAGAACCTGTGCACGTGTGAGATAGAGGTTCAAAATCCTGAGGTCCAGGATTGGACGTAACCTGCCATCCTTCTTGGAGATCAGGAAATACCGGGAGTAGCACCCCTGACCCCTTTCCTGCTCTGGAACCACCTCTAACGAACCTTTTCTGAACAGTGCCGGGACTTCTTCCTGCAGGAGAAGCAGGTGGTCTTCCGAACAATAACCTTGGCAAGGAGGGTAATTGGGAGGGAACTCCTGAAAAGGAAGTGCATACCCATTTTCTACGAGATTGAGAACCCAAAGATCTGATGTAACCGATTCCCAATCCCGTAGAAAATTAGTAAGCCGACCCCCTACTGGACCCGCATGATCCGGAATGGCGGATCTAGGGCTGCATTGCTGTTGTGGGTGATTGTTAGAGGAGGAAGTAGAGGAGGAGGAGGCTTGGCGTCCAAGAGCACGACTCCTTTGTCTACCTCTGTATGACTTATACAATGGGTTCTGCCGTTGCTGCTGCTGCTGGCCTTGTTTATAGGGACGAAAAGTGGATCTACCAAATCCCCTACACTTCCTGGTGGTAGAGCCTCTAGCCTGCAGGCCCAAAGACCTTGCTGTCGCCCAGCTATCTTTGAACATCTCCAATGCTACATCTGCTTTTTTTCCAAAGAGGCCAGTTCTGTCAAATGGTAAGTCCATTAGAGTAGACTGTACATCTGCTGAAAATTCAGATGACTTAAGCAATGCGGCTCTTCTCCTGGCAACAGTAGAGCCCATTATCCTGGCCACAGAGTCCGTCGTGTCCATGCCACTCTGAATTACCTGGCGGGCTGATGCCTGAGTATCACTGACTACTTCATTGAAGTTCTTTCTATCTTCCTGCGGAAGCTTAGTTGACAATTGTTTCACAGAGTCCATCAAAGCATGAATATATCTGCCCAGCAGGCAAGTAGCATGGGTAGATTTATGAGCCATGCTACCCGAGGAGAAAATCTTTTTTGCAGACAGGTCCAATTTTTTAGAGTCTTTATCTGCTGGCACCTGTGGAAAAGAACCTGCAGACCTGTTGGAACAAGCGGCCTGCACAACCAGACTTTCCGGTGAAGGATGCGAAGATAGAAACTCAGTGTCACCAGGTACCACCCTATAACGTCTTGCCACCGACCTGGACACCGCAGGAGCAGTCAATGGTCTCTTCCAGACCTCCATTATTGGCTCAGTCAAAGCCTCAGTGAATGGGAGTGTAGGCTCTATGATAGAGGAAGGTGAATGCAAAACCTCCGTGAGGATGTTAGGCTTGAACTCAACGGTAGGTAAAGTCAGATTAAGCAGCTTCGCAGCCTTCTTAATGACCACATGGTAGGGTGCCACGTCCTTAGATGGTGCATCAGAAACTGATGGCAAACCCCACTCATGAGAGAGTTTCAGGCCACTAGCACTATGCAGGTCCTCAAAAAAGTCCCCTTGATCCAGAAGTTCATCTTCCTCTACTTCAGGATCTTCGTACTCCTTTTCCTCCATGAGGCGTTGAGCTCTGCGCCTCGACCATTCCAGACGAATCGAAGTCGTCGGATCCGGTGACGACTCCGACTAAGCTGGAGCCGGTGTCGAACGAGGGGCCGGGACAGCTGGAGGACGAGAATCTCGAATCGGCGTCGTACCTCGATCCAGTTCTCGAGGTCGCTCCGGAGCCGGCGAAGCCGTGTGCGGAGTCGATGACCTCGGTGGCACCGTACAGAGCCAAGGTGTATAAGGCATCGGCATAAACGGCATAAAAGGTGCCGGAGCGTAAGCTTGAGGGACACCAAAGTTAAAAGACAACGGACCCATGGGACCAGCCGGTGCACCAGTGGGGGACATTGCCCTTGCATAAACACCAAACATGGCATTAAGGAAATGCGAGGGGTCCTGTCCAGGACCAGGAAAGGGAGGGTACGAACCCATCGGCTGCTCCGAAGGAAGCTGCTCCGGCATCGGTTCTTCCTGGCCCTCTTGATCCTCTGGGTTTTCCACCGGGGTCGGTGCCCGAGGAATGTCCTTGTCTTCTTCATGCGCCGAAGAATGACGCAAATCCGGATTCAGTTCTTGCTCCGGATCGGGGGAACCCTCATGAGATCGCTCAGGTGAAGGTGACACAAAGTCCTTGTGATGTTTACGAGAAGAAGTCTTCATCTTCGAGTCCGAAGACTTTTTGCCAGAGTGATGTCTTGAGCTATGCTTCCTCCTCTTGTGCTTCTTCTTCGAGGAGCCCGAAGCATGGCCCGAAGCCGACTTCGATCACAGGACCTCGACCTCACTCTGAACCTTGACCTCGAAGCCGATCCCGACCTCGACTTCGATCGCGACTTCTGCTTCGACCTCGAGCGCCTAGATGTTGACCTCGAAGACCTTCCAGCTTCTTTTCCTTTCACCTTGGCCAGCAGAAGTTTCGCCTCACGTTCTCGTAGAGCATTTGGGTTCATCTTGAAGCAGGATCGGCAGCTCTTGGCATCATGGTCCGAACCAAGACACCACAAAGAATCGTCGTGTGGATCGGTACTAGACATCATCCTGGCACACGATCTGCACTGTTTGAACCCCGTCTTCCTCGACGACATCCTCGACGAAGAACAGACACTCGACAGAGAAACAGGAATACAAAATAGCAACAAGTTACTATCTGAATCACAGAAGGTCCCAGAAACCGTTAGCGTTGACGACGCGGAAAAAAGGGAACTGATGTCATCACGCCGACGTAGGCCTAATAAGGAGTCGGTGACGTCAGGCGGAGTCGCGCGCGATGCCGTGCTCCTATGACGTTGTCCACGCCGGCGTGCTACAAAGAATTTTCCGAACGTTGCTGACGCAGGGGGATATTCACAAGGTGAGGAATCCACAAGGCAGATGTATGTATCAGAAAAACATAATTCTAAGACTGGGCAGTCTAACCCATGGTTTGACACTGAATGTGTCCTTGCCAAGCAAAACTGCTAGTCCAATTAGTATCGAAACACTTTTGTTATCCAACCAAATTACACCTCTCCAATTTAGTATGGCAGATACAATAAAGGCAATAGTTGTTATAAAATCCTCTAAAGCTCCCGGCCCTGATAAGGTCTCGGACGATCTGTTCAAACATAAGACAGATGTATGGGCCCCTTACATCAACCTTCTCTGCAATGTAATTGCTAGAGGCCAGCCCATCCCTGACTCATGGAAAGGAGTGGAGATCGTCCCGATCTATAAGAAAGGCTCTAGGGACAATCCCGCTAATTATAGACCTATTAGCTTGATAGATATATTACAAAAGGTCTATGCAAAACAGATCTTAGACAGGCTAAATGAGTGGATTTTAGATAATAATGTGCTTTCCCAATGCCAAGCTGGTTTTAGGAAGAGAATAAGCACTATAGTTCAGGTCTTTAGGCTAATAACTATAGCATGGAAATATACAAAGTTAAGATGTGGCCATTTATAAGTTGCCTTTATAGATTTAAAGGCCGCATTTGATTCCATTCCTAGAGACCTACTATGGGCCAACCTACTCCAGCAAGGGGTCCCGAATAACATTGTAACGCAGTTAGTTAGGCTCCACGAAAAACCATATGCGAAAGTGCGGTGGGGGAAAGGGGAGACTTGACGGAAGAGATAACAGTAAAAAGGGGTGTGGGCCAGTGCTGTGTCCAATGCCAACCCTATTTCTCTTGTACGTCAATGATATGATAGATTCCCCGAAATTGGGAGGAGAACATATCTGTGGACTAACTTATGCCGATGATACCATCCTGTTATCTCAAACATCTCCAAAACCTCCTAAATTCATTGGACGAGTACTGCAGGCAAAAGGGGCTGGAAATAAATCCAGTAAAAACCAAATATATGACCATCAAACCCAATAAATATTTAAAAATAAACTGCAGCTAAATGGAGTAACTTTTGAGTGTGTTTCAAATTTTGTATATCTTGGGGTAACTATTGATTCCAAACTTACCGGGAATCCCCAGATCATGAAATCTAAATCAATCCTTATACAAAATGCAGCTCCAGTTACAAAAAACTTTTTTCTACTACATCTAAGGCTTTTACACCAGCACTCCAAGTCTATAAATCTAGGGCCCAAGCAGCTGCCCTATATGGCTCGAAGTTGTGGGGAGGGTTGCCCTCTTAAGTCTAATTATAGGGGAAAATAACATCATGAGGAGGTTTACTGCCCTACCGCAAAATACTCCTATGATCCCCCTTATGCTTGATTTGGGCATTAGGCAGATTGAGCATAGGGCTATTTGGATGACCCTTTCGTACTGGATAAGAATATGGACCACGGAGGAATTGCAAATATATAGAAAAGCATGAAGTGAATTGATTACTCTTGACACTTTTGTTACATTCCCATGGTTGGTCCACATCCGTAGATGGTTCTTGGATTTGGGCCTGAGCAGGTTTTGGGAACACCCAAACCTGCTAACCCCTGAATCCAAAGAGGATTGTAAAAGCATCTTCTAGAATTTTACTGAGCAGATTGCCACATTAAATTGTAGATGTAGCTCACTCACAAACCAGTTTTTGAATTTTAAAATAAGCCCCTGCTTTGAACCATTCCTAGACGAATTGAGCCTTTACTCGCCAAAGTACTGTACCTAAAATTTAGATACAAAAGACATTTACATCTAGGTGGAGGAAAAAGATGGTCAGAAAAATGGCTCTAAATGTATTCAGTGCTCTTTAGGAAGAGAAGAGATCGCCAATGTATTATTTTTCTGTCCGTTATATGAAACCCCAAGGAAAAATGGATAAAACCTTTGGGTAGGAACCTGTGCATTAGGAAACATATTGAAATGTTGCGCATCCTAAAGTCAGATACTTTTAAGTTGGTTGTATTTGGAACAAGCAGATTCCTATTGGCAGCTAATTTTATTAGATTAAAGAGAGGTTTAAAGTTATAATTAAATAATGAAATAGGCTAAACCTCGATCTTGTGATTTTTCATAAGGATTGATATCTCTCATTGCAGTATTTGTATTTTATGATTAGGGCTCCCGGTTTTATGGTATTTATTTTTTTAGCATTTCCGTCTGTATTTATCCATATTTATTTTTTTGTCATTTTATCTGTATATATCCGCATTTATTTTTGGCGCAAGCCAAATAAGACTCTGGAGCTAGTATTTTTCCATGTTCATTTAAATAGTGCACACGGTTGTTATAAGTTTAGCTATATTTATATATGCGCCAAATTAAGTAAACACAATTCATTAGTGAGCTGCTGCTGTGTTGCAATATTGAAAACACTGTCGCTAGCCATGATTATTAGATGTAAACACATTTAGAATTTAGTTGAGTGCACCTGTGTACTGTCATTGGCCTAGCTAAACAGGGCATGAAAGAGCTGACAGCTTTCATGAGAATTTAGATCTATTGGGTGCCTCATTGCCCTAATTGCCTGTTCCATGCTCCTCTCTGCAGCATGCTCTGTGGTGCACATTGCTGTCCTCACCTCTGAGTCAGCGATCTCTTATTTTTGACCACTAAGGATCTTTAGAGTCATGCCAATACCATTGTCCCATCTCTGCCTTTTGCCATGATCTCCCATGTAGATAGGGTACTATTGAGAATAAATCATCTTCCTGGTGTGGGAGTAAAGTTGCACTCCTCAGAAATTAAAGGCCCTGCATTAGTCCTGCCAAGCTCTATTTCCCTCACACGTCTAAAGCCTGAAATAATGAACAACACCCACATGAGCTACTAATGCAAACTACATTTTCCAGTATGGAGACACAGTCCCTGCATTGAAGACACTGGGTTTTAGACGTGTATCATTTGCTTTATTTTACTTTCTACTGCCTAGTAGCATTGATCCTTTTACTGAATTTAGATGACAAAGTTCTTTTTTTTTAAGACATTTTCTGTGCATTAGGGCATAATACAACACAGTTTAACTGCGGACACGGTGGAAAAAATACAATTTTACTTTGAAAAGTTTTTCCAGATATGCCCTGGCTGTCTCTAACAAGCTGCACTTATCACAAATGTTTACATTCTGCTATTGTTGTCCTGCTGTGTTTCTTCATGCCATTCAAAGTCAGAGTGGAAAGTTTAGTGTTAATGGCCTTCAAGGATCCAATTGTTAATCTGACCT
This sequence comes from Lissotriton vulgaris, assembly GCF_964263255.1. Taxonomy (NCBI): domain Eukaryota; kingdom Metazoa; phylum Chordata; class Amphibia; order Caudata; family Salamandridae; genus Lissotriton; species Lissotriton vulgaris. The sequence continues at coordinate 2,022,820,574 of NC_141691.1, read as the reverse complement.
AATTTCCCTGCTGTTTTATGCTGCTGTTCTTTAAGCCCTTTTTGGGTCATATTGGAAATCATTTTTTTTTCTTCACAAAGTGACTCAGTGGCTATCTGGTTAATTACTTATTATTGTCAGACGCTTTGAATAAACGAAAAAAGAAAATACCTGAAGCCACAGGTTAGAGAAAGGGTTGAATTGTTTTTGAATGCTTTGTCACCCTGCCGATCCTCACTATCCACCCCGCAATTAACTCATTTCTATCGGTCTTGCATTAGCTACTTACAGCGTCCCCACCTCCTTAAAGAGCAAACAGTGAAACAACAGGGCTATGGAGGGCAGGTCAGAGGTCAATACAAGACCATCACAGGAAGAAATTCCTCACCTATCAAAGATTAATGGCCCTGCAGGTGTTAATGATGGCAGGCACACAGCGAAATCAGGAAGAGGGGCCTGGCAAGGTACACACTTGGCTGCAGCACGGATGGCCAAACAATGCTCAGATTCCGGTTTGGTCGTATTTTTCCATTTCTATTCATAAATACAGACGGAAGAAGAATATTTTTCCGTCTGTATTTATGTGTAAAAATCCGTATAAACGGAAAACTGGGAGCCTTATTTATGATATTACATTTTTCCATGGCAGATTGTTAAAATCTATCATTAATGATAAATTTTGCACTTTATGTAATCAAAATGCTGTTAATTACTTTTAAACTAATACTTATGTTCGATACGGAATTGTAACCTTAAATTTAAAATTTTAAATATTGTAATAAGGATGAGATTGGCAGGCATCTGGCACTTTAAATTTGTATGTATATGCTGCTAAAATTGTAAAATTGCACCTTAGGTATTGCTTTCTAATTGGAACGAAGACGGATGCTTGTATTTTTTATAACTTTTTAATAATAATGCTTTGTTTTGATTGCTTTGATGATTCTGTGAATCGAATAAAGATGCTTAATAATAATAATGTATAAAGAGAGATCAGCACAACCTGCAATTGGGGGATAAACAAGCTTATAGTGCTGCATGCGCGATTGTTAAAGGTTGCTGGCGTGATTGTAAATTCCGACCTATGGTCACAAAAACACAATCTCTCGGAGACTGTACAGCTCAGCGACCTGAACTACAGGTTTTTAGCATGGCGCTTGAAAATACTGATCGCAAATTCCCCACACTAACTTTACGATTCGTATTACTGCATTCAACCTTACAATGAATACTTGCAGAACTGGGTTCAAAACGGTTTCAAAGATGCAAAAGGTGGCACAATCAAGCATATGTTGCTTTGGGAACAAGTAGTTCAATTACAGAAAGAACTACAAAAGACTCACGTGATCCATACAGTCATCAACATGAAGGCGTTCAAGTTGCAGGGAATTCATTGGCTCATGAAGCCGCGAGGGCAGCGGTGCAAACGGCTTCCGTAGCTGTAATCACTTGTTCGAAAACTAAAATAATCAGCGAAATAATGCAGGCTTTCGCCGCTTCCAATAAAGACAGCTGTAAAACGTTACCAAAAGGCTTTCCACCCAAGTACTCATATATAACTGATGTAAATAATGTTGTTTTTGCTGGAATCCCTGGAGTGGGGGATAGATTAATTCCAAACCTGGAACATAGATTAGGACTAATTTTAGCAGAACATGAAGGGCTCGCCTATGCACAGGCAGGTGTTTCCACCACAGTGTCATTATTAAAACAAAGATACTGGTGGCCGCGCATAAGGAAACAGACCAGACTCTATGTTTTGGAACGTGAAATCTTCCAGAAAATAAAGGTTTTAACAGTAAAACGCCCGGCACAGACGCCCCTTTTAATTTCAGATAAACAATTAGCTTGCATTTACCTGGATCACTGCGGTCCTTTACAGAGGGATGGTAGCTATAAATATATCATGGTCGCAGTGGATTCATGCTCAAGATTCATTTGGATGTGGCCTCAACACTCGGCTGACGCCCGAACTGTTATAAAAGATTTCCAAGTCTTTATCAGCACATACTCAGTCGGCACGCTACATTCTGACCAGGGTCCTGCGTTTAACTCCAAAGCTTACAAGGAGGCCATGGCCAATTTGGGCAATGCATTGCGGTATTCAAGTCCATTCCATCCTGAGGGAAATTCTGTAGTGGAAAGAAAAAACCGGGACATGAAGCAATCTCTAACAGCTAGGGCATTTGACTGGTGGGTCAAACATCTAATAAGTGTCCAACGTGATTTAAATAATCTGCCAAGAAACTCTCTGGGTGGAATCACTCTATATGAAATCCTTTTTTGGTACTAGAATGCTTGTCCAGGACCTTGATCATCATACTTCAGTGGTGGAACAAAAACCCTTTGATATCAAAGACCGTTTGGCTGTTTTGCAGGACTTAAACGAGAAAATGAGAAGTCAAAGCAGCACAATACAGAAGCCAACGACCACTGAAGGAGAAACACCCGTCCCAGCAAGGCCTGTCTGGATTCCAAAGATTGGGGATCTGGTCAGAGAAAAGATCGGGGATAAGGACGAATTCGGGCCTTCTTACAGAAAACCAGTACCTGTACTAGCAATCCACAGATCAAGAACAGTGTTACTGCCGCCTCTTGCTGGAATAAAAGAGAACAGGTTCGTATCCATCAACCTGGTCAAACCACATCATGTGGCCGATAATAAGTAGTAGGCCCAGTGGACTACAAAGATGTAGCAGAAGACCAAATCTTGCTACTATCCAAGAGGTTCAAATTGAAAGACTCATCACCTTTGAAGACTCTGCCGTAAGAAAAGAAGGACTAAGCAATAAAGCAATGGAACTTGCACCTCTGGAGACCCAAAAAACAGTTTGTCAAGACACTCCTGTCTACAATGATGTCGCCTTGGACTACACTTGTATGACAAAGCATCCGGTAACCCCAGTAATTTCCCAAAAATCTGATGCAATTCCAACAATTGACAGAACTGCCTCTGGCTATTTCATCGACTTTGATACATTTTCTGAAGATCCCAGTGAGCCTGAAACAACGCCAGCAAATACAACTTTTACAGAACAAGTAACAAACTTTTTCGACAATCTGAAAAAACTTAACTGGTTTCACCATGGGTTGAACTTTGGATTGTGTTTGGCGTACTTTTCCTCCTACTTTGGCTAATCATGGTATTAACTTTGAGAATGCTGATATATGGAAGATATAGTAAAGTGGACACAGTAAGTAAGAACATCAACTTGCTCCTAAAGCCACACACATTATCTCATTGTGGACAAAGAGACTTGATGTCAGTGAACATCACAGCCGTTCCTATACCTGGTGGTATAGCATGGGATAGAACTGATTATGATATCTATGGTCTTGCAGAGCTGTTGAAGATTTCACATCAATTTAAGGTTTCCTTGAGTGACTTTGTTTCACCCAGCACATTTTCTGAGGATTGGGACTTTGGGACTGTTAATAATATGATGTCAGATTTAGAGATGTCTGCAAAATTCACAAAACATGAAGACTTAGAAGGTTCATCAGATTATGCACAACTGTATTGTTATAATCACTATGGTCATCATTATTTGCACAAATCTGAAAACCCTATAAATGTTTATAGTTTCAATCAATGGGAACATTGTCCAACGCCACCAAAGGGTAGCTCAAAAACATTATATGATAAATTTCCATACTTCTCAGGTTTTAATACCACAAATCCGGAAACAAATTACTTTAAAAATGTTAATAAGACTGGAATGAAAAGTATGTTAACCAATACAAAGCAAATTTATTTAGCAGCCTGTTATGCCCAGCTGTCCTCCTTAGGTTTCGACTTTTGGAGTGACAACATAGAAACAAAAACTGTCTGGGGCTCAAAAGACTGGCAGGTACAGGGAATAGAAGCTTTATTTCGAGCCTGCATTATCGCTGAACAAATAATGTTTTGAACGACACTGTGCAACAGACATCCTGCCTTGGCCTAGCCAAGATAAAAGATTTGAACAAACCATCCATACCTGCACCTACAACTGATCGTAAAAACACTCCAGAGGGAGGGATCGACATAAAAACTATTCTACTTAAAAACAGAACTGATCCTGATTCAAAAAAATGGTTAGTCTGGCCCACAGACACGAATAACTGTCAAGATAGATTCCTGAACAAGACACAAGGATTTACAGTAACTAGGCCAGATCCAAGATATGTCCAGAGACAACATCCAGGAATAGTAACAACATACAGTGCAGGAAAACTGTGCTATAGTGGCTACAAAACTCTACACTTACAGAGGTTTAACAACACTTATCTTTACTTAAAGATGGCGTTGATTTAAGGGACTTCTTATAATGTCCGGCGAAACAACATCATAAACGTTTCATATACGCAGGTATATATGCCATTTATAATGAAGCTTGGAAAGCAACACAAGCAGAGACTGCAGAAAGAATACGAGAAATTGATCGTATTAATTTAGAGAAAGCACTCTCTGTAGTTGACAATGGGTTAACGACCCTGTCATCCAGAATGTATTCTTTGGCAGCATAGTATCCTCTGCAATTGACATAATTGAACATGGACAGTCGCAATTACGTCCTATAATGCTTTTTAGGCTGGACATTGCAAAATCTTCTTTCTGGATATGTGACATGGCGCCTAATCAACACCACGTCATTGCTTTCTGTATTTAACCTTACAGATAAACAAATCACTTTGGTACAAAGAGGAGCAGACTATACAGTGCTGAGCATTGAAAAACTGGAAATATTACCATTAACTGTTTCAGAAAAACCTGCAACAGAATGGATAATACACAGGATAATCACTCTGCCTGTCACAATTTTCAATTTTCAATACTGTTTGAAACATATATGTTTGATGTTTGATGTTTGGGGGGTTTTATATAGCGCACGCACACTCCAAGGAGCATCTTGGCGCTATTGACTTCATTACAGAATAGAATGTTAGGAGGTTTTAACTGAGCTTTAGGTGTCATTTAGACAAGGGTTTTGCATTTTGATTCAGATAGTCCATAGATCCAGGTTTTTAGTAGTTTTTTAAAGGTTTTTTCTGATGGAGATGCTCTGAGGTGAGCCGGAAGAATATTCCAGGCTTTAGCGCCTAGGACCGGCAATGATTTTCCACCTTTGGTGGCCAGTCTGAACTTGGGGATGGACATTAAATTGGCCGTAGCTGACCGGAGTTCTCTATTCAGATGGTATCTGTGAAATTTATTGGACAGATATTTTGGGCCGCGCTTATGAAAGCCTCTGAAAGTAATCAGGAGGATCTTGAATAGTATACGTTTCTGGAGGGGAGCCAGTGCAACATGTCTAGGGCGGCTGATGCAGATGACTTTCTAGGCCATCTCAAAACCAGCCGAGCCGCCGCATTTTGAACCATCTGTAATTTGTGCAGGGTAGATTTTGCCACCCCTGCATACGGACTGTTACAGTAGTCAATTCTCGATGTTATGAGAGCAATTGCTACTGTGCGACGGGCAAACAAAGGTAGGTAGTCAAAAAATTTGCGAAGGCCTTTGATTATATTAAAACAGACGCCAGCCACTTCTTTAGATTGCTGTTTAAAGGATAGCATATCGTCAAATTTTATTCCTAGGTTTCGTGTTGCACTGATGGTGTTAGGGGGAGCTTCCGCATCTGAAGGCCAGCAGGCGTGTGGGGAAAAGATATTGTTTTTTCCGAAAGGCAGGATCTCTGTTTTGGCAGAGTTGCATTTCAGATGGTTATTATGCATCCATTTAAAAGTTGCGGTCAGGCAGTCTTTCAATACCTGTTCGGCCCTATCTGTGTCCTCATCTAGAACCAGGACCAGTTGGGTATCGTCTGCATATGCAACTGTGCTTACAATATGGGAGGCAATTAGATTGATCAGGGGTGCCATATACAGATTGAACAAGGTAGGGCTCAGGCTGGAGCCCTGAGGCACCCCCGAGCTGATATCCTTCTCCTCTGAGTGGAACTGCCCCAATCTGATTATCTGTTTTCTGTGTAGTAGAACATTTTTAAACCATTTCAACATGGTGCCCCCTATGCCTGCCTCAACCAGGCAATGTAATAAGATGGCATGGGACACCGTGTCGAATGCTGCAGATAGATCAAGGAGAATTAGGACTGCCTTCTTCCCCTGATCTAGTGCCGCTCTTATGGTTTCTGTTGTTGACAGAAGTGCTGATTCAGTAGAGTTGTTAGCTCTAAAACCTGCCTGATTTGGATGTAAGATGTTATTTTCCTCTAAGAATGTTGAGAGTTGCTTATTGACCAAGGTTTCAGCACATTTACATAAGGCGGGAAGTTGTGAAATGGGTCTCAAGTTGGTTAGGACAGATGGATCATGTAGGGGCTTTTTTTGTAGGGGTTTTACAATCGCCGTCTTCCATGTACTGGGAATTTCACCCGATTGGAGTGATGCGTTGATAATGGCGTTAATCATGGGATTGACCTCATCTTTAATTGCATGGACCAGTGCGGGGGGGCAGGGATCAAGTGGTGAGCCGGATTTAATTTTTGACATTGTATGTGAGGTGTCGACCAGGTCAATTGTAGTGAAAGTATTCCATCTAGTTTTCTCAGGATTATTTTCTAGGGCTATGTTATCATTATTTAAAATGATATCAGGGAAGTATCTGGTAATGTTGACAATTTTTTGGTCGAAATAATCTGCATGATAGTTTCGTCTGGCTGTTTTAAAACTGTCCTGGTCATCCTTATTGTAGTGCTTACGCTATTTGCGTTCAAGTTTGCGTACTATACGTAATGTATCTTTTAGATCATTCGTGTACCAAGGGGCTGAAATTTTCCCTTGTTTGGGTTTAGATTTGTTGGCTCCTCTAGAGATTATTTTTTCCCCTATGGTTCTCATCCATTTTTCGTAACTAAGATTGTCACTGGTCACATTCTTAGTTATCAGTGGTGTATTCTCTTTGACCCATATCAGTAAATCCGGGTGCTCAATTATTTTTGTCCAACAAGGAGTTGGTTTCTTATGTCTGGGTCCATTTGGTTTTGTATTGTTTGTTTCTTTCGTTGTGAGGTGAAATGCTATAAAGTTATGATCGGTCCAGGTCTGGGGTAGAGGAGTGGATACTTTGATGGTATTGAGATTAGAACAAACACAGTCTAATATGTGGCCCGCTATGTGTGTGGGGTCATTTGTAAGAATTTTTAGTCCAAGCACCTGCATGATGTCTTTAAAGCATTGTACATTTGGGTCCGTCATGTTATCGAGGTGAAGCTCGGTAACATGTACCAGTTGCCGTGTATGAAAGGTTGGGTAAGGAATACATAAAGTTAACCTGGGAATTACCATACACACACAGATATTGGAATGGGGGAAAAGAAGTATTTCTTGGTGGTACCAGAGTAAGAGCGCACTAAGCGGTACACTTTTATGTCAGGGTATTATTTACATGGAGCCTGTGAAGGTTCTTATCCTGCCACCTGCAAGGTTCTCCAGCATCAGTGATAGATTCAATTTTTAGGCAGCTTTCTAACAGGAGCTATATAATGTTGAATGATCATAGCTGTTGTGGAATGATGCCAGGAATAGCCTATCTTGTAACTGGGTCAGCCAGGGTCACTTGTTGTATGCAAGTATTGTTTCCTAAAGCTAAGACAGACGAGGAGTCGCCGTTATGGCCTTCACTGAAGATCTCTTCTTTTCGAATTGATACTTTAAGCAGAATGAAAGCCATTCTTTTACAAAAAACCGTGCCACTGACCTCGTCCAAAGAGACGTATGAACTACAAGTTGCAAGGTCCTCTGCAGAGATACATGCCCTTTTATCCACAAACTGTCAAATACATTTCGTAGAAATGTTGGGTCGTATATTAAACATGTCTGATACCAGTGGTATTGTACATGTATTTAAGACAGTTTTTTCAGGACTGTTAGCACCATTTGAAGCAGTCTTCTGCATTTTTCCAAACTTTGTGCACTCTGTGTTCGGCTGCCTGCCTCTCATTTTGGGACTCGTAGCAGGAATACTATTTTTGTTCCTTCTGCTCTGATATGGCAAGTCCCGTCAGCGGCGATATCCAGATTACCATAGAGAACACTCTCCTGGCAATGAAGTGTTGTGAGCCCATGATACAGATCCTGGGCCTGGCTCGGCTAAGAGACCTGAATACCACGTGCTTCCTATCATTCCGACCAATCTGGCAAGATTGCATCTTACCTGTTCTACGATGCCTGCTGTGTGGAGAAGAATGTGTGTTATACGTCTGTCTAACACTTCCATCAGCACTGCCAATGGATGTTGATAACTTGCTTGATTCAGTAACAGCCCATGCATCGTGTTGCGCCCAGCGGCTACCATTACTGATGACTGCATTCATTGAGATCTCACAGAAGCAATCTGCTGACGGTGAGATACGTGGATTGACAGGCACACAGGTACCATCTCCATCTTCGAAGAACATTGCTAATGCGGCTATTGCTGACGGCGATGCTTCACATTTTTGTGCTATCGGTTTACTTAATTAAGTGGTCAAACTTTCACCGACTGTGGTAGACGATTTCTTTGCCAGCTTAGAAGATTTACTGTTTTCTCCAAACAACGAGAATGACTTTTGAAGTTAGCACACAGCATTCTATGGGACTCTGTATTCGACATTCACTTTTCCAAAAAAAACTTTAAGAACTCTATTTTTCTGCGATTTTACTTTTTCCAAAATTGAATTTTTTTGGGCAAAAAGTAATCTGCTCAAAGTATAACTATTCTTAGAGAACAAGAATTCTTTTAAACACTTCCAAGAGACAATATTTGACCTTGTCCACAACCTGAACAGTATATATATTCTGTCATGGAATGGTCTCGACTTTTCTTCTGTATTTAAGAGCGATTTCATAAATGTTATTTCATGACTCATTCTGATAAGCTTTTTTCAATGTCACACTACATGCTTTGAATGAAAATATTGCTTTTTAAAATGCGTACAGCACAAAGGCTCATCTTTCCTGTACAGCCATTTCGGATGCATTTTATGTATTTTGGGAGGGATTTTTACACATCATGCTTTAGATATGTTTAAAATTGCTTAGAATTTATTAAATTCGAACATAATAAAGTGGAGTGGGTGTTGTGTAGCATTTTAGAATCCAAGCATAATTTACTGATTCATGCCCTTTTATAGCTATAATTCTCAATTGCCCTTATGTAGGCATAGAAATCATACCCATATTTAGACATAACCCATCCAGTCCAAATACAGGCATGGCTACTTCCACTAGTTCCAAAAAGCCACAACAATTTCTTGGAAAACTCGGCTCCAGCAGTCAGGGAACATCCCCTTGCTTGAAATTTGATTTGTCCTAGAAATCATGGCGTTTTCAAAGAACTACCATTCCCTTGGGGTTCTTTGATGAAGTTATTATGTCCGACTTTACGTCAAACTAGGCACCTTAAAGGTATAAATGTGCCTAAACATGCCCTAGCAAAAACACGGTGGTTCGGAGCAGCTCGACTATCTACTTGCCCGACGCAGCTCGCTACAGCAAGTGCCGAAGGAAGCCGGCCCTCCAGCTAACGCACTGACAGAGATGCTGTCCTTTCTCTCGCTGAGAATCCAGCTCCAGTGTTTCCAAGCTCCCCTCTTGGGGTGTTGGGAAATCGAGTCAGAGACAGAGATGCAGACCTCCTTCGTTCTAAAACCAATGTACGGAGCTGATTAGACCCTAAGAGAAATCTTGGGTAGATTCTTGGCAAAGAAAAACAAAACCTATCCTACACCTCACTTACTTCTTCCCTCGTACTAGACTTAGGTTAGGTACATCGGGGCAGGCGTATATTTAGAAGCACCATTTGAGTACTTTTTAGCTTTGTTATTTATGTATGTATTTATCTATGGTCTAGGAACCATACAATGCTTTTACAGTAATATTTTATAATACACTTCTTACTGTACGCAGTATACTTTGCAACCAGTATTACGATTGTAGCAGTTCACTTTACTTGCATGAGAAAGAAGACTGTTCAATAAAACCCTTTTATTGAAAACGCCCCTCCCTCTATTTCTCCTCACGTCTGATGAAGCGAAGCATGCACGATTGACTGAGTAAAATATCTTTCTATTATTTCCACGACTCTGAAGATCCGTTTTAATCTTGGGGAAACAAAGTTGTCATGTTTATGCACTTGTCAGAAACTAATCCCTTCTTGTTCATACGAGAAAGTTTCTAGTGACCTCTGAGCTAGCTGGCACTCACAATTGAGTCTAATATATTAGATAGAGACCTAGTCGACATAAGTCCTACGTCAAATCTATAGGATATATTATTCCAATGCTCAGAGCCTATTGGCAATATAGGAACTACACTACAGCTTGAAGCAGAGGATAATTCATCAGAAGAAGGTCTGATTCTGGACTGCATTTCCAATGTTGGCAGCATCAAACTTAACAAACACCTGTTTATCTTAACTAGCGTCTCCAACAGGTCGATTGAGAGCTACTAGTGCCTTGCAACCTGCATTAAAACTACCTGTCAGCTGGTTTGAGAATATGCAGCTCCTGTTTTGCTAAGCGAGCACTTTAAAAGATTGTACGGATGATTTGTGAGGCTAGGGAAGATGTCAGTCAATGGTTTCCTCTTCTGAAAATGGTCTTTTTTTCTTTTTATTTCTCAACTTCTTTCTTTTTCTCCTTTCTTTACTCCCTTCCCTTCCTTTTCCTTATTTTTCTTATTTCTTTCTATCTTTGTGCTCTCCGACCTTTCTTTACATCTTGATTTATTCTCAGTTTTCCTGCTTTCTCTTTTTTTTTCCTTTTTTGTTCCTATAGCTTTAATTCTCTACTCCGTCCCCTTTACTGTTCTTTACTTTTGCTTTGCCTTTCTCTTTTTCTTTATTTTCTCCCTTTATTTTTGTTTTAGTCATCTCCTTTCTTCCTCTGATACTCTTGCATATATTTCTGTCATCTCTTTTTTCTGTTTAAACTTTCTTTTCTACTTTCTTCTTTCCTTTTGCTTGTTTCTTTGCTTCTTCTTTGTCTGTCATTATTTTTTTTCTCTCCTTTTCTTTATTCTTTGCTTATTGTTTAACTTTTTCTTTCATTCTTATGCCCTTTCTTCTGTTTCTATGCTTCCTTTTTTAATTTTTTCTGCTGCTTTGTCCTGGAATGCCCTCAGGCATTCCAGGGATGGCAGATCTTAATGCAGAGGACTATCCATCTCTTCAAGGTACTCCTTCACACATCCTTCCCCTTTTTCACTCCGAAGAACATCTCAAGAAGCTGGTCCTTGATACAATCTACGTAAAAGCTAAAAGCTGACTTGAGTCCCAACGATGCAGCCTGTCCTCCTTTTAAGAGGTATTAGGGGAACAAAGAGCACAAGTGAAAGATTGCCCCACATTAAAGGGTGTCACAACTTTAGTTAAAAAGATCACAGAGTCTTTAGCATCAATGTATCCAAAAAATATGTGGTGTATGGTGGTTGCACTGACAGTGCTTGCAGAACACTCATGATATAATCGCAATGAGGAAAATAGTCTTCAAGGTCAGGTAACGCAGCAAGCAGCTATGCATAGGCTCAAAAGGCGTGCACCTGATGAATGTCATGACCAAGTTAAAGTCCCACTGTGGCATCACAAATCGTTTGGGGGAACAAGTCTTGTGCAAATCAGAAAGCTTTTGACACTGCGTGTTGTAGACAGAGTTGAAAATATCCAGCCAGGATGTACCTCACTGGTGCAAGAATCCCCATGCCACCTCCAGATATAGATGACACTCCTTATCTGACAGATTACGACTGCTTAGCCTGTCTGTTCTGGCTTTCAAGGGCTCTGTGGGGTGGTTTCCAACCATAAAGATGCCCTGGCACTCTAGCCGTCTACAACGGCACAAAGCCTCCTGGCACAGGACCCTACTCTGCTCTGCTTGTTGGAGTACCACTGGATGGTGGTATTGACTGTGCGAACCTCCTTCACCTTCCCTTTAATGGATGACAGAAAATCCTTCACAACCAGACAAATAGCTGGTAGCACTAGTAGATTTATGTGGAGCGAGCCATTCACTGGAGAACATAGCCCACTGATTTCCACCTCCCAAAGGGGAACTCCGGCCACCACCAGCCCTAAAGTGATGGGTTCATCACCTCTGTCTGCTCTGGGTGGGAAAAGGAGAGTGGTCTGTCACAGAACAAACTGTGATCGGTTAGCCACCAATGTAGATCTTGAGGCCTGGGTGGGGTCAGAAAAGAGGCCATGATTAATGGCCATTTGGATTTCATATCCCAATGCAGGGCTCCCATGTGTAACCTAGTATAGTTGACAAAGAGTATACGTGAGGCCAAGAAGTCACAAAGCCTCCCTCACCTGGATTAAGGCTAAAGCCTGAAAAAGGATCAGACGACTCGCAGATTGTAGTAGCAGCACATAAAAACCAGGTCTCTCCTGCTTTGCAGTTTCAAAACTGCATGGCTGCGATCAACAATTGGATGAGTAGACATTGTCTTAAATTAAATTCCTACAAGACAGAAGTCTTAATTTTCAGGAATTTACAGCCCTCCTGGAGTAATCTTAGGTGGCCAGCGGAAATGGGTGCCCTGCCTACCCCAACGGTTAAAACTAAAATCTTGGGTGTGTTGATTGATAACAGACTGTTGTTTGCTCAACACACGAAGGCCATTGTGTCTGCTTCCCACTTCCTTATAAAGAAAATTAGGAAGGTACTACCCTATATTCCAGCGCAGACCAAGAAAGTGGTGATTACCTCCCTTACACAGTCGAAGCTGGATTACTGAAATGGGCTTTATTTGAATGCCCAGAAGCAGTGTCTGAGGAAACTCCAGGTAGTGCAGAATTCGGTGGCTCGCCTCTTGTTGAATCTGCTGCAGTATAAGTCTGTTTCAGAGGAAATTCAGAAGCTGCACTGGTTGCCAGTGGAGCAAAGAATTAAATTTAAGGCTCGCTGTGTGGCCCATAAAGCCCTGATGCACAATGGTCCGTCTTTTTTTCAGAAGCTCTTTGTGTGGTATCAGCCAGCTAGACAGCCCTGCTCTAACGGGGCAAATCTGCGGGCGGTGCCTAAGTTCCGGACCTTGCACTGGGGTGGGCGGGGCTTCCATTACAGTACATCCAGGTTGTGGAACTCTCTTCCACCTGTGATCAGGAAGGCTAGTTCCCTCCTGAGTTTTAGAAAAAAACTGAAAATTCGGTTGTTTCAGTGAGTGAGTTTTGTGGGGTGACTTGCTGTACTTAGCGCAGAGACACCATTTTGGTATTTGTGCGCTCAATAAATTGCATTATCATTCTGTCTCAGACGTGTTACTGGTGATAAATAGCCCTGTTCTCCACCTGTCCTGGATCTCCTCAATGAAGAGGAGGTATGGGAATAAAGGAACTCCTGACCTACGAAGATGGGCAGCAACCATCACCATCGTTTTCATGACCAACCAATGTGAGCAACTAACGGATAATGCGCGTGGCCACTGTCCCCCGTAGACAAAGGCATGTGAAACAGTCCAAGGTTTCTGTCCAGTGTCCCAGGGACCAGAGCTTGTTGGATCGGAACCAAAGTTAGTCTTTTGATTTTGCCCATTTTCAAGGGTCAGAGGTTCAAGTTAGTTCTGAGGCTCACCTAATTTTTCTGGACAAGAAAATAGCAAGAATAACAACCTTCAACATCCTTGGAATCCAATAGTTTCTCAAGGGCACCAATGAAGAGGAACAGGCAAACCTCCTGTATGATAAAGGAAGGATAGATGCTATGCTGAAATTCATTATGGAGTAGGAGGAATACTGGATGGAGAAGAGAGAAAAAACCTGCATAAATAATTTGCAAATCTTATCTGTTGTGTGTGGTGGATTTCTCACCTTGGGGACAGTGCAGAATCCTGCTACCTCATTTGTTGGGCATCAGCTGCTGAAGGCAAAATAAATTGGCTTGTTGGCTGTTTCAGCAGGGAGTTAGAATACTGGTGCCCTTGCTGACCAATGTGTTGCCACTCAGTTTCTTGTCTGCGATCCTAAAAGGACTTGGCTGCATCATGTTCTGAGAATGCGGCCTCTAACAACACGCCAGCCCTCTGGAACAGCCCGTAATTTTCCAGAACTGGTGCAGAAATGGTTTGCCACGGGTCCACAGCCCCAAAGAACGTGCCTTAGCATTGCTGCCTGTAAAGTGTTTCAAAGAGGAGTCCACCTCATCACCAAATAGGCAAGACCCATAAAGGAGCTTGTCAATTACCATAGCCTGTATATTGTCAGAGAATCAATGGACCTCATCCAGGCATGTCTTTGAAGGCCAACACTGTTGGCCGAGGGTCCTGGCAATGCAATCAGTGGTTCTCTGCATATCGGCACGGATAACATACTTGGCAGAGTCTGCACTCCTTTTAAACTTCAACCACTAAAACTTTAAGCCAAAGCACGAAAGAAGTGTTTGAAGCTCCAGCAGGAACAAGCAAGAAAACTACCAAAAATGAAAGACACCAGAAACAAGACAAAATGTTCCTGTATAAATGCTGCAGCAAGCAGAGCAGAGCAGAGCAGACCAGCTCACACCTTACAAACTTCACGAGTGACCACTGAGCCTTACTGAGGCCGGGTCGCCCCCACGCTATTCCTGCTGCTTGCTGACTGGTACTGCCGCCTACCTCCTGTTTGTGTTTCTGCTGCCGCTGCAGGCGACCCAGCCGCCGCTGTGCCGCCCGCACTCGTCTTCCCGCTTTCCCGATGCTGCCTCCCTTCGGCCCGCCCCCCCGCCAGCCGATTGGTCACCCTGCTCCCGCTCCCGCCACCCAGCGGACCCTCCCTCCCGGCTCCCTTCTTAAGGGGACTCCTCTCCTTATTTCGGGAGCAACCACTGTGCCTTACTGAGGCCGGGTCGCCCCCACGCTCCTCCTGCTGCTTGCTGACTGGTACTGCCGCCTACCTCCTGTTTGTTTTTCTGCCGCCGCTGAGCTTCCCGCACTTGTTTTCCCGATTTCCCGCCGCTGCCTCCCTGCGGCCCCGCTCCCCGCCAGCCGATTGGTCACCCTGCTCCCGCTCCCGTCACCCAGCGGACCCTCCCTCTCGGCTCCCTTCTTAAGGGGACTCCTCTCCTCATTTTGGGAGCGACCACTGTGCCTTACTGAGGCCAGGTCACCCCCACGCTCCTCCTGCTGCTTGCTGACTGGTACTGCCGCCTACCTCCTGTTTGTGTTTCTGCCGCCGCTGCAGGCAACCCAGCTGCCGCTGAGCAGCCCGCACTCGTTTTCCCGCTTTCCCGCCGCTGCCTCCCTGCGGCCCGCCCCTGCCAGCCGATTGGTCACCCCGCTCCGGCCACCCAGCGGACCCTCCCACCCCGGCTCCCTTCTTATGACGCTTCCACGCACGCGCAGCGAGCGCGCCGATTGTGCGCCGAAGGCGCGCCAGAGGCAAGCCAGTCTGCGCCCGTCCGCGCCTGGACCGGGCCCAGCGCCAGAACCCCTGGCCCCCGCAGAGGCCGCCCCATCCGCCGGACCTACGACGCCGCAACACTCAACGCACTCAACACCGGCCGAACCCCCGGATGCTATCGAGCCACCCCAAGACGCACCCACGGACCCTTCTGCTGCCGATCCTGCAACTTCTCCTGCATCCGGACAAGCACCGCACCCGCCAAGACGATCACCAGCAGTAACCACCTGAAGTGCATCCTGCTCAACACCCGCTCCGTCCACAGACATGCCGTGGGACTCTGGAACCTTCTCGACACCACATCTCCAGATGTCGCCTTTCTGACAGAAACCTGGATGAACGCCTCCTCAGCGCCCGACATCGCCATCGCCATCCAGGATGGATACAAGATCACCCGGATGGACCGCGTCAACCAGACTGGAGGAGGCATCGCCATCGTCCACAAGAACACCATCCGCATCATGACCTACTCCGACGACACCCTCATGTCGGCCGAACACCTGAACTTCCAGATCCACACTGACCCCAAGACCACCCTCAGAGGCACCCTCATCTACAGACCCCCAGGACCCCGCACACAATTCAGCGAAGACATCGCCAACTTCATCAGCCCACACGCCCTCCCCTCCGCTGACTACATCCTCCTCGGGGACCTCAACTTCCACCTGGAAGACAACAACGACCGCAACACCACCACCCTGCTGGACAACCACGCCAACCTCGGACTCAAGCAACTGGTCAACACCTCCACCCACTACGCCGGCCACACGCTTGATCCAGTCTTCTCATCCAGCAAGCACATCACCTTCAGCCACTCCACAGGACTTCACTGGACCGACCACAGCTGCTTCCACTTCAGCTTCAGAAGAACCACGGCCCACCACCACCCGCAACATGCTCCCCACAGAAACTGGAGAAAGATCACCGCCGAACAGCTGACCACCTCCCTCATCAGAATCCACCCGCCATTACAACGGACCCCACCGAAGCAGCACGCAACCTCACAAAGTGGCTGTCCGACTGCGTTGACGAACTCACGCCACTAAAGAACCCTCCCAGCAGACCCAGAAGCAAGAAAGCCTCCTGGTTCACCGACGAAATCAAGGACTCCAAGAAAAACTGCTGCACCCTCGAGAAAGCCTGGCTCCTCGACCAGACCACAGACAACTTTGGATATTAAAATACCAGATCTCAACCTAAGAAGACTTGTTTGGATACTCTTTTGAGACATTTTGGGTTTTAGAAACTTGCTGGATGCTGAGATTTCATGGACTGTTCTAGAAAAATACTTACATCACTTGATTTCTAACAATAATATGGTGTGCTCGGGTGTTGTGCATACAGACCACAGACAACATGACCGCCCTCAAACACGCCACCCGCAAGCACCACCAGCTTATCCGCACCACCAAGAAGAAATCACTGAAGGAATGACTGGACAACAACACCCACGACAGCAAGGAACTCTTCAGCATCGTCAAGGAGTTCTCCAACCCCAGCACCGGCAACAACGACATCACTCCTTCACAAGATCTCTGCGACTCTCTCGCCTCGTTCTTCCACCGCAAGATCGCCGACATCCACAACAGCTTCGGCGCACCATCATCACACCCAACCATCAAACCAACGCCCTCCACCACCACCCTCCGCACCTGGACAACGGTGACCACCGAAGACACAGCCCGCACAATGAACACCATCCACTCCGGATCTCCGACCGACCCCTGCCCCCACCATGTCCTCAACAAGGCCAACACCATCATCGCACCCCAACTGCGGGACATCATCAACGCCTCCTTCAACACTGCCACCTTCCCGGAGAGCTGGAAGCACGCCGAGCTCAGCGCCCTACTGGAGAAACTTACAGCAGACCCCACCGACCTCAAGAACTTTCGCCCCATCTCCCTCCTCCCCTTCCCAGCCAAAGTCATCCAGAAGACCATCAACAGACAGCTTGCAGCCTTCCTCGAGACAAACGGATCCCTCGACCCCTCGCAGTCTGGTTTTCGAGTCAACCACAGCACCGAGACCGCCCTCATCGCAGCCACCGACGACATCAGAACCCTGCTCGACAACGGGGACACAGCGGTCCTCATCCTCCTGGACCTCTCTGCAGGGTTCGACCCTGTCTGCCACCGCACCCTAGTTCAACGCCTCAGCAACATCAGTATCCAAGAGAAGGCACTGGAGTGGGTCATCTCATTCCTCACCAGAAGAACTCAGAGAGTCCGCCTCCCCCCGTTTCGTTCCGAGGCCACCGAAGTCATCTGCGGCGTACCGCAAGGATCATCACTCAGCCCCACCCTCTTCAACATCTACATGAAACCTCTTGCAGTCATCGCACGCCAGCACAACCTCAACATCATCTCCTACGCCGATGACACCCAACTGATCCTCTCCCTCACCAGAGTCCCTGCCACCGCCAGAACGAGCCTACACGCCTGAAACTGAACTCAGACAAGACGGAAGTCCTCGTACTGGGACCATCGCCCTCCGCCTGGGACGACTCCTGGTGGCCCCCCACCCTGGGCGCCACCCCCAAGCCTACAAACCACGCACGCAACCTGGGATTCATCCTGGACTCCTCCCTCTCGATGACCAGACAAGTCAACGCCGTCTCCTCAACATGCTTCAACACCCTACGCATGCTCCGCAAGATCTTCCGATGGATCCAAACCGAAACCAGGAAGACGGTCACCCAGGCCCTCGTCACCAGCCGAATGGACTACGGAAACACCCTCTACGCCGGAACCACATCAAAGCTACAGAAAAGACTCCAACGCATCCAGAACGCCTCCGCCCGACTCATCCTGGACATCCCCCGACGCAGCCACATCTCCGGCCACCTTAAGGACCTGCACTGGCTCCCCGTCAGCAAGAGGATCACGCTCAGGCTCCTCACCCACGCACACAAATCTCTCCACGACCTGGGCCCCAAGTACCTCAACAACCGTCTGACCTTCTACGCGCCCACCCGCCAGCTACGTTCGACAAGCCTCGCCCTCGCCGCCGTACCACGCATCCGAAGAGCCACCGCTGGTGGCAGATCCATCTCCTACCTGGCGGCAAAGACATGGAACTCCCTCCCCATCCATCTTCGGCTGACCCAGGACCATCTCGCCTTCAGGAGACAAGACCTGGCTGTTCGAGCAATAGCAGACCCCTTCCCCCAAGCGCCTTGAGACCCTGCCGGGTGAGTAGCGCGCTATACAAAAGACCGCACCAACCAAACAGGAGGAGGCATCGCCATCGTCCATAAGAACACCATCAGAATCACGACCAGCTTCGACGATAACCTTGCAACCGCCGAACAACTCCACTTCCAGATCCACACCGACCCCAGGACCACACTTAGAGGCACCCTCATCTACAGACCACCAGGAACCCGTAAACAATTCAGCGAAGACATCACTGACTTCATCAGCCCACATGCCCTCCCCTCCGAGAACTACATCCTACTGGGAGACTTCAACTTCCACCTAGAAAAGAAAAACGACAGCAACACCACCACCCTTCTGGACAACCTGGCCAATCTCGGAATCAAACAACTTGTTGACACCCCCACCCATGTAGCCGGACATACACTCGACTCTGTCTTCACCTCCTGCAAACACATCTCCTTCGATCATACCACAGCTCTCCACTGGACGGACCACAGCTGTGTTCACTTCAGCTACAAAACTACCACGATTCACAACCCCCCTCCTCGAAGAAACTGGAACAAAATCACCACTGACCAACTCCTCACATCGCTCAACCAAAACCCTCCCGTCCTCTCATCGGACCCAAACGAAGCTGCCACCAAACTCAAACAATGGATCACTCACGGCGTCGACGAATTAGCACCCTTCAAAAAAACCACCAGATCAAACAAGGTAGCAAAAAGGCTCCCTGGTTCAACGATGACCTTAGGAAATCCAAGAAACTATGCCGTACTCTCGAAAAAACATGGAGAAAAAACCCAACCACTGACAGCCTGACCACCTTCAAGCTGCCACCCGCAAACACCACCAACTGATCCGATCCACCAAGAAATCAGCATTCAAGGATTGACTCGACAACAATGCCCATAACAGCAAGGAACTTTTCAACATCGTCAAAGAATTTACCAACCCCACCGCAGCTTCAAACGACATTACTCCCTCTCAAGACCTCTGCGACTCGTTATCCTCTTTCTTCTACAACAAAATCGCCGACATACATAACAGCTTTAAGAACATTTCCAAAGAACAGTCCACTCCACCCACCTCCGAACTCGAACTGCTCTCTAACAACCTTAGCGCCTGGAACCCAATCACCACTGAAGACACCATCCGCCTAATGAACTCCATCCATTCAGGTTCGCCAACCGACCCCTGTCCCCACCACATCTTCAACAAAGCAGACTCCATCATCGCACCCCATCTCAGTGATGTCATCAAGTTCTCCTTCAACTCCGTTACCTTCCCAGAAAGCTGGAAACACGCCGAACTCAGCGCCCTCCTGAAGAAACCCACAGCAGACCCCTCTGAATTTAAGAACTACCGCCCCATTTCCCTCCTCCCATTCCCTGCCAAAGTCATTGAGAAAGCCGTCAATAGCCAGCTCGCCGCCTTCCTTGAATCCAACAACTCCCTCGACTCTTCACAGTCCGGCTTTTGAGCCAAACACAGCCCTGAAACCGCCCTCATTGCAGCTACAGACGACATCCGAACACTACTGGACAATGGAGAAACAGTTGCCCTCATCCTATTCGACCTCTCCGCTGCCTTCGACACAGTCTGTCATAGCACCCCCATACAACGCCTCAGCAATGTCGGAATACAAGGAAAAGCCTTGGACTGGATCATCTCGTTCCTCGCCTGGAGAACCCAGAGAGTCCGACTCCCCCCATTCAAATCAGAGGCCACCGAAGTCATCTGCGGAGTACCACAAGGATCATCACTCAGTCCCACCCTCTTCAACGTTTACATGAGTCCCCTCGCAGCCATCGCGCGACAACACAACCTCAACATCATCTCCTATGCTGACGACACCCAGCTGATCCTCTCCCTAACCAAAGACCCTAACACCGCCAAAACCAATCTTCATGAAGGCATGAAAGAAGTAGCCGAATGGATGAAAAACAGCCGCCTAAAACTTAACTCAGACAAAACGGAAGTTCTCATCCTAGGATCTTCCCCCTCTGCCTGGGACGACTCATGGTGGCCATCGGCCCTGGGCACAGCACCCACACCCACAGACCACGCACGCAACTTAGGCTTCATCCTAGACTTCTCCCTCTCGATGACCAGACAAGTTAACGCCGTCTCATCCTCTTGCTTCAACGTACTTCGTATGCTCAAAAAAATCTTCAGTTGGATCCCCACTGAAACAAGAAAGACGGTCACCCACGCACTGGTCACTAGCCGACTGGACTATGGAAACACCCTCTACGCCGGAACCACGGCCAAATTACAGAAAAAACTCCAACGCATCCAAAATGCATCCGCCAGACTCATATTGGACATCCCTCGCCAAGCTCACATTACCGGCCACCTGAAAGACCTCCACTGGCTTCCCGTCAACAAGAGAATAACGTTCCGTCCCCTCACCCACGCACACAAGGCCCTCTACAAACTAGGTCCCGAATGCCTCAACACACGACTGTCCTTCTACACACCCATCCGCCAACTTAGATCCTCCAATCAAGCGCTCGCCGCAGTTCCGCGCATCCACAGACCCACCATGGGAGGAAGATCCTTCTCCTATCTGGTGGCCAAGACCTGGAATTCTATCCCCACTCACCTCCGTCTCACACAGAACCACATTTCCTTCAGAAAGGAACTTAAAACCTGGCTATTCGATAAATAATGCACCCCCTCCCACAAGCGCCTTGAGACCCTCTGGGTGAGTAATGCGCTATACAAATTCCTGAACTAGAACTATACAAGTGCTATGATTGATTGATTGATTGATTGACTTTGTAGTCAAAAGATATGTGTGCTGCAGATAGCAAAATCCCAGGACTGGGACTCCATTTTTGCTTTATTTTGTAAGCTCTTCTGTAACTGGTGTGTTAGACATATGTACTTTGTAAGCAGGGAATTGGAAAATATATTTTTGGTAAAAGGCATGTTCCTGTATCTCGCGCATGTACAGAGAGTTTCTACACTTTAATAATAGCAGAGACAACCCAATGGCACCAAACATGTCTCATCAAATTACATTTCCAACTGTGCAAACAGTGTACTTTAGAGTTGGAACTCTTTACAACACAAGGGGACATGGTTTAACAGTTTTCAATTGCATGCACTGTCGAATATTAGACGTAATAGTTTCCTTCCAGTATTGCTATATTCTGTACTGTACCCCAACAGTCTCATGTATGACCTAATACATTTCCACAAACCCCTTTCTTTAGAATACACGTGGAAAATAAGAATATAAGTAATTTCCACAAATCAAGACTGCACATATTTTACCGTAGGGGACCAGAACCATTATTTAAACAGGCCAGTGTACTTACCTGATTTTGAATGATGGCCAGTTTTCTTGGCAGAACCTGTCGAGAGTAAATAAAAAGTTTAAAAGTGATACTTCATATTACAAACAAAATACATCCTTCTGTAAGCATTTTCTTAAATGCAACACAAATCGTAGCCCTTGGCCAGAAGGCTGTTTGAGGCCTGAACAATAAACTCTCATGGCCTTGGAATCAATGGATTTAAAGCAACAAACAATGCATTACTTACCTCTGTTAAGGCTAAATCCGGTCAATACTCTAACTGCAAATGTGTTATTTTGTGATTCCTCACCTAGTGAATCTCCCTACGCACTAAACTGGATCCAGAGACTGATGTAATAGATGTGGTGTTCTAGTCGGCGGAGTGCCCGGCTGAACACGTCACGCCCACGTGACCTTAGTTAAATAAATAGGGCCTACGCATGCACGTACGCCAGTTAGGCGACGGCGTGGAAGACGAGAGAAGCAAGCCCCATGGTGTCTGTGTCATTATTTAACTAGCGGAGAGTGTTAGCCCCAGTGCCCCTAACAGTCACCTCCCTCGTGTTGTGTGCACCCCGCACGACATCACAGCTGGCGGCGAGGGTGGGCGTGGCCTCGCTGTGCTGTCACCACGTCTGCCATGGGGCGGCCGCGAGCTCTGCCTTTGGCTCGCGGCGCTCGCGCCCGGCGTGATCCCCGAAGTGCTGCTGGCTCCGTGCAACGGAGCGGACGCATAATTACCGCGGCTGCATCGGCAGCGCGTGAGGCCCCAGGTGAGGCGCGCCGGCTCTCGCAAACGAGGAACTACATCGGCCAAGAATCAGCCCAGACACGTGGCTGTGCGCGAGTGGGGAAGGGGCGGCCCTGTCTTTTGGTTGCCGCGAGTACCCCCCACCGCGTTGGGACTCATTTTCCACAGTTGTGAGGGCAAATAGCAGTGTGCCAGGCTCCACCAGTGCCTCAATTGCCAGGAGACTATCATCAAGCTCCACCCCAGTACCAGGCCATCCAGCTCCACGAGGCCAACAAACAGGGGTGAGCAGCAGGAAAGAGGCCCCCATATTGACTCAGGCACAGGGGTGAAAAGCACGGAAGGTGCCACCAGCAACACATACAGGAGTCACAAACAGGGACATCTCCCCTATCACCCACACGTCTACATTCAGTCTACCATCTTCCCAACAAGCATTGGCCACGCTAAATAACCACGGTCACCGCAAGGAGGGTGTCTCGCCCACGGGGCAGCATATTGGGTCAAGGCGAAGGAACAGCGCTAATCACTGTACATCCAGTCATGCGCCCCGGTTCACGTCATGGCCACGGTACCCCCCATTGAGCCGTTTGTGGTCGAGGGCTCCCCGTCTTCGCTAGCCCCCAAGTGGAAGGACTGGGTGGATCATTTGTTAATCTTCGTCAAGGCCACCAAAGTTCATAAGGACCAAAAAAGGGCCATGATCCTTCACTTAGGAGGGAAGAATGTCCACAATATAGCCAAAACCCTAGTGGAAGCTATCCCGAAGAATCACCACTCGTTAATTAATGCCCTGAACACGCACTTCGAGCCCATGGCTAACCAGGACTACGAAAGATTCATATTTAGGCAGGCGAGACAATTGCCAGAAGAGTCGCTAGACACATATCATGGGTGCCTAAAGAACCTTGCATCCACGTGTGGGTTCGCTGACATTACGGAAGAGATCCGCGGCCAGATCATTCAAGGCTGCTCCTCTGCCAAGCTGAGGGAACGAATCTTAGAAGAATCCGGCAAGTCGTTAGCGGACATCCTAACTTTGGGGCGCACCAAGGAGCTATCAAAGGCCTGAGCTGCGCACATGGAGGCCGCCCTCCAGGCGCCCGTGAAAGCTGAACCAGTCAACAAAGTGACCGTCAAATCCCTGACGAAATGGACCAAGAATGGAACTGGAACAGTCCAGACGGGACAATCAAAGTTGTGCGGCTACTGTGGGGGACTACTACATCCAGCGGCAGAATGTCCTTCAAAAGGAAAATGGTGTTCGGGCAGCAGACGTTTCAACCACTTCGAAAAAGTCTGCCGAGCGAAGAAGTACCGGAAACCACGCCAGGTTGTAAACGCAGTGCCAGAAGGGGACCCGAGCCAAAGCAACATGGATGATGATGAGGAGGAAGAGTGGACGGTGCACAAGGTGCACATGATTGGCACCACCACTCGAAAGGCCAGACGTCTACCTCAGTGAGGCATCCGGGTAGGCACCCAAGGCATCATGGCAGTCGTGGACACCGGAGCGACCATCAATCTGATCGCCTCCGTCCTGCAACAAACTCTAGATCCACCGCCAGTTCTAATTCCGTCTGCAATCAAGGTGTTCACATATGGACAAGATACCCCTTTTAAGATTAGAGGGAAATTTAAGACCTCAATATCACACGGAGACCGGTCCATCAACACCAATGTGTTTGTGTCAGAGGATGGACAGGGCATGCTGCTAGGGTGGAGGGTGGCTGAAGACTTAGGAGTGGTGTCCTTCGCCTTTGGAGTCCATCAGGAATCAATCCAACAGCTGCTGATGGAGTTCGCCGAGGTATTCAAGAGGAGACAACACGGTCAAACCTGCAGCACTGAGACACCGCAGAATAGCATTCCACCTGCGACCATTGGTCGAAGGGGAGCTCAAGAGGCTCAAAAATGCAGGGAATAATAGAGAAGGTGACAGGTCCAACCCCATGGGTTTCGCCAATCGTGGTCACGCGGAAACCCAAGCAACCTGGTGCGGTGAGGATCTGTGTGGATATGCGGCTCCCCAATGCCGCCATCAAGCGAGAACGCCATATAACTCCTACCATCGATGACCTTCTAGGTGAAATGGCGGGTGCAAGTTGGTTTTCCTAGCTGGATTTGCGATCAGGCTACCACCAGTTAGTGTTAGATGAGGGCTTCCGCAATTTCACCACGTTCTCGCCGCATCTAGGGCTCAGGAGATACACCCGCCTGAGTTTTGGAATTTCCAGTGCGGCGGAAGTATTTCAAAATGTAATACAGGAGCTCATTGCAAATATCCAAGTGGTGATCAATGTCAGTGGTGACATCATGATACATGTGAGGACCATACCGGAGCACAACAGCCGTCTGACACAAGTACTACGGAGACTGCGAGATGCGGGACTCACCCTGCATCGGGAAAAGTGTGAATTTTTGAAGCGGAAGATACAGTTCTTTGGATACACGTTTTCTATCGAGGGGGTGAACCCTGATCCAGAGAAGGTGAAGGACATCAAAGAAGCTATACCCCCCACCACCGTCACGGAAGTCCGAAGTTTCCTCGGGATGGTGAATTATTGTGGAAGGTTCATGCGAGACCTGGCCAATTTGACGCTACCACTGAGGGAGCCAAAGCATTTCAAGACATCAAGGAGGCTCTCTCAGAAGCCACCACCCTGGCATTCTTCGATCCAAGGAAGCTGACACTGGTGGTTGTGGATGCTGGTCCCGTGGGACTAGGAGCGGTGCTTATGCAGCCACATCGAGTAGAAGAGGATTGGTCCCCAGTGGCTATCGTCAGCCGGTCCCTTAAGGAAACGGAGCAGAGATACTCCCAGATTGAGAAAGAGGCGATAGCAATACACTAGGGGTGCCGGCACTTTCACATATACGTATATGGAAAACCCTTCGTTGTTGCCACTGACCACAAGCCGCTGGTTGCTTTATTCTCAGGAACCTCCACTAAGCCTCCGCCGCTCATCGAGAAGTGGATGCTGCAGCTCCAAAACTATAATTGCCGGGTGGAATACCAACCTGGGTTTCGCAACCCCGCAGATTATCTTTCACGACACCTGCGAGCAGCAACACCGGAAGAGATGGAAGATGCGGCCGACACAGAAGAATACGTAAGGTGCGTCACCGCCCGGTCCTGTCCGTTGCCCATATCCATGGAACACCTCGCCGAAGTCACCAGGAAAGATGACTCTCTGCAAAGGGCCATAGCGGCCGTACAAAGGGGAAACTGGCACAAAGCCAAAGAGGAATGGAAGATCCTGACTCCGGGGGCGGAACGCATAATGGACAGCTTGTACCATGTGTGAGAGGAGCTGAATGAGGACAACACTGGATGCCTGCTAAGAGGACACTGGCTGGTGATACACTCTTGCCTGACCGGAGAACTTCCCAGACCAGCCCCGATCATGGTGGAACCCAAGCCCAAGTCTCCCTGGGCGTGCGTCAGCCTTGATTTTGGCAGCCTTCCAGATGGCTGTCACACAGTGGTGGCAATTGATGATCACTCCAAATATCCGGAGGTGGAAATCATATCCACAACCAGTGCTACTGAAGTCATTCCGAAATTGGAGAAGATTATGGCAGCGCATGGGCTGATACAAGAACTAGAGACTGATAACGGCCCTCCATTTCAAGGCCAAGAGCTAGCCAACTGCCTAAGGGAACTAGGTATCCGACATCGTCGAATTACCCCAAGATGGGCGCAAGCGAAGGGCAAAGCGGAAAGACTTATGCGGACTCTTAATAAAGTAATTCGGATTGCCTATGACAAGGGTCAATCTATTGAACTGGCCATATTTACATTCCTACGGAACTATCGGCAGACACCCCATACCACCACGGGTGACGATCCAGGACACCTTCTCATGGGCCGGGTGGTCATGGATTCCATACCTCACCATCCGCGGTGGCGACCCGCATGTCCCAATGAGTGTCAGGTTGAATCCAGGCGCCAGAGATCAGATGCGCAAGTCAGCCAACGGAGACAGGCCCAAGTGCCTCAGCTCGCCCAAGGGGACATAGTGTTGCTGAAGAACCAGGTCACCAGTGGAAAGTTCCGGCTCCCCTATGAGCCCGACCCTTGGACCGTAGTCAATGTCAAAGGCACCAGGGTCATTGCCACCAGAGGCAGGGAAACTATAACTCGCAACGTATCTCATTTCAAAAAGCACCAAATGGGTGGGGTCAACGCAACACCCCCTGTGGCGACAGAAGGTTCAGAGTCCCCAGTAAGAGAAAGTGCCAGCCCTCGGAATGTGATGGACATGTCCTTTCCCACTGAGAATCCAGAATCCCCTGATGGGATGCCCAGCTGGAGTGGCAGAGTTCATCTGATAGAGACTTCTAGCTGCAGATTCCATACCTTTGAATTAGATACGCAAGCCATACCATCCCGATTTGGGCTACGGACCAATATCCTCTAATAGGAACTCCTCCAGGCCCAAGCAAGCAAAGTGCCCGTCCCTGCAGACTTGACCGTCCAGGCAGTAGCATTTTGCAAACATCTGATAAGATGCCCACATTGCTGCCTGATAGATGTCTTGCACTGGGATATCCGAGCCAAGGCCGTAGTCTCTGCCTTTCCCCAGGTGAAATGGACCCTTAGTCCCTCAGGGGCTGCTTCTTTGCAAGGGCATAGCGGATCTTACTGCAGAGAATAACCCAGCAAGAGATGGTCCTTTTCTGCACTGCCCTTCCCTTCTTTGCTCCCATATTCCCCACAAAGAGTTGGTTGTCCACCTGGAACTCTTTAGTGAGATCAAGTTAGAACGACAACACTCTTTTTGGGTCCAGTGCGCAGAGGCGCTCCTCTTACTTAGAGGGATGCGGGGAGTAAAGAAGGTGGGCAACTTGATGGACAGACCTAGATGGAAAAGGGCCACAACTTTCAGTAAAAGAATGCCAGGGTGCAAAGCACCACTTTGTCTGGAAAGGACATAAGAAAAGGAGGAGAGCAATATAACGCCTGCAGTTCACTCATCCTCTGGGCCGATGTAATCACCACCAAGAAGGCTGTTTTGATAGTCAACAGCCGGAGGGGACAATTGTGTAAAGGCTCAAAGGGAGCGCACATCAGATAGGTGGTGACCAATTTAAGGTCTTACTGCGGAATAACATAGGACGTAGATGGATAAAGGTGAGCAAGCCCTTTCAGAAATCTATGTGTCTCGATCCTTTTCCGGCAATTTATTTATTTATTTATTTATTAATAACATTTATAAAGCGCTAACAAAGGCCCGAGGGCGTCTTGGCGCTAAAGTATCTGCAGTAATTAACCCAAGAGGGAAGAGCAGTGTTTACTGATTAAAAGGCTGTATTTATTGATTAAAAAGCCAGGTCTTAAGTTGTTTATGGAAGGACCATAGCGAAGGGCTTGTTTTAATCGAGTGAGGCAGAGAGTTCCAGAGCTTGGGTGCTGACACCAGGAATCTTCTGTCACCCCATGCGACAGATTTGGTCCGAGGAATCACAAGGTCATTTAGGCTGGAGGAGCGTACGGTTCTGAACGGACAGTAGGGGGTGAGATTTTGGGCAAGGAAAGCTGGTCCCAGTTTATGCAAAGCCTTATAGACTATACAGAGGGATTTAAATTTTATCCTATTTCTGATAGGTAGCCAATGTAAGTCTCTGATGGTATTCGAGGCAGATTGATATTTGGGAAGTCTTCCCAGTAGCCTAGCAGCAGAGTTTTGAACCATTTGCATTTTGTTCAGAACTCCTTCTTGAGCATTTAGGAATAGGGCGTTACAATTCTCCCTGCATATGCAATGTCCTTCCCACTAACCTTTGATGCAATCCTTCCTATTCTAGCTTCAAAAAAGAACTCAAACTACATCTCCTCAATCAATACTGGGGACCCTAACCCCTATCTGCTCCCCTACACCGACCACTTCTGTCCGACCGCAGATGCTTCCGCCCCCTCGCGACAAGCGCTACCTTCCTCTCATCACATCCCCTCCCTGTCTACCACCCTCGCATTCCCTTGCACCCCCCATCCGTCGTCAACCCTCAGCCCTCATCATCCCTCTCCAACCCCTTCCACTTACTTCCCTGTCCTCCCTTTTCTTATCAAACTAACTGACCACTATCTTCCCTTTCCTGACTGCCCCATTTTCCCAGCGCTCTTCTTAATCTTGTGCCTTATGTAATTATAATTATCACTTTCTCCACAGTATGGTGTTTTTTGTCTTCACATATTTATCTTCCTGAAGTCCCCCATATGTTGACTTATATGTTGTGTATATACTATACTGTTATGTTTTGGGGTCCGTTTTTTTGACCGTCTGGTTCACAAAATGTAAAGCGCTCTGATGCCCCCAGGTCAAGCCAGGGCTATATAAAACCACTAAAATAAAATAAATATGTGCAATTGGAGATTTGAAGAGAGAGGTTTGGTCTGGCAGCTGCAAAAAATGAGTCAGAGCAGAAGGGTAACCCTTGGGAGTTGCCAAAGCAGAGCCCTGTTGGGCAAGGGTCAGAATGAACAGAAGGGCAGTAGAAAGAGGGTCAATAGACCTTTCTGTACAGTATTATACAAATTTCTGCCAACAGCAGGTGTATACCATCTCAGTGGAGGGGGACCTGCTCGCCAGTATAACATTACAGACTTCAGGAGGAAGGTCAGAAGCTATCAACTGTCACAGGGCAAACTCCACACATGCAGGTGCAGAGTTGACAGGTTCTGGTGGAGAACCCTCCCCTGCTGCTGCAACAGAAGATCCTCCTGAAGGGGCAGCCCATCTGGAGGATCAATGCTCATTCTAAGAAGCTCTGTATACCAGACTCACCTTGCCCAGTCCGGAATCAAAGGATGACTTGGCCCAGTCTCTCCTGATCTTCTTCAGAACCCTGGGCAGGGGTGGTATGGACAGAAAGACATACAGCAGGCCTGAGCTCAACTCAAAACAAAAGGGGTCGCTGAGCGATAGACGCCTTGGAAACTCCAGCACGCAGTACTGCTGAAACTGTGGAGTGGTGTGGCTCACTGGTTAGAGGCGGCAGACCCGAAAGCAGAGAACGGCCCGGGACCAGGGTTCAATTCCCGACACGGCAGGGTCGTGGACCAGGGTCAGCGGACTCCATAATTCTCGCCTCGGTGCCTACTCTAACCAGGGATCACACTCGGCAACTCTGGGCATTAGCTTGCCTCATCTCCACAACGGCCCCCCACATTCGCCGGGGATGCCTGGTTTCACCTTGGAGATACCCAGTAGGGACCATCTCACAGGGATAGCCTGGACGGGTTCCCCAGTGGTCTACAGCGCCACGACGCCTCAGGGCAGCAGTGCGCTTTACAAGACCACATACATTACATTACATTACATTACTGTGCGTTCTCTTTATAGGTGACCAAATCTAACAAAGATTCTCCCCACTTCTGAAAGAGACCTTGGGCCACCGCCGACTAGAGATGTAATTCGTGATCCGCTAGGCATCAATGGCTGAGATCATCCGCTTTGGCATTCAAAGAACTTGCCAGGTGTTGAACCACCAAGGTTATGCCATGCTGTTCCAGCCATGTCCAGAGGAACAAGTTACTTACCTTCGGTAACGCTTTTTCTGGTAGATACTATATCTGCCTGTGGATTCCTCACCTTGTGAATATCCCCCTTGCGTCAGCAACGTTCGGAAATTTTCTTCGTAGCACGCCGTCGTGGGCGACGTCACAGGAGCACGGCATCGCGCGCGACTCCGTCTGACGTCACCGACTCCATATTAGGCCCACGCCGGCGTGATGACGTCAGTTCCGCCCTTTTTTCCGTGCCTTCGAGGCACACGGACGGACCAACGATAGCAAATATGCAAATATACAATGTACACAGTACAAATAGAACCAAATCAATACAACAGTATTATAATCATATATACAAAAAGACCAGGTATAGCAGAGTAGACAAACGGGGAGGCGGGTGGGTCAGTGAGGAATCCACAGGCAGATATAGTATCTACCAGAAAAAGCGTTACCGAAGGTAAGTAACTTGTTCTTCTGATAGATACATCTGCCGTGTGGATTCCTCACCTTGTGAATAGATTCCCACAGCAGTCCCCACTCCCGGAGGAGGGTGTCTACTCTGCTACACCAGGAAGTCTTGGAGGACAGAACGCGCGAAGTGGCCATCCCTCCTCACCTCGGTATCTAAGCAGTAATGCTTCGCGAAAGTGTGGAGGGAGGCCCAAGTCGCGGCCCTGCAAATATCCTCAACAGGCACACCCCTAGACAAAGCAGATGTTGCAGACTTTGCTCTAGTTGAATGAGCTCTAATACCCTCAGGAGGGTCCTTACCCGCAAGGGAGTAGCAGATCTTGATGCACAGGATTATCCATCTGGAAAGAGTGCGCTTGTGCACCGCTCTGCCCTTCTTGCAGCCAGCAAAGCCAACAAACAGCTGGTCGTCCATCCGGAAGTCCTTAGTCCTGTCCAGATAGAAGGACACCGCCCGCTTAGGGTCCAGGCGATGCAGTCTCTCTTCCTCCTTAGACGGGTGAGGGGGAGGATAGAAGGTAGGAAGGGTAATGGACTGCCCAAGATGGAAAGGAGTCACCACCTTAGGCAGAAAAGCAGCCCTGGTCCTAAGAACCATCCTTTCTGCATGAATGGTCAGGAACGGGGGTTTGGAACTTAGAGCTTGAAGCTCACTTACCCTCCTTGCCGAGGTGATTGCAACGAGGAAAATAGTTTTAAAAGAGAGAAGCCTCAATGGACACTTGTGCAAGGGTTCGAAGGGAGAACCCATTAAAAAGGTCAGCACAAGATTCAAATCCCACTGAGGAATAATAAAAGGGGTAGGAGGAAACATATTCACAAGACCCCTCAAGAATCTCACAACCACCGGAGACTTAAAGAGAGAAGGCTGATCCGGCAAACATAGAAACGCCGATAAGGCCGAAAGATAGCCCTTGACCGTGGACACAGCCAAACCTTGCCGCGCCAGATAAAGGGCAAACTGTAAAATATTAGACAAATGAGCCCTCAAAGGGTCAATATCCCTCTCCCTGCACCAAGAAACAAATTTTGTCCACCTATAGGAGTAAATGGACTTAGTGGTGTCACGCCTGGCAGAGAGAATGACATCCACCACCTCGTGTGGGAGAGAAAAAGAACTCAAGTTGCCCCGTTCAATCTCCAGGCATGAAGGTGTAATGTCTGGAGGTGGGGGTGTAGAACCTGCCCCTCCAACTGAGAGAGGAGGTCTGCCCTGTGAGGGAGACGGAGCGGCTGGTGAGAGGATAGGTGGAGTAGGTCCGAATACCACACCCTTCTCGGCCAATCCGGGGCGACCAAAATGACTTGGGCCCGGTCTTGACGAATCTTCCTCAGAACCCGAGGAATCAAAGGTATGGGGGGAAACGCGTAAAGGAGTCGACCTCCCCAACTCAACTGAAACGCGTCCCCCAATGCTCCTTGCATCGGATACTGGAGACTGCAGAATGAAGGGCAGTGAGCATTCTCGCGAGTGGCGAAAAGATCCACCCGAGGAGTCCCCCACATCCGAAAGATGTTGCGAACAACCTCCGGGTGAAGCCTCCACTCGTGGTCGGCAGAAAACTGCCGACTGAGACTGTCCGCACGCACGTTCAGAACCCCGGCCAGATGATTTGCCACCAGACAAATCTGATGGTCCTGAACCCAGGACCAGAGACGCAGAGCCTCTCTGCAGAGACACTGCGACCCTACTCCTCCCTGCTTGTTGATGTACCACATCGCAGTCGTGTTGTCCGTTAGGACCTGGACCGAACGACCGCGAAGGGAAGGGAGGAAGGCCTTGAGCGCCAAACGTATCGCCCTCAATTCCAGAAGGTTGATGTGAAACAACCTTTCTTCCGGAGACCAAAGACCCTTGACCTCCAGGTCTCCCAGATGAGCACCCCACCCGAGAGTGGATGCATCCGATATCACTGTGGCCACTGATGGAGGTAGCTGAAAAGGCTTTCCCTGTGACAGATTGCCTTCCACGCCCCACCAGGACAGGTCCGCTGCAGTTTCTCTGGAGATCCTCACAGACTCCCTGAGATCTCCGTTGTGCTGATACCACTGCCTGCGGAGGCACCACTGGAGCGCCCTCATGTGCCAGCGTGCATGACTGACCAACAGAATGCAAGAAGCCATCAGACCGAGCAGACGAAGGACCTTCAGGACTGGAACGACCGCTCCAGGGTAAAACAAAGGAATCATTTCCTGTATGTCGCGAATCCTTTGAGGTGGAGGGAATGCACGACATACAGAAGTGTCCAGTACTGCACCTATGAACAGGTTGCGCTGGGAGGGCACCAGGTGAGATTTGGGTACGTTTATCGAAAAACCCAACCTGTGTAACAACTGAGTTGTCTCCTGCAGATGATGGAGCACCATCTCCGGCGACTCCGCTTTGATCAGCCAGTCGTCTAGATAAGGGAATACAGGAATCCCTGACCTCCTGAGATGCGCCGCCACCACTGCCATCACCTTGGTGAAAACTCGAGGCGCAGTAGTAAGTCCAAACGGGAGGACCGCAAACTGATAGTGCTGCGATCCCACCGTAAAACGGAGATACTTCCTGTGCGACTTCAGGATTGGGATGTGAAAATACGCATCCTGCAAGTCGATCGACACCATCCAGTCTTCTTCCATCAGCGCCAGAAGAACCTGAGCAAGGGTGAGCATTTTGAACTTCTCCTGTTTGAGATAGAGGTTCAAAACCCTGAGATCCAGGATAGGCCGAAGCCTGCCATCCTTCTTGGGAATCAAGAAATACCGGGAGTAGCACCCTTGACCCCTCTCCTGCTCTGGAACCACCTCTATCGCTCCCTTTCGAAACAGAGCCAGGACTTCCGGGGGCGCACCAAAATGAGAGTCCAAAAAAATAAGTAGAGAAATGTTCTTTATTTATCTTTGTTCAGCAAAGAAAGGGCACATCAATAAAATATATGGTGAAATCAGCCAACGCGTTTCACTCCCTACCAAGGAGTTTCTTCAGGGCGCTGTGAATATTTTCAGTAAGTTGTCCTTAGTAGGATCCCTCTCTGACCACACTGATATTTTCTCGGTCGGTATTCCAGCCTATTTCTTTAAAAAAAACTTTTGGAGTATCTATCTTCCCTTCTCTTTCCTTGTTGTAGTGGACTTTGTAGGTCTTGTCCAAAAAAGTAGTTCTGGTACTTCAAAGGGTAACCCGTCCCTGGTTGTGTTTGTTCTAGGTGGGTAGAGTGCTGTAAAGACCGTCGTCAGTTTCGGCGTCTCGGCATGGCTTACTGAAAATATTCACAGCGCCCTGAAGAAACTCCTTGGTAGGGAGTGAAACGCGTTGGCTGATTTCACCATATATTTTATTGATGTGCCCTTTCTTTGCTGAACAAAGATAAATAAAGAACATTTCTCTACTTATTTTTTTGGACTCTCATTTTGGTGCGCCCCCATGAGTATCTAAACTGTTTAACTGATCTGGAGAGCACAGCGACGCCAAACAGCAGCTGGTGTCGGGGTTGGCAGCACAATATCAAATTGACTTGATTATAGACTTATTGGCACTGGAGGTTATGTGCGGCACTTTTTAAGGTCCGCTGCTGTTTTTTCGCACAAGAGCCAGGACTTCCTCCTGCAGGAGAAGCAGGTGGTCCTCCGAGCAATAACCTTGGCAAGGAGGGT
Source organism: Lissotriton vulgaris (assembly GCF_964263255.1). Taxonomy (NCBI): domain Eukaryota; kingdom Metazoa; phylum Chordata; class Amphibia; order Caudata; family Salamandridae; genus Lissotriton; species Lissotriton vulgaris. The sequence continues at coordinate 2,022,786,397 of NC_141691.1, read as the reverse complement.
AATTGGGAGGGAACTCCTGAAAAGGAAGTGCATACCCATTCTCTACGAGATTGAGAACCCAAAGATCTGATGTAACTGATTCCCAATCTCATAGAAAGTGAGTAAGCCGACCCCCTACTGGCCCTACATGATCCAGAATGGTGGATCTAGGGCTGCTTTGCTGATGCGGGTGGGGGTTGGGCATTATTGGAGGAAGTGGAGGAAGAGGAGACCTGACGTCCACGACCACGACCCCTCTGTCTACCTCTATAGGACTTATATAGAGGGTTCTGCTGCTGCTGCTGTTGTTGGCCCTGCTTGAAGGGACGAAAAGAAGATTTTCCAAAACCCTTGAATTTTCTGGCTGCAGACCCTCTCATCTGCAGACCCAACGATCTCGCAGTGGCACGGCTGTCTTTAAACCTTTCCAAGGCCACATCTGACTTCTTACCAAAAAGGCCAGATCCTTCAAAGGGTAAGTCCAACAAAGTAGATTGTACATCCGCTGAGAAATCAGATGACTTTAACCATGCGGCTCTCCTAGTTGCAATGGATGAGCCCATAATTCTGGCAACTGAATCCACAGTGTCCATGCCGCTTTGGATGACCATGCGGGCCGCAGCCTGAGTGTCAGAGATGACTTCATTAAAGTTTTTTCTATCCTCCTCAGGAAGTTTTGGTGACAACTGCTTCACTGAGTCCATCAGCGCGTGCACATATCTACCTAGAAGGCAAGTGGCATTTGACGACTTTAGAGCCATGCTCCCAGAAGAGAAAGTCTTCTTCGCAGCCTGATCCACTTTTTTAGACTCTTTGTCAGCAGGCACTTGAGGGAAGGAGCCTGCCGCCCTATTAGAACAAGCCGCCTGAACCACAAGACTTTCCGGAGACGGATGCGTAGAAAGAAATGCAGGGTCATCAGGAGCCACCCTATAGCGCCTTGCAATAACCCTTGAAACTGCAGGAGCAGACAACGGCCTCTTCCAAATTTCCTTAATTGGATCTGACAAGGCATCAGTAAACGGCAAAGTTGGCTCCACAATTGAGGATGGAGAATGCAGGACTTACGTGAGAATGTTGGGCTTGTACTCCACCGTGGGCAGCTTTAAGTTAAGAAGCTCAGCAGCCTTCCTAATAACCACGTGATAAGGAGCCACGTCCCTTGATGGTGCATCAGAAGTCGAAGGCAGACCCCACTCGGGAGAGAGTTCCAGACCACTAGCATCCCGAAGCTCTTCGAAGTCATCACCATGATCAGGAAGCTCGCCTTCCTCCACATCTGAACTCTCATCATCCTTTTGCTCGAGAAGACGCTGAGCTCTTCGCCTCGACCACTCCATTCGAATCGAAGTCGACGGATCCGGTAACGACTCCGACGGAGCCGGTTCCGACGTCGCTCGAGGAACCGAAGCAGGAGGACGAGAGTCAAGAACAGGTGTGGCACCTCGATCTCGACTGCGAGGTCGATCCGGAGTCGGCGAAGCCGCATGCGGAGTCGAGGACCTCGGTGGAGCCGTACCGAGCCAAGGTGAAACAGGCGCCGGCATGAAAGGCATAAATGGAGCAGGGGCATACGACTGAGGAATACCCAGGTTGTACGATAACGGACCCATGGGGCCACCAGGCGCTCCAGCGGGGTACATCGCCCTAGAATAAACTCCAAACATCGCATTGAGAAAATGCGAGGGATCCTGCCCAGGACCAGGGAAGGAAGGGTACGGACCTACCGGATGTTGCAATGGAGGCCGACCCGACACATCCTCACCCTGACCTTCTGGATTCACAGGAGTCTCCGCCGAAGCCGGTTCTTGAGCCACCTCCTCTTCTTCATGCTCCGAGGAAACCGGCTCCGGGTCCGGCTCCGGCTCCGGCGCCGGAGAACCCACTCTTGACAAAGCAGGTGAAGGAGAGACAAAGTCCTTACGGTGTTTGTGAGACTTTCTCTTCGAGTCAGAGGAATCCTTCCCCGAATGATGTCTCGAACTGTGCTTCCTCCTCTTATGTTTTCTCCTCGAAGAGCTCGAAGCATGCCCGGAAGCCGACTTAGATCTAGACCTAGACCTTTCTCTGGACTTCGACTTCGCCTTGGACCTCGAGTCGTCTCCAGACCTCGAACCCGCTCTGGACCTCGACGTCGATCTCGACCTCGACCGAGACCTTTGCTTCGACTTCGATCTCCGTGACGTAGATCTCGAAAGTCGCCCAGAGTCCTTTTTCACCTTCGCCAAGAGCAACTTTGCTTCATGCTCCCGAAGCGCCTTCGGATTCATCTTGAAACAGGACTCGCAGTTCTTGACGTCGTGGCCCGATCCAAGACACCACAAACAATCCTTATGCGGGTCCGTGATAGACATCATGCGGGCACAAGACCTACATGGCTTAAAGCCTGTTTTCCTCGACGACATCTCCGGAGAAGAACAAAGTCGCAAGAGAGAAACAGTGACAAATATTAGTCAGAAAGATACTAGGGATCGCTGAAGATCCCGAAAACCGTTAGCGTCGGAGACGCGGAAAAAAGGGAACAGACGTCATCACGCCGGCCTGGGCTTAATATGGAGTCGGTGACGTCAGACGGAGTCGCGCGCGATGCCGTGCTCCTGTGACGTCGCCCACGACGGCGTGCTACGAAGAAAATTTCCGAACGTTGCTGACGCAAGGGGGATATTCACAAGGTGAGGAATCCACACGGCAGATGTATCTATCAGAAACACATGGCCTCTCGACAAAGGGACCACTACCTGACCCCGCCTTGCTTGTTTAAGTACCAGATGGCAGCGTTGTTGTCCTTGAAAAACTGCACTAGCTTCTCCTTGACAGCGGGACGAAATGCTTTCAATGCCAATCGAATTGTTTGAAGCTCCATCTAATTTACGTGGAGCCCCAACTCTGCCAGAGACCAGTGTCCCCTGATTTCCACATCTCCCAGATGACCGCCTGATCTCAGAAGTGGTGCATCTGTCACAGCTGTGAAATCACGTTGGGGAAAGGAGAGGGGTCTGCCATTGACCCAATCGCGGTTCGTCAACCACCACTGTAGTTTCTTCGGAGATCTGCACCATGTCGGTGTGATTTCCCCGCTCTTTTGCCCATTGGAACTTCAGGCCTCACACCAGAGCCCACATACGCCACCTGAAAAGACATGCTTCGCCATGAGGCCATCAGTCTCAGAATCAGTCTCTCTGAAATCCAGGAGAGAGGCCAAAAGATCTATATTATAGACTGAATATTCTGGACTCACTCTTCGGGAGGATAGGCCCGAAACTGCACTGTGTCCAGAACTGCTCCATTAAAGGGAGCGTCTGAGAAGGAGGTTGGTGTGACTTTGGTATGTTTATAGAGAACCCCATCGAATGCAGGATATTTTGCTGTAGTCTGAAGGTGGGAGACCACTGCCTGGGGCGAAGACGCCTTCAACAGCCAATCATCGAGGTAGGGGAAGACTAACACCCCTAACCTGCACAGATGAGCTGCAACCACCACCACCACCTTGATGAACACCCGAGGGGCACTGGAAAGGCAGAAGGGAAGCACCGTAAACTAAAAGTGCTGACAGAATGGGGATGTGAAAATATGCATCCTGTAAGTCCAACGCTACCCTCCGGTCGAACAAGAACAACTCCTTAGCACATGTATATCACAATACAGTTATGTTTAGGCGTTGCCACCCCTTTGACACAATCACAGTACGTAGTTCTTGGTAAGTACACGTATTATATTTATTCTTGAAATCTGGAAGTTCTCCACACAGCCGACACGTGTTTCGTCGTGAATGGGAGTATAACCCAACGACTTTTTCATAATAATTCCAACCCGCATAGGGGTTCTATGGGGGTCCTCCGTTATAATATCCAATTTATCCCGTCCAAATGACTCCACTTCGCACTTTGTTTAAGTTGGCTTTCGCCCATAGCGTTAAAGTCATTCGGTGCCCCCGTTTGTAATCGGCGTGTATGCTCGATTCCATCCGCTCGCCTTGGTGAAGGGCAGACAAGATATGGGCAAAAGTAAACATCTTGAATTTCTCCTTCTTTAGGAAGAGATTGACGGTCCGAAGAGCTCAAATGGCTCAAAGCCCCTTTTTTGGGTCTCGCCTAGGCAGCACATGTGCTGTCTCATCGAGAGATGCTGTATACCGTAGAGTGGGGAAGCTCCGCCCACTTTCCACTTATCTTGTTGATTGGCTGAGTTGCTAAATGCTGCAATCTAATTGGTTTTCCTCAATTTAATCCTGCTTCCTGATGGCCATGTTGTCATTTTTCTCCTTCCATAGCTATCAGTCCCTTTACTTTTAAAACTGTTTTGTTCCCCTGCCTCCCCCGTTTCCTCCTGCAGTCTGTCACTTCGCTGCCCACCACAACCCCCCCACCCGCTCCTGTTCCTGTCTTCTTGAACGACCGCAGTTTTTTTTACAATGCAACAGGTCTCGCGTAAATACAAGTCCTCTTGCATTTGTAAATGCTTTTTTCCTTCCGATTGGCTGGCTGCATTCGCACTCTATTTTGCCTGACCTAAAATCTTGCATGCGTGCAATGCTAAACATCTTATGCATGCACGCCAAAAGTCTGCCTCTTGTCCTTTTTCCCCCCTCCTCAATCACTGGTTCCGCACAGCACCGGCTTTCAAAGGAACGAGGAGCGACTCATTGTACGAGGCTTGCCCGTTGTTTTTTTTTTTAATGCACATATTAAATAATGGCGGCCGCAGGTCTTGTTTCCTCTGCCACCCGGTCTCAACTTCACAAATGAGCTAGACAGATTGGCGTTGCCACTGCTTCTTAGGTCGAGCCTATACCATTCCGCAAGGAATGGATAGGATTGAATTTTAGTGTGCAAAATATGTTATGTTATGTTATTTATACTTTTGTATAGCGCAACGGTTACTCAAGAAGAGTGTCCCGGCGCTTTGGGTAAGGAGAACTTATTCACAATAACATAGCACATTAAAAACAACAGAAAGCACATGAGACAGAGGAGGGAACTGCTAACAGGACTATTGAGAGAACAACCAGGTCTTAAGACCTCTCCTAAACTCAAGCAGACTTGAGGCCCCCCTAAGAGGGAGCGGGAGCGAATTCCACATCTGTGGGGCCAGCAGGCTGAAGGAGCGGCCTCCCAGGCGCGCTCTCTTAACACGAGGAACAGCCGCCAAGAGCAAGGATTCGGATCTCAGAGAACGAGCAGGATGATAAAAAGCCAGTCTCTTTTGAAGATACCTTGCTCCCACCGCATGGAGAGCCTTGTATGCCAGAGTCAAAGCCTTGAAGGCGATCCGTTTGCGGATGGGTAGCCAGTGCAGGGTCGATAACAGGCCCGAAGCACTGGCACGTCTATTTAGACCAAAAATGGCCCTGGCAGCTGCGTTCTGCGCAACTTGAAGACGCTGCAACAGGTACTCTGGTAGGCCCAGGTAAAGAATGTTGGCATAATCCAACCTGGAACCTATCAGGGCCTGTACAGTCAGCTGCCTGTGCTCCACCGACAGAAAAGGCAGAAACCTCCGCAACATCTTCAATAGGCCGAAGCAGGTGCCGGTCACTCCAAGGATCTGGGCTTTCATCGTCAGCCCCTTGTCCATCTTAACCCCCAAGTTTTTGGCCATGGGGGAAGAACCGGACGGAGGGAACATATCGATGGGCCACCAGGCCTGCCAGCTCGGCTCCGTATCGCACCCGAAAAAGAGTACCTCAGATTTATCGGAATTGCACTTGATGCTGTTCAGTTGGAACCATGTGAACACCGCCCCAAGGCAATTCCGGATACTCTCCCCGTCAAAGTCAGCCCCTCTCTCACAAGAAAAGAGGAGCTGGGTGTCGTCGGCATACGACACGATCCGGGTGCCAAACGACTCAACCACCGCCGCCAAGGGGGTCATGAAGATGTTAAAAAGGGTAGGGCTCAATATAGAGCCCTGAGGGACCCCAACTCCCAAAGGCGGCATGGCGGCGGTGTCAGGCGGCGTCCAGATCGTTTGCCGGCGGCCAGCTAGGAAGGACGAAAACCAGCTGAGCACCGTCCCCCTAAGACCAATCTCATAGAGTCTAGCGAGAAGGCCATCATGGGGGACGGTGTCGAAAGCCGCCGACAAGTCCAACAACACCAGCATGACTTTGCCCCCGGTATCCAACACCCCCTTGATAGTTTCAGAAACCTCAAGGAGCGCGGTCTCGGTGCTACGATTAGAACGGAAGCCCGACTGGGAGTCATGTAGGATCTCATGGGTCTCCAAAAAATTGGAGAGCACCGACTGAACATGTTTCTCCAAGATCTTAACGAGGGCCGGCAACAAGGAGATCGGCCTATAGTTGGCAGGAACCTTCGGGTCGAGACCCGGTTTCTTAAGCAGCGGGATGACCATTGCCTGCTTCCAGACTGGCGGGACCACTCCCTGCCTCAACGAGCGATTCAGAAGAGGGTTCGCCAGTGGATTGATCACTTCCGCCAGCTTACCCAGAAGCTTGGCTGGGCAGGGGTCAAGTGGAGACCCAGATTTCAGGTTGCCCATAAGCGCTAGGGAAGCTGCGGCTGGTAAAGATGGAAACTCAGCTAATGTGACGCCCTGCGCGGCCGGATGGAACAAACTGGCCTCAGGTATCACCGGCGTAACAGGTACCCCAGATGGAAAAGAGTCCTGTATGAGTTTTATTTTGCTGGTGAAAAAACACGCAATGTCTGCCGCCCAAGAATCTGAAGGCACCTCTTCCGGTGACGTGGTCCGAGGAGATATAAATTCTCTGACTATGGTAAAAATCTCCCTGCTGGAATTGGAGGCTGCCTCAATTCTCCCCGCCAGATAGGCCTTTTTTTCAAGGCGGATGTCCCGGTGGTAGGCCTTAACCACAGCCTTGTAGGCCACCCTGTCCATGTTATCATAGTGTGCCCGCCAGGCCCTTTCGGCCACCTTGCACTGCTGCCGCTTCGATGTCAGTCGGGGGGGCAGCACCGGGGCCAGGTCGTTGAGCCTATCAGAAAGCCATGCTTGCAGGGACTCCACATCTGCCTCCAGGTCACCAGAGAGAAGGCAGGGATGATCCAAAGCAGCCTGCGCCAGCATCTCAGGGGTCACTCTGTTAAATGCTCTGAACGCGCAACCCCGCTGCTGCGGGGCAGAAGAGGCCGGTCTGGCGGTGCCAGTGATAACAAATTTGGCAAGCCAATGATCCGACCACAGAACCGGGAGGGTCTCTTTCATCACCAAAGGCGATGAAGAGAAGACCTGGTCAAGAGTATGTCCCTTGACGTGAGTCGGCCCCTGCAGATAAGGGATGAGACCCAGCGGGATCATGGCCTCGGAAAGCTTCATAGCAGCGGGGTCAGACGGATCATCCATCCGAACGTTGAAATCACCCGCGACTATACAGTGTTCTGCTCTCAGGGCCAGTCCCAGCAGCACTGAGTCAAGGTCAGAGAAGAACGTTCCAGGCGGGCCCGGAGGTCGATAGACCAACAGCCCCTTCACTGATTGGTGCGGCGCAAGCGTGATGGAAAAAGCAAGCGACTCCGAGCCACGGATGTCCTCCGTCGGCAAGACGGTACACAACGTGCCCTTCTTCACCTATAAGTTCTCATACCATCGGCGGACCATAAGCGGATTTCATACAGTTCACGTGGGTCACTTGGACACAAGCACGCGTATTTCCCCACATCAAAGCCATCAGCCTCCCTCCCACAGGCTTCCCCAGCGTGCGCAGTGAGCGCTGGCCTCACTTCTCCTCCCCCTAATTGCTTTTTTCTTCACGGCCGCCAGGCCGTGAGCTACATCAAAGGATTCGTCTCCACGCCCCCTGCTTCACGGACGCTTCTCAGCCCACCAGCCTGCCCAATACTTGGTTTTTTTTTTGCCGCACGGCGCCAATGCTTGTTTATTTTGCTGCGCGGCGCCAATGCTTGTTTACAGTGCGACGGTTTTCTTGTTTAAGCTGTGTTTGTTCTGAGCACTCGGCACTTGTTCGCCGGTGCGGAGATGTCACTGCATTATGTCTGCAGGGCATGCTATTACTTCCAAGCGGCTATTGATTCCTGTTCGGTACATCACACAATTGTTTTGTTGGCGTTGACTAGATACACATTAAAACTACGCTGGTGCAGTGCTGCTGTTAAGCCTACAACAGGTCGATCCTGTTTCCCTGATCCATCCTTAGCAAATCTAGTCTCCACCCTCAGTAGCTTCTCATTAGGTAAAGTTATCGCTTGTGTGTGTTTGGGGTGAGGGGCTTTTAGCCATGTGTGTGTTTTGGCTGAGGGAGGGGACAAACATCCTGGGATCGTTTACATTGCGACCAACATCCGTATACTAATTTGTCAATGATTTCTACTGTCACTGGAGAACAGTCACCGGCACTGATAGCTTTGAGATGCAGTCTATGTATATGCACAAGTCCCATGCGCACTTCAGTATACATACATACAATGACTGCCATTTTCACTTGGGCGCGCGCGCACAGACTCCATCCCTCTTGATCAGACACGTTATACGCCAGAGCTCATAGCCAATACAGATCGGTTTATCAAGATGCACCATTCGCAGACAATGTCGCACAAACCCTCTTTATCAAGCAAAGAATACACAAGCGGACATTGTATTGAGTATTTACTACTAGTGTTCTGCGGAATTCAAAGTCAGCAATGCCCCAAAAGGTTACTCCCTTCCATTTTTTTTCTACATGGAAGACTTCGCATCTGACTAAATAAATCTCTTGGTGCCTGCTGCCCTTACGTAAGCAGGAAACTCCTGATTAAAATTATAGCTAGCCCCAATGCTGATCTGACTACTCGTGCCCAGTGTCTGCTAAGCCTTTGTACTGTGTGGATTCCACATGCAATACATTTTCAGAACCCAGCGATTCATCCAATCATTTATTCACTGGATCTGTGCCTTTGACCCTGCACAGTAATCTGGTGTTTGGCTTTGTGCTATACAAATACCACGCACACGCATTGAGCTGTTTGCTAATCTCAAGTAAATTATTTTTATTCTACTTTGAGGGACGTAAAAGCGAAACTGCATGATATCTGGCTATTACCTCTGTGAAAATGCCCTCATTGTTTAAATAAAAAAATAAAAGATTGCTCGACTAGAAATGGTTTTTTATTTTGCTGTTAAAAGTAAGATTTGAAAAAAAAAACGAAAAACGCAAGAGCAACTATTATTTTGCTGCGGCGCCAATGCTTGTTTTTAATATTACTGAGGCTTTTTAAAGCGTGTTCCAGCTCTCCTTCAGCGCCTCCTCTCCGCCCCCTTCCCTGCTGCTATTTTACACCAGGTTTTCACTCTGCCTTCAATTAGGGCTTTGTTTCCTTCTCTTTAGACAGCTTCTCACAGCTTTGATGTTCTCAGTGGGCTGTGTCTCGACATTTGGCTAACTTCAGCTTGTCTTGTTTGTAAAGCAATCCTTCTTAACCATTTGTTTGCAGGATACACGTAATTGGCTGTAATAAGCAAACCTTAGCAAGCATATCAGAAGGAATTATTTTGAGGGAGAAATTCCTTTTAACAATTATTTATAATAAGAGCAGATTAGAACTGCAGGTTTGTATCTCACATCCTTGGAAAAAAAATATCTTCTAATGTATGGGACTTTTTAAGAATCTGCTTTGGGGAGGGCCAGAGCTTCAACAACGTAGGTGCAGAATACAGAACCAGTTGTACAGCACCTCCTAGTGCCCACATTTCTCACAGCCTTAGTTTATTCATTTCAGAAGTGAAAATCACCCCAATATCCCTCCCGCTCTCGCTATCTCTCTCTCTCCCCCTCTCTTTCTCACTGTTGTACCCGGCCCTTTTGGCAGGATCACCCTGAGACTTTTTGTTTTTTCCTAGCCTGTTTCTGTGACCGGGTGTTGGTGATTTTAGGCCTTTGTGCACTTTTTCACTGTGGTACAGTGTAAAGTGCGTGAGCTCTCTGTGTATGTGTAGTGAGTGACCTGCCCTCCCATAGGAATGAATGGGGAATATGTATGCCCATGGTAGTTCCTGATGTGTGGGGAGTGCAGGGCGAGTTTGGTATGTGCAAACTAGTGAGATTGAATGCTGCGCAATGGTATATGCGGCATGACTGTGTCTAGTGTAGAAGTGCCACTTCTAGAAGTTGCCATATTTGTGTAATTTGTGTCTGGCGTGTGATTGGCTGAGGCTGGCTGGTGAGCCTGGCTCCAAGAGTCTGGGAGGGTCTGCCCCGGTGGTGAATGGAGTGTTTAGCATGCTGATGTGAGGGAAGGAGTGAGCCTGGGCCTGCTTGTGGATTGACTGTCTGGTTTGAGGGTCCTGAATGAGGCTGGGTTTTCACCACACAATGCTGGCTCCACCCCCTGGGGTGCGTCTGATGTCCCTAGCCTGGCCAATGAAAGGAATTCCCTATAACCAGTTCTAGCTGGTTCTCACACTGCCTGCACCCTGCTAGACAAAGGATTTCTCTGTATAAAAAGGGGCTGTGTCCCCTTACAAAATGTTCTTGTTTCTGACTTGAATCCTGCCAGGGGCATGCTGCTGCTTGGGCTCATGGGAAGGCTTGCCTCCCTGGGCCCTGCCCAGCCCCTGGATGCCTGATGGACTTGTCCTGGACCCCTGAAGAACTATTTGCTGGACCTTTGTTGCCCTAGCGCTGGGAGCGCTTCTTGGGGGTCTGCCTGATGCCACAGCGCTTGGGAGCGCTTTATTTATGCTTCTAGCGCTTGGGAGCGCTTCATGTGCTGCCTGGGTCCCTATAGCGCTTGAGAGCGCTGTATTTCACTTATAGCACTGAGAGCACTTTTATTTTGCCCCCAAGCGCTTAGTAGCGTTTTTATTGTTATTATCGAGGGTGCCCACCCCTCATGTTGTGCCCTCGAGTGGAATCACAGCCGCCGGCCCAGAGATCGTGTGAGGGGGCGCTGTGCCCACCTCCCTGCCCAGGGCCGCGCTGCCATTGGCGGCCCTGCGAGACAGAAAGCCAGGCAGATTCTGTGGTGACGTGGGCGGGCCAGACTGAAGGAACTTCCGCTTCCCCTTGGCCAGGGGAAGCCTTGACTAAGTGGCCGGTCTCCCATGCGATGGAGGGAGACCGGAGATGTGCCCGGGGTGTGGCGGCCTGTAGCGGGGCTCCCCTGTGCTGAGGGAGCCCTGGAGGAGCTGAGCAGTAGCGGAGGGGGCGCGGGGCACATTGCCGGTGCCCGCCCCCGCCGCACGCCAAAGCCCGGGAAGCAGCTTGAGAGGAGGAGCAGCCCCCGTCCCAGCAGTCGGTGAGTGTTGCCGGGGATCCGTTCCCAGAGAGGAGGGCATTGGGGGACATTGCCGGTGCCCGCCCCTCCCCTCTAACGCATGGGGCGCTGGTGGTCGCAGAGGGCCCGGGAGGGACCGGGTAGAGTTCTTGAGCGGCCCGAGACAAATCGGGCCGCTCCCACGGTGTCTCTGCTCCCCCAGTGAGGCCGCATTCTTGTTTGGCCCACGAGGCTCCGGGGGCAGTTGTGAGATTTCGAATCCCCCAGAGAGGGACTCTAAAGAGGGGCAGAATTGTTTTAGAGCCCCATGAGGCTCCTGTGGGTAGTTCTGTTTCTGCTCCACGAGGGAGCCTATGGATTGTTGTGGTGCCGGTGCGAGGCACTACATCAGAGCGGCCCCGTGTGTCAGTGGGCCGCTCCAACGTGGGGAGTATTATTCCCTAGGCTAGAAGGCCTGTGATTGTCCGGTTAGGGGCATATTTCCTGGTGGCATATTTTAATGTCAGAGCCTGTGTGGCTGCAACGTGTGCAGAGTACCAGAGCCTGCGTGGCTCCAACATGTGGCGCAATTTGCTTGAAGGGCTACTGAGAGCCCATGCCGCAAGTTTGTTATTTCTCAGCTGCCCAGCAATTAGTGGGCAGTTGCAACGTTTAGGTTTTGCGCCAGTGGCGCACCCCTGACTGGCGCTGCATTGGCAGCGCGCCCTGACATTCTGGACACAGGGCTCTTTAGTCCCTTTATTAGATGGCCAATTGGCCAGGGGGCTGGTATGTGATTTCTGCGCAATGTGATTTCTATGTTTTTGATAGTTATTGCTAAGGTGATGTTTGCGCAATGTGATTATGAGGTTAGTTTACCTATGGAGGTTTATGCTAGTGAGAGTTTATTTCACTATGTGAGTTACGCCCCTAAATGTGAGTTATGCTTAGGAGTAGAGTCTAATGTGTTTAGACTAGTGAGAGATTGCCTACTGTAGTTTTTACTGGTTAGGCCCAAATGTGAGTTATGCGTAATATGCTATGCCATTATGCCTGTGACACCTCTGAATGTGATTTAAGCATTATGTGTCTTACTTACACCGCTGAATGTATGAGTATGCATCATGTGTTTCCATCCCTTACACCTCTGAATGTTTTAGGCATCATGTGTTTCTCCGGTACCTCTGAATGTGTTTTAATGCGTCATGTGCCTTGTTCCTTACACCGCTAAATGTATGTTTATACATCATGTGTCTTTCCTACACCTCTGAATGTTCTATGCATCATGTGTGAAACTTCTGATTGTTATATGTTCAAAGTGCTATTTCTAACAATATTTCTAGTTCTACTAAGTGTTGATTCTGACAGTGGCCCATGTGGCCCTGTCCTGTAAATAATCCCTCGTGAATATTGCCCGTAACCGTTGGCAAAATGTATATTGTGTGATTACTAACTGATGTGTTTTGACAATACAAAAGTTATTTTTATATAACCTTGTGTGGAGTTCCTTTTGTGGTGTGCCTAGTATGTTGTTGCTGTTGTGTGCGTGTGCAAATGCTTTACACATTGCCTCTGGGATAAGCCTGTCTGCTCGTGCCAAGCTACCAAGGGGGTGAGCAGGGGTTATCTTGGCGTGTGACTCCCTTGCCCTGACTATAATGGTGGTTTCTGCCTAGCTTTGGCGTAAGCCTTAGCCAACCAGAAATAGCCAGTTCTAACATTGGTGGCAGCGGTGGGATTAGGACTTGTGTTTGCGCAGTGCCACAGCGACAACTGGCTACGTTCAAAACTCTGCATTCTAGATAGTCCCATGTTTGGGATTATTATTTATGATTTTGTTTTTCCTCAAGAGTGTCATTTTCAGATGGTGTTCCAGCGCTTTTATGTTTAGTGGCAGATGAGAGAAAATGACAGAGCGGGACGCCAGTAGAGGGGAAGGCTTGCATAGATTAGGAATCCCTTGCTGGGTCCAGTGTCCAATCCCTGTTCCTGTCCCTGTGTGGGTAGATGGAAGAGAGGGAGTGTGGAGGAGAAATGACTAGCTCAGGAGGGTGGTTATCACCTGAGTGTAGTGTGTGTGTCTGGATTCCCCAGTATGATAGGATCCAGTGGTGGCAGCTAAAATGTGTCTGGTGCGTGAAGTCCCATTCCCAGTTCCCAGAGTATGGAGCCTGGTGCTCAGTAAGAGGGATACAGGTTGAGAGTCAGAGGCAGTGAGGAACTGTCTCACCAGTCTGGAGGGGGAGCGTGTGGATGAGTGGTGTGTTGAACTGGAGGAGTTGGTGTGAGTTTTTTGTGTGATAAAAGGAGCTTGTACGGGTGGTGTGCAGGAGGTCCTGCAGAGGCACTGGATAAGAAGGTGGACGTCTGGCGGTGTGCTAGATGTCTAGCAGAGGCATTAGGGAGTGATTGTAAAAGTAGTGGCTTGTGTATCTGATGATCCTGTGTAGGGGAAGAGGTTCATGTGTAGCCCAGCTAGGTCCTAGTAGGATGGTAGGGGTATAGGGGCTCACGTCCTGTCTCAGTGGAGGCAGAGTGAGTGTGGGACGGTGTGTCCCACGTTGGCCCGAAACCCTGTCTCAGAGCCTGGAGGGTTCCCTAAGGGAGCGCCAGGTCAGGGTCCTAGGCTGTACATACAGGTCCTTTGAGGAGGATCTTCCTGTGTCTAGAGGACGGGGAGTGTCTGTAATTAGAACTCCGGCGGTCCTGGTGTTGGGCAGCACCACTCCTAGTGGAGGGTGCAGAAGTCCTGGTTCGTTGGGCGTTTTACGGTCTACAGTGCTTGACCATTTGTGGGCTTCTGGAGGTCGTTCCCCGGGGAGGGGGGAGGCCAGGTGCAGGTTCAGCCTGATCTGGAGGTAAGGGCATCTGTAATCAGTGTCCTGACGGGTTTTGGCTTCCAGGCATACAGCTCCAAGGTGGGAGACTGCAGAACTCTGGAAGGGGGTGCAGAGGGACGGTGTACTTCTGACCCTGGTGCAACCCGAGGGTTTTGATCCTAGGTTGGGAGATTAGGAAGCTTCCAGGTCAAGAGGAATCTCTACCAAAATGGATCAGCTGAAGAGACTGAGGGGGCTGCCCTTGCTGTGTGATCTGGGGCTCACCTGCAGTTTGTTGTTTCCACTAAGGTAGAGGAAAGGGGACTTTGCTGTGTGCTGTTTCCCCCCCACCTGCTTGAAGAGGAACTGTGCTGTGTCGTTTGTACCTCAGAAGTGAAATAGTTTCCAGGTGGTAGACCAGTGATGGAGTGAGGTCCTGATCTGGTAGGAGAATGGTGTTCTGGTAAGTGCTTCCCTGTGAGGGTGCGGAAACCCAGAAGTAGAGGTAGGGTGGGGCATTCTTGCCCATGACCTCTGGTCAGCCTGAGGGTGTGGTCCCTAGGTTGTACGATCAGTGGTAGATTAGCTACACTGAGAGGGAGAGTGGAGAATGGCTATTGTGTGCCAGGGGTTACTGCCCCCCACTCGGTGGATTGGACAGGACCTGTGACATTTGGATGGCCTAGGGCCTGGTCCTGGCCGTGGATGACTAGGGAGTACCATTGGGGTATCCTAGTTGAGTCAGAGAGTTCTTGTTTGGAGGAAACCATGTGGGTTCAGAGTGGCGAAAAACCAGAGGGTGTCCCTGCCGTGCGGGTCTGTGTCCGTGTTTTGTCGGCCAAAGCAGGGAAGCCCATCAGTGGAGTGATTGGTCTACCCTGCGTTTTGGCTGGAAGGGGTTGTGTTGGACCCGGACCTTCTGGCAGGTTCACCCCGAGACTTTTTGCTTTTTCCTAGCCTGTTTCTGTGACCTGGTGTTGGTGATTTTAGGCCTCTGTGCACTTTTTCACTGTGGTACAGTGTAAGTGCGTGAGCTCTCTGTGTATGTGTGGTGAGTGACCTGCCATCCCATAGGAATAAATGGGGAATATGTATGCCCATGGTAGTTTCTGATGTATGGGGAGTGCAGGGTCGAGTTTGGTATGTGCAAACTCGTGAGATTGAATGCTGCGCAATGGTATATGCAGCATGATTGTGTCTAGTGTAGAAGTGCCACTTCTAGAAGTTGGCATATTTGTGTAATTTGTGTCTGGCATGCAATTGGCTAAGGCTGGCTGGTGAGCCTGGCTCCAAGAGTCTGGGAGGGTCTGCCCCGTGGTGAATGGAGTGTTTAGCATGCTGATGTGAGGGGATGAGTGAGCCTGGGCCTGCTTGTGGATTGACCATCTGGTTGGAGGGTCCTGAATGAGGCTGGGTTATCCCCACACAATGCTGGCTCCACCCACTGGGGTGCTGTCTTGACAGGCTTTTTGGCTCTATTTCAGAGTGATAAAGACTTTAAGCTTGCTCACATCTAGGATATGTATTCTTAGATGTGTTGGCCCTTTTAAGCCATTTTTTCCAGACCTAGAAGAGGATAGCTGCTTTACATGATGATAGATCCCTTACTCTAATCCATCTATTGCCTATTGGCTTTGCCTTTCATTATTTTGCCTATAGTAGAGGTTGGATCCTGTGGTCCTGACTTTATATTACACATTGGTATGGTTTATGTAGGTACTCTGACAGAGCTAAGGGTTATTTCATCCTTCTCAGGCCTACAAGGCCCAGAACTAGAGAGACTCCATTTTGCTTTCTATCCCTGCAGAGCTGAGATGCTTCAAGGGGAAAGGTAATATTTTGGTTTTGAGCTGTTGTTCTCCCTAAGCGAACCGGAGAGAACCGGCCAGAGCTGAATCTAATCAAGAAGTGTCCCTGGGCTCAGGTCTCTAGACGAAACAAGCAGCTGATCACTGTGGGAGCGTCTAGAGCGAGGAGCCCGGTGCATGGACCTGGTGGGAGGAGGCTGCTGGCTGGAGCTTTCCACTAGAGGAGAGGAATCCATATTAGCGAATTGCAGGAAAGGAGGAGTGGTCAGTTTGGTTCTTGAAGAGTGGAGAGTAGGATGTCTGCTGGAGCTGCAGAATACAGTGCAGTTCTATTGGTTTTCTGGAATGGAGAAAGAAGGCAGATGATTGCTGAAGCTGGAGAGAGACTATCAGAATGCATTAAAGCAGATGGAGGAGTTGAGGCTGTCAGCTGAAGTAATTGAGCCAGAGGCGTGGAGCTGTGGTGACGGAGGGAGAGACAGAGAGAGCCCTGATCCCACCAGAGACAGAGAGAAATCTACCTTCTAATAGGTGAGGTAGTCTAAACTAGTCCACTTTACACTTACACCTTAATCTTGTCTTTATTCCCTAGGCTATTGTATGTCTAATCCTTTTTTCCTTTCAGCAGTGTGTTACAGTTCCTGTTAGTTACAGAGACCCCGTAGATAACCTTGTGTGTTACAGTTCCTGTTAGTTACAGAGACCCCGCAGATAACCTTGCCCTTATACTGTATGTTTAATCCCTTTTCTTTCAGCGGTGTGTTAAAGTTCCTGTTAGTTGTAGAGACCCCGCAGATTTGTGTATTGTTGTTGTAATAAAGATACCCCAGTTCTTAGTGAACCAGTGTGCATGTGTTGTTCTTAAGATAGAGCTAACCTTTCTTCTAACCAGATGCTGTGTAGCAACTGATGGATCAAAAAGGAGTAGGAGCGCTTAAATCAGGGAATAACTCTTGCATACAGTGTGTATATCTTTTGTCCCCACACAGTGGAGGTAACCTTGTCTCCTAGTCAGGTATTACTGTTTGAACAGATGCTACCCCTGATCAGGTAAGTGATAACTGAATAATTAGGGAGAGAGAGAAGCCCTGGAACTGAGGGATAAAGTATATACTAAGTAATTCGGCCATCCCATAATATTATTGTAGTAGCAAACCTTTAGTGGATAGTGTGAGAGACTTCCCAACATAGAGAGAGCTAAAGGTATTCATAGGAAAGTGGTTGTCGTTGGTAAGCGGCGTTAATGAGAACACCAGGTGGGAGACTGGTGCCTAGGTCCGCCGGATTGTGGACCGGAAAGTAAGTAAGCGAGCACTGGGGGGGAGACCAGTGTATAGTTCCGCCGGATTGTGGACACAATAGAAAGAGAGTGAGCACTGAGGCTGCAGCTCAGTGTGTAAGGCACGCCGGATTGTGTGTCGAGTGAGCACTGATGGTGATCAGTGTGTAATGGTAAATAATCAGAACTGCCCCAGGGTAGATTAGTCTGGACCCATGTGGTCGCGAGACTATGAGGTATGAGTGTGGTGTAGGGCATGGACGTCCTTAGTAATCAGTGAGTATTCCTAGTAATCCCTATAGATTTAGTGGTGTTTCTAATGATATGAGCTTGTATATTGCGAGTTCCCCATCCTCAGGTAGGTACCCAGGTGCCTGGATAGAGGGTCCTGAGGAGGGAGGTGGTTACGTTCCGGCTGGGTTGGAGGGGCTCTCAGGAGCTGATCCCATCTAGTCTGAGAACCCGGTCGTTACATCTGGCGTAGTCGGCTGCTTACGAAGCCTGTGTGCCCTGGCCATGTGTTTGGATAGTTTCCCATAAGTTGTGGGGGTGTGCCCTAATCGCCAGTTACATCTGGCGTAGTCGGCTGCTTACGAGGCCTGTGTGCCCTGGCCATGTGTTTGGATAGTTTCCCATAAGTTGTGGGGGAGTGCCCTAATCGCCAGTTACATCTGGCGTAGTCGGCTGCTTACGAAGCCTGTGTGCGCTGTATTGGTTTTTATCTTGATGGTTTGCACTTGGCACGAAAATTGGCCTATGGGCTTGAACAGTTGCAGTGTAAGGGGATTGCAGTACATCATGGCATTTGACTTATGCAGGGTGGAAGAAATGCTTTTCATCTTGGTGTTTGAACTGTCAGGCTTGAATGGTGACATTACATGAGGGAGCCAATTACATCTTTGTCATGGTCCAATCGTACAAATGTGTGTGAAAAATGCTTTTAAATTGCCCATTAAATTGCTTGCTGCGTCTGCTTATGCTGTGCAATGTGAAATGTGTTCAATGTAATATGACTTGTGGAGTTCCTTGTAAATAGCTCCTTGTAAATATGCCTTGTAAATAGCGCCATATAAATGTGGCTTGTGAGGAGCATGTTCTCATTTTGACTTGCTGTGTCCCTTGTGAATTGCGCCTTGTATATATGCCTTGTGAAGAGCATGTCATTTTTTGGACTTGTTGACTTTCTTGTAAATATGGCTTGTGAATAGCGCCATGTAATTGTGGCTTGTGAGGAGCGTGTTCTCATTTTGACTTGCTGTATTCATTGTGAATTGCACCTTGAATATATTCCTTGTGAAGAGCGTGTCATTTTTTGAACTTGTTGACTTTCTTGTGAATATGGCTTGTGAATAGCGCCATGTGGATATGGCTTGTACAGTGCATGTTATTGTTGCGTTAGGCAGGAGAGAGCTGGATCTCTTTCAAATGCTTGGGGATAATGTTTTGTAGATGTGCGCACGTGTTATTTGAAAACGTGGAGTGATAAGTTCTTGAATTTCCCATGTACTGCAGACATTGGGGAATGATTGTGTTTGAGCTGCCAAAGGGTTAATATCTTGAATTGTGACGGCAGTATTTATTTTAACATGCTGTTTAACATGCATAACATGCATGGTTATTTGAGCTGACGCTAAAAGTCAGTGAGTGTTTAGATGAATGATGGTTTGATTTGACTTTCATTGGTTGCTGGGTTCTACCTATGTGCTTTGTCAGCTTGCTGACAGAATGGTAACATCTTGCGCAGAGAGAAAAGCTGTGTTCATTTAACATTCTTTTTTAAATGCGTCCACGAATTTGTGTGGGTTTGCCTTGGAACACTTGATTTAATGTGTCTGTCTCGCAGGTAAGAACGTTATAAATCAACCAGTTGGAATAAGATAAGGGTTTTCAGCTGTGGATGGCACACGAACCAGTGTTTTAGAATTAGTGCGTTAGCGGTTGTGAAGAACGAAAATATAAAAACAGACCCATCATAGAATGTGCTTTTAATTAGTGAAATGCAACCGTGTGCTTTTAAAAATAAAATGTGTGTTCTAGAAATTATACATGATTATTTTTTTTTTCCAATGCAAGCTGCCCCTTAGAAAAGCGTGTGAAAGTTAACCCACTCAGTTTGAAAAAAAATGGCTATTTGAAAAATAAATGATGTTGAATCTGGCCCTTTTTGATAGGTTGAATAGAATAGCTTGCACACTAAATTATGCTGCAATGCAAAATTACATGTTACCCCTTGTTTTATTTCTCATGTTGTTTTCAAAATGGAAAATGAAATGTGTTTGCATCTAATTATTTTTCCCTTTCAGCAAATAGCTGTTTTTATAATACATTTATTTCAAAATGCTAGCCTGTGACTTAGTTGCAAAAAATATGTCCCTATTAATTATTGGTTTTAGGATGCTTTTCATCACGTTTTAATTTTGCTTCGGTTAGTTAGAGAATAATGGTTAGCTCTCTGGCCTGGGAACAGATGTGTTTTGAGTTACAAAGAATTTGAAATGACCTTGGCTGATATGAGCCAGGCACCAGTTCTCAGCTCGGAGCTTTGTGAGGGAGGAGGCCCAGTGTGTAACTTCTGAGAGCAGAGTGAGCCAGCTTGTTATTCTTGGCTATATTCCAATTTCTTTCCGCGGAGAAATGTTTATGTAAGGGGGGGGGGGTCAAGTCGCTCTTCCTTGCTGTCGGCGCAGACAGCTTCATTGCCTTCAGGTAAGGGATCCTTGCACATGCAGAATAATTGGCAGACGCTTGGCCCTTGGAGTTAGATAAATACAGTAGGCCTAAGTGAGCTTCCCTGACTAGAGATTAGAGATGCTTGGACAGAATGGTTGGCAGTAGCCTTGCTCCTGCAATGAGATCAGCACTTGGCAGTGATTCAAAATTACATCGCACTGTAGCCTGGCTTCTGCTTATTTTTTTGGATCGGATTCAAAACTCTGAGCGCGAACATCTTTCTGAAGGGAGGGGCTGTCTCTCAGAGGATTCGAAGTTGCTAGGCCCAAGCCCTTCTGGCTGTGTATGAAAAAATTGGATTTTGCCCAAACAAATATAAAAGAATATGATTTAAATCGTTCCTTGAATTCAGAATAATGTTTTTTATTAATTAGGAGGTTTATTTCGACAATAAAAAGCACTTGGGGTGCTTTTTAAATGGAAAATGTATTTTTGCTAGATTAATGATACTTGTTTTTTTCGTTTCAGGTTGTTGGGTTGTGGTGTTTGGTGTGTGCGTCGGCCCACCCCCCACCCCCTCCCACTCCCTTTGTTATTTTACTTTTTTGTTTTCATTTTTTTATGTTAGTTTGTTGTTTTTGAAAGATGGAACCAGACCAGACCGGATTGGTGGCGGATGAACGACGGAAGCTGGTGACTAATGACCAGATCGGAGGAAGTGCTTCCTTGGCACCGGATACAGATGAAGATGAATGGTGGTGACCTACACTGATGAATCCACAATTGACTGCCTTGAACACTAAATTATAATAATATTGCACGAGTCATGTGCTATAATCCCTAATTATGAACTGCGGAAAAGTAATTACATTATGCCACTTTTGGCAATTTCCACAAACAGGCCCCAATTGACAATTTCTCAGTCCTGTTATGCAGTGCAACATGAATGAAATTATTCATATACATTTATTACATTTAGTATGCTATGCTATTCTACACTTGTTTATCTTTCACCTATTATAGTTTTCCTGTTTTCTGCAAAACAGTTTTTGCCAATGAAAGAATTGTAATCTTTTACATGGTGGTGCACACATGTGTTCCACAGATCGATACAGAAGGATTAGATACAAACTGTTTCCTGAGTTAGATGATATATACACCACATTTAGATAATTTTCTTTGATTTATTGCTTGATATGCATAGTGCTACACCAGCTATTTTGTAGGAATGGGGTTATCCTTATTTTCCTGTTATTACACTTTCACTTTGATTCATCAACTCTTCATTAGAACAATGGGATTAGTTCCAAGGGTGGTTACCCTAGATTTTAAGTTGTCCTGGGAGGTGTGTCTTTTAGTAAGGTTATGTCCTACATCTATTATTAATGTTTGCCCAGACCTTGAGGACCGTTTGTCATGTTTATTTGTCAGATTTCACCAAATTCTTTCTTAAGTTGACCAAAGTTGGTAGGCCTCATTTAGGCCCTTTGTTGTTTTATCATTAGAAGTTGAGGTACATTTAGTTCTTAAGTTGACCGAAGTAGGTAGGCCCCATTTAGGCCCCTTGCTGTTTTCATTCCACAAACAATTCCCTACATCAATAGATTTCATCAGCTATCACTAGAGGTTGAGGCACATTTAGTTCGAGGGTGCTTTGGTTGGTTTCTGTTGTTATCAGATCAATCTTAGATACGTTTCGGCATTCAGGTCAAGGGTGCTTTGATTTGTTTTCAGTTGGTTGTTAGATTTGTGTTCCCTACATTAAGTTTCAGGTGGAATTTCCTTAAGTTGTCATTTATTTTAGAGAGCCTTTTGGTTTTTGGTTTTGTTGATAGATTATGTAGATGTTTGTTTACTTGGATGTTGTTGTTCATAGATGTTCGCAAGATAAAGTCTTAGGGTGGAATGTCTTGACAGGCTTTTTGGCTCTATTTCGGAGTGATAAAGACTTTAAGCTTGCTCACATCTAGGATATGTATTCTTAGATGTGTTGGGCCTTTTAAGCCATTTTTCCAGACCTAGAAGAGGATAGCTGCTTTATATGATGATAGATCCCTTACTCTAATCAAAGTCAAAGTCAAAGTCAAAAAGCTTTATTTCGATAAAATTTCATTATCATAAAAGCAAGTTTAAAAGAATTAATGATTGATAAAATGAATGACATATATCCAGTTAATAGCAACAAATATAACATTTGCTAGAATAAGTATAAGAAAAAATTAAACAGAATTTTTAAGCTTTCTGGCTCGAATAGCCCAAGCCCAGAATAAAAATTTAGCTAAGGCACAGGCATAGGGTACATAGCTGTCCGAAACAAGTATCCTGATTGCCACATCATGGCTCCTGGTTCCCAGTTGTCGGCACAAATTCTTCAGCCACACCCTTCTTGGTTTGGCATATTCGTTACAGACAAATAGAAAATGGGCTAATGTCTCTGGGTGGGCTAGACATGAAGGGCATAGGTCAGTTTTGTGTAGACAGGAATTCCATGTTCTGGTAAAAGTGTTCAATGGCAAGGTACCCGTTCTAAATTTAAAATACAAAGATCGGGCAAACGGTTTCCCAATTGTATCTAAGTAGGGTTCACGCCTGGGAATGTCTTTAAACTTCAACAAATCCTCAGTGAGCCTTCCAATGGATACGCCGGAATGCCTTTGGGAGCAAATCCAATCCCGATATAAGTTTTTAAGTACTTGCTTTGGAGGAGAGGTTCTGCTTAACCAAAAGTCCAATAGGCCCAGGTTCGACAATAAGGATTTCATGTCTGTTAGCCATTTGACTCTGGCCCAATGTGGTGACGCCATTATTTCTTCCAGTCCTCTGGCGTAGGCACTAAGTTCATCTACTCGCCAAATACGGGCCCATAATAAAAGAGGACGAAAATTCGCAATTTCGCCAATCTGAGTGCAGCCAAAGTCCATAAATAAGGGTAAAAGTGGGGTACTTTGAGGGAGGGACATTATTTGTCTGCAGAAGTTATTCTCAGATTTTTGAAGAGCTTTTGTAGATGCGAAGCCCCAAAGTTCAGCTCCATAAAGTGCAGAGCTGACACCCTTGGCGGCATAGATCTCTAGGACTGTTCCTATTGGTTTGAACGAACTGGAACGTTGCTCCCTCAATAGGGCACCTGTGATCCTTTTATGATTCAGCAGCATCTTATCTAAATGGGGAGACCAATCCATTTTGTCTGAGATGCGTATCCCTAAATAGTCAAATACTTTCACCCTATCCAGGGGCTCAGTGTTTAAAATAGGGGGACGCACTTGCTGTTTAGGGGGGTTAAGGACAAGGTATTTTGTTTTGTTGGTATTTATAACCAATCCCCGATCAGTACAAAAGGACTGGAAGTTATCCAAGAGTTTCTGTAGTCCCATGGGCGTTTTAGAGATTAGGAGCGTGTCATCCGCGAAGAGGAGGGTCGGTATACGAACCCCCGCCAGCGATGGTTCGTCAGATGGAAATTTGAGTAAGTGCTCAACCACCCCATTAATATACAAAGAGAAAAGGGTGGGAGCCAGAACACATCCCTGGCGGACCCCTCTCTCGACCGGAATACAGCCCGTTTTCTCCCCTCCAGAGCCCCACCTAATTTGGGCAAAGCTGTGCTGATGGAGCCTGACTAATAGGGATAGTAGATACTGTGGGAGCCCCATGTTGGCCAGGACCCTCCACAGTAAGTCCCGAGGGACAAGGTCAAAGGCAGTCTTTAAATCGATAAATGCGAGATAAAGACTGCCCTTGCCTATCACTACCACCTTCCAGTAAATCATCATAAGCCTAAAGGCCTGTTCTATCGTTCCAGTGCCTACTCTAAAACCGGCCTGGAAATCGGTAAGTATTTTATTTTCATCTACCCAGTTAAGGATCCTGAGTAGAATAACTTTACCGACAACTTTTTGGGTTACATCTAGCAGGCTGATCGGCCTATAATTGGACGGGTCATCCCTTGGGCCTTTCTTGTAAATGGGAACCACCTCTGCCCCCTTCCATGATGCGGGAATGGGGGCACCCTTACAGATGGCAAGAAGAAGGGAGTGGATTAATTTGCCCCAAGTAACACCATCAGATTTTAACAGGTCCCCCGGAATGCCGTCAGGTCCTGCAGCTTTTAGTGGAGTGATGGAATTAATAGCATATTCTACCTCCTTCTGTGTGAATTCAGGATCACTGGGTAGAAGAATATAATTAATGTACGGAGAGGATTGAACAGACCCTCTCCCATTCAAATCATTATGACAGGAATAAAGTTTGGCAAAGTGGTCCTCCCAACCTGCCCCGAAATATTGCAGGTTACGAGGTCGCTATCCGGTCTGTTCTGTGCCCTTATGGTGTCCCAGAAGGATTTAGAGTCTTTTTTCATACTGGCTTCCTTAAGGGTTAGCCAGTAGGCATCCTCCCACTCCCTTTTAGCTACCTGTAGGGCCTTTTTATGGTCTCTTCTAGCAATTTGGATTAGTGGAGGGGACTTCCCTTTAACTGCCTCTATTAGGCGGGATTTGGCCTTCCTGCACGTTGCCGAATACCAATCATGTTTACCTTTAGTTTTTAGTAGAGATTTTTGTTTCCCTGAAGGCAATTGGACCCAAAAAAGGTCGCCTATGATTTTTACAGCAGCTTCGAATATGGCAGTAGCCTTGTCTGCTGCTATAGTTAGATCAATTGAGCCAATTTCAGCTTGCATGCTCTTAGCCACTTCATCTATTGCAGATAGTTTATCGGTATTGAGCATTATCTTACTCCACTTTAGACGCCTGCCACAAGTGGCAACAGTAATCCCCTGTTGGCGACTTAGAGGGACTGGGAATACTTCAGTAGGCCAAGGATTTTTTAAAGATAAGGAGAGTGGATTATGGTCGCTCTCTATGGTATTGGTGATAACCATGTCATGGACATGGCTCCAGAGGCCCCTATCCAGCAGAATGTAGTCAATCCGTGTGCTTTGACCAACTCTGTTGAATGTGGGAGCACCCTGGAGGTCAGATCGAGTGCGGCCGTTTGCAGCTCTTAGGCCAAACTCCAGTGTGAGTGCATTTAGGTGGATTGCACTGCGAGTCCAGCGTTTAATGGGTGGGATAGAGAGGGTGGGGATTCCCCATCTGTTATCCTCTTCTCCTAGATCTGAAACTCCTTCTAGGGGGAGTGGTTCGTATGTACAATTAAAATCCCCTGCTACTAGGATATGCCCAAGTCCACTCTGCTCTCCTAACTGAGCCTCAAGCTCCATCATTGTAGGTGAAATACACCCATTTTTTGTTCCCCTGATATACACATTATAGAGGTCAACAATCATGCTTCCCCGTAGGCCCAATAGAGAAACACTAAGAATATCCGGTGTTCTTGGCTTCTTAGTGATTATCCTACAGTTAAGGAGTACACTTATCCAAATAATAAGCCCCCCCGATGGCCGCCCCTTCCCTACCTTAGATTTTATTGCTGGTGTAAAGATAGTGACATACCCCACCCGGTGTAATGGTTCGATGGCCCATGTCTCTTGGAATATACAAATTGTATGGGCATCGACCAGGGCATTCCACTCCGGAAGACCTAATTTCCTTGAAATCCCAGCAAGGTTCCAACTAAGGATTTTTAAATTGCCATCTGCTAAGTTGCCGTCTGAGGTCACAGTGCATTGGGGATTAAATGGTTCACCGCTGTCCCTAATTAGTGAGGGTGATAGCACCTCTGAGTTTATAGGGAGAGATGTGCCCAGCACTGGATCATTCGTACTGTTGTTATCACTAAGGAGGTTAGTATCTAAACCTCCCTTGGGAGAAAGTCAATCAACCTCGTCCAATACACAGTACCTATTTGGGTGGGCAAACTGTGTATAGGAAGGGTTGAAAGATAAAGATGGGGACGGATCCTGCCATGGCTGCTGCCATTGCTGATTAGTAAGTGATGGCTGAGGAAGTTGTTGCCACTGCTGGGTAGGTTGAAAAAATAGGAGGAGGTAAGGAGTGGAGAGGTTGTTGCCACTGTGGACCAGCAAGATGCGGGACAAAAGATGGGAAGTTAGGCGGTTGCTGCCAATGGTTAGAGGCATAATGGGGGGGACGTGCAAACCCTTGATTGCTTGGCCGATGAAAGTTGGGTCTTGTCGAGTTGGGGAGGAAGTAGGATAAGGGGAGTGGTTTGATCTGGGTGGCAGGACCGCTGTTAGGTGCATTACAAATAAAGGTCGCAGCCCCCACATCTCTAAAGTTGACGGTAATTACATCCCCTGATATTGTTTTCTTACTCCTTCCCACCCAATCCCCTCTACGCACAGTAAGAATTTCCCCACTCATACTACTGGGTAGTGGTCTATGTAATTGAAGCCACTGGGCACATTTATTTCTTAACTCTACATGAGTCTCTCTAACTCCTTCCTTCAGCGGGGGGACAGCAGTCAACACCACCACAAAAGGAGAAACTTCTGGTGGCAGGCTAATAGACTTAAAACAAGTCTGCCTTGGCTTGGGGGCTTCAGAGTTATTAGTAGAGTGAGGGCCTGGGGTGTTCGTGGGTTTCCCCTTGGGGTCCGTGGCTTGGGAAGTTGTAGATTTCGATCCAGCAGCTGGTTGCTGGACCGGTGAGGGGTTGCTCGCTGCTTTTGGTGATAGTTGGGGAAGGTTATTCCCTGAGTGGGGAGGATGTAACACAGATTGTTCTTTGGAAGGCTGAAGGATTTTCGCCTTGTCAATTGTAGACTTAGTAACCTTAACTGGCGGGTGGGGGTTAGGTGGTGGTTCTCTGTGCCCTTGTTTCTGGACAGGCCCAGGCTCATTGATCTTATTGGGCCATTTGGTGTTGATGAGCGATGTTAGTCTATCCAGTTTGGAAATCAAGGGTTTGATTTGGGCCACTATTGTGGTTTCAAGGTCATGCTTGAGGTCCGTGACCATATTTTCGACCCAGCATGGGATGCCAGGCGTTGTTTGCGGAGTAGGTGTCACCAAATTGTGATTGCTAGCTTTGGCTTTGGTCTTCTCCTTGAGTTTAGGCTCCTTGGTTTTGGGCTTAGTTACTACTTTTGTAGGAATACAAGTAACCTTTCCCCTAGAATCACTGGGCACATAAGGGGTCGACTTGGCAGTTAGCCCATCCAGGCCTGTCTCCGCTTCTCCGGGTGTCCGACAGGCTTCTAGATCTGGGGTCGCCTCCAGATCCACGAAGGACGGGTCAGACTCTGAGCAGGTAACTGACAGGTCGACGGCACTCGGTACTGTAACAGTGCCCATAGTGGTCAGGGGCAAGGGCAAGGAGCAATTATCCGAAACTTGCTGGGAGGGTGAATTTGCATTTACAAAGGAACCCAGGGAAGAGCGTTTGGCATGCATGAGGTCCAGGGAGACTCTTTTCTCTAGGAGTACAATGCTCTTGTCGATTGTCTCGGTTACTCGTGAGATAAAGAGGTCAATGGGGCCAGTCACTTGAGCTACCTCCGCAGCTTTTTTGGTACAGCTTCTTGTTTTATGCCGCATGGTTCGCTTTCACAATAAACAGGCTATACCAGGTGTTAGGTGTCTGTGGCTTCACGGAGGGCTGAGTAACAATCGTCCTACCTGATAGGTGGTCTCAGGGCGATGAGACAGGGTTTCAGGGCCTAGGCCGTCCTCTGCCGTCCTTGAACGGCCTTAAACGGCCCGCTCTTTGCCCGGTCTTCGCCCCGGTGGCCGCCCCGCGCGCGTCCCGCGTGCGCGTTGGGGCTGCACAAGTTTATAGGATGAGCAAGAGAGGTGGAGGGGGCGGGAAGAGGACCAGCTGCGGCCGATCAGCGCCGCGCTGCACGCTGGTCCTCGCAGTCCCGCCTCGAGGAGAAGGGTTGATTTTCACTCTCTCAAATCGCGTTGGTGCTCCTGTGCACTCCGAGGTGACTTTGGGCAATTTGGTCAGATAAAGTCTTGCCTTCGAGCGGCACCCGCGGAGCGGGGGCCGCGAGGCGTGGAGGTTTTGGCAGGCGCTGAACACAGGGATGAAAGGCGGAGCAAGAGGCAGGCAGCACTCACGACGTCCAAAAGGCAGAACCCACGCTCCTGTCACACCGCTTGGTCTTTATCGGTGGAGGGGGCGGGAAGAGGACCAGCTGCGGCCGATCAGCGCCGCGCTGCACGCTGGTCCTCGCAGTCCCGCCTCGAGGAGAAGGGTTGATTTTCACTCTCTCAAATCGCGTTGGTGCTCCTGTGCACTCCGAGGTGACTTTGGGCAATTTGGTCAGATAAAGTCTTGCCTTCGAGCGGCACCCGCGGAGCGGGGGCCGCGAGGCGTGGAGGTTTTGGCAGGCGCTGAACACAGGGATGAAAGGCGGAGCAAGAGGCAGGCAGCACTCACGACGTCCAAAAGGCAGAACCCACGCTCCTGTCACACCGCTTGGTCTTTATCGGTGGAGGGAGCGGGAAGAGGACCAGCTGCGGCCGATCAGCGCCGCGCTGCACGCTGGTCCTCGCAGTCCCGCCTCGAGGAGAAGGGTTGATTTTCACTCTCTCAAATCGCGTTGGTGCTCCTGTGCACTCCGAGGTGACTTTGGGCAATTTGGTCAGATAAAGTCTTGCCTTCGAGCGGCACCCGCGGAGCGGGGGCCGCGAGGCGTGGAGGTTTTGGCAGGCGCTGAACACAGGGATGAAAGGCGGAGCAAGAGGCAGGCAGCACTCACGACGTCCAAAAGGCAGAACCCACGCTCCTGTCACACCGCTTGGTCTTTATCGGTGGAGGGGGCGGGAAGAGGACCAGCTGCGGCCGATCAGCGCCGCGCTGCACGCTGGTCCTCGCAGTCCCGCCTCGAGGAGAAGGGTTGATTTTCACTCTCTCAAATCGCGTTGGTGCTCCTGTGCACTCCGAGGTGACTTTGGGCAATTTGGTCAGATAAAGTCTTGCCTTCGAGCGGCACCCGCGGAGCGGGGGCCGCGAGGCGTGGAGGTTTTGGCAGGCGCTGAACACAGGGATGAAAGGCGGAGCAAGAGGCAGGCAGCACTCACGACGTCCAAAAGGCAGAACCCACGCTCCTGTCACACCGCTTGGTCTTTATCGGTGGAGGGGGCGGGAAGAGGACCAGCTGCGGCCGATCAGCGCCGCGCTGCACGCTGGTCCTCGCAGTCCCGCCTCCAGGAGAAGGGTTGATTTTCACTCTCTCAAATCGCGTTGGTGCTCCTGTGCACTCCGAGGTGACTTTGGGCAATTTGGTCAGATAAAGTCTTGCCTTCGAGCGGCACCCGCGGAGCGGGGGCCGCGAGGCGTGGAGGTTTTGGCAGGCGCTGAACACAGGGATGAAAGGCGGAGCAAGAGGCAGGCAGCACTCACGACGTCCAAAAGGCAGAACCCACGCTCCTGTCACACCGCTTGGTCTTTATCGGTGGAGGGGGCGGGAAGAGGACCAGCTGCGGCCGATCAGCGCCGCGCTGCACGCTGGTCCTCGCAGTCCCGCCTCGAGGAGAAGGGTTGATTTTCACTCTCTCAAATCGCGTTGGTGCTCCTGTGCACTCCGAGGTGATTTTTGGGCAATTTGGTCAGATAAAGTCTTGCCTTCGAGCGGCACCCGCGGAGCGGGGGCCGCGAGGCGTGGAGGTTTTGGCAGGCGCTGAACACAGGGATGAAAGGCGGAGCAAGAGGCAGGCAGCACTCACGACGTCCAAAAGGCAGAACCCACGCTCCTGTCACACCGCTTGGTCTTTATCGGTGGAGGGGGCGGGAAGAGGACCAGCTGCGGCCGATCAGCGCCGCGCTGCACGCTGGTCCTCGCAGTCCCGCCTCGAGGAGAAGGGTTGATTTTCACTCTCTCAAATCGCGTTGGTGCTCCTGTGCACTCCGAGGTGACTTTGGGCAATTTGGTCAGATAAAGTCTTGCCTTCGAGCGGCCCCCGCGGAGCGGGGGCCGCGAGGCGTGGAGGTTTTGGCAGGCGCTGAACACAGGGATGAAAGGCGGAGCAAGAGGCAGGCAGCACTCACGACGTCCAAAAGGCAGAACCCACGCTCCTGTCACACCGCTTGGTCTTTATCGGTGGAGGGGGCGGGAAGAGGACCAGCTGCGGCCGATCAGCGCCGCGCTGCACGCTGGTCCTCGCAGTCCCGCCTCCAGGAGAAGGGTTGATTTTCACTCTCTCAAATCGCGTTGGTGCTCCTGTGCACTCCGAGGTGACTTTGGGCAATTTGGTCAGATAAAGTCTTGCCTTCGAGCGGCTCCCGCGGAGCGGGGGCCGCGAGGCGTGGAGGTTTTGGCAGGCGCTGAACACAGGGATGAAAGGCGGAGCAAGAGGCAGGCAGCACTCACGACGTCCAAAAGGCAGAACCCACGCTCCTGTCACACCGCTTGGTCTTTATCGGTGGAGGGGGCGGGAAGAGGACCAGCTGCGGCCGATCAGCGCCGCGCTGCACGCTGGTCCTCGCAGTCCCGCCTCGAGGAGAAGGGTTGATTTTCACTCTCTTAAATCGCGTTGGTGCTCCTGTGCACTCCGAGGTGACTTTGGGCAATTTAGTCAGATAAAGTCTTGCCTTCGAGCGGCTCCCGCGGAGCGGGGGCCGCGAGGCGTGGAGGTTTTGGCAGGCGCTGAACACAGGGATGAAAGGCGGAGCAAGAGGCAGGCAGCACTCACGACGTCCAAAAGGCAGAACCCACGCTCCTGTCACACCGCTTGATCTTTATCGGTGGAGGGGGCGGGAAGAGGACCAGCTGCGGCCGATCAGCGCCGCGCTGCACGCTGGTCCTCGCAGTCCCGCCTCGAGGAGAAGGGTTGATTTTCACTCTCTCAAATCGCGTTGGTGCTCCTGTGCACTCCGAGGTGACTTTGGGCAATTTGGTCAGATAAAGTCTTGCCTTCGAGCGGCGCCCGCGGAGCGGGGGCCGCGAGGCGTGGAGGTTTTGGCAGGCGCTGAACACAGGGATGAAAGGCGGAGCAAGAGGCAGGCAGCACTCACGACGTCCAAAAGGCAGAACTTACTCTAATCCATCTATTGCCTATTGGCTTTGCCTTTCATTATTTTGCCTATAGTAGAGGTTGGATCCTGTCGTCCTAACTTTATATTACACATTGGTATGGTTTATGTAGGTACTCTGACAGAGCTAAGGGTTATTTCATCCTTCTCAGGCCTACAAGGCCCAGAACTAGAGAGACTCCATTTTGCTTTCTATCCCTGCAGAGCTGAGATGCTTCAAGGGGAAAGGTAATATTTTGGTTTTGAGCTGTTGTTCGCCCTAAGCGAACCGGAGAGAACCGGCCAGAGCTGAATCTAATCAAGAAGTGTCCCTGGGCTCAGGACTCTAGACGAAACAAGCAGCTGATCACTGTGGGAGCGTCTAGAGCGAGGAGCCCGGTGCATGGACCTGGTGGGAGGAGGCTGCTGGCTGGAGCTTTCCACTAGAGGAGAGGAATCCATATTAGCGAATTGCAGGAGAGGAGGAGTGGTCAGTTTGGTTCTTGAAGAGTGGAGAGTAGGATGTCTGCTGGAGCTGCAGAATACAGTGCAGTTCTATTGGTTTTCTGGAATGGAGAAAGAAGGCAGATGATTGCTGGAGCTGGAGAGAGACTATCAGAATGCATTAAAGCAGATGGAGGAGTTGAGGCTGTCAGCTGAAGTAATTGAGCCAGAGGCGTGGAGCTGTGGTGACGGAGGGAGAGACAGAGAGAGCCCTGATCCCACCAGAGACAGAGAGAAATCTTCCTTCTAATAGGTGAGGTAGTCTAAACTAGTCCACTTTACACTTACACCTTAATCTTGTCTTTATTCCCTAGGCTATTGTATGTCTAAGCCTTTTTTCCTTTCAGCAGTGTGTTACAGTTCCTGTTAGTTACAGAGACCCCGTAGATAACCTTGTGTGTTACAGTTCCTGTTAGTTACAGAGACCCCGCAGATAACCTGGTCCTTATACTGTATGTTTAATCCCTTTTCTTTCAGCGGTGTGTTAAAGTTCCTGTTAGTTGTAGAGACCCCGCAGATTTGTGTATTGTTGTTGTAATAAAGATACCCCAGTTCTTAGTGAACCAGTGTGCATGTGTTGTTCTTAAGATAGAGCTAACCTTTCTTCTAACCAGATGCTGTGTAGCAACTGATGGATCAAAAGGGAGTAGGAGCGCTTAAATCAGGGAATAACTCTTGCATACAGTGTGTATATCTTTTGTCCCCACACAGTGGAGGTAACCTTGTCTCCTAGTCAGGTATTACTGTTTGAACAGATGCTACCCCTGATCAGGTAAGTGATAACTGAATAATTAGGGAGAGAGAGAAGCCCTGGAACTGAGGGATAAAGTATATACTAAGTAATTCGGCCATCCCATAATATTATTGTAGTAGCAAACCTTTAGTGGATAGTGAGAGAGACTTCCCAACATAGAGAGAGCTAAAGGTATTCATAGGAAAGTGGTCGTCGTTGGTAAGCGGCGTTAATGAGAACACCAGGTGGGAGACTGGTGCCTAGGTCCGCCGGATTGTGGACCGGAAAGTAAGTAAGCGAGCACTGGGGGGGAGACCAGTGTATAGTTCCGCCGGATTGTGGACACAATAGAAAGAGAGTGAGCACTGAGGCTGCAGCTCAGTGTGTAAGGCACGCCGGATTGTGTGTCGAGTGAGCACTGATGGTGATCAGTGTGTAATGGTAGATAATCAGAACTGCCCCAGGGTAGATTAGTCTGGACCCATGTGGTCGCGAGACTATGAGGTATGAGTGTGGTGTAGGGCATGGACGTCCTTAGTAATCAGTGAGTATTCCTAGTAATCCCTATAGATTTAGTGGTGTTTCTAATGATATGAGCTTGTATATTGCGAGTTCCCCATCCTCAGGTAGGTACCCAGGTGCCTGGATAGATGGTCCTGAGGAGGGAGGTGGTTACGTTCCGGCTGGGTTGGAGGGGCTCTCATGAGCTGATCCCATCTAGTCTGAGAACCCGGCCGTTACAGGTGCGTCTGATGTCCCTAGCCTGGCCAGTGAAAGGAATTCCCTATAACCAGTTCTAGCTGGTTCTCACACTGCCTGCACCCTTCTAGACAAAGGATTTATCTGTATAAAAAGGGGCTGTGTCCCCTTACAAAATGTTCTTGTTTCTGACTTGAATCCTACCTGGGGAATGCTGCTGCTTGGGCTCAGGGTAAGGCTTGCCTCCCTGGGCCCTGCCCTGCCCCTGGATGCCTGATGGACTTGTCCTGGACCCCTGAAGGACTTTTTGCTGGGCCTTTGTTGCCCTAGCGCTGGGAGCGCTTCTTGGGGGTTAGCCTGATGCCACAGCGCTTGGGAGCGCTTTATTTATGCTTCTAGCGCTTGGGAGCGCTTCATGTGCTGCCTGGGTCCCTATAGCGCTTGACTGCGCTGTATTTCACTGATAGTGCTGAGAGCACTTTTATTTTGCCCCCAAGCGCTTAGTAGCGCTTTTATTGTTATTATCGAGGGTGCCCACCCCTCATGTTGTGCCCTCGAGTGGAATCACCGCCGCCGGCCCAGAGATCGTGTGAGGGGGCGCTGTGCCCACCTCCCTGCCCAGGGCCGCGCTGCCATTGGCAGCCCTGCGAGACAGGAAGCCAGGCAGATTCTGTGGTGACGTGGGCGGGCCAGACTGAAGGAACTTCCGCTTCCCCTTGCCCGGAGAAAGCCTTGACTATGTGGCCGGTCTCCCATGCGATGGAGGGAGACCAGAGAGGCCTGTAGCGGGGCTCCCCTGTGCTGAGGGAGCCCCGGAAGAGGAGAGCAGTAGCGGAGGGTGCGCAGGGCACATTGCCGGTGCCCGCCCCCGCCGCAATTCAAAGCCCGGAAAGCAGCTTGAGAGGAGGAGCAGCCCCCGTCCCAGCAGTCGGTGAGTGTTGCCGGGGGTCCGTTCCCTGAGAGGAGGGCGTCGGGGCACATTGCCGGTGCCCGCCCCTCCCCTCTAACGCATGGGGCGCTGGTGGTCGCAGAGGACCCTAGAGGGCCCGGGCAGAGTTCTTGAGCGGCACCGAGAGACAGCGGGCCGCTCCCACGGTGTCTCCGCTCCCCCGCATTCTTGTTTGGCCCACGAGGCTCCGGGGGCAGTTGGGAGATTTCGAGTCCCCCAGAGAGGGACTCCAACGAGGGGCAGAATAGTTTTAGAGCCCCGAGAGGCTCCTGTAGGTAGTTCTGTTTCTGCTCCACGAGGGAGCCTATGGATTGTTGTGGTGCCGGTGCGAGGCACTACATCAGAGCTGCCCCGTGTGTCAGTGGGCCGCTCCAACGTGGGGAGTATCATTCCCTGGGCTAGAAGGCCCGTGATTGTCCGGTAAGGGGCATATTTCCTGGTGGCATATTTTAATGTCAGAGCCTGTGTGGCTCCAATGTGTGCAGAGTACTAGAGCCTGTGTGGCTCCAACATGTGGCGCAATTTGCTTGAAGGGCTACTGAGAGCCCATGCCGCATGTTTGTTATTTCTCAGCTGCCCAGCAATTAGTGGGCAGCTGCAACGTTTAGGTTTTGCGCCAGTGGCGCACCCCTGACTGGCGCTGCAGTGGCAGCGCGCCCTGCCATTCTGGACACAGGGCTCTTTAGTCCCTTTATTAGATGGCCAATTGGCCAGGGGGCTGGTATGTGAATTCTGCGCAATGTGATTTCTATGTTTTTGATAGTAATTGCTAAGGTGATGTTTGCGCAATGTGATTATGAGGTTAGTTTACCTATGGAGGTTACTGCTAGTGAGAGTTTATTTCACTAAGTGAGTTATGCCCCTAAATGTGAGTTATGCTTATGGGGAGAGTCTAATGTTTTTAGACTAGTGAGAGATTGCCTACTGTAGTTTTTACTGGTTAGGCCCGAATGTGAGTTATGCGTAATATGCTATGCCATTATGCCTGTGACACCTCTGAATGTGATTTAAGCATTATGTGTCTTACTTACACCGCTGAATGTATGTGTATGCATCATGTGTTTCCTTCCCTTAAACCTCTGAATGTTTTAGGCATCATGTGTTTCTCCGGTACCTCTGAATGTGTTTTAATGCGTCATGTGCCTTGTTCCTTACACCGCTGAATGTATGTTTTTACATCATGTGTCTTTCATACACCTCTGAAAGTGTGAAACTTCGGATTGTTATATGTTCAAAGTGCTATTTCTAACAGTATTTCTAGTTCTACTAAGTGTTGATTCTGACAGTGGCCCATGTGGCCCTTTCCTGTAAATAATCCCTTGTGAATATTGCCTGTGCCAGTTGGCACAATGTATATTGTGTGATTACTTCTGATGTGTTTTGACAATACAAAAGTTATTTTTATATAACCTTGTGTGGAGTTCCTTTTGTGGTGTGCCTAGGATGTTGTTGCTGTTGTGTGCATGCGCAAACGCTTTACACATTGCCTCCGGGATAAGCCTGTCTGCTCGTGCCAAGCTACCAAGGGGGTGAGCAGGGGTAATCTTGGCGTGTGACTCCCTTGCCCTGACTATAATGGTGGTTTCTGCCTAGCTTTGGTGTAAGCCTTAGCCAAACAGAAATAGCCAGTTCTAACACTCACTCTTTCCCTTTCTTTCCTCTCCTCTCTCTTTCTCCCTCTCTATCTCTTTCTCTCTTTACCCTCTATCTCTTCCTCTCCTCCCTCTCTATCTCTCTCTTTACTCTTTCTGTCTCTCCCGCGCTCTCTTGCTCTCTCTCTCACTCTTTCACTCTCTCCTCTGTTTCTATCTTTCTCTGTCTCTTTTCGAAACCTCTCTCTCTTTCTCTCTCTAGCTCTCTTTTTCTCACTCCCTCTCCCTCTCTTTATCACTCTTCCCTCTCACACTCCACTCTGTGCCACGTAATTATGCGCCACATAGTTAGACTCTACTCAATACTACATAAATACACCACACATAATACCACCTTTACTATCCCTCTACTATCACTCTAACTCTACTCTACCTCTATTCTACCCCTCTACCTCTCTTCTACCCCTCTACCTCTACTCTACCCCTCTACCCCTCTTCTACCCCTCTTCTACCCTTCCTCTACCCTTCTACTACCCCTCTACTACCCCTATACACCTCTTATACCCCTCTACTACCCCTCTATTACCCAACTACCTCCCCTCTACCTTTAATCCTCTACCTCTCTTCTACCCCTCTACTCTACCTCTCTACCCCTCTACTACCTCTCTTCTACACCTCTACCACCCATCTACTACCCCTCTACCTCTCTTCTACCCCTCTACCTCTACTCTACCTCTCTACCCCCTCTACCATACTACCCCTCTACTACACCTCTATTACCCCTCTACTACCGCTCTACCCCTCTACTACCCCTCTACCTCCCCTCTACCTCTCTTCAACCCCTCCATTCATCCATCCCCCATTCCATCCATCCATCCCCCACTCCATCCATCCACCCCCCACTCCATCCATCCATCCATCCATCCCCCACTCCATCCATCCATCCATCCATCCATTCCCCACTCCATCCATCCATCTCACTCCATCCATCCATCCCCCCACTCCATCCATCCATCCATCCATCCATCCATCCATCCATCCATCCATCCATCCATCCCACACTCCATCCATCCATCCCACTCCATCCATCCCCCCACTCCATCCATCCCACTCCATCCATTCATCCATCCCTCTACTCCATCCATCCATCCATCCCCCTACTCCATCCATCCATCCATCCATCCATCCCCCCACTCCATCCATCCATCCCCCTAATCCATCCACCCCTCTACTCCATCCATCCATCCCACTCCATCCATCCATCCATCCATCCCACTCCATTCATCCATCCATCCATCCCACTCCATCCATCCATCCCACTCCATCCATCCATCCATCCCCCCACTCCATCCATCCATCCATCCCCCCACTCCATCCATCCATCCCCGCACTCCATCCATCCATCCCCGCACTCCATCCATCCATCCATTCCCCCGACTCCATCCATCCCTCCCCGCCCCACACTCCATCCCTCGCCCACACTCCATCCCTCGCCCACACTCCATCCCTCGCCCTCTTGCCCTGGCTCTATCTCTCACCCTACCTCTATCTCTAGCCCTCCCTCTATCTATCTTTCGCCCTCCCTCTATCTATCTATCGCCCTCATTATCCATCGCATCACCACAGCATCACCCAGGGGCACCACAACATCACTATGCGCTACCACAGCATCACAGAATGCCACAGCATCACTCTACGCAGCCACAACATCATTCAGAGCCACCACAGCATCAATCTGTGCAACCATTCAACAACTGATTCAAATATGTTCTCTCAATGTTTCAAAATGTATTACAAATGTCACACAAAAAATTAATATTTCACTTCTGTTCTTGTATTTTCATCACAATAAAATACACTAAACATAATCTTCCAAAAAGTTATTTGCAAAAGTTTAAGCTATTGCCATTATAAATTACAATAACTTTTATTTAAGTATTAATGTTATAATATTAATAACAGAGTCACGCTCTCTGAGTGAGCATGTCAAGGACTTAAGGGGGTGATTGAAGTTGCTTTATTGACTGAGTGACACTTTTCCAATACCTGTGTGAGTTCGAACCCCCGTTGGTCGCTTCAGTGTTACACCCGTGGCTATTGGCTAAGGCATTATATTCCTGTTACGCGGCCCTACCTTTTAGCTTCGACTAGGTGCCTTCAAATATCGATGGCAATGCTGCCAGCCCAGCCGTAAGGAATGTGATTGCCTGTCACAGACAACCAGACCACGCTAACCAGCCTTCTTCGTAGTCACCACTTTACAGTGATTTTCTATTTGCCATTGCTGCCAGTCCTAACGCCTGACTGTCTTCCAAACAGGAGCGAGTTATGGTAATTGGGATGATGGCATGGGGTCAGGTTAAACTCACCTCTGAATTGAATTATGGAATGATTTGACTAGACAATCGAGGACAAACTCTTAATTTGGAGACATCCGTCTGGGTAAATGTAAGGTGTGTTGTGTGACCTAACGTGTGTGGTTAATTTATTGCTCAATAACAACCCGGATCGCTACAGATACATAAAACATGCATCATTATCAACTAGGGGATCATTATGGTGGGGATTGAAATAGCATAAGGGTATAGGATGAGTAGCATGTAGGACCGATGTGCTGCATAAACCCATCCAGTTTTTGTTTCACCTACAGACCGCTGTGGATGTTTTTTTTGTCAAAGACCTATTGTCTACAGTACATGATGCCCCTACCATTATGACTAAAAGATTCCGGTGAAACAGCATGCTTGAATCAGCCGTATCATGCAAAGAGATCGCACAAGCACATTGACTTTTTTGATTATTTGATTTTTATCAATTTGTCCGACGGCAGATCAGAGCACATTGCAAATCAGTTACATATTTTGACGTAGTTCAAACACTATGTGCAAAAATGAATGCCCCCTCCATAAGCCTTGACATAACGTAGTGAATACACAGCACCAATGTGAACAAGTGTCCACAGGTGTATTTGTATTTTCAAATGATTTAAAATACGTTTCTGTTTTCAATAAAAGATGGGATTCAGAGAAAACAGACCATTGTTTCAAAAGAAGTTCACGTAGGTGAGAATTTTTATGGTTTAACTTTGTTTATTAGAATTATTATTATTATTATTATAATGATGATGAGTTCCATATACACTTGCCAGTGAGGTGACTTAAAAATGAACAAATTAAAACACCCCATGTACCCGCCCAAACACCCCTCTCCTGTCCCGTACCCTTTGCTGCTTCAGACTAGTTTTGTAGTTTGCATCAAAAGTCATAACAATGAATAAGGGTATGATGCCTCCCACTGGGGACCTCTGGTCTCTCATAAGGAGGGGAGCTATAGTGCGGTACTCTGGACATGGTGTGTGTGGGGTATGGTGTTGAGAGGTGAAGCACTCTCCAGTACTATTGGGGCATGTGATTTCCCTGAACTCCTACAAAAGGAATGCTCTGCAACTGCAAGGTCCTCAAGTTTTCTCAAAGAGGGCCACCCTCCCCTTCAGCCTGGCTGAGATTTGCGCTGTCCCGAAGAGTTTCCGCAGTCTGTTGAGCCATGCACAGTAGTTTGGCTTTGTGTCCTTTCCTCAAACAGCTGTGATCTCCTGTAGGCTGCAATAGAGCCAAGGAAATTGTAATGCCTCTTACTGATCTTAATAGGTAAGTTGGCCTGTCAGGTAAACCTATGCAAATGTATGCTGAGAATTGCAGGATATCAGTAGAAAAGATGGCATTTATACTAGTTATTACTTATTGCAATTCCGCGGGAATTAGGGCACCAACATAGGGGGTGTGTCAGAGCTCCTATACTCCCACACCAGCTGTCTGTAGTCTACATAGGGTTCCAGCTATGTATGCAAGCTGGGGTTTAATATTAATACAGTGTAGTTTTTGTCAGGGCCTTCTTGCCTTAACTGCTCAAGGCACAGATGCATGTTCTATAAAACAAAGTCCATCCATACCTTAAACATGTGTGAATACGCCAGTTCTACTTCCCACTTTTCTGTACTTATGATTTCGCTGGAGGAGCCATTTTTTAAGGCTTTACTAAATGTACAGTATATGTGCTTGTCATCATGGTTGGTGAAGACCCATTTCTCAAACAGTGTCAGCTGTATTGGCTTGGGATTTGATAGATGGCTGGGTCACCCAGTGTCTGATTTGTACATCGTGTATGCATTCATTCTCCAGGGCACCATACCTGGATTTCAATTGTTTGAAGGTTTGCAGGCTCTCCACGCCATGAAAATCTTTTACCCTCTAAAGATCTGCTAGTCTGCAAATTTATTACAGGTTAATGTATGGTAAATTCAGGATTATTAGTTATTGGTGCCATTGGGGAAGGCATTGTTCTAAGACCCTTGATTACTGCCACCCTGTCCAATGCTTCTAATGTTGCACTAGTGGATGGGAAAGATTACACCTCAGTGACTGCGGAAGAGTACACGCCTTCTTCCTGGTTAACCAAGGGACCTTCCATGTATGGATACCTGCAATGTGCTTGTTGATAAAGCACCAGTGTTTCTCAGGGATGGGCCGATGCCATCCCACCATAAGACACAGTTGTGCTGCCATCTAGTAATAATTCCAGTGGCCCTGGCTATAGCACAGTGCAAAGTCATCCAGGAGATGGATTCTTGGGAGACAATAAATCCAATTAATTGGTTGGTCTGACACGCGCTTTTGATTAAATGCTGAATCCAAAAATGTGTCTTATACCATGCAAGGTAATTATCGTGCATAATGTACTGCGTTTATGGTTGAAAAGGCTGTCTTTTGTTCCCCTAGGAGGTGCTTTTAGTGTTTGGCTTGTTTTTGTCCCATCGGCCTTCCATTTGGCCACATAGGTTCCCCAGGGTGGCCCTTTCGCAGCTCTAAGCCCCATGTGCCTGACGCTCTTGCAGTTTTGACTCAGTCATAAGTTGACTCCAACACAAGGCCCTGTGGAGAAGTGTGGCTCAGGGGTTAGAGGAGGCAGATCCGGAAGCTGAGATGGGCCCTGGACCAGGGTTCAATTCCCTGCCTCGGCGGGTCTTGGGCGAAAAATTCCACGGACTCGATAATTCTCGCTCCGGTGCCTTCTCGACTCACGGGTTCACACTGCGCGACTCTGGGCAATAGCTTGCTTAATCTCCACAACGGCCCCTCGCGGCGGGATGCCTGGCTTTCACCTTGTGGATACCCTGCCGGGGTTATCTCACAGGGGAATACCAGGACGGGTTCCCTAAGCAAGCGCTTAGATACAGACCTCGGTCAGTGATTTGCGCTATATAAATACTTGTACATTTACATTTACAAGGCCCAGGCTACTCCCTACGATCATTTAGTTACCAGCGTGGAACTAGGAAGACTGAGAGAGCCCTGTATTATTATTATTATTATTAATGGTTTTTATTGAGCCCAGACATATCACCCTGTCGGGTCTCATGGCACTGTTCCGCTGTTATGTATGACTTCTTCTACTCTTAGAGCTGAGATTTCCATGAAAGTCTTATAGTCTGAATTCTGCACCTGAGCATATTAGGACGGAATGTATGAAGCTCTGTGGTTATACTGAATAAGCAGCTACCTATGTTATGCCATCTATTATTGTAATAACTGCACTTTCACAATTGCTTTATTAACCTTGGGGAGGTAACCCCCCCAATACCCCCTTTTGAGGTTCGGGATCGCTTGCTGCGCTCGCTTGCTATAGTGCTGTATGCAAATCACTTTGCGCCCCACCACTTTCAAATGTCACCCACCGCTCCTGTCCACTGCCTAGGGAGCCGTGACCAAAGACAAATGAAATAGCGCAAAGAGTTAGGACAGAACACGAGCAATACCGTGGGTCCCAACCCTCCCCCGGGATCCTTGCTTTGGAATAAAAAGATAGATTGTACATATGTAAAGGATAGGTGAAGGAAAGTTAAGCCCTTGCCTGCCCCATGTCATGTGGGCGCCAGTGAGTTCACTGAGGCAGGGAAAGAAGGTCCGGGACCATTAATACGAGAGCCCTGAGGCCAGGCACTTCCGGAGCATCGACAGTATGGGTGTTAGGGCACATGTTTTTCTCAATGTAATGAACACTCAACGCACATCCTGTCATAGCTGGAATCACTGTAAGGGAACTCTACCATTGATTGAACCCTTTCCGAGTTAGTTGATGAATCGGCATGTAGGAGACTGGTCGTGTCACCCTCACTGTAAACAACACAGTGCTCTTGATCAGCGTGTGTTTTACACTTCGAGTAGTCTATAGGATGGGATATTGAACACATAGAGCCAAAAAGAAAAGATGTTGTGCGCATTTATGGACACTTTGGGGTAAGTTAAGTTACAAGGACATAACCATTGTTTCACGAGCTTCAGGAATAAGGCACTGACCTTCCAGATTGATCTACATGCACTAGCAAGACGTTAGTCACCTTAAGGGAGAGACAGCACAGCAACATCTGGCATAGCGCCCCAGCTACATAATCCTAGCACGGCTCCCGCGAGGAGCACCATTCATGCGAGGGGCACACTTTAGAAGCAATAGTCAATAGGCCCCTTCAAGAGGAAATAGAAATGAATGAATACATCAACAGAAACAGATTGGTGCACTAAAAGCCCTTGAGGAACCATCGCAAAATCTAAACAAGTTGTCGTCTGCCATTTTCTAAAAATCCAGCAAGGGAGGTTTGTTAGTGTTTGGACTTATTGTTAATGTGTGTGTAGTCTTGTAGACTCGTAGGCACTGACAATAGGCTCAGAGTGCATCATTGGCCATCAATAAATAAAATAAATGCCACATCATAACAAAGGGAGCTTGCCCCACCTGATTATTGATCGTCCCGTATTGGGTTCAACCTTCAGCAGCATCTAGGAAAGATGTCACATTTATCACATTATCGCAATGAGTAGAACCTTTCAAAGAGTTGAACGCCACCGCCAGCTGTGGCATCGCCATTTTTGCAGTGGCGGACCCCCGTAGGGGCTAGGGAGTCGTCGCCATAATCATGCGGCGAGCCCCTGAAGGGGCAACAAGGGGGGAAGACGGCCCGGGAACGAAAGAAAGTGCAGGAAAACGGGGTCTCCCGAGCAAGCAGGGGGACCCCGGAAGGTGCCGGGCTCGCCCCCCGCTGTTCCTTGCTTCCGCCGCCGCGCGCCGGCCAATGGGGGGCAGGCGATATTCAGGTGGAGACATACTTGGTGGGGGGCATATAAGCGCGCTCCCCCCAGTGATACTCCTATGCACAGGAGCGGGGGGAGCAGCACGGCGTGAAGGAATCTTGTTGGTGGGCGCAGGAGACGACGACGGACGACGGGAGACCGTGCTGCCCCCGGAGAAAAGACCCGGCACTGGGAGCGAAGACGACCGCGACCGGAACCGAGACCGCGACCGGAGCCCACCCGACACGGCCTGCACCTAGCCTGGGCCATCGCTGTGTGGGGCGGACAGGAGCACGACCGGTGCCCGCCCGGCGCTACTCAACAGAAGACCGCGACCGGAGCCCACCTGGCGCGGCCTACCACCCGACGCAGCTTGCACGCAGCCTGGGCCATCGGTGAAGGGCGGACAGGAGCACGACCGGTGCCCACCCGGCGCTACACATCAGAAGACCGCGACCGGAGCCCACCCGGCGCGGCCTACCACCCGACGCGGCCTACCGTGAGGGGCGGCAGGAGCACGACCGGTGCCCGCCCGGCACTACACGAAAGAAGACCGCGACCGGAGCCCACCCGGCGCGGCCTACCACCAGGCGAGCACGACTGGAGCCACCCAGTGTTCCCCGGAGCTAGTTTTCAAGACAACGGTGCGCGCCGGAGCCCACCCGACAGGCACCGGCAGGCACAGCCAACTCGGAGGGGAGGCCCCCCCAGCTGCGTCCCTGGACTTACCGGTACAGGGAGACTCCCAGAGCCCGCCCGGCTCATCCGAGAGCCGACAGAGAGTGTCCGCTCAGAAGCCAGGGAGCAGCCAGGGAAACCGGTGGGCGCCCTCTGGTGGCTGAAAGGAGGACTTGCAAGCGACGAAAAGGCCCTACAAGCAGAGCCCTAACAACGGAGCGAAGACGACCGCGACCGGAACCGAGACCGCGACCGGAGCCCACCCGACACGGCCTGCACCTAGCCTGGGCCATCGCTGTGTGGGGCGGACAGGAGCACGACCGGTGCCCGCCCGGCGCTACTCAACAGAAGACCGCGACCGGAGCCCACCTGGCGCGGCCTACCACCCGACGCAGCTTGCACGCAGCCTGGGCCATCGGTGAAGGGCGGACAGGAGCACGACCGGTGCCCACCCGGCGCTACACATCAGAAGACCGCGACCGGAGCCCACCCGGCGCGGCCTACCACCCGACGCGGCCTACCGTGAGGGGCGGCAGGAGCACGACCGGTGCCCGCCCGGCACTACACGAAAGAAGACCGCGACCGGAGCCCACCCGGCGCGGCCTACCACCAGGCGAGCACGACTGGAGCCACCCAGTGTTCCCCGGAGCTAGTTTTCAAGACAACGGTGCGCGCCGGAGCCCACCCGACAGGCACCGGCAGGCACAGCCAACTCGGAGGGGAGGCCCCCCCAGCTGCGTCCCTGGACTTACCGGTACGGGGAGACTCCCGGAGCCCGCCCGGCTCATCCGAGAGCCGACAGAGAGTGTCCGCTCAGAAGCCAGGGAGCAGCCAGGGAAACCGGTGGGCGCCCTCTGGTGGCTGAAAGGAGGACTTGCAAGCGACGAAAAGGCCCTACAAGCAGAGCCCTAACAACGGAGGCAGGGCAGCTCCTGCAGGGTCAGTGATATTGGTGCATAACTTGCGGCGGCTGCACCCCGCCACAGAGAGCAACAAGAGGGGGGCTTTGGTGCACAACTTACTAGCGGCAGCACCCCGCTTTACACACAGTCTACAACAGGAACAAGGGCAGCCCCAGCACTAAGGCATGGCCAAGAAAGGGGGCCCAAAGAAGGGCCAGGACGACCTGAACGACCTACTGTGGAAGATCCGCGCAGCATCTGAGGCGCACGGGACGGATGGCTGCAGGAGCATCTCAACTGCGACCCAGAAGAAGGAACAAGCAGGGGACAGGGCAACGCGACCACGCCACCCGCGGCTAAGAGAAGCAGAAAGGCACCAGCGAAGCTAGCGGATGCAGCACCGACCAAGAAGGGCCAAAAAGAATCCAGCGAATTGCAGTCAGCACGGCGGTGGCGGGGGCGGACAAGGGGACCAGCGACACGCCAACCAATGGTGAGCATATTAGCACGATCATACAAGAATGTTGCAAAGCAATGGCGCCACTGTTGTTGCAAGGGCTAGGGGTCCAAAACACGGGGGTGCGAGGGCTCAGCCGAGTGAGGCACAAGGGACAGGACGACCGGAGGGGACCACGCCCCCGCAGGGGGAAGGGGCCACTGGGGCTCCCTGGTACCTACTCAACCCCGGCGCGGCGCGACAGCAGCAGATAATAGGGCAAACATATACCGTGGCAGGGGGTGAGGGGGGTCGCCCACAGCAGCGTGGGGGGAGGCCCAACGGGTGAGTGGGCCCTCAATGACCACAGCAATAACGGGGGCGTATGCCAGACCCTCCCCAGGCCCCGCA
Source organism: Lissotriton vulgaris (assembly GCF_964263255.1). Lineage (NCBI taxonomy): Eukaryota > Metazoa > Chordata > Amphibia > Caudata > Salamandridae > Lissotriton > Lissotriton vulgaris. The sequence continues at coordinate 2,022,741,762 of NC_141691.1, read as the reverse complement.
CCCCTGACCACCAGAGCCACAGGGTTAGCCAGCATGATCCCCATGGCAGTAAAGGAAAGAATATGGCGGAAAGAGTTCATAGACATCTTCTCCTTATTGGAAATACAACTAAAAGGGCTAGACCTGACCACATGTGACAAGAAGGAGGAAGACAGGAGGGAGAGGAGAAGGGAAAGGAAAGAGCGCTCATTTGATAATTGGTTGGACGCATTCAGGATCATGGCGTGCATAATAGTTGAAAAGTTCCCACAATGCGCAGCGGATTTATGGTTAAACGAGGCAAACACAATGCGCAAAGGCAGTTCCCGGGGGAGGCGTGGCTGGAATACGATAAGGGTTTCAGGCTAAAAATGCAGACGCACCCCGATATGGAGTGGAATGAGGAGGATGTGTCAGGTTTCATCCATAAGATGATGGTAGCAAAGGAGGCCAGGTCCTGGGGGGGAAGGGCCGAGCACTCTTACCGGAGCTCCTTTCAAAGAAGGAAAGGAAGGCCATTTCAGAAACATAAACACTTCAACACAGGAAAATTACTGCACACAGGCGGACCACCAGCAATATGGTGGAAATTCGAGACCAATGAATGCACATTTGGGGCGTCATGTAAATTCTCACACACATGTTCAGCATGCGGGGAGGGCACCCGGCGGCAAACTGCAAGCGCAGAGAGAGCCATAAGCACGACAAGAAAGAGGGTAAGAAGCAATGAGGCGCACAGGGCGGACCACGAGGGTGAAGCGCGACAGGGTACCCCCTCCCTAGCATGGTCCCCCATCAACACTCCACGGCTGCGCGCGCTAGCCATCAGATACCACAACAAGTCAGACGCAAAAATATTAGTCCAGGGATTTGAGGAGGGTTTTACCAAACCTTTCAAGGGCCCCCTCCCCCCCAGCTGCGGGCGGAACTTGGCATCGGCAATGCAGCACCCAGGGGTGGTGGCAAAAAAGATAGAGAAGGAGAGGCTGCTGGGCAGGATTGAGGGCCCCCTCCCGGCATTGGCGAGGGAAGGACTGGTCACCTCCCCACTGGGGGTGGTCCCCAAAAAGGAAGCAGGGCAGTTTAGATTGATCCACCACCTGTCGTTCCCAGATGGACTGTCAGTCAATGACGGGATCGAGTCATAGGTGTGCTCGGTGAGCTACTCCACAATAGACGACGCAATAGACCTGATAAGGGCCTCAGGGAACGGCACACTCATGACAAAGGCAGACATCGAATCGGCGTTTCGCCTCCTCCCAGTCCACCCCGACAGCTTTCACGTTTTAGGCTTCCAGTGGGAGGGACAGTACTACCACGACAAGGCAATGCCAATGGGCTGCTCAGTGTCATGTGCCTACTTCGAGCTGTTCAGCACATTCGTCGAATGGGCATTACACAACCACCACCCAGCGGGCGGTAAGCTGCACTACTTAGACGATTTCCTATTTACCGGCCCGCCGACTCCCCGGTGTGTAGGGACACGTTGGGGGCATTCATCAAACTGGCTGGGGAGTTAGGGATCCCTTTGTCCAAAGAGAAAACAGAAGGACCCACGACAAGGATCACGTTCTTAGGGATAGAACTAGACTCAGTAGCAGGCACGTCAAGGCTCCCCCTAGAGAAGGTAGAGGACATCCGGTGAGATAAAAAGCATGCGCAGGCGGGACAAAGCCACACTGAGAGAGTTGCAGCAACTGATTGGGAAACTGAATTTCGCCACCAGGGTCATCCCAGCGGGCAGCGTGTTCGCGAGGAGACTGACAAAACTCACGCGCGGCATCACACACAAGCACTACCATGTGCGCCTAGGGTCCGAGGTGAAAAGGGACCTGGAAGTGTGGGATGCCTTCCTAGCAGACTTCAACGGGGTGCTGATCTGGAGGGAAGGTTGGCTGACCTGCAAACAGGTCGAGCTGTACACGGATGCGTCAGGGAGCACAGGGTTTGGCGCGCTCTTGAGGGACAAGTGGTGCGCGGCCGGTGGCCGGACAGCTGGCGCAGACAGGGTGTCACAACAAACATAACATTTTTAGAGCTGTTTCCCATTGTGGTAGCACTAGTGATTTAGAGAGAAGAACTCAAAAACATGAAACTGACCTTATGGTCGGACAACAAGGGCGTAGTGCAGGCTATCAACGAGGGGCGGCCAGGTGCCCAGACACACTGAGACTAATGCGCCGTCTGGTTACATTACAGTTGGAGGGCAACATAGACCTACGAGCAAGGCACGTGCCAGGGGTGGAGAACGAGATAGCGGACGCCCTGTCCAGAGGCATGATGAGCAAATTCAGGGAGCTGGCCCCCAGGGCAGACTCGGAAATGACCCCTTTCCCGCCCCAGCTGTGGAAGCTGGCGGGGTAGACCTCTCCGAACTGATCACCCAAGCCCTGGCCCCTGGGGCTGTGAGGAGATACACAAAATACTTAGCCACAGTACTCAAAGTAGGGGGCATACACTCACTAGCCATACCAAGCAGAACAGTTCATCAGCTGGGCATCCAAGAACGGCAAATCCAGGTCATGGACACAAGCCCACCTTGCAGCCGTGTCACACCATGCGAAGCTGGAAACAGGACACAACCCACTGGCATCGCACTACATAAAGATCGCAATGAAGGGGTGGAAGAGGAAGGAAGGAAAGAAAGAGGACACAAGGCGCCCAATAGACTTCACCAGATTAGGGGCGCTGCTGCAGGCACTAGACAGAGTGACAGCAGGGGAGTACGAGCGAGTACTATTCAGGGCAGCATTCACCTTGGCCTTCTTTGGGGCGTTCCGCATCAGCGAACTGGTGGCCCCCGCCAGGGAGGGCCAAGCAGAGCGCTGCCTATGGGCTAGCGATGTGACACCAGGTGCCGGGCAAGTGGATCTGGCCCTGCGGCGGTCAAAGACGGACCAGGAGGGACGGGGGGCCACGGTGACCCTATACTGCATCCAGAACCAGGAACACTGCGCAGTATGCTGCCTCTTAACCTTTATGGCAATACGCCCGGCGGGACATGGCCCCCTGCTTATCCACAGGGATGGGTCACACTTGAGTAAATTCCAGTTTATAGCAGTGATGCGCAGGCCCTCAGCAGCGCGGGTCTGCCGCCAGGGGCCTTTGGATCACACTCATTCCGAATAGGGGCGGCCACGACCGCGGCGCAACACGGGATGCCCGAGGCAAGAATTCAGGCAATGGGGAGGTGGCGCTCGTGAGCATACAAATCTTACGTGAGGCCCCAGCTACTGTGACTAAAGGACAAGCAGGGTAGGCGTGAGAGTTACCGGTCGCTTTACATTTGCATCAACAGGGAGCAGACCCCGCCTCGTGTGGGTGGTGGGCCACTCTTTTATCAAGCGGATGGGCGCGTGGTGGGAGCACAAGGGGCGACAGCTCAAGAACAGACCACAACACACATGCATCCGCTGGTTTGGAGAGTCAGGCATGCACTGGTTTCAACTCACAACGGCCCTCAAGAAAATAAGGGAGGGGGCAGGGCGCCACCCAGACGTTCTGATCATCCACCTCGGGGGAACGACCTGGCCACAATGGGTCGGAGGGCCCTCCTCTTTGGAATACAGAGCGACCTGGTGGAAACAGCCAGGAGGTGCGGGAAAACGGCGATCATTTGGTCTGAAGTGAACAGCAGGCAGGAGTGGCGAGGCGCCGAGTCGTATAAAGGCGTGGAAAACTCGAGGAAAAAGCTGAACCTCACAGTAAGCAAATTTTGCAGAGCAAACGGCCTGGGCTTCATCAGGCATGGGTTGATTCACACCGGGCGCCCGGAATACTACGCAACCGACGGGGTGCACCTGTCCGAGCAGGGGATGGAGATCTTCTGGAGCAACCTGTGGGGCGCCATGGTGTTAGCAGGTTGCCAATGAATAACAGGACGCGAGGGGGGAGCCGCAGGAAGACGGCAGCCTCCCTGACGGCATGGCGAAGGGCTATGCTGAGAACGGTTGGTACGAGGGCACACCGGAGAGCAGTGCGCCAGAATAGGTACACTCACCTTCAGATGCCGCACGGCTGGGTGAGATGGCCGAAGGACAGCGGCTCTGGGATGCCTCACGGCTGGGTGACATGCGACGAAGGGAAGGGGGAATATGCAGAGACGGCGCTCGCAGCCCAGCCCCCGCCGGATGGCCGGGCACAACAAGGTCCGAAAGGTAGCGAGGCAGCCTAACTCTGGGACAATGAATATTCCCTTCCCGCACTGAGGAAGCGCAAGGAAATCCAACCTACAGAAAAACCGCCCCAAAAGGAGCTAAGAGACATTGGCAAGGAAATGTATATGACATAACATGCAAATGCAAGTAATACCTGTTTTCTTGTAACCCTTAATAAACTGCGGCCAACAAATGACCACCACAAAGAAAGGTGTAGTGGCTTTCTTGGCGGGAAGGGAAGTAAGAAATGTTATGTGTATTTCACTGCAGGAGTGGGGCAGAGTGCGTAGGTTATTGCAGAGGCGGACCCCCGTAGGGGCTAGGGAGCCGTCGCCATAACCATGCGGCGAGCCCCCGAAGGGGCAACAAAGGGGGGAAGATGGCCCAGGAACGAAAGAAAATGCGGGAAAACGGGGTCTCCCGAGCAAGCAGGGGGACCCCGGAAGGTGCCGTGCTCGTCCCCCCTGTTCCTTGCTTCCGCCGCCGCGCGCCAGCCAATGGGGGGGGCAGGCGATATTCAAACCCCCCAATGGGGGGGTTCCCCAGGTGGAGACATACTTGGTGGGGGGCATATAAGCGCGCTCCCCCCAGTGATACTCCTATGCACAGGAGCGGGGGGAGCAGCACGGCGCGAAGGAATCTTGTCCCACCCACCCACACCAAGGGATCAGCATTGTCGCAGGGCTGAAAGAGGGAAAGAGCTTCGCGAAGGGCTACGCGGAGAATGGTTGGTACAGAGGCACACCGGAGAGCGGTGCGCCAGAATAGGTACACTCACCTTCAGATGCCGCACGGCTGGGTGAGATGGCCTAAAGACAGCGGCTCTGGGATGCCTCACGGCTGGGTGACATGCGACAAAGGGAAGGGGGAATATGCAGCGACGGCGCTCGCAGCCCAGCCCCCGCCGGATGGCAGGGCACAACAAGGTCCGAAAGGTATCGAGCAGCCTAACTCTGGGACAACGAATATCCCCTTCCCGCGCCGAGGAAGTGCAAGGAAATCCAACCTACAGAAAAACTGCCCCAAAAGGGGCTAAGAGACATTGGCAAGGAAATGTATATGACATAAAATGCAAATGCAAGTAATACCTGTTTCCTTGTAACCCTTAATAAACTGCGGCCAACAAATGACCACCACGAAGAAAGGTGTAGTGGCTTTCTTGGCGGGAAGGGAAGTAAGAAATGTTATGTGTATTTCACTGCGGGAGTGGCGCAGAGTGCGTAGGTTATGGGCAACAACTGCTCGTTGAGGCAAGAATAAGCATTGCAAGATGTTAATTGCACGGCTTGGAAATAATGTATTTAGTGCCAAAGCTGTGTTGAATCCGCATGGGCTCAGCCCCTTCCACGCAGCTTACAAACATATTACTGTCTCTGGTGGATCTATGCGCTCGCGTATGTTGAATCCATCAGGTCAGAAGACGGAACAGCACCCCCCCACCTCCGGTATAAACATTGCGCTTTGCATTTACAACTCAAGAGCGACATCTCAGTGCTCGGGGGCCAAAGCTCTCAGAAGCCAGTTTTACCCTAATAATGGCTGTATTTATTCAATTACCCCAACAGCTGTCAAAGGGAGAATGTTCTTGCTTGCATCAGAAGCCATAGCGTTTTTCCTTCGCTACTGCATAAAACAAACCAGAGACGTTTTAAGGCAAGGGCAAACTGGGCTGTGGCCCAGGGCCCAGTCTTTTAGGGCCCCCTTGATAGAGGTAGCTGTGTTCGGGAGAGTCTTGCCCTCGTAACCTTAAATAATACATATTTTTAAATATTTTTCTTTTTCATTAGTCACACAGCATAGAAAAATTGTTGTCCACATAATTCCCATTATTTGCATGTCTATAACAGTAAAAGTTCACAACCCACAAATGGGCCTTGCATAATTCTTAAACAGATTCTTCAGTTTTACTGCGGTGTTGCAATCGCGAGTTCATTGCCACGCAACTGACTGAAGTATCTTGCAAATATTACAGCCAGGAACTTTAAAGAATTAAAGTCTTCAACTTTGCCAGTTTTGTATGAATAACAAAAACGTTGTTACTGGTAGGTAGGTGGGTTACTGTTTTAAGCCTGAAATCCTTTTTTTACACGCAGTTCATAAATTGTCCCTTCTAAAAAAAAATATTGGTCTGGCTGAAATTATCAGTGATGTTGCCATCCGCCATGCTGGCATTCTTATAGGGAAGGACCGTTGCTTGTTTGTTATACATGTTCAGTGCTTTTCATATATATATTTAAATGCCTGTGCTCCTCTCTGTGGTGCTGTACGATAACATGCCACCTGTTCAAAATTAGGGAAACCCATCTAGTTTAGGTAAACTGCCCCAATCCACATATTTACCTCATTTCATTTCATGAATATATTCTACTATTTCTATTAAGCAGAGGTAAACAATTTGCAAATTGCATCTTTCAATTGCCTCCTCCCACCCAAATGATACCATAAGTTAGAAACTTATGCAACCGCTTTTTTTTCAGAGCGTTGCTTTTTTTGATATATTATGCACTTCATTTCTAAAACAATCCTCCACTGCAAACAAACAGAATAAATAAAAAACATTGTATTTTACAACACCAATAGCTCTAATTTTTGAAAATGCAAGACTGATTGCAATGCAAATGCTTGTCTTTTTTAGAATCAGAAAGGAGCGGGAATAACAACCACTGCCTACTTCTGAAACCGGGACCCTTTCCATAGCTCCCTTGTCCAAGAGAGCTCTAACTTCCTCTTGCAGCAACTTTAAATGATCCTCCGTCAGCCATTTTTCTGATTTGGCAGAATGAGAAGAGGAAAAAAAGGAAAGGCAGAGAATAGCCCTCCTGGACGATCTGCAAGACCCACTTATTTGAAGTTATGGATCTCCAGTTTGGGAGATGATGACAAATTCTCCCACCAACTGGAGTAGTGCTGCGGAGTTTAGCCCAGGAGTGCTTGAATTCTGCGGCTGCTGGGGGCAGTGTCACCGATGACTTCTGTCATCCATTCCTAGATCGGAAAGCACTGCATCCACGTCCTCGCATGGCTTGGGAAAGTCTGAGCAGGACAGTGGCTGGGATAGGGCTAACATGGATGGAAACCCCTTCTATTACCACAAAAGGGGCGAAAGGATGACTGGCCATGAGGTGTAGAGGAGAGGTACAAGCATCTAGCCATAGCTCGAGAGTCCTTGAACCTGACCAGGGCCGAGTCTGACTTTCCTCCAAAAAGACAGGTTTCATCAAAGGGAATGCCCATCAGATTAGCTTGGAAATCCCCAGAGCAGCTTTTGTTTGAAGCCAGGCATGGTGCCTCCATGCCACAGTCGTTGAAATTAATCTGCCCAGCGCATCCATCGTATTTAAGCCACACCATATAGTGAATTTAGCTGCATCTCTCCCATCTTTGACCGCTTGGGAGAGCACAGCCCAGGCGTCCTCTGGGACCTGTGGCAGTATTTGACAACTGTCTCTCAAAGGGTACGGGAGAATAGGTCCATTAAGCACGCAGTATTCACCAGCCTCAATGCCAGGCTGGAGGAAGAAAACAATTTCTTCCCAAATACATCCCACCTCTTAGATTTACTATCTGGAGGGGGGGGGGGAGGGAGAAATTAGCCCTTGGACATAGAGGCCTACACCACCAAACTTTCTATGCTGGGGTGCTGGCTGAGAAACTTAGGGTCGCCAGGAGCTGAGCGATGGTGGCGTGTAATCGTCCTATTCACAGGAACCCCGGTGCTTGGTTTGGACCATGTGCCTAGAAGGACGTCCGTAAGTGCTTCATTAAAGGGCAAAGGGGGTTCAGAAGTAGAAGCCCACGGTTGAAGCACCTCAGTCAGGACATTAGTCCTGACCTGCACTGAGGGCAGTTCTAGTCCAAGGACCTCAGATGCCCTCTTTACCACCAAGGCATTAGATGCCCCCTCCTCCGTAGTCACTGGGGATGTGTCCAGTCCACTGGCCTCCCCAAGTTCCCCATACCAGTCCAAGTTTTCCTCTGAGACATCCTGGCATTCCAGAGGGTCCACAGACCTCTCCCCTTCCTCTCCTGAGCCTAGCACATATTCAAAGTGCTCAGGTGACAACATAGAACCACTGGGCTTGATCGGCGTTAAGCAACGTCATTTTGGCTCCGTGTCATAGGGGAGGATGGGGCTAGCGCGGCCGATGAGGAGCAGTTCTGCAGGAACCGGCTTTGAGTCTGACGCCGGGGGAGGTCACGATGACATGACCAGCGTTGACCCAGATCTGGGATCTGATCCTTGAGGCCACACCAGCACTGTGGCCTGAGCTGATAGCGACGAAACTGATGGGGCCCCTTCCGACTACGTGGGGCCCGAGGGATTCCTAGCGTGGTTGTTCTGCTCAAATACATGGGGCAGGGCCCTGTAGAATTCATTTATTTGAGTGGGATTCTCTATGGCTCCCGAAAAGGGTGGGAGGCATGAAGTTGACTCTGGACCCGGCTCCGCGGAACTGTGCCATTGGTGATCCTTACCTCTCTCATTGACAGACGTCAGCTGAGGTGAAGATGTAGTCTGTTGGACTTCTTCTTATGCCTCTTCCCTGAGTGTCCAGAGGACCTCGAGTGGGATGAAGAGGACTTAAGGCTCCAGGCGCAGTCCCGAGACCTCCTCTTCTTCGATCGGCTCTGGGACATCCGCAGAATATAGTCAACATAAATATCGAATTTGAGGTAAGTTAATATCGATTTACATAAATATAGAAAGTCAAAATATCGAAGTATAGGTATTAAATATATCGATTTTTTAATAATACCGAATTTTTTTAAGTGTTTTTTTATGTTAGTATGTGTGTAAAAAGTGTATATTTATTTTAATTAATGAATTTTATGGTATTTAATTATATTTATTTAAATATTTTAATTTATTTATTGTTATTTATTTTGAATTAATTGGTAATTAATTTTTAATTGGTAATTAATTAAATTATAATTGGAAATTTATTTTACTTAATTTATTAATTTATAATTATGTTAATTTTATTAATGTATTTTTTGTAGCGGGTTGTGGGTTTATAGGGGAACAGGGTGGGAAGTAATTTAATTATAATGAATTAAATGTTTTAATTTTTTATTGGTATTTACCTTGAATTAATTTTTAATTATTTTTAATTGGTAAATAATTAAATTATAATTGGTAATACATTTTTATTAATTGATTACATGATAAATATGTTAATTTTATTAATTTATTTTCTGTAGCGAGTTGTGGGTTTATAGGGGAATGGGATGGGAAGTAATTTAATTGTAATTAATTACATTTTTAAATTTATTTATTGATATTTATTTTGAAATAACTGTTAATTATTTTTCAATTGCTAATTAATTGTTAATTGGTAATTAATTTGTATTAATAGGTAATGATTTGTAATAATTAATTTTTATTTGTATATGTAATTGATTAATTATTATATTATATTAAATGGGTAATTACTTTTAATTAATTTGTAATTGGTATTAATATTTAATGTATTTTTATTATTATATGAAGTATTTACTTTCCCTACTGTTGCACTCACTGGAGTGGGAATGCTAATTTTTTACCACTACGCTATCCAACGCTTTCCCTACTGTTGCACTCTCTGGAGTGGGAATACTAATTTTTAACTCTACGCTATCCAACACTTTCCCTACTGTTGCACTCTCTGGAGTGGGAATAGTAATTTTTACCCCTACGCCATCCAACGCTTTCCCTACCGTTGCACTCTCTGGAGTGGGAATAGTAATTTTTACCTCTACGCTATCCAACACTTTCCCTACTGTTGCACTCTCTGGAGTGAGAATAGTAATTTGTGCTCCTACGCTATCCAACACTTTCCCTACTGTTGCACTCTCTGGAGTGGGAATAGTAATTTTTGCTCCTACGCTATCCAACGCTTTCCCTACTGTTGCACTCACTGGAGTGGGAATAGTAATTTTTACCCCTGCGCTATCCTACGGGTAGGATATTGTATATGTTTTTTCTTAAGATTATGTTAATATATATATATATGTTTTAAAAAATAAAATTTAATATTTTTTATAACTTAAATTAATTATTTAATAATTGTAAGGTTATTTAAGTATTTTTAAGTATGTTTTAGTTAATTATGTTTTATATTTGAATAATGTCAAAATATTTTAAAGATATTTTTAAAAAATCGATATTTTTACTAACTATTTTTTTAAACCATATTTTTTATTCGCTATTTTTGTACTTACCTGTTTGTAGATAGGCATTCAATATTTTTGTATTCAATACTTTTACTTCGATATTTGTGTAATTCTATATTATTGTTATCAATATTATGTCAGTGATCCACCAGTACTCATGGTATGCCTTCAATAACAGTGATACCAGAAGTATTAAGACAAATACAGAATCAGCATGGAGCAAAACCTGCTCTGAACCTGGGGATGAAATTATTAGGCAATTTTTCCCAGGTATCTACAATTATGTTAGCAAACATAAAAGGGGAGGCAGCAGCGGTGGCTATAAGACAAAGCCTGAGGGAATGCACTCCTGCACAACAGGAGCAAGAATTACCCAAAATTATTAAAGATATATACATCAAATTAGGTAGAGTTAATTTGGGAGATAGAGCTACAAAACAGCAAATAATGGGTAGTCCTGAAAAGGATAATTCTAAGCAAACATCTAATCCTTCAAAAAAGAAATAGTACAATAAACAACAGAAAAATAGAAAAAATAGATCACAATCTAGGGATGGGTCTCCTCAACAGGAACCCTCCGAAAGGAGGTATAATCTAAGAAATTGTGATATCATTAAAAACCTGACAGATATTAGGATACTGATACACGTTTCTCTCATTCCTTTCAGGGTTCATCAAAAAACTCCTAAAGGGAGGGACGGTCAGAACTCATATCAGAAGAGCGAACAAAGTCAAGAGACACACATTGTACTTCAGACTATAATATTAAAAAAGAAGATAAACCCATATCAAAGCCTCAATTTAAAAAGAAGAATCTAATAGGCCTTAAGATAAGAAATTCCCAGGCTGCTGAAGACACCTGATAAGTGACCCACACCAGTTACATGAAACAACACTTCAAAAAGAGGAAGACGTACCCAGGAAAGGTAAAGGTCTCTTTTGGGAGAACCTGACTGTTGGATACAGCATCCTTTTGCCTGAAAAGAAGACTGGCCACCTGAGTTTGTTATGAATTGCCCAAAAAGAGAAACAGTAATTTTACCAGCTTTCTTTGACCTCTTTCCAGAATCTTTAAAATATTCATATGCGCAGGAGTGGGCGATAGCATTTGCTCCTGCATTATACCACAATCATGTAGGGTAGAATGCTGAGTCACCTCACTGTGTAATCCCAGTAAAAACTATTCCAACTCCACAGAGACAATACCCAATAAAACAAGATGTGTAGAAACAAGTCAGGGTGATCTTAGATCAACTTGAATACCAGGGTGTAATAGAGAATTTCACCTCTTCAATGAATAATCCTTTGTTTCCCGTAATGAAACTTGACAATTGATACCATCTAGTTTTAGCCTACAGGCATTTGAACACTTGCACAAACACATTTTCAGTACAGAATGCACACAGTGCTGCGTTAATGAATAACATTGTGTAGGAGAAATACAAAACAACGCTAGATATCTCAAATGGATTTTGCTACCAAAATATTGCACCAGAGAGCAGATATTTTGCAGTATTCTCAGTCCTAGGCCCTCAGGTTTAGTTTTATAGACTGTCCCAAGGGTATAAGAATATGCCATGGTTGTTCTCAGTACGAGTAACAGAGTTGCTTCAAAAGTTTGATGAAGATGCATTGTCCTATGTGGATGATATTTATCTGATGGATGAAGAATTATTGGATCACTTGACCAGGGTGAAAAACATATTTTGGGGTTCGCCTCTGAGGGCTAAAAATTCAACTTAAAAATTCCAAAATTCCCCACCTCAATGTCCTATTTTTTGGTATATGAGTTATCCAGTGAAGGAAAAAGCCTAGCAGCCAACTTTTTAGAAAAGTGTGCACTGCTCCTACCTTCAAAATCTTTGGCAGAACATACATTTTGGAGTACGCAGAAAAAGTAAAACCTTTCTACAACTTTATCAGAACTGATTTTTCATTGCAATCCTGGACACAGGAACACACAGAAATCCTATGTTCCTTACAAGCTGGCATGATAGCTTCTAAACACTTACACACATGTGTAAACTCTACGAATTTGATGATCCGTGTAATTGTGGGTCAATCAGGGTACATATACCTAACCTTCAATGAAGGCGAGACAGTACCATTGCATAAAAATCACATTTGTACACGAATGCTGAAATGTATTTTGCATCCAATCCTTACAGCAGTACAGATTGCTGTAGCAAGAGAAAGAGCACTGGCACAGGGAAAACAAATAATTGTTGTGACTCCAGTACGGGCCTTAGAGGCAGTAACAAAAGATAACATTCCAAACACAAAAGCACTGCATCCACAATGAATACACAGGGCAAATTCTCTCGCTGCATAAAAAACACAAGCATTTTTGCAGTATGAACATGAATATCCTCTCTCAAATGAAATAATGCCTCTAGATCAGTATGAATACAATATTTACACTGACAGGTCTGCTCAACCTGCCATAGGAAGTAAACAGCAATTAAAGCACAGCTTGTGCGAATATAAAAGGACGAATGCGGGATGGCAAGTTCTGTCCTAGCAATACAAAGACACAGTCTCTAGGAGATTGCACGGCTCAACTGGCAGAACTTGAAGCCCTGATTATGGCACAAAAATACAGTTTGAGAATTCCCCAAACGAATTGTGTGCAATTAATTTTGCTGTGTCCAGTCTTACAATGAATATCTTCACTACTGGGGTAAGAATGGTTTTAAGGACTCAAAAGGTTGCACAATAAAGCATAAGTTGCTTTGGGAGCAAATGACAGAGGTGAAAATTGGCTTGTTGTGGTCTCATGTGATTCATACGCTAAGGGGTCGATTCCGATTCGGGAAAAAAGCGTCCGTCCAAATCGTATCCGGAGCCTTCTCCGGATACGGAGAGGGCTCCGGATACGATTCGGACGGACGCTTTTTTACGGTGCGTAACCCTACGATCATGGGGTACGCACCGTACACCCTGCCATCATGGGGTACAGTGCGTACACCCCATGATCGCAGGGGTACGCACCGTACCTCTGTGATCATGGGGTGTACGCACCGTACCCGGGGGGTCCGTTCCGTACCTGTTTTGGGCCTTACTTTGCTTTTCTGACAGTGATCAGCTCCCGTAGGAAAAGAGTCGTACGGAGGGTCAGCCGGACGAATCGTACTTGCTGGGTCGGGGAAACCTGCTTTGAACCGTACAAAAGTTGCTTGTTGCATGTTCCGGCGGCGAATCGGACTGGAATTCGAGTTTTACGGTTCCTTCGTATGGGGAGCTGCATTGGGTGAGAATCGTACTACATCGTACGTACGGGGACGTTGCAGGGTACGATTTGTACGGGAAAAAGACTCCGTTCAGCTATTCGGAGTGCTTTTTCCAGAATCAGAATCGACCCCTAAGTCATTAATGTGTTGCCATGCATGCTGAAGGGAATACATTGCCTGATGAAGCTGCGAAGGCAACAGTGCGAACTGCTGCCATAGCTATAATCATTTGTTCTAGCATGAGGATAGACAGACAGATAATGGTAGCTGTCCTTGCTTCACAAAACAAAAAGCTCAGCCGTGCCAAAAGGCTTCCCACTCTAGTACTCCTACAAGTTAGATGCACATAATGTTCTGTTTGCTCAAATTACAGGAGCATTGTATCCTTTTTATGACTTATTATTATGACTTATTATGATGTGTCCCCAAATGCATTGGGCACGAGAAACAATATTGTATATCATGTCGATGCATGAAGATGGCTAATATGCATGTGCTTACAGATGTATCACAGTATTGTTATATGTGAATGTAAACATACAGTATTGAGATACTAAAAACAGAAGTGAAAAATAAGTATAAATATAAACTAATGTGAAGAGAATGTAAAGACTGTAGAATAGTGCATACTGGTTTCAAGCTTAGTGACTTGAGTGGATGGATTATTGGTTAGTTTCATTTTGGACAGCATGCATTCCTGCGGAGCACACCAACACAGATTGATGAACTATTAAGATAATTGATTATAAGGGAGTGCATTACACATTTCCACAAATGTATTTCCATTATCCATACTGTGTAATAGCACCCGGCATGTCATTTGACACCATTTCAAATTTAACTGATAACAGGGAAAGCACCAGGGCTTTTACGGGTGAACAAGTTACAGAAATGTATTCCTTGATTCAGGAAGTCAGATCATTAAACATACAGGGCAGCTACACTCTCAACAACTTAACAATTAGAATATCTAACCAGACGTGAGCTCAACCAGCGATTGCATGCATCCACATTTGTGCAATATCATAAAGCCAAATGAATTCCGAGAGGATCAAGAATTTCGATCAAACCCATGCTGTTTTGCTTCCACCAAAACAGTGTATTTATGGATAAATGGCCCGCCATCGTGTACAATCTGTCTATTGTTGCAAGAATTATCCAAGCCATACATGAATTAGAGGAGATATTTATTATGAAACAGGATTTGGAAACACATATAGAACCTGATACTTTGGAAATCACACTACATGGGATAAACCTGCAATTGGATCTCTATAGTAATGAACAGCAAGAAGTGAAACTGTGGAAGTTTGAACATGACACTATAGTTTATGAGTTAAATTAGGTATACACCTGAGCAGAGGTGTATGTCCAAAGACGTTCTAACTTCAAAAAAATGACAACCTCTTTTAATGAAAGTGTAGTGTCTGACAGAGATTTAGGGGCCGATTCAAAGAACTAATCTGATACAAAATCCTAAACTTAGTAGTAGTAAAGTTAGTATTTTGTCTTAAGTTAGTATTTTGTCTTAACTTAGTATTTTGTTTTAAATTAGGATTCTGTCTTAAATTAGGATGTTGTCTAAAGTTAGCATTTTGTCTTAAGTTAGTATTTTGTCTTAAATTAGGATTTTATCTTAAGTTACTATTTTGTCTTTTGGTATTTTGTCTTAAGTAAGGATTTTGTCTTAAATTAGTATTTTTTCTTAAATTAGGATTTTGTCGCAAGTTAGCATTTTATCTTGAATTAGGATTTTGTCTTAAGTTAGGATTTTGTCTTAAATTAGTATTTTGTCTTAAAATAGTGTTTTGTCTTAAGTTAGGATTTTGTCTTAAATTAGGATTTTATCTTAAATTAGTATTTTGTCTTAAATTAGGATTTTGTCTTAAGTTTTGGTTTTAAGACAAAATACTAACTTAAGACAAAATACTAAATTTTTTGCAATGTTAGACTTCACGTCAGGTGTCCACAAGCAATTAGATAACAGCAATATATTATGCAACATCCATCCCGTTATACATTACAGATGACAAGCAAGAAACATCTTATTGTGTCTGGATATTGCTCTTCTGACCAGACAAAATACTAACTTAAGACAAAATACTAACTTAGGACAAAATACTAAACTTAAGACAAAATACTAACTTAGGAAAAAATACTAACTTAGGACTTAAGACAAAATACTAACTTTACTACTACTAAATGCCTTCTGTGAATACCAAAAGTAGTAAATTTAGGATTTTGTCTCAGATTAGTTCTGTGAATCGTCCCCATGGACACTAATCTGGCTTCAGCAAAACAATTGATAACAGATTCTGATCTTCTAAATAAAGACATTGAAGTTGAAAATCAGCACAGACAACAATGTCACCACCTTTTTTTCACAGCCTCCAGATGTACCTCAACCACCTGGCCAACAAATTGGAAATGCACACATAGTAGCCACAAAACAAGGAGAGGAAAAAGAAAAGACTTGAAAGAACCTAAGGAGCCAGAACTGAGATTAGTCGTAAATATATCATCTTTGACACTCACACCTCAGCAGAAGGTCATCAATAAAGTCATGGCTGTTGTACCCTGTACACTACCAATGAGCTAGAATGTGAGAAAGCATTGTGCAAATTTAAAAGGAATCTGAGATTAAGACATTTATTTACTAATGTAATTCCACCAAGCGAGCACCCACAAGAGCCCACATTTCTTGAGTTCAAAACCAAGAGTAATGTTCAAACCCCAGTCTCACACAAAATGCTCGATAGCTTCGACATTCTGATAAAAAAGGATATATAGAAATTGAATTAAAAAAACATGGAAGACAAATCATGACTAGAGTGGAGAAAAGCACATTAAGATCATTAGCTAACAATTCTGAGATAGCGATTCAAAAAGCCGACAAAGGAGGAGCACTGGTTTTAATGACTACTTCTTACATGCATTTGTGCAAAGATGGAGTACATACGTAAAAGACACAACAGATTTTCAAATGATATTGAAGACGGTGACCGGCATCAATAATACTGGCTGGAAATTGTGTACCATAGATGTAGCAACTTTTTATACTTCCATTCCCCATTCTAAAGAAATGGGGGCTGTTGAATGGGCATTACTTCAACAACCCAACATTAAGGCTGACAAAGTATTCCTGATGGAGGTATTACATTTTTGTTTGCACCACAGTTACTTCTAGTGGAATGGCAATTTTTATTTACAACTAACCGGTACATCTGTGAGTTTTGCCGGAGCTCCGGCATACGCTAATACATTAATGGTCAAATTTGAGGATGATTACGTATTCAAGGATGAAGAGTGGCAAAACAATGTAAAATTATACTGCAGGTAAATAGATTATATTTTTTTCATGTGGACTGTACAAGGAAAAACTTGAACGTAAGATTCAACAGCTGAACACTTATGATTCACAGATTCAGTGCACCCACACGATTGATGACCATAAGATCTCCTTTTTGGAAGTATTAATCATGAAAACTGAAATGGGTTTACAGACTCAGGTACACACTAAACCTACAGACAAAAACAATGCCTTACTTTACACAAGTTTCAACCCTAATAATATGATACACAACTTGCCTTACTCTCAAATTTTAAAGATTTAAAGAATCTGTTCAGATAAAGATGTTACAGACAAGAGCATCACAGCACAAATACAAAAGTATCAAAGTATCAAGCAAGAGGGTACCCTACAGACATTTTGGAGGAAACTGTGCAATGGGCCTCAACACTGGATAGAGAAAGACTGTTGATAAAACAACTAAAGAAAACAGAACAATGTCAAGTGTTTGTATCTAGATTTTCTACCAGTTCTACTGCCCTGAAGACGATCATCAACTCAAGGTGGAATATGCTTCAGAATGAACATCACTTTAAAAACTTTTTCATATATTAGCCATTATATGTGTATACAAGATCAAAAAACCTTAAAAAAAATGTAAAGCACTCATGTTAGAGATAAGGAATTACCGTGTCAAGGAACTAAAAAATGTAAAAACTGAATTCACTGCAATAATGTGATTCTAGGAGCAAGCATTACACACAGAGGACTGGAGAAATATTGAAATTAGCACATACGACTGATTGTAATTAAAAAAACTTGATTTACGTCATCAAATGTCCTTGTGACCTATTATATGTTGGCAAAACAGAGAGGAAGATAAAAACAGAAATACCAGAAAATAAGAGTATGATTCGTATTCAAAACAAATTGTCAAGTTTTGCAACACACTGGTTAACAGCTACGCACACAATTTCGCAGTTACATTTTTAGGTGATAGAAACAATAGAAACTGTCCCGGGTAAACACCTCACAAAATCCCTACTACAAAGGGAAATATATTGGATAAAAAATTAGACACACAAATTCCTAACGGTCTTAACGATAAAGGAGACATGAGTGGGTTTTTATAAAGTGTCAGATTAGACATACATCCAAACATCATGTATTCAAGAATATGCACATATGATTATTGAACACTTCTGTATTTGTACATAGGAAGAATGAGTACTTGTTTGGCAGTTTTATTTTTGTCTTGAATACATATCAGAGTCGAGAACTACTGAAAATGTTACTGTTAATTGGTTCATAAACGATCACTAAAAGTATGTACTTTTTTTTAATTACATGTTTTCCATTTGGTTTACTAGACTAACCCATACTAACTTATGCATGACATAAACATCTAGTGAGGTGGATAAAACTAGCCATATCACTGGAAGACTCAGTCAGATGATATTTGTCCCATATTAGATGAGAGCTATAGTATGGTGGATAGCAGTGGCACTGTCAGTAGATTCGTTGACACAAGGAACGAGATCTGTGGACTTTGAATTCTTGCTTCAATATATTTAAATATAGACTCACTTAATATGCTGGTTATGAGTAACTTTTAGATTAGAATTGTTTTTTTTAAACATGTACAGGTTAGGAACATTCTATGCTAAGATGGTGCTGACACAGGAGGTAAAAATAAAGAGTTCTCATGGCAGTCTGTCGTTGAGGTTGATGACTGATAGGATTTTAAACTAGATCACGTGGTACTCCATTACTATTGCCGTCTTCATTCCATTGGGAGAAGAGAGGATTATCTTGAGGTGAGCGGACAATGTTGAAGTTAGGGAGGGCCATTAATAGAGCTTGGGAAACGGGGATAGGTGACACGGATGAGAGAAAGAACTATGGTATGATCAGAGCGGAGGGAAGAGTTCACATATTTGCAACTAAAGTGGATCCATGTTTTATTTTAGAAACCGAAGCGAGTAACGTTGGGTGGAGGAGAAAGTAGCACAAATACATATTGTAATGTGCATCTCACCTATATTAAAGTGTACGATAATTTTTACCTAACGTGAATCCCTTGTTTTATTGTGAGGCGTATGTAGGAGAGTAGGGTCTGCAATCCCATGATCACCCAGATTTTTTGCTTTTGTTTCACTGGTTTACGACTTTCTCTGGCTGTGGGCCTGCTAATCAGACCCACAGCCTGGCTGTTCTCTTTCTAAATTACGACATGTACCCTAGGTGCATTTACCAATTGGTACTGGGCCACCTTATCAGACCCTGTAACTCAGGGCATAGGTGTACCCAGGGCCGCCAGGGGCTGCAGCATGTATTATGCCACCCCTGGCTGGCCTCCTAAATTTGACACAACTGGCTGCGTGACAGCTGGGGCGAAGTCGTGTAAACACACTTTGCTTTAGATATAGTAGCACTATATCTAACCATACAATGGACACTCGAGTTCCTATCAGTCACTCCTATGGCAGGCCTTGACAATCCTGAAGGCAGAGTGCATGGGCTCGTGTGAACTAGGCTCTGGCCCGAGCCGAGCCCGGTTGCAGCTTGCGGAATCAAGACCCAATGGCTGTTCCATGATAACGCGTACCATATCGGTAACTTCGGTGTCGCGTTATCAAGACATGTCGAGTAAGGTGTCATACGAATCGGGATGCTGCCCTCTCACCAACTCTGGCGACGAGGTTAGCATTCCGCCCTTCTAGAGGGACACGACATGTACGTAACTGTGAACCCCGGTTAAAGTTAACTAGAGCCTCAGCTCCACAAAATGGATGCTGCCACCACAGACACGAGTCTGACCTCCTGCTGCTGGGAGTCCTTCCAGCGAGGAGAGCTTGGACAAAGGGTTTCCTGTCGAGGGCGGTGTTCGCACCGTCCCAGACAGGGTGTGTGTATTCTGGGTAGGTAGGGCTTTTGCGAGAAGGTGACTGCGGAGTGGCACCCCGGTGCTCACTACGCATCTGCCGGTTAGAACCAGTTCCAGGGGCGACAGCCCTGGCCTGGGGAAAGTCCGGCAGGGGAGAGGGGTGTAACTACCCCCCTTCCTGGTCCCACCCTTAGGGCAGGACCTAGTCATGTACCCACCCCTTTCTTTAGAATAAAGGCCGGAGCGGGGACCCTTCCAAATTAGATCATCTTTGATTCAAGAACTACTTTCTACGAAAGGACATTCAAGACTCTTCTCAAGATTTCTCCCTTGTGACTAAGGAGTAGTCACCCTGCATCAGCGGGCACCACCTAAGAACTCTGCGGTTTGCTGTAAGTCCTTCCTCAAGGAATCCGACGGCCCAGCTCGACGAGAACTGGCTTCCCTGGCACCTCTGACCTCTACCCACGTCATCAGCTCAGCTGTGATCTGTGGGTGCGACGAGACCTCGAGGGACCGGCCATCATCAAAACCTGCACGCTTTCTTAACCAGCACGACCATCGAGGTAACTCTCTGGTGAGTGCTCTGGAGTCCGAGAAGCCCCGACCCTGAGCCGCTCCAGCACCGAAGTGCAGTCTCCCAGCATCTCCACGATCTGCGTGGGGCCCTTCTGCTCGCTGCTCAGCACGTTGTCTGGTCACTAGCCGCTGGCTTGTGCCCTTCTGTGACGACATCCGGAAATCAACACTGCTGGTCTGGTTGCTCCAGACTGGCCCTTGCTTCCATCTTTTCGAGAAGCACCCCGGACCCTCCTGGTCCACTCAAGACGCCATCTTAGGCCCACCACGTGGCCCTGAGATTTGCCAAGGCTTGTTGCCCCATCCTGGGCCCATCGACGCCGACAGCATCATCCTTCGTGGGACAGCTCGCACCTCCACCGTGGTCGCCGACAACGCCTCCTGGTCCGTGAGACTGCCGAGCCTAGCGTCGCCCACTCACCTGGTCGAGGTGACGGCCAACCGGTGCCTTCCTGGTACCCTCTGACTACTGGCTAGTAGTACGAACTTGGTCCCCTCTGCTTTCAGGTATCATCAATCTCTGATCCAGGCTTGGATCTCTACGAACTATTCATCACTGGTCGCCGGCCAGCAACTCCTTTTCTTCCGGCTCCTGGCTCGTCAGCGAAGACCCCGACGCCTGTAAGACTTGTGCAGCCGCAGCCCTCGTGGCTAGGTAACTCGGCATTTCGGTGCCTGCATAGCCTCTTTACTCTAGGGTCCCGAGTCCCTCGCTTCCGACTTGCCTTATCGGGTCCGCCCGAGACCTTAAACTTTCCGTGTCCTCGGACACTTGTTTTAATTGTGCACTTGAAGTATTTGCTAAAGAGATTTGGTTTGTGCTTAGTACCCTGTCCTCATAAAGAGTACAGGGCTGTTGTGATTCTTAATAAATATACTGTTTATTTTCATAACACTTGTGTGGTGTCCTTTCACTGGGTGTTCAAGGGGTACATGTGTGGTAAACAGCTGGCTTAACGCGCCCTCTCGAGTCTTTAGCCTTAGACTGCTCGTATCCACGCTACTAGGATAGCTGGTCTATAGGTTGACTTACAACCAAACACCATAAGGGTCGTTGGAACGATACATAGCGGTCGCTAGAATAGCGAACGTTGCATATCGGGCCAACTTCTCACAGCGTATTGTTGATATTTTTTGCGGATTACAGAAAAAATACTCATCAGATATATTGGATTTTAAGGATTCACTTATAGTAAGTGCTTGAAGCATGATTATGACATGAACTATGTGGTGATATTGTTTTTCTTATAGCACTTACTCAGCAGTGAGGTACTTATGGCTTTGGCACTTTGCATTGACTTAGCATGCGCACGGATTGCCAGTCGATGGTATGGACATAGTAGAGATCACGTCATGTGCCGGTGTTTCACGAAGGAGTCTCTTGGCTGATGACTGGTGTAACTGGACGTTCTGACAGACATCACTAACATGACACTCATTTTTCCATGTAACTGACATAGATTTTGTAAACAGTAGAAACAGTATAATTGCTCCCTGTACATTGTCACTTTGATTTTCTTCACATTGGCCCCTGAGAAAGGGACTTATGTCCCGAAATGCATTGGGCATGAGAACCTATATAGTATAACATCTCAGACGTGAGTCCCTTGCTCACTTTGCCACTGAATTCAAGCAAGCCGGGCTGAAGAGGGCTGGAATGCCAGAAACTGGTCCTCGGAAGCTTGTTTCCGGTCCAGGGAAGACATGGCTTGGCAGTTCGGGCTGGACTGTTCCCATGATGCACAGGGTCAGACTGATTTGCATATAGCCATGTTTGAAATGGGGTGGCAGAGTGGGCTAAAGAACGGTGATGGAGTAAACCCAGATCTTTTGACTGGGTGTGAGTGTTTGATTGATTCAGATGCTCCGTCCATCACCACCCCCTTTTGTACCGCTTTTGGCCGGCATAAGTGTGGCAGGGTATGCTCAGACGTGAGTCCCTTGCTCACTTTGCCACTGGATTCAAGCAAGCTGGGCTGAAGAGGGCTGGAATGCCAGAAACTGGTCCTCGGAAGCTTGTTTCCGGTCCAGGGAAGACATGGCTTGGCAGTTCGGGCTGGACTGTTCCCATGAGGCACAGGGTCAGACTGATTTGCATATAGCCATGTCTGAACTGGGGTGGCAGAGTGAGCTAAAGAACGGTGATGGAGTAAACCCAGATCTTTTGACTGGGTGTGAGTGCTTGATTGATTCAGATGCTCCGTCCATCACCACCCCCTTTTATACCGCTTTTGGCCGGCATAAGTGTGGCAGGGTATGCTCAGACGTGAGTCCCTTGCTCACTTAGCCACTGGATTCAAGCAAGCCGGGCTGAAGACGGCTGGAATGCCAGAAACCGGTCCTCAGAAGCTTGTTTCCGGTCCAGGGAAGACATGGCTTGGCAGTTCGGGCTGGACTGTTCCCATGAGGTCCAGCCAGACACAGCGCCGGCGGTTGCAGAACATCCTCCATACTCCCGCGGACCAGTCATCAATCTGGCCGCCTTGCCAAAACGGCGCCACTGATCACGCCGCATGACGGATCCCCGTCTGACAAGAAACCACTCCGCAACGCAATTCACGCGTGCAGAAAATCTTGGCCCCGGCATAATTCACGAAAAGCCACGACTCCGGTGTATCAGATACTAACTCTAAAGCAACCCACACGTCAGTTCTACATCATTTCTGTACCAACAGTGGTGCCTTGACGGAACAAGAAACCCGGGCACCTGTACAGAGCTCTTAAGCATATTTTCCCCAAAGGAGAAGGAAACCTCAGCGATGGGCAATGTGCGGTGGTCCTATTAATCTGGCCACACCATCTGAAGAAAATCCCTATCCCAGACACCTACTCGGTGTTTAAAAAGCTTTATTCAGGCAAAATTATTTTCATGTCCTGAAGATGATCCCTGTATAAACGAGCTTGGGATCGAAACGTCGACTCCTTTTAGAGTAATTCATACATGTGACTCCACTGCATTATTGTTTGTATGAGTAACTCCAGGATACACTGTCAATGTAAATTCATATCAGTGACCTGCAAGCTCACTCTGTTTGCCTGTTATTTTCTTTCACTTACTTTCACCTCTTCCCTACGTACGGCACAGAACTGTGCCCTACTATAACCCCACTGTTTCAGGTTATGTGTTGTATTTTTAGATCAAACAAACTATTAAACCAATAAATATTCCTTGCCCGGCTGGATAAGAAATTTTGAACTATATAGGAGCCCATTGTGGTCTATATATAATATCTTTGCTTTCTCTTATTCCTGTATGCTCAGGACCACTTGTTAATTTGATAAATACTTGATACCCATGGTCCCGAGCCATTTACTGGGTTCCCCTTCTCCCTCTTCAATGTTCCCATGAGGCACAGGGTCAGACTGATTTGCATATAGCCATGTCTGAACTGGGGTGGCAGAGCGGGCTAAAGAACGGTGATGGATAAAACCCAGATCTGTTGACTGGGTGTGATTCAGATGCTCCGTCCATCACCACCCCCTTTTGTACCACTCTAAGATCAGCACCCACTGGATAAAAGTCTAACAGCCATCCATTCCCCTACTTCCCCTAGTTCTAACAGCACCATATGTAAATGGTATGACTTGGAAACAGTTGCATTCCTATTTGTATGAGCTGAGCCTTGAAAATATTTGGAATGCAAAACATTCAACAAACATCATGTTAGAACATAATAAGGTTGCCCAGGATAAAGGGGTCCAGGAAAGGGGAACCCTTCAAATAAGCTGTGATACAAGATGAAGCCTTCACTAATTCGAGTAACTGGTTATAGTCTACCCTATTTTGAACACTCCAGATGTAGGCCTGCTCCTCATTGCTGAAACTGATGCATCCTTGCAGTATATCCAGTGGTGTTATTTTCTTAAACCTTAACAACTGCAGAGAACAATTTCCTGATTTAAGAACAACTTATTGTGATGTGTTGTGATTGGCTCTCCTAAACCAACCACAACACTACAATGCAGCGTTGTAGTTGGTCTGAGTGTCGTGTTTGGAACTCAGACAGGGACTGGGGGCCTGGGCATGTTCTCCATGCAGATTGTTATGCAGCCTGCATGCGAAACATGCTAAAGTGTGCATGACTGTTTGGCCGGCCTGAGAGGGCCAGTCAAAGCATCATGCACACTTTAGTGTTAGCCCACCACTCCTACTTTGCTCTGTCAGCAAAGCAGCCCCACCCCGCCCTCATGCTGCTGCAGCAGGGAAGGATAAAGTTATAATAACATTGCGTTATTATCATCTTATTATTCCTTTCTTTTACTGCTGCACAGCAGGAGTAGGGCGACCCTCCTCCGCCTTAGCGTAGGAGCCCCCACTGGGCTCAGGACAACAGCATGAAAAGGCTGTTTCTTTACCTTTATCTCATCATCGGGACATTGAGTAAGCATACAACATAGCAAGTATTGAGTAAAAGTAAGTAGCTAAAAACATAAACTGAGAAACAGTCAGTCATATTACAGGAGTGACTGCGCATACTATGGATGAAATGTAAACGGCAATAAACAAATGATGTGTACAATACATTAATTTCCGCTTTGTGCACCGAAATTCCACTGCTTATAGTTTTAAAACATGTTTTTATCTAACATAAGCTCAGAGTGTTTTACATAAGCACATTTGAATCACACAAAGACACATTAATTTTAAGGTCGAGCCTGGGCAACGGATGCGTTGCTGCGAGGCATGCAGTATTGGAGTATGCACTTGAAGCCCCGCCCACTCTCTGCCCATATTTGTCATTGTTCTTCTTAAATGCTGGCTTCCTATTCGTAAATTGGCTTGTTAGTCCTTCCTTAGTACCACCTTGTCTTCATTTGTAACCTCCCATGGCGACAGGCCCTTTTACTTCGGTTGTTACACAGTACCTGTTATTTCGAAAAGTAAGCAGTATTTGTTTTTAGTTCCTCTTACTGCAGGCTGCTTCTGCTGCGCTTATGTGCACTCCTGGGATCGGTTTTTATAGCTTCCACTGCAAGTACATTCAACAAGGCTGTTTATGATTATGTGCGCTCCTGAAGGTCTTGTTATATACATAGTTTGGTGCCTGTGCTCGACCTAGTGTGTTGTGTTGTGTTAGCGCATAAGTAAAAGCACCCAGGTATTCACACAATGCGCAGATAATTGGTTAAAAATGGAAGTTGAAATATGAGCCATGCCCCGGGCCAGCAGCTGGGCTGCTGCCATCTGGAAACAAGCATTTTGATATTTGGATCTCTGACACCTGGGGAGATTGTCTAATTTGATCTTTTTTTATGCGGGGCATCAGGTTTGCCATTGCCCCGGTTCTTTCCCTTCCTCCTCCACCGGCAGCGGCACCATGGCTTTTATCAGAAAAGCTTGCCAGCGTGAACTGCGGGTTGTGTACTTGCGTCTGATACAACGTAGCTGGCCTGATGATCGTCAGCTCTACCACCCATCACCACACAAGAAATGAAACAATCTTGAAGGAGAGAGAGGTACACTTCATCCCTGCCCTGGTGCAAGACGTCAGCTCTGACATATTTCAAACCTCCCCAGCTCTTCTCTTTTCAAAGTTCATCAACTGGAAACATAGCTGGGGGAGAGGGTTACACTCTTCACACAAAAGGAATCATGTATTGTTTAAAAGATTTGCACAGTATCACAGAGTTAATTCAAGTGGCATTGCGCTGTGCATGCAACGCTGACAGACACGGGCCTTTCAAGAGGGCAAAGGAGACATGCAAGAGAATCTAGCAGATACAGTGCATACTACAAGCTATACATGCCAATATGGAACTCTTTGAGCACGGAACGTACAACACATACTAGGAGACATGGATACGCCAATGTGAACCCCTTCGGACTCAGCTCACTTGGAGAGTGGAGACGTGCGTGCCAATGTGAATCTGTTTCGGCAGTCCTTCACATACCAGAAGACAAGTGCACACCAATGTGAAACAATATGGGCACAGGACATACTGCACATACAAGGCGACATACATGTTAATTGGTAACACATTGTAGGGGACATGCATGACAATGAAAAACTATTTGGGCACAGTAGAATCTCAAAAAACGTGTGCATGCCATTGTGAAGCTATCTAGGCACAGTTCATTTTACACATGCTAGAAGACATCTGCATGCCAATGAGAAATGTTCTGGGAAAAAGTGCACACTTCACATCTGAGGACAAGTGCACGTAAATGAGAAACTATCTGTGCACAGTAAATACAGAGTTTACCTATATGTATGCCAATGAAAAGCTATTTTGTAACTATACATACAACACTCAATTGGAGACAGCCAGGGGCATAACAAACGCCCCGCAGGCCCCGCGGTGTGGGGGGGGCGGCCACTCTCTTCAGTAAATGAAGGGGGCCCCAGCCCCCCTCAGCTCTTTGGTGAGAGCTGTGAGAGAGGCTTGCGCTAAAGCAAGCCTCTCTCCCTCTGAAGCAGGTGCAGGCTGTTTGCAGCCTGCTCGGAGCCCCTCATCTCCTCCCTCTGACTGAAGAGAAACAAAGTATTACCATAAATTGTTTCTTTTCAGTCAGAGGTGTCAGGCCCAGAAAGAGGATGAGGGTTGGGGCAGCACAGAGGGGGTTGGGACAGCACAGAGCACTGTTCAGGACCCTGACAAAGAGGTGGGGGGGGGGGGCAGAGAGAGAGCAGGAGGCAGCACAGAGCACTGCCTGGGACCCTGACAAGGACGGGGGCTGGGGGCCCCAGAGAGAGAGGAGGCAGCACAGAGCACTGCTCAGGACCCTGACAAGGGTGGGAGAGGGGGCCCCCAGAGAGAGCATTCTCCAGGGCAAAGCTCAGTGGGGGCCCCAGAGAGAGAGTAGGAGGCATCACAGAGCACTGCTCGGGACCCTGACATGGGTGGGAGTGGGGGCCCCCGGAGAGAGAGGAGGTATCACAGAGCACTGCTCGGGACCCTGACAACGGCGGGGGTTGGGGCCCCAGAGAGAGAGCAGGAGGCAGCACAGAGCATTGCTCAGTACCCTGACAAGGGTGGGAGTGGGGGCCCCCAGAGAGAGCATTCTCCAGGGCAAAGCTCATATGAGAAGGGATGAGGCAGCAAAATGGTGCCCTCAGGTAAGTACTCTTGTTATAAGCACCATGTGGGCGTCCGCACGGGTGGTATGGGGGGGCCGAGAAGGGTGCAAGGCATAGGGGATAAGGGTGCAAGGCAGAGAGGATAAGGGTGCAAGGCAGAGAGGAGAAGGGTGCAAGGCAGAGAGGAGAAGGGTGCAAGGCAGAGGAGAGAGGGGTGCAAGGCAGAGAGGAGAAGGGTGCAAGGCAGAGGGGAGAAGGGTGCAAGGTAGAGAGAAGGGTGCAAGGTAGAGAGGAGAAGGGTGCAAGGCGGAGAAGAGATGGGTGCAAGGCAGAGGGGAGAAGGGTGCAAGGTAGAGAGGAGAAGGGTGCAAGGCAGAGAGGAGATGGGTGCAAGGCAGAGAGGAGATGGGTGCAAGGCAGAGGAGAGAAGTGTGCAAGGCAGAGGGGAGAAGGGTGCAAGGCAGAGTGGAGAGGGGTGCAGGGGAGAGGGGTGCAAGACAGAGGGGAGAAGGGTGCAAGGCAGAGTGGAGAGGGGTGCAGGGGAGAGGGGTGCAAGGCAGAGGGGAGAAGGGTGCAAGGCAGAGGAGAGAAGGGTGCAAGGCAGAGGGGAGAATGGTACAAGGTAGAAAAGGGTGCAAGGCGGAGGGGGAGAAGGGTTCAATGGGGAGGGGAGAAGGGTGCAAGGGAGAGGGTGAAAAGGGTGCAAGGCAGAGGGTAGAAGAGTGCAAGGGGGATGGTGATGAAGTAAAAACTGTGCCCACCCTAGAAAAATGTCTGCGAATGCCCATGGCAACGCACACTACTTTGTGAGAGAGAGTGGAGTGAGAGAGAGAGTGGAGTGAGAGAGAGAGTGGAGTGAGAGAGTGGAGTGAGAGAGAGTGGAACAAGAGAGTGAGTGGAGCAAGAGAGAGAGCGGTGCAAGAGAGAGAGCGGAGCAAGAGAGAGAGTGGAGCAAGAGAGAGAGTGGAGAGAGAGAGTGGAAAGAGAGTGGAGAGAGACAGTGTAGAGAGAGAGAGAGAGAGAGAGTAGAGAGAGAGAGTAGAGAGAGAGGGTGGAGAGAGACAGTGGAGAGAGAGTGAAGAGCGAGAGTGGAGAGCAAGAGTGGAGAGCAAGAGTGGAGAGAGAGAGTGGAGAGAGAGAGTGGAGAGAGAGAGAGAGTGGAGAGAGAGAGAGAGTGGAGCGAGAGAGAGTGGAGAGAGAGAGAGAGAGAGTGGAGCGAGAGAGAGAGAGTGGAGAGAGAGACAGAGTGGAGAGAGAGAGAGTAGAGAGAGAGTAGAGGGAGGAGAGATAGAGTGGAGAGAGTAGAGAGAGAGTAGAGAGAGAGAGTTGAGAGAGACAGTGGATAGAGAGACAGTGGAGAGAAAGAGTGGAGATAGAGAGTGGGGAGAGAGTGGGGAGGGAGTAGAGAGAGACAGTGGAGAGAGATAGAGAGTGGAGAGTGAGTGGGGGGAGAGTGGAGAGAGAGAGAGAGAGAGTAGAGAGAGAGTAGAGAGAGAGAGAGAGAGAGAGTCGAGAGAGAGTGGAGAGAGAGTTGAGGGAGAGTGGAGAGAGAGTAGAGAGAATAGAGAGAGAGAGAGTATAGGGAGGATGAAGAGAGAGAGTGTAGAGAGAGAGTGGGTAGAGAGAGTAGAGAGAGAGAGTGGAGAGAGAGAGTGGAGAGAGAGAGTGGAGAGAGAGAGAGTGGAGAGAGAGAGTGGAGAGAAAGAGGAGAGAGAGAGTGAGAGGAAGAGAGAGAGAGAGAGTGAAGAAGAGAGAGAGAGAGATGAGAGAGAGAGAGAGAGAGAGAGAGAGAGAGAAGAGGAGAGAGAGAGAGAGAGTGGAGGAGCGAGTGGAGATCGAGAGAAAAAGTGGAGATAGAGAGAGAGAGAGAGAGAGAGTGGAAAGAGAGAGGAGAGAGTGGAGAGTGGAGAGGTGGAGAGAGGGGTTGGAGTGGAGAGAGAGTGGAGAGAGTGGATAGAGAGAGAGTGGAGAGAGAGAGTGGAGAGGGTGGAGAGAGAGAGAGTGGAGAGATAGAGAGTGGAGTGAGAGAGAGAGAGAGTCGAGAGAGAGTCGAGAGAGAGAGTGGAGAGAGAGAGTAGAGAGAGAGTAGAGAGAGAGAGTGGAGAGAGGAGAGAGAGAGAGTAGAGAGAGTGGAGAGTGGAGAGTGAGAGAGTAGAGAGAGAGTAGAGAGAGTGGAAAGGGAGTAGAGAGAGAGAAGGGAGAGTAGAGAGAGAGAAGGGAGAGAGAGAGTGGAGAGACTAGAAAGAGTGAGAGACAGTGGAGAGAGAGACAGTAGAGAGAGATCTAGTGGAGAGAGAGTGGAGAGACAGTGGAGACAGTGGAGAGAGAGTGGAGAGAGAGTAGAGAGAGAGAAGGGAGAGTAGAGAGAGAGAAGGAAGTGAGTGAGAGGCAGTGGAGAGAGAGACAGTGGAGAGAGAGACAGTGGAGAGAGACTGGAGAGAGAGTAGAGAGAGTGAGAGAGTGAGAGAGTGGAGAGAGAGACCGTGGAGGGAGAGACAGTGGAGATAGAGTGGACAGAGTTGAGAGAGAGAATGGAGAGAGAGAGATAGAGTGGAGAGAGAGTAGAGACTGACTGACTCAGAGTCTGAATACTGACTGACAGAGAGACTGACTGGCTGAGAATATGACAGAGAGAAAGAGACTGAATGACAGACAGACTGACAGAGAGAGAGAGAGACAGAGAGACTGATAGACTGACTGACTGACAGACTGCCTGACTGAGAGATAATGAATAACAGAGAGAGACTGAATGACAGAGAGAGAGAGACTGACTGACTGAGAGAGAGAGACTGACTCATTGAGAGAGAGAGAGAGAGAGAGAGAGAGAGAGACAGAGAGAGAGAGAGAGAGCAAGACTGTGATGGAATTGGGGTCACAGTGTGCATGAAGCTATGCAATGCCTCTTAAGATTGCTATTGCCTACTAATAAAAATGTATTATCAAAATGTGCTCTTTGTGGTTACATCTGCTTTTGAAATACTGCATTGTCACTTTGTCTAATGTTTTAAAACGGATATGAGAAGGATCAGTGGATGCACTTTTGTCAAAACTGAACAATGAGTGGGCCTGATGTTGTATATCATGACAGGAGTCAAGCAAGAAAGTAGACAATACCTCTGTGCGGGCCTATATTTCTTTTAACATTGAATATATCAAAACAATTTTTAGAAAGATGCCAGCGAGAAACTGTAAAGTATTATTCAAACATTGGATATTTATTTGGCTATTTTTTCATTTTCAACATTTTTCAACATTTGACAAGAAGACATTTGTGCAAAAAGTACAGTACGTTATCATTATATGGAACAAATTTTACATACAAATTTTAGTAATGGTTATCCTATCGTTCAGAAGGTGCCCTCTAATAGCAGTTTATCTTAGTACTCATACAACAGAGACTCATACATCATTCATACTAATTCTAAAAGGTAAAAAATACAAATCTAACAACCTAGACACATAGACATAGTGGTACAAGACATTGGATTAACACTGGTGATGGCTCAGAGGTGTACTTAGTGTGATACGCTTGAGAACCTAGATGGTATGGTTCTTGCTAGTTATGGTGGAATTGACCAGATCGTATCCTGGATTATAGATGGTAGGCCGACGTACGTTTCGGTGAATGTCACCTTCCTCAGGGCCGAAGACAACGGACAGACAGATAACTAATACAATATAGTTAAAATGTGAGGGCTTGGTACAAAATTCTGAAAAACAGAGTACAAATGAAATTTCTTTTACTTATTTTATATGGTTATATTTATCAGTGGCATCATTTATGTACACAGACGTTATTACATTTGAATTAAAATTTAATGAGTGCTCATAGATAGTTATCACATCTGATTGAGAAGAGAATAGACCAAAGAAGAGTACACCAGTTGACAAGAGAAAAGTGAGGGGTAAGGGGTGAGGTTGCAGGGTGAGGCTAGTAGGTTAGAACCACCCAAAAATTGCCTGAAACATGCAGTGCTTATAAGTTGATATAGTGTGCCAGTATCTGCACAAAGAGAGAGCTTTACCTATGATGTATAAGATCTAGGCGCGTCATTGAAGACAAACTTGTTGGTTTCTATAAGGCGTTAGCTGGAAAGAGATTTTTACAAAAAAGGCAAATAAATGTTTGAGGTGGTAATTTAGAGAATGGGTTTTGACCATTATAGACCCATTTTGACCATTATAGACCCATTCTCTGGAGACAGCTTCTTGTCAACATGGTTCTATCTGGGCACAGTTCACATGGCACTCACTAGGAAAGATGTGTATGCTAATGTAACTCTATCTGGGCACAGCACATGCAGTGATGTGTGTGGGTTTGAATTTAAAACTATATGGGCACAGCATACGAGGTGCTGTGTGTGAATGTAAAACTGTCTGGGCACAGCACACACAGTGCTTGTGTGTGAATGTAACACGTTCTGTTCACGGTACATAGAGCACTCACTATGAAAGCTGTGTGTGTCAATGTAACATTTTCTTGTCACAGATCATACAGAGTTCTCCAGAGAAAACATGTGAATGTAAAACTGTCTAGCACAGCACATACGGAGCTCTCTAGAAAAGACGTGAATGGCAATGTAAACCTATCTAAGTGCAGTGCATACAGAGCTGTGTGAGTTAATGTGAAACCATTCAGACTCAATACATACAGCGCTCACTGGGAAAGGTGTATGTGCCAATATAAAACTATTTGGGTGCAGTGAGTACATGGCTCACTGGGGATGACGTGTACATACAGTGTGGTGTGTGTCAATATATAACTATCCGGGGGGTAGTACGTGCAGTGCTTGCTAGCAAGCATGCAAATGACAAATATTTGTGCAAAGTACAACACAAACTAGAACAAGTATTTGCAATGCAATAGGTCTTGCATTTTTGTTTTTTAAACACATACATAAAAGGCATTGTAATTTACAATGCTAATAGCTAAAAATGTCACAATTGCTAGACCTATTGCTTTGCAAATGCTTGTTTTAAATATGAGGGGGATTAAGTTATCTGCCATGGGGGCACACTTCGTCAATTTTTTTTCCTTGAGGCTAACACTGTCTTTGGTGATTATAAAGGCATTTCAGTAGCTTTTCTGGGGGGAGCACACAAAAATAAAATTGATGCAAGCCTGGACTTGGCTCCCCTGTCCAAAGACAAAAGCACTGTCATTACTCCACACTGTCTTTGCTGATGTATGCAGCCCACTGACATTAACAAAGCAAGCAGAAGCTGTGAGCGCTGTAATACACAGCATATCTAAAGTGCGCGTAACAGCTGCTCTTCCGTCGTCTGTCTTTTCAAACATGCTACCACTTCTCCTAGCACTTCACCAAGACAGTGGCAGTTTTACCACCGTTCCGCATGATTTTTTAAAGTATGTGGTTTGAAGAACGGGCTCTTTGTGAGCTGTGCACTTGGCAAGTGTGTGAACGCACTGGCAGAAGGCCCTGTGCTTGCGTGCACACGTGCACATGTTTGAGGGAACTATGGTCCTGACACTAGTTTCTACTAAAATGATTAAGAGATCAGTGGTGGTTATAAATGTTTCAAGTGGCCTGCAGTTTTCAGTGGTTGAATTGGCCTTGAGCAATAACATTCCAAAATACTTTCTTGTTACGAGTGCCTATATTCATAACGAAGACCATTGACAAAAGAAAGATTGTCTGGAACTATTTGAATCTCTTTCCAACACCAGTTAGCAAAATATCCAGAAGCAGTCATAATAATGGCCGGAGATGTTAATGCTCGTCCATTCCCAGTACAGTTGGACCTGCAGCTGGAGGAAGTTTTGGAATATTATATTACCCCAGCGCGAGTTCCCCTCTGGTCTCATTAAAAAGAGGCCATGGGGAAGTGGGTGGGGGTGATAGAGTTTTAAGGTGGGTCAGCTGGATGTACGGAGCGCTTCTAGGAATTTGGGCCTTTGATTTGCAAGTATATAACCTTTTATGTCGATGTGAGTTGTGCTTACCCTGGACTATTCCCATACGATGTAACCATGAATGGTGCTGTTTGTTTGGTTACATTGGAAACTCAATAAAATTGCTTATTAAAAATAAAAGGAGGCCATAATACTGAGCAAGTTTTTTGGCAAATCATGGTTTGATTCCTTTAAACGGATGATTTAAAAATGCTTCGCCAGCATCTGCAACCTTTTGGCAGGGCCAGCCTTCAGGCCCCATCGATTATATATTTACGTTCTTTTGGCAATTCAACCTTTTTAAGAATATTGAGGTGACAACATATACGGTAGAGATCACTGGGAAACTACAGCAGTCCGTGATAAATGTATGACATTGCAACGCATACATTTACAACGCATGCCTTAACAACGTGGTTTTTACATCGCAACATCTTTTACAATACATACATTTACATCGTATACCACTAAAACGATTTTTTTTAAATTAAACCTCAACACATTCCATTACATCGCATTGTACCTTGACAATGAAAACCATTACATTGCATTTAAGGTAAGTGTTGGATAGTGTAGGGGTAAATATTACTATTCTAACTCTGAGGGGTGTAACAGTAGGGTAAGTGCTGGATAGTGTAGGGATAACAATTACTATTCTAACTCCAGGGGGTGCAACAGTAGGGTGAGTATTGGATAGTGTAGGTGTAAAAATGACTATTCAAACTCCAGGGGGTGTAACAGTAGGGTAAGTGTTGGATAGTGTAGGGGTAAAAAATACCATTCTAACTCCAGGGGGTGCAACAGTAGGGTGAGTGTTGGATAGTTTAGGGGTACTATGCATTGTAATGGTATGCGATGTAATGGCATGCGATGTAATGCCTGCATTATAGTGAAATGCAAGGTAGTGTCATGCATTGTAGTGACATGATATGTAATGGATGCATTGTAGTGGCATGCGTTGTAAAGGATGTTGCAATGTAATGACTGTGCTGTAAATGTAGTACGATGTAATGGTTGTGTTGTAAAGGCTGTTTCCCATCCTTGACTTGTATGAGCCAGTGCCCCCTGAGAGGGTATTACCTCTAGGAATGTCCTATCTGCGTAGGCTTTCAGAACTTTTGAACTCTATTTATCTCCAACAGTTAGCCACCTTTCAATTAGCAGAAAAGATTGATACCATCCCTTTCTATGGTGACTATATTATTGGGTGGTACAATAAAATTGTACGCCACGTTTTGGGTTGTATCATAGTAAAGATGAGTGAGAAGGGTGTGCAAGCAAACCCTCATCCCAAGAGGGGTAGCTGCTTTGATTCTGACTGTCAAGAGCTGAAGCGATTGGTGAGACGGAAAGCCAAAAGCGCCAAGCGTAAGTCAGGCTCTCTAGCCTGCCAGGAGCTGACTAAGATTTAACTTCAATATAAATCTCTTGTGCAGGCAAAAAAAGCCACCTTCTACTATAGAAGTGGGAGGAGATGCAGGAAATCATCCTCTTCAAGGATGAGCAAATGTTTTGGGTAAAAGTCGACAATTTCTTTTTACTTGAAAGATGTCTATGGGGGCTCTTCTGGCTCAGATAGATTCCAAAGAATTCTTGGTGAAAAACTCCCATTTACTTGGCTTTCCATAAAGGAAGTAAAATCTGTCATCGAGAGAGTAAAGCTCTCCCGAGCCTCTCGCCCCAATGAAATCCCAGCAGTAATGCTTAAGATGAATAGTGTTTAGTGGGCTACAGTTTTTTCCTCTCTATTTAGTTGGATTACCATGTCTGGCCTTTACCCCTTTTCTTGGAAAGGGTCTATAATGAAACCTATTTTTTAACAAGCATTTTCAATGTAATTGTTCTCGCTTAAGGGGCCTTATATCTGTTTAGCTATACAGCACATTAGCCTGGGTGCTGAAACATCTACTGTTCTTTAACATGGAGGGATAGTAAGCACCAAACTGCGTGACATGCCAGGTATGGGAACACATGTTTCTGCCTTTCAGTGGAAAATGGTAAAGCCCAAAGCTCTGTTTTTAGTATAAAATCAAGGCCTTTGGTGGTCATATTACTGAAAATACAAGATTTGAAAAAGATATTATTGTCTACAGGTGCTCTTGGAAGACAATTTCTATGGACTCGAATCTTGAGAATGCTAACGTGATTCTGGTATTTTGCTGACCTCTGCTGCTCGTTTTCTATCAAGAAAGTTAAACAGAGGCAGTTGCCAGAAAATTAAAAAAAGAAAGTCCCTCAACAGAAAGCAATTCTGATATTTTACCAACCTCTACTGGTCGTTTTCTATCAAGACAGTTAAATAGAGGCATTTAAACAAGCAGGAAGAAATTCTGGTATTTTACTGACCTCTACTGGTTGTTTTCTATCAAGACATTTAAATAGAGGCATTTGAACAGAAAAAAAGTCCCTAAGAAGAAGCAGGCAAGTCCTAAGGCTGATCTTCAGAGCCCAAAAACTACATACACATATACATATATACTCAAGAGGTATTATACATTGCTTAATAATTAGTTGTATTAAATAAGACTTCATGAAGAAAACTTTTATAGTATTTGGATCCATTCATTCACTTATACTGGTCAGAGGTTGATTGTTGTAAATAAAAAAAGTGGTCATTGAATGGTCCATTCACTGACATACCTTACGAAGTCCAGTTCTTTCTGTTCATTGGAATGTATGAAAAAATGTATTGTCCTTTTTTCTATTATTTGTTCCTATTAGAGTATTGATCATATTTTACTGATATTCTAGTGTGTTGTTAAATAGGAACATGACGACTAGAGAGGTAGATCCTTAAAGGACATACATCATGTTAATTGTGTACACTTTGTTTTTGTATAATTTTCAAAAAAATGTATTGATACAGAATGTTTGTTTGTAAACAGCCCTGACGTAGCGCAATTGGGCGCGAAACACGTGTTGGCTATTTACGGCTATTCACAACTTTGGAGGCTGTGTGCTGTATTGAGACCATCATCTAAAGAAAGAATAAAGAAATTTAAAGAAGTCATGTTTTTTTTTTATTTCAGTATATGGCAATTTATATTTTGAAAAATAAGATATTGGCGGCGACCAGTAGATGAGATTACCAGCGCCGGACGTTATTCCTATTTCCCGCTATTTATTGTAACATATACTAAAATATATACAAGAGGTCTTAAATGCTCATCCTAAAAAGGGAGTGGTACAGACCTCAAACTTTATAGGATTATTAGCCTTTTGGATATTTTGCTAAAGATCTCCTCTAAGATTATTTTATCCAAACTAGAATACTGGGCTTCTGAGACTAAGAGAATATCAATAGAACAGGGGGGCTTTCGGGAGGGTCATTCCACTATAGATCATTGCTTCGCCATTATTCGGAAGGACTGGAGGTAAATCAAAGGCTGTGCTGTTGTTTTGTAGACTTCAGGACAGCTTTTGATTTAGTGGATGGAGATACCCTTTGGGAGAAAAATGCTGCCTGGGAGCTCCCGTTAAACTTTCTTTCTGTACTTCAATCATTGCATTCTGATAATTGAGCCCAGGTGGAGCTAGGCAAGTCGCGTTGGTTATCCCAAAGAATCTCCATCGAGAATTGCCTCCGGCAAGGTTGCATTTTAGCACCCCTGCTTTTTGATCTATTTTTAGCCGACCTTCTTGCTTTTATTTCCCAATCCAAGTCTTTTTCCCCCAAAGTCGGAAAATATCACATTGACTGTCTGCTATATGCAGATGATCTGGTACTACTGGATTGTACTCGAATTGGTCTGCGGAGGAAATTAGATGCTTTAGCATCAAACAGCCTCTCGGCAGCTGGAACGAAGGGTGAGGGACTCTGGGAACCCGCCTGTAAGGAGCGTGTGGAGAGCCCGGGCTGTGAGCGGTGGAGCGGCCGGTCCGGGATGTGACTGCAGCTGCAGGAGGGATACGCACACTGCCAAGCTGCCATCCCTGCTGGGCCCGAGAGTGGCAGCAGGACGTGTGTGAGGCGACTCCTCCGCCATGAGCTCCTCCAGTGGGAGCGGCAGCGGAGAGGTGGCCTGCTGCGGCTGCTGCACAAGTATCCGCCCGAGAAAAAGTTGAAGCGCTAAAATACCTGGTCACAGTTCTGATCCTGATCTGCTTTCACCCTTCCCTGTTTCAGCTCATCCTCCAGGACAGTTACTCCATGAACTCTCCACCAACAGTTGAGACCCAGCTATTCTGACTGATGCCCGGTGGAGCTACCTTGATAGCCTTACGGGAGATGAGCTGTGGACTCCCTCCCGTCACCTACCCAGCCGGTCCTTGAACAGACTCTCTTTCATCTCACCTGACCTCTAAGCACCCTCCTTCCCCTTCACTCTACCCCCTTACCCCGATCCACTCTATTCATTTCCAGTTTTGGACCTTTGTCCTCTCCCGATCTTGTTCACTGTTGCCATCCTGTTAAACACTTGGACATTCTTCTGTGAACTTTCCCTCGTATGTGGATACCTAGCTATTTTGACTGAGGCCCAATGGAGCTACCGTGCTAGCTATAGGGGAGACGGGCTGTGGATTCCCTCCTCAGTAGTCACCTACCCAGGCGAACTTCCCTGGGTCTCTCCTGATGTCTTTTCACTCATCCTCTCCCTTCACTCTTTCCCCGTCCCCTTCTCTGCTCTATTTGTCTCACCTTCTTTTCTCCTTAAATGTGTTGCTTATTTGATATAACGTTTAATTGTTATCATTTCTGTAACTTTATGTAATCTAATGTAAAGTGCTCTGATACCTATGGGTCTAGCCAGCGCTATATAAAACGCATAAAAAAAAATAAACTTATAGTAACCAAAATAAGCTGTGCGTTGACCTGGAAAAGACCGAAATCTTGGTTTGTGGAAAAAAGGTAAAGAAATTCAGTTGGCACTTAGGGAGTGGAGCAAGTTGCCCAATATAAATACTTGGGTCTGACCTTTAGGAGGAACCTGAATTGGGATACGCACACAGGATGATCTTAAGCAAAAGGCCCTATTGCAGGCCAGTTTGTCTATCAAGATTTAATGCTCAATATGGGGGGCATTTCTATATTCCACTACAAAAGGCCTATGAAGTGACAATTCCCCCTTTGAGTTTATATTGGGGAGAGGATTTCACCCTTGATCCCTCATATGAATGGGATAGATTAATAGGGGTAGTGTTTAGAAGGCTTTCTTTCATCTCTTCCCCGAGGCACCATGGTACAAGCTGTAAGGAGTGTAAGTTGGTCTCATGGAACCTGATGACTTTTACTCAGGCCCTAAGATATTTTAATACACTTTCTGAAGATGATGAGTTTCCAAGTTGTGTTGGAAAGATATTCAATGTAGTGAAAGAAGGTGGGCAAAGTATGTAAGAACTAGTTAAATTACTCTTAGGAACATCCATACATATAGTGGCAAGAATTACATCCTGGTCCCCCTTCCCAGGCAAGCATACATTGAAAGAGTCTGTTGCGTTAGTGTTTGAATCCAATGACCTATTCTACCTGAGCAAGAAACCATCTATCAACTTCTAAATCTCCACTCTGGGCCAGGACACTGTCTTTCCCTACTTGTTAGAGCTACCAAATCCAGGTTTGTGAAGTGAAATATTAAGGGTATTAATCTACTCATCCTGCCCATACTGGGCCAGGGTCCAGGATAATAGAGGCCTCTGCCCCCTGAATTCAAAGTGTTCCTTACTGGATATATTATTGGACTGCTTCCTTTATTTCGCAAACCCCCATATTGTTTTCACATACCACCAATGGGAACATTGCCCAACACTATCGAAAGGTAGTTGACAAACGTTTGCACAGACCTTTGCTTATTTTTCTGGGTTTTACACATCACATCCACGCTCATAATACTATAAGCTTGCACCTACATCTGCAAAGATAAATATGCTTGCCAACATGAAACAGATATACTTTGCTTCCTTTATTCCCCAACTATCTGAACAGGATTTTGACTTAAGAAAGGACACTATAAACATAACATCAGTCTGGGGGACTAAAGAATGCAGGTTCAGGGAACCGAGGCACTATTTAGAGCATGCCTCATACCACAGCAAATTATCTTCCTGAACGACACTGTGCAACAGACTTCGTGTCTTGGCTTAGCCAAGAGCAAGGACTTGAACACACCTATGTACAAATCTACTTGAGCGGCAGAAAAGGTAAGCTTGCGCTGTGCATGGTGTTGTTCGCAATGATTGCACAGTGCGGACAAGCATCCAGCACTGTGCAATCACTGCAGCTTGCGGAGTTCTGCGTAGTGCAACTGAGTTTTTTTGCACTTGGGGTAGTTTCGCATAGTGCAACTCTGCGAACTCCGCCCAGGGTTAGTAAAACTGCTGTGAAGGGAGTACCATGAGTTCTGATGCTCCAATGGGCTAATTATCTCACTGCAACAGATGTAGACTACACATTTGATTCTATATTGAAAACACAAGCATTTCTGGAGTACGAACAAGAATATCCTCGGGTGAAAACTGTAACCCTAAGTGGTACAATCCTCTATCGGGGGAGCCATCTCCATTGGCATGCAAATTATTATTATTCTGTGTTTTCCTGCCGGCCCGTATGGGGAAATATTGCTTCAAGCTGTGCTATTTTCTGTGCTATCCAGAACGGAATTTACTACCGCATGGTGGGCATTCTACCCATACCTGTGTTCAGTGTTTGTGGGCTTATATTTGGTGTAGTCAATTGAGGTTGACCAGCTTGAGCAATCTACGCAGGTTGAATTGTCAGTGTTCACATTACAAACTTTGTAAGGTTTCTATATAGTTTTACTACGTCTCTGTAAAGTGTATGTACTTTTGCTGCAGACAATGTATCAATGTCTGGATGCAGTGTGTAAGCAGCTAGGACCGACCAGGTTACTCCTTCTCTTCTCACATTTGTTGTGGCGAGTGGGAGAGTGCCTGTACACCAATTATTATGCTGTTGGTATGTTAACTGAACTTCTATGTCCACGTATGAAAAGTGTTCTTCAGGTGTGTCATCTACAATAAAGTATGATACAACTTTGTGTGTGCATCTGCAGATGGGAATCTGACCATAAAATACCTCTGTTCTGAATGCCTTGTGTCCCTTAATCACAAAGGTAACACCACCACCCATTGCCGGAAGGTCGAATTGTAATATTTGCATAGTAACTGCATGTCTTAAATTTTCTCTATTGTTAAGAGAAACTTCCTGATCTACTTCCCTGTACTCCCACTGTCGTCTCCAGTGACATAAATTGTGGGAGGAAGAAGAAAGGAAAAGAGATACATTTGTGCACAATGAAGCTATCTTTTATCCCTTCAATATTGAATAAACCACTGCTAATACATAGGATCTACCTAAGGCAGATTTCCCTTCTCACTACAGACGGCTCTGGAAAAATGAGAGTAGGAATCAGTGAGGAAGCATGACTGAACTACTCATTTGGCATGATGTGTAGTTCTTGAAAATACACAGTATCTGCGCATTTGTTGGACAACATAAGCTAAGGGATTGGTGCCTAAGGCTAGTTTTGCGCCACCGCAGGATTTGTTGGCCTATATACCAGCTGGCTCACAGTACCACCATAAGCCCACTAACTTTACCAAGGAGCAAACAGTTTCTGGCAACCACTGAACATGACAACCCATGACCCTTCAGGGATCGTGGAAGCAGTACAGTACTTTTCGTTCAGTCAATCGTGCTCACTTAGTCTTAGAGAGATACACAGAATAAACTTTGGGGAGGTTTTCAATAAATATTTATTGAACCATCGCCATTCTAGTATAAAACATATGTGCTACAATAATCAGTAGACAGAAACAAACGTAAGAGGTTACAAGCATCACCAAAAGTGTGAACAGTATAAACATTTCCACCACGGTGCTAAAGCAATAAATATATGCAGGCATATAGAAAAATAGCAATCTTTGCATACTTCTACAATGTGGACCATACCTAAGTGTACCTAACATGTATGTGGGTGTGAAGCCAAGAATCCCATAGAAAAGAGCCAACGCTATAACTTGATGGGAGAGAATGAAGGACCCCCGTCTTGGTCATGAGTTGGACACCTCGGAAGGGATGTCAGACCACTGTGTGTTGAAGCTTTGGCATGCAGAGACCTCTGTGTCAGTATCAGCTTAGCAGCGCCTCCACTCGCTACCTAGTGAAGGTGCAGTTCTTTTATATCAAAAGGGCAGCCTTGGGGGTCTACCTAGATCAATATGTTTATGATTGTAGTATGCAATTACCCTGAATCAAATTTGTAACCAAGCAATGTAGCCCTGTTGCCCTACGATGAAGATAGTGAGGACTTTTGTTCAGAGTATGTTAATCCTGTTATGTACGTCATGCCAGGGGGTTAGGATATGATGCTAGGAATTCTTCTTGCATAATAAATTAGGCTAGTTTCAAGGAACCCAATTGACATTTATTCAACAGATAACTGGGTAAAAGTTCATTGCTAGAACCATTATGCAGAGCAAGGCAGAGCAAATGTAGGTAAAAAGTCCCTTTGCTACTTAGGCCTAGTTTAGGAAACATAACAATACCCCCAGGCACCAGTCTTGATGAGGAGAATTTTGTAGAAGTGCTACAATGTGAAATTGTGTAGCTCCGTGCTGATTCCATATGCATATTAGAACCACCCCTGCCAGCTGACGTTATTTCCTTGTCTTCTGCCTTTTCACATTCTAAGGAAAGTGAACAATTGTTGGTAACTATGTGATGACTACTAACTTGGGACCTCTGCAAATGTTTAAACAGACACCTCTCTGAAGAATAGGAGGTGGGAGTGCAGTGAGGAATTTGCGTTAGAGTATCTACCAGAGAGAGCGTAACCAAAGGTGAGTAACTTGTTCTTCTGATGTATACTTCTAGCAGCAGAATCCTCACCTTAGCATAAATACGAAAACCATACTTCAAAAAGTGTAAAACCTGTGTATTGGGCGCTGACCAAAAAATCTTGAACAACTAAGTGGGTGAAGTGACCATCCTTCCGGACCTGGCTGTCAAGGCAGTAATGCCTTGTGAACGTATACACCCACACATATCTTACAGTCTGGCAGTTATCAAGGCCGACACAGTGATATCAGCCTTGGCCCTGGTGGAATGGACCCTCAAACATTCCAGGAACTGCTTCCTGGCCAATTCAGCCCAGATCTTAATGGAGAGTACTATCCACCTCATCAAGGTACTCTTCTGCACAGCTTTCCCCTTTTTTGCTTTAAAGAACATAACAAGAAGTTGGTCCTTAGTACAATCTATGTAAAACCTAAAAGCTGATTTGGATCTCAACAATACAGCCTGTCCTCTTTTTTCGAGGGATTGGGGGAACAAAAAATGCAAGGGATGGATTGCCCAACATAGAATGGAGTTACAACTTTCGGTAAACAGGCCACAAGTCCTCAGCATCAATTTATCCAGAGAAAAGTGGTGTACAGTGGTTAATCTGACAGTGTTTGCACTACATTCATGCAATGCTATGACTTTATTTCAATGTGGAAAATAGTCTTCCAGGTCAGGAGATGCAGCGAGCAGCTATGCATAGGCTCCGAAGGCGAGTACGTGATGAAAGTCATGACCAAGAATAGTTACCATTGTGGCATCACAAATGGTTTTGGGGGACCAAGTGAGTCCTGTGCAATGTTCAGAACTTTTGCCACTGTGTGTTCTTGACAGGATTCTTCCAGTGGTGCAAGACTCCATGTGCCACCTCCAGAGGATATAGCTGTCACTCCTGATATGCCAGGTAATGACTGCTCAGTTTGTGCATTCTGGCTTTCAAGGGCCCTGTGAGGTAGTTTCCAACCATAAATATACCCTGGCACTCTAGCCATCTCCAGAGGCGGAAAGTCTCCTCGCACAGGACCCCACTCTGCTCTGCTTTTTGCAGTACGACAGGATGGTTATATTGACTGTGAGAACCTCGACCAGCTTCCCCTTAATGGATGGCAGAAAGTATTTCAGGACTAGACAAATGGCCCATGGCACTAGTAGGTTTATGTAGAGCAAACCATCCACTGGAGAACATAGCCCACTGATCTCCACCTCTCAAAGGTGACCTCCCCCCCTCCCAGCCCAGTAGTGACATGCCCATCACCACTGTCCACCCTGGGTGGGAAAGGGAGAGTAGCCTGTCACAAAAAAAATTGTGATCGGCTAGCTACCACGAAGACCTGAGTGGTCTTAGAAAGGTGGGCTTGATACTTGACCACTAGGATTTCATATCCCAATTCATGACTCCCGTGTGTCACCTGCTATAGTTGACAAAGAGTATGCACGAGCCAAGAAGTCTCAGAGCCACCTTCACCTGAATTCAGGATCAAGCCTGAAATATCGGGATCACAGTCAGACGGTGTCAGACTTGTTACTGGTGAAGAATAACCCTGTACTTCACTTGTCTTGGATCTCCCCAATGATTATCATGAACAACCAATGGGTGTTGCTGATGCCGAGGATGAGAACAAATCGATAATGCTCATGGCCATCTTCAAACATAGACAAATGCATGTGAAACTGCCAGGCGGGTATGTTATTTGATCTTAAACAGATTTATATAGTGCACGTCTACCCATAGATGTCTTTGCGCTTGCTAAACATACACATGCTGAGCCAGAATGTCCTAGTTGTTAAATAACCATGTATTTAGTTCCTTTCTGAATGTGAGGAGGGTGAATATGGCCCTAAGATGTGGTGGAAGAGAGTTCCAAATCCTGGCTGGGCTGTTGGTAAAGCTCCTTCCTTCCCATTTCACTTAACTGAATCTTGCAGTAGTGACCAGTCTAGCACTGGCAGATCAAGGTTGTCTGTTTGGAGTATACCAGTTAAAAAGCGTCAATAAAAATTCTGGTCCTTCTCTATGCAAAGCATTATGGGCCGCGCAGAGTGTTTTAAATTTTATTCATGGTCAGACCTAGAGCCAATGTAGTTCCCAGATGTCTGAGGAGACTGAATGATGTTAAGGAATATCCAGAATCAATCTGGCTGCTTCATTTTGCACCGATTGGAGATCTCTGAGTAGTTTGTCCAGGAGGTTCATGTACAAGCCATTACAATAATCCAATTTTGATAGGTATATGAAATTACGTGCCATGCAAGTCAAAGGCCACCATGCAGTGTTTCCTGGACCAAAGCATGTTGGATCTGAACCAAAGTGAGCTTTTTATTTTGCCCTTTTTCAGGGTTCAGAGTTCCAAAGTAGTCCTGAGGCCACATACTTTTTCGGGAAAAGGAAATAGCAAGAATAACAACTGCCAACTTTCTCTGAATACAGTGGCTTGACAGTACGTGCTGGACTGTTTCCATAAGGAAAGGGTCAAGACTGATTTTCATATGGCTGGGTCCGTGGACAACATGCAGTGTCTCCTGGACAGACCTTGTTGGATCTGAACCAAAGTGAGCCTTTTGATTTTGCCCTTTTTCAGGGGTCAGAGTTACAAGGTGGTCAGCATGCCCCATACTATTTTTTTAGGAAAAGGAAATAACAAGAATAACAACTGACAACTTTCTATGAATCCAGTGGCAGCA
This sequence comes from Lissotriton vulgaris, assembly GCF_964263255.1. Lineage (NCBI taxonomy): Eukaryota > Metazoa > Chordata > Amphibia > Caudata > Salamandridae > Lissotriton > Lissotriton vulgaris. The sequence goes on along the minus strand of NC_141691.1, from coordinate 2,022,697,073 downwards.
TTTTTCTGTGCCTCGTCCTGCATCTAAGACGCTGTGGGCTGCGTACCGTGGGTCCTGGGAGTGTTTTTACACTTAGATATGTCTACCGTTTATTCGTTCGGTGCATCGGCTGCTGTCTCCAGCATTATCTAAAACCTTCTCATTTTACCACTGTAATTACATCGTCACAAAATGTATACAAAGATTGTGTTTTCTAGCTGAATTTAATTTTCTTTCTACACCTCCTTTTTTACTAATAGGAATTTATGTTTCCTTCTTTCTAATTTGCTCTTCCCCACTGTTTTATTTAGTGTTGAATTATTGTATTTTAACTTTGCATTGTATAATAAATTGTACCAGAATTCTTCAGAATTTTATCTGTGTTTTGCCTCATGAGTATAGTAGTATAGTATTGTGTTTTTTAGTTTGTTATTATTCATTATTTGTTGAATGTTGTGTCATTGTTAAAAGGTGTCCCAAAGGGATTTTCTGCCTGACTTAATGATGAAGGGTGATGCCATGAAACTGGTCACAGGATCCTTGTTTCTGTTCTAGGGATGACCTGGCTTGGCAGTCTGGGCTGGACTGTTTCTATAGGAACAGGGTCAAGACTGATTCGCAATGGCTGGGTCCAAACTGGGGTGCCGTGTTGAGCAAAAGATTCATGGATTAAACCCAAATCCTTGTGACTGTGGGTGAATATTTGCATTGTTCAGTATTTCGTCCATCAATTGTTTCTTTTGCATATGAATCCAGTAGCTTCTCTATTGCCCCACTGTAGAGGAGCAAGCATAGCTCCTGGAGTTGTATGGACAGATGCTGTGCTGAAAATCATTATGGAATAGGAGGAACACTGGATGAGAAAGAAAGGGAAGGTAGGTTATAGCTGGTTCAAAGAATTTTCAAGACTTATGTAGGAAAAGGATCTGCTTTTATGGTTACCCACACTTTTTGCCTGGTGTCAGTTTGTTTTTGAGTGTAGTCTGATGGGATTCTGCTAATCAGGACCCAAGCAACTGTGCTCTCTCCCCTAAATTGACTCTGGTAAGTACTTTGGTACATTCACTATTGGATACTGGTGTACTCTCATAAGTCTCAAGTATATCTACTAAGGTACCAAGGACATTGGTACACCAGGGTTCGCCCATAGGCTGCAGCATGTATTGTGCTACCCAAGGGAGTCCACTTAAACTATTACTACAGGCCTGCCATTGCAGCCTCTGTGAGATGTGCTTGCACCTATCATGACAGATATGTTTCCATATATCAGGGTGCTTGGTAACAAGTGTGAGGGTACCCTGCATAAGCAGGACACCACTGCAAACCCCAGAGTTGATTCTCCAGGCTTTGTAAGTGAGGTCAGCCAATAAGGTATTTAGAGGACATGATTCAATACGAGATGTCTAACTATAAAACGGCTGCGCCAAACCCGGTCATGTTTGGTATCAAACATGTTAGAATCATACCCCAAAACCAATTACATCGCTAAAAAATAATGATTGAATGTACTGGATGGGCTCCTCAGGGTACCCCCTTGTACTCCCAGTAGCAGCCTTTCAGAGTCTGCCAGCAAGCTAGTCCTGCTGGCAGACACAATTCTGCCCTACTGCTGTTAAGCTAAACTTGAGCAGGGGTAGAAAAATAGGTTTCCTGTGACAGAGAGGTGTGACCGCATCCCAAACAGGACTTAGGGCTAGATGTAGGTATCCAAATACCGGTCGGTATCGGCCAAAAATACCGATTTTCGGCCATTACCGACCGGTATTTGGATACTGAGATGTAGGGCATCTCAAAATACAGATTTGGTAATTTTACCGGATCGGTAAAATTACCGAATCGTTAAAATGACTGATTCTGTAAAATTCCAGAATCTGTATTTTTTAATGTAGGTAGCACTGTAAACAGTGCTACAGGGCTTTAAGGATTCGTTATTTACCACCAACTATTAGTTGGTGGTAAATAACGAATTCCTATGTAAATGCAAATATGTGCATTTACACCTGTGCCATGTGGCACACATACATGCCCTTAGGGCATGTATGTGTGTCAAATGCACACAAGCACTAATCAGGGGTGCAACAGGGTGTCAAAGTGACACCCTGCCACCCTTGAATTTTTCGGTATTTAACGAATCGGTAATTACCGATTCGGTAATTGAAATTCATTCCTATGGGCCTATAGGCCCATAGGAATCAATGGCAAATACCAAATCGGTATATACCGATTCGGTAAATACCAAATCCTACCGATTCGGTATTTTTTACAAAATTATTACCTACATTGGATTTACTGATTCATAAATACCGAATCGGTAAAATTCGGTATTTATGAATCGGTAAATCCAAATTACCTACATCTAGCCCCTAGTGTATTGGACCGGGGTGGGGGTGCTTTTCAGCACCTCCAAACTGCTTTGAAGGGCACATTTGGTACCCGGCTTGCGTACTACAGTTTAAGCCAATTCAGAAACCCTTGGCTTCTGTTGCAAAACTGTGTAAAGTACAGTTTTGCACCCCTCTGTCCAGTCCCTCCCCTGGGAGGGACACCTGAGCAGTTTCAACCATTTCCCTTGGGTACTTGAGAGATCCCCTGTAGGTGGGGACTCAGATTCGTCATGGAAGAAAACTCTCCTCCGAAACTAAGACACTATTCAACTGTCTGGACACTCAGACTTTGATAGAATTCGACTGGAACCGAGACTGCATCAAGGAATACGCCTACAGCTCCTGGTCTCACTGTTCTTCAAGTCTCCTGCATCATCTGTGTCTGTCCTTAATCCAGGTTCTCCAGAAGACCTGTGGACATCAAGCACATTTGAATTAATTTCACTTGGAGTGAAGGTGTCACTTTCCTGCATCTGCAGGCACCACTAACAAAGCAGACTGGTCTGCTGCTCCTGTCATTCTATTGACTTCCCAGCAACACAGGTTGTGGTTCTGCAGCTCCCTAGAGGCCTGAACTGTCATCTCAGCAATTTTGTGGACCGTTCCCACATCGGAGCCGCTGGGACCAAACCCCTGCGCACCGCATTTATTTGCTGTTGCCTTGCAGCTTGGGCCTCCATTTGTGGTGAGCTGCTGAGGTTCTCTTGCAATCCTAAGCCTTCGGCCTGTGGGTCCTCCTGAGAGGCTTCCTTTGCTTCAGTGGGCTTCCTTGCTTGATGGGGGCCGGCTCTGACACTCCAGCTTTCCATGCCAATTGCGGCTACCAATGCTTGTTGGTGCTCCCGTCAGTTACTGGCCACCTAGACACCAACTATCAAATTGGGACAGCTCATACACAGCTCCTGGTCTTCCTAAGCATCACTTGGGTCTGAACGCTGCAACAACAAGGTCACCATCTTCACTCCTGCAACTCTCAACATCGGTGGGAATTGGGCTTCCATGCCTCCTGGTCACCTCAGAGTGGCATTGACTCTGTCCCCTCTGGTCGCAGATTCCCCTCTTCTACAACCCACTCTTGGATTCGACTGGACTCCTTCACAGGCTTCTCCAGAGGCATCCTCTTCAAAGCCTTCCATTGTCGTCCACTGCAGGTTCTGATGCCAATTCACCCAATGCCTCCGGCTTCCCTGGCGCCGGTAATCTGGTACCTTGGACATCCACGGGTGAGGTGCTCTCCTACCTTCCGTCCTCCAAAGGGTTTCTTTTGTCCTCTGGGAAGGGTCCTTCTTTAAAACTGACACTGCAACTACTCCATTGACTACCATTGGGCATTCAGCTGTGTTTCCATGCTGCACACAGCCACTGTGGGGCTCCTGGGACTTACCTTGGGTGTACCCTTGTTTCTCCTAGGGGTGGGCGGACATCTCTGTTCCGCCCACAGTATGTGCGGAGATTTGCCCCTTACGCCTTTCGCATTGTAGGCAGAGAAACGAGGCACTCTGCACACTCAGGTGTAACGGAAGTTGGCCTCCCGCCCGCTGACCGCCTCCTGCCCGCCTCTCGTCAGACTCCCACCTGCCTCCCGCCCACACTATTAAATAACATTAAAAAACATTAAATAACTTTTAAAATAAACTTACCTTATCGGCGGCGCATCCGTGTCCATCGCGCCTTCTTCTGGGAACTGCGCATGCCGGGAGTCTGCGCTTGCGCATTCCTGGCGAGTTGCCCCCCTGTGGATTGCCAAACCCACTGACATTTTATATATTAATGTATATGACATCATCAGTGTAATGAGGGGAGTGCAGATCATCATCATCATCATCACCAATAACCTGGGGTGTTCTCTGATTTGGCAGAAGATCAGAATCTGAGCCAAAAAGATAATGCTGTCTTTGCTAATAACTGTATCCTGAGTGAAGTCAGAATGAATGGTGGTACTTTATGTTGCTCTGTTTCAATCACTCTCGAGGTGAAGAGGTGCCCACATGGGGCTCCATGAGGGGACCTAGTGGTGAGCAGGAGCACTGCTACAAAATCCTCCATATCCAGTTTGGTGCCTGGGGGTTATTCTAAGGCAGGAAGTCTGAAGCTGGAAGTATACACCAGAATCACTTTTACATTACCATTCCTTTATATTGACACTAATCTCAGTCCCAACAACAATACAATTCTTTCCTCCACAGTAAACCAAGAAGTAGTCCCACTAGGCCCTATATGTAACTAGACACCTTCCCAAGGCCAGTAAACATTCCCAGGTGATAATGCGCTGTGCAAATCTACACAGAGGGTATGTACTCAAAGCATACAAATCAAACAGAGATTGTAACAAATTACTGTGCGGACCTACAGGTCATTGAGTTCCTTGCGGGCAGCCCACCAACCGCGTTCAGAGTAAAATATTGGCTCTGAAACCCTAGCACAGGATCACCTACTAAATTCATAGTTTCCCGCCATGCACAAGGCATCTCTGTAACCTACATTGGAGCCTCTACGGCAGTGGCTCCACTGAAGGCAGTCATCTTTAGCTGAGCAGCTGCAATGTTTCATGCCCCCACTTGGCAAATTATTTTGTTCTGCAAGAAAAAACTCACAAAGTAGCAACTGCACTGACACAAAGGAAGTTGCTTCGGACATTGAGCTATTTCTCGACCTGGGATTGCCATGTCCGCATAGCGGTCCTGAGTGTTAAAAATGAGTGACAGCCATCCTGCTCTAATTGAGGAGGTGCGAGTATACACGGAGTCCCTACAGTCCTATGGGGGACTGACTCCACCCGGTCAAACCCAGATCCAGTCATTTGAAGCAGGCAGCATCAGATTGAGAAGGCGGGCAGTTGGGCATTGGCCAATAGGCAGGTGCCAAAGGATCACCTTTGGGCCGATTTCTCTATCAACCCGCCAACAGAGCCTTATTGTCTCTTCCCCGCCCGGCCACCATAGTCCGGAGCAAGCATCACGGGCAGGAAGGCTCAGAGGCAGTAGCTTGCAGCAACGCCACTCTGTCAGTATTCTGGCCACTGCAGACTTTAGCTTTGCCCCGTGGGGTTGGAGCAGACATTCAAGCAGTGTCTCACTTCCCTGCTGTGCTGTTAAACTGAGGCTTCTGGCTGGGAGCAGGTTTTCTGGCAATTGGGCCATTATCAGCTCAGCTCCCCGTGAGCACCAGCATCTATACTTGTCTGGGGAGGTGGAAGAGTAAGTGAAGGGGCCTGCCTGGGGCCTGTTGTTGGCACCTCAGGGCCAGATTCTTTCAGGCCTAAAGTGTGTGCGGGGGGGGGTATGCTTGCATAGGCTTCGCTGTGAGGCATCTTTCATGGAGAGAAAACTTGAGAGGATGTAATGTTTGGGTCAGAGCTGCTGAATTTGAAAATAGGTTTGAGCCCCAGCCTCAGCTCAACATCCTGTGATTCTGGGCAAATGACTTAATTGCCCAAGGCCTAAAATATTTTTTTTAATTTTTTTTTTATTGAGTTTGCATAACAAGGTACAATGCAGTTGAGTGCACATTACAGTGTTTTTTGCATTGTCGGGCATAGGTTAGGACACAACATTGGTTGAGCATTATGCCACATTTATCTTAAACTTCTCCTAGTATACGTTATTTAGCAATGATTTCTGAGTCCCTGCTCCCGAGAGTTTGTATATTATTCAGTTGCATGTGTGTTTGCACTTAACAGGTATGTTACGTGAGGGGCCCAACAATCTTTTGGCCGTGAGGCTTCAGGTAGTTCTTCTGCATAGGTTTCAAGTTGTGTCTTGCAATAGGCTAGATCCCATAGCCATACGTTTTTGTTTGGGACCCTTTTCCCACCCCAACATATGGAAATTCGTTGCTTGGCTAATTGCAGTGCCTAAAATGAAAATGTATTCATGGCCGGACTGGGAACCAAAACCGGCCCTGGCAAATTTTGCAGCTATGCTGCAAAAACGGCCCTGTAACAAAATCGGTCCCCGGGGGCCCAAAACCGGCCCCCACCCTTGCGGCGCACTGGGAGATTGCCCGGTGCCCGCTTCGGCCAGTCCGCCCCTGAATGTATCTGACCTTCTGTAATGTGACTGGTGCTCTTAAAAACCCTGCGCTTGTCTGAGTTCCCGCTAAAACTACAGTAAAAAATAACCTGCTTCTTGTTCATGTTTTAAGAGTCTGCAAAGGCTGGAATAATAATAAAAGAGGATTCTTAATACAATAATAAATATGTCCTTCTTGACATGGGTTTTCCGCCTTTGTTTAGTTTTTATTTTAACTATCTGTCATAGATCATTAAAGCAGATTTAGACCACATTTTAAACTCTGTTAATCTTATGGTTTTTTTTTTAAGTACATGATCAGAGGAGAAATACCAGCATTAGACGATTTTCATCATTTTCCTACGACCAGGATATTAAATTACCAGTAATGCTGGTTAAAAAATGGACAGGTGGCATATATAACCGCATTGTGAGAACGTTATCTCACCTCACCTGCCCAGCCAAAAGGTAGTGTTTCTAGCTTTCACCAATGTTTCTGGCTCTAGGAGCGTTAAAATATGTAATTTATCGAACATTTCTCTAAAAAGGAGCCCAATGAGACTAGCCAAATGCTGTTTTATAAATGGGTGAAAATCCGGGAACGTGGGCCACTTTTTAAAGAGGTGCCCAGGCCTAATTGTGACCCCAATGCGACACTGGGAGCAGCAATATTGTTATTGTTATTGTTATTGTTACTTTAGCTTATATAGCGCCATCTCACCTACAGGTCTCAAGGCGCTTAATAGGGAAACTCACCATAACTCAGAGGAGACTCCCAGCACGCAAGACATGCCATACAATTCTGTATTAGGGCGGCCACAGGGTAAGTAGAGTTCTGAGCACCTTGACCTCACTGGTAAAACCAAAAGTAAGCAGGGAACCGAGGCACTGAACTCTTTTGATACAACACTTTAAGCCGGAGCATGAAAAGTAGTATTTGAAGCTCCAGCGAGAACAAGCAAGACAGCTACCATAAAATGAAGGGCACCAGAAACACAAAATGTTCCTGTACAAAAGCTACAGCAAGCAGAGCAGAACAGCTCACACCTTAAAAGCTTCAATTTGTACTTCATGGAGTCCAAAGTATATGTGTGCTGCAAAGAGCAAAATCCCAGGACTCGGCCACAATTTCTGCTTTATTTTGTGAGCTCTTCTCTAAGTTTTGTATTAAACAACTATGGGCAGATTTATGTCGGACTTGCGCCGCCATTGCGTCACGCAACGGCGACGTAAACGTGGCGCATCCCTGCGACCCATTTACAACGTGACGCATGTAGGCAGATGCGTCACGTTGTAAAGCCCTGCGCCACATGTGTGCGTTCCGGGGCAGGAGCGCCTTGCAAAAGTGGCTGAGTAAAACAGTGAATGTTGTCAGGCATGGTTTTTCAATTTCTTTGGTTAATTGGAAAACACATTTTCGGGAAAAGGTATGTTCCAGGATCTCGCACATGCACAGAGAGTTTCTACACTTTATTAATAACAGAGAGAACCCCATGGCACCGAAAAGAACACGTCTCATCAAATTACATTTCCAACAGTGCACAGAGCTTACTTTAGAGTTGGAACTCTTTACAACCAAAGAGGGTGTGGTTCAACAATTTTGAATGACAGGCACTGTAGAATATTGGACGGAATTGTTTCCTCCCAGTATTGCTGTACTCTGTACTCTACCCCAACAGTCTCAAGTAGGCATAACACGTTCTCATAAAACCCTTTTCTTTGGAATACACGTGGAAAAAAAGAATAGAAATAATTTCCACTAATCAAGAGTGCACACATTATACTGTAGGGGACCGGAACCAATATTTAAACAGGCCAGTGACTTACCTGGTAGCGAACTTTTCTTGGGGGAACCTGCAGAGAGTAAATAACACGTTTAAAAGCGATACTGCATATTTCAAACAAAATATATCCTTCTGCAAACAGTTTCTTAAATGCAACACAAATCCTAGACCTTGGCCAGAAGGCTGTCTGGGCCCCGTTTAATAAACTTTCATGGCCTAGGAATCAATGGATTTAAAGCAACAAACAATGCGTTACTTACTTCCAGTAAGGCTATTTCTGGTGGATACTCTAACTGAAGATTCGTTACTTAGCTGATTACGAGTCTGACGATCCGAGGACCACCAGGTTTGTGGCGATGGTGGTCTCCCCACCACCCTATTATCAGTTGGGAGGTGGGATAGAAACAGTCCGACGCAGCTGCCAGGGAACCACCATTCCCCGGCGGTGTTGCAGCAGTGTAGGGCATTAATATGCTTGGTGCCACCGACACGGTCAAGCCAAGCATATTAGGAGTTTCCTCTCCGCCAGGGTTTTCATGGCGGTTGCTCCTACATGAAAACCCTGGCACAGAGGAAACAAAGAGGGTCCTACAGAGCCCACTGTGCCACTGCGCTCTGTGGATGCACACAGGGAGGCACAATATGTACTCCCCTATGTGCCTTCACACCAGTTCCTGCACGGCATGGACATTTCAGTCCATGGCCTGCAGTAATTTTTTGGGGTGTTTCCATTGCGGTGTCTGTTTTTAGAGGCACAGCTGTGGGAATGCCATAAAAAAGCCACCAGACAGGTGGAAACTTTTAATCTGGCAGGCGGACTTACCATGGGTTGGTGGTGCGGCAGCAGTGCAGACCAGGCGTCGCACCGCCAAACTGATTCTGCCCCTTGTGAATCTCCCTACGCACTAAACTGGATCATGAAACTCATGCAGTAGCAACAGGTGGAGCCATTGGCCTATGTTGCAACAGGACATGGCAAGACAGAGCCGCATAAAAGTGCCATCGCAGCAAGTAGACATCAGGTAAATCATAATTTCTTTACATGCCAAAGCTATGGAAAATAGCAGACAAGTTTAATAAATCCTGAAAATCTGTGCCGCATAAAGGGGAGGTGGAAGGGTGGTGAGGAATTTGCAGGTAGAGTAACCTCGAAGGTAACTAACTTAATCTGCTGGATACTTCTAACCGCAGATTTCCCCATTTGCGAATCAAAGTCAGAGCAATGCCCCTTCCTGTGGAGGTAGGTCTAAAGAGTGGATTTTACAAGGGCTCTAGAGAAAAGAGAGGACAATAACCCCTCCCTAAGGAATTGTGTATCAATGCAGTAGTGTGGGTAATAGTATGGGTAGATTCTTACATGGCTGCTTGTCAGATGTGTTATTCTGGAATGCCCTGAACTAGGGCAGTAGTTGTGGCATATGCCCTAGGGAAAGAAGCTATAAGGCACTCAAGAGAATCCCTTTTGACCAAGGTGCAGCATTGCTTAAAGCAGAGGATAATTCATCAGGAGAAGGTTTGATTCTGGACAGCATTTCCATTTTTGGCACCAGCAAACTTAACAAACACCTGATTATCTTCACTAGAGTTTCCAACAGGTCGATTGACCTAGTAACTCGCAGCCTGTATTAGTATATCTCTTGCATAACAACCTGTCAGGTGGTTTGATATGCAGCTTCTGTTTTGTTAAGCAAGCACTTTAAAATATTGTGCAGATCATTTTGTGATGCTAGGGAGGATCACAGTGCAGGAATTTGGCTGAGGTGGTGCACCCCTGGGGAGTACAACTGGTAACGTACGCAGACGACACACAACTTATTATTTCATTAACCACTCATGACGCACCTTTTGAAAATCTCTCTACCTGTCTTAATAAAGTTTGGGAATGGATGGATGAATCCTTCCTAAAACCTAATGGGACAAAAACAGAGGTGATGATGTTGGGACACAAGACACCTACCACGGTGGAGGATTGGTGGCCGGATAGTCTAGGCCAACCACCCAAGCCCAAAACTCAAATTAAGAGCCTTGGGGTGTGGTTGGACCCGGCTCTTAATTTTTCAGTACAGGCCCGAAAAGTAGCTACTACATGTTATGCACTCATGAGGCTTCTGAGGAAAATGATCACCCTTCTCCCCTTCGAAGCTAGAAGGATCTTTGTTCAGGCGTTGATATTATCACGCCTGGACTACTCAAATGCACTATATTTAGGCACCCCTCAAGGGACAATCAAGATCCTGCAGACCGTGCAGAACTCTGCTGCACGTATGTTGCTGAACGTCCCACGGAGAACTTCTGCCAAACCTGCACTCCGTCAGCTTCATTGGCTGCCAGTGCAACAGAGGATCGAATTAAAAGCTCTGGTTACGGTCCATAAAGCAATCAATAAATCAGGACCTGCATTGATGCAATCATTATTCTGTCAAAAATCTCTTGACAGTCCCCAAAAAAAGGAGAGTGTGTATGGGTGGCCGACGCTTTTCCCTACAGGCCTCAAAACTCTGGAACAATCTTCCACTTTCCATCAGACTGGAAGGCAACCATCTTAGTTTCAGGAAGATGCTGAAAACCCTCCTGTTTATCTAGACTTGGTGAATGAACGTTGGTCTAAAGCGCTGGGATACCTTCGGGTAGCCATGCGCGATACAAATACGTAATCATTCATGTACTCGAACAAGCGTCCAATCGAGCAAAGAACAAAACCAGCGATGAACTGTTAACAACACAACCCAAAACCAAGATTGAAAATATCACATGTGTAAGCAAATATTCCACAATGCGCCGACACTATAAGAAAATAGTCAAAAAACATTGGATTCTCCTGAAAATGGAAAAAGATTTCAGTAACATCTTCAAGCAAGAACCTTTGTTCGCATATACAAAAGCCAAGAACATAGGAGAAATAATTCGGCATCCACCTTAGACATTTGACAGAAAAGCATACAGCTGCACTATACCATGTTAGAACTGCAACAATTGCCACAACAATAATTCGAGGAGGGTACATTACCCACCCCAGGAAAGGTCACAAAATTCATCTCAAAGTCAATGCTACATGCAACAGGACGTCAAATATCATCTACATGTTAAAATGTCCATGTGGGAAAGCCTATATAGGCCGGTCGGAACGAATATTGAAAATACGCATGAATGAACATCAAAGCAATATCAGAACCAAGGCTGCGAAGTCCACAGTAGCATCCCGTTTTATTGAGGCTCAACATCACGTCAGTCAAATGAAAGCCTGCATACTGAAAGTAGTGGAAAAGAGTGAAGGAAAAGACAATAGTAATACTTTGCTCATGAGAGAGAACCATTGGATTTACCATCTGAACACTTTAAAAACTAATGGAATTAATAAAAGCCTAGAATTCCAATGTTATCTCTAAATGGTGATTGCTTTTTAATATTAGTATTCATTGACTCTCTTATGGACATTAAGTACCTATTGGGCTGCAAAAAATTGACTGATTAGTATCTTTAAATTTCATTTACACACACCAGATCGCACACTTATGTTGGGTTGAACTACACCTAATGCATTCCTTTAACTGGTATATTTTCAATCATTGGAAGTATTGATAGCATACAATGTTTATTATTTATGTGAAACTCTTTAACAGTAATCAACAAGCGAAAGCGTTCTTTTTTGAACTCGCATTTATTCTCAGCATGTACATCTAACAGACACCCTTCTCCCGATCACATGAATGGATGTAGAGACACGCGTACACTTTTTAACGTCACTGACAAGCACCGGCAACTACATACACATGAGATCAACGAAGCTAGGAAATGCCTTGCGCCCTCGTTAAATCGGTAAACGTTTTTCTGAAATAATGATGCCGTTAAAAGCATGTAGACTCCCAAGCGCGTGAGAAACTTCAGTAATACAAGGTGTTTTACAGCAATAGAAGAATCGGCTTCATTGCCGAAAACGCTACGTAGCGCACGCTAAGCAGTCACAGGGAGAAAATCATCACTAACGCGCACAGCGCTAATGTTTAACGTTGCGCATAAAATATACAGATAATTTGACAATATTTAGCAAACGCTAAACAGCTGATAAAGAACACTACTGTCAACTAACCATGATTAATCGGGTAGTGGATATATTTTCTCGGGTGGCAAGTCCACTGCTTAAAACGAATATCATTCTTTTACTCACTATAGATATTCCCCTGATGAAGGCGAAACGCCGAAATGCATAGGGAGAAGTGAAAGCTGTCAAAACGTTTGACACAGAAAAATGCATTATGGGACATTAAGTGTCATTTGTTAATGTAATGAAATAAATGTGTGAAACAAGCACATTAAAGAACGAAGCAACACGCCAGCACATTTGAAAAGAACTGTTTATTTGAATTTTGCTGTGGTTACAGCACATTTACTTGTGCCCAGGGAGACACCCCATAGAAGTGGGGCTGCTACCAAGGACCTGTATGTATGGCCATTCATGATATATATCATAACAATGTGTTGTTAGCTTCTTTAGCTCTCCACTTTCATATACATTTGCACTCATTATCCTCCCCTCCTTTTTAATGCTCTTCCCTCTTCATTCCCTCATGGTAGGTCTCCAATTAGGCCCTCCTTCACATGTGAACCACTCTCCCCCTTAAGAGGCTCCCCTTATAGCTCTGGTTTATTTATACCCACACTGGTTTATTTATTCCCACTTGTGCTTAAAAATCAGAAGTACTCTCTGTTTGGAGTGCTCTAGAGGGTGCTGTCACCTGATTGGTTATTGTTCAAGTTTGGTCCTTTTTTAAAAAGGACATATATAGACTATTAAAGTGACTTTGCATTGCCATTACATCCTACTATACTATTACATACTGCTTTACTATAGTACAGTGGGACTCCCACTTCGGCAACGGGGAATGATTCAAGCATGTGATTCTATAAAAGATCCAATACTGGATAACTATTCCATTGTCTCTCTCTCTCTCTCTCTCTCTCTCTCTTACACTCTCTCTCTCTTACACTCTCTCTCCTGCTCGCTCTCTTTCACACACTTCCCTTTCCTGTTTCCCCGCAGATTCCTACTGTAGGTGGAGAAAAACTCTTGCTCACGTTCAGTGACATTTAGTGACAGTAGGGGCTTTCATAACACCAAATATGTATAATCTTCTTGCAAAAAGTGATGCAGTTTTCCTCAGAGGACTGACCCATCTCCTGTGCTTTTCAGTATCAACCTGTGTCTACCGATCTAAGTACCAGGGCAACATTGACTAAAACTCCACATGTATGTAGAAGTGATGTTGATACACATACTCTGAGAGCAGCTCACTAGCATTGTTGAGTGCTTCGATCACATTTACTTTTAGTTAAAGTATGTTTCATTGGTCTGAATGGCACAAAGATGAACATTCTACTTGCCCAAGGGGTTGGTAACCCATCATGCATGGCTAGCTGCCCTACCAGGGCTGGAGCCCTGGCCAGCAGAAGTGAGTGTTTTGAGGGCCTGCCTTTGGGGCACTTCCCAGTAGAGGAGTGGTGTACTGGAGGGAGGAAGTGGAAACTGAAGAGATGGCAATGCTCTCTGGTGAGGCTATATTGAAGAAAGTGGTATAGAGAGAAGTGTCTAAAGGTGATCTGGTTTAGAGGTTCTACTGGAATGCATCATAGGACAGCTCTATATTTGACTGGCATGTAGAAGTTCAGAATGAATTTTACCTGATCAGAGAGCAGTTGTCTCTCCAGAAATGTCAGACACCTGGACCCAGATTCAGTCAGCCTTTGTGTTGCCATTGCATCATTCAAGACAACGCAAGGCAACAAAAGGGCTTAAAAGTGACAATTACTAAGCCACGAGAGGACCCCCAGCGTGGTCCTGTGTGGGTTAGCAAATTCAGAGTAACACAAGACAGCGCTAATCACTGCCTCGCATCACTCTGCGCTGGGAAGGTGTTCCTTGGGGGGAGTGAGTGAGTTCCCTTGCATCCACTAATGTATTTTAGCAAATTCCCAGAATGACTTAGGGTAATAACCTTGGAAACGCATCATAATACTACACCATCCCAACAGAGGCATAATGAGGAGAATATGTTTATTTCTTTGTGTTATTTCCTCTTTCTACATATGCTGCATTCTGCAGTATATGTAGAGAGTGGAAGATACCTCTGAGGATTGTTTATGTGCAGAAAGGTGTCCCTTCCTACACAAAAGCAATACAGCCTGTAACGTAGGCACCTTGCGTCATGGGTGCACCCTGGTGCAAGGTTGTCTGTGCTGGCTCTAGGAAGCACTCAAGTTGGCAGCACAGAGCGAGAGCAGGGATGCACCATATCCTGGTACATATGGTGCAATTCTGCTTTCTCCATTTTTCCGAAATGCAGAAAGTTGTCTTGTTGAGTTGTGTCAAATGTTAGTAAATCGGTCCCCTGGTCTAGAATATTGGTGAGCAACAGGAAACATCAAATGTTTGTTTGGGTACTTGTAACATTGGTCTCCATCAACAGGCAATAGATTGATCAGAACGTTTTTAAACATTGTCTGAACCTAAAGGCTAACATAGGCTTTTCCTTAAAGCAGAAAAATAATTCTGTTCAGCTGATGAAGTTAGATGATGTAATTTTTGCTGAAGTTACACCTTGTGGAGGGGTAGTGTGGGAAGTCGGACATTTAAAGAAACTTAAAAAGGGCTATTTTAACCATCAGCTAAGAGTCATGTGGATAACACATGAAAGGACTGTTCTGAGGTCAGCGTTGTACTGTTCTATATAATAATAAATATGCTTGATGTCAAAATTCCTGACTAATCATGTGTTTTTCTCTGTCAGAAAGCACCCCAGGGAATATGGGTGCCAACATACAATTTAACTTCTGGTGGCAAAGACTACTATATATGACCGACACAGAGGTCTCCTCTATTAAAATCTCAATTAAGCCTGAGCACTGAACTCTGCTCCATTCAGTGAGGTTGTGGAGTTTTTTGCACTCCGCGTTCCATGGAGTTTGATGAGTTTTTTCCCTCACACGAGCTTGCCAATAGTAAGTGGTGAGCGAGTAATATCCAACGCTTCACAGTGCCATTTCTCAAAGTGGGTGGGGGAGCATGGTTGCTACCATCTGTTCACATTGAGGAAGCTGCAGCTTGAGTACAACTTCTGTTCGAGTGGCAGAAAGAAGCAGTGCAGTCTTGTACTGTGTGAGATACCGTTCACACTGATTTTACAGCACGGCACAAACACCCGGCACAGAAAATCAGTGCGAACTGGGCGAGGTGACCCACTCCACCTCTGTAGAACTCTGTGTAGCTTAGCAGAGTTTTGTGTTACTTTGTGGAGTTTCACTCCGTCCAGGCTTAATCTCAATATAGAAAACATGTGACAATGTATAAAAGGAGGATCCAGGGCAACATCTTAGAACAGAGAAATATGCTTTATTGTGTCAATGTTTTCTGACAATGTTCTTTACCTCTCTGCTTGCAATAAAAAATATCACATGAGCGTTGAATAGTGGCCTCACCCACTCACAGGGGTAATTATTGATATCAGAAGGTTGCAGTCTTTAACTTCTTTACTCTACCCAATTGGCAAGTAAATTTACTTTGCCAGACAGAGTGTTTATTTGAGCTTCTGGAAATTCTGCAGACCTGGAGCCTTTGATAGCAAACAAACTGTGATATAGTTTGTACGTCTTCTATGAGTATTCGTTTTCTGTGTGCTGATAATGTATAGAATAGAGGTGGGCGAGACAGCAAATTAACAGAGAGAGCTGAGCTAGAGGTAAACCAAAGGTCAACCTTGGATTTAAGAGCCATAATACGAGCTGAACAGATTACATCATTCCAATGTAAATGGTACAACAAATACCATGCAAACATATAATGATGTCAAAATATTTAAAATGATATTTTTGTGGAGGCGGTTCACTATAGAGCATTAGATTGAGCACTACATTCAGTGGCATTTATTATAAGTGATGTTTTCCAAGCTTCCACTTAAATACATTCATGCCCCCAACACACTAACATGAGGATATTGCTGATTCAGTAGGCACGTCTGTTATGTGCCTGTGACTCGTGGCATAGGTTGCTATTAAATGCTGACCAAGGTTATAGTTTATAACTCTTTGGGTAGCTGTAGAAGGCTGGTCTAGTATATGGAGCACATCTATTTAAGTGATGCACCTTGCACTATCCAGACAAACATTATGGTGGTTTTATTGACCTTTGATAACCGTAATACTCTAAAAGCGGTAGCTGTGGAAAGCAACCTTCAGGCTTACCTTGACCGAGAGTAAAGCAGCTTATTTTACCAACTTTAATCTGTAGTGTAGGTAAGATGAAAAGAAACCACACAGTGTTTATAAAACTAGGCCTTATGTATTACCCACACTATCACTAACATATTGGTATATCTCCTACCCAGAGATATCAACACAATACACAATAATGCCTAGAAAGCATCAGGTAAGTAGCACAAAATACAATGGTCTCCAGTTGGAGACCAAACCATATACAAATGTAGTGGAATGTGAACTGCCAAGGAGCATAGGACTTGGACCAGAAGACCTAGAGGAGCCGGGAAAATGAGGAACCACCCAAGGTAAGTGCCTAGGAACCCGACAGAGGCTGTGTGCAGAGTGGAAACACAGCAGCATGCCCAATGGACGTCAATGGAAAAGTCACAGTTGGAATTTTAAAGTAGAAGGACTCTCCCCGTAGGACCTTGAAGAAACCCTTTGGAAGATGGAAGGTTGGAGAGCCACCCCACCCTAAGAACCAGGATGCCTCTTTGAGGAAGCTGGGTTCAAAGGGCTGAAGTGATGTCGTAACCTGCCATAGGCAGCAGTTGGAGACTTTGAAGAAGATGCCTCTGAAGAAGACTGCGAAGAAGTCTTGTGCAATCCAAGAGTGGATTCTGGAAGTAAAGAACCTGCAAGCAGAGGGGACAGAGTCTATACCACTCGGAGGTGATCAGGAGGCACAGAAACACAATATCCACCGATGCTAGAAGGTTCAGATGAGTCTGCAGTGACCTCGTCACTGGAAGCTGTGAGGACCGGACATAGTTGGAAACCAGGAGCTGTGCACGAGCTGTCTCACGTCAGATGGAAATGACTGGGGAGGGTCAGTGTCCGCCGCGAGCACCGACATGCCTTGGTAGCCGCAACTGGCGTGGAAGAAGAAAAAGGAGAAATGTTGGAACCAGCAGAGTCCAAGGGACATGCAAACAGCATGAGAGTTGAGCAGCTTCCGGGAAAGCAGAGGAGCCCACTGAAAGAAAATAAGACCCTCAGAAGGACCCACAGGCCGAAGGTACAGGAGTCATAAGTGGCCCTTAGTCAGCTCACCAAAGATGGAGGCCCACGATACAAGGACTGTGATAAGGACGCTGATCTTCAGGAATTGCGATGCTGGAAAGTCTTGTAGCCTGGAGTGCAGATCTCTGGAGTGCAGAATCAACAAGCCTTGGAAACGGCAAGTCGACATGGTGCACAAGTGTTCGGTCCCAGAGGTTCCGACGAGGGATACTAGCCCCAAAATTATAGGGAGGACTGGTCAGGCCTCGAGGAAGTTGCAGAACCACCACCTGTATTGCTGAGCCGCAGGAAATCTGAAGAACAACAGGAGCAGCAGACAGGCCAGCTTTATTTCAGTGCATGCAGATGCAGGGGAGTGACTCCTTCACTCAAAGGGAGATTGCTTCTGGCATCCTAGATGCCGACAGGTTTGTTGAAGAACTTGGATGAAGCACAGACAACGAAGAGGTCTTAGAGAACAGGGAGACCAGTAGCAGCAGGAGTCTTCCTTGATATAGTCTTGGTTCCAGTCAAAGTCCAATAATGTCCAAGTGGCCAGACAATTGAAGGGTAACATAGTTTCAGGGTTGAGTCTTTTACCACAACAAATCTGAGGACCCACCCAAAGGGTAGCAGTTAAATATCCTAAGGAAAGGGCTGGAACGACTCAAGGCCCATCTCAAAGGCAGGACTGAAAAGAGAGGAGGATACTCCTGTGTCCTTTCTCCAGTTTTTGCCAGAGCAGGAACTAAGGGTTACTGAACTGGTTCAAACTGGAGTTTGCAAGGAGGGCTCCTAATATGCCCTTCACATCAGTCTGGTGGTGCTGGCAATCACCCACCCAGCCCAATACACTAAGTCCTGCCTGGAAGGTATTCACAACTTCCTGTGACAGGAAACCTATTTTTCTACCTTCCTCTGCTTGACCTTGGATCTGCAGCAGGGGGGTTGAATCATGTATGTGGTCAAAAGTATCACTAGGTTGCTTGCAGAACCTGAAAGCTATTACCTGGAGTCCAGGGGGGTCTCCTGAGGAGGCCCCAATAGATGGGATCATACTTCCTACACTGAAATCCGTGGGGTATGATTCCATCATGTTCGATACCAGAAATGACCGGGTTCGGTACAGCCTCTATTTACTTCGACATCTCATAATGACTGATGTCCACTATATGGCTAAAAATGACTGATCACACTTACAAAGCCTGGAGAATCAACTCTGAGGTTTGTAGGGGTGTCCTGCTCATGCAGGGACAGACTCACACTTATAACCAAGCACCCTGCCCTTAGGACTAAGTAGCCTGCCATAGGGGTGAAATATATTTTAACCCTTTCCATGCGTCGGACGGTTGGGAGTTGTCCAACATCACAGTGGGTGCGTGCGTTGGACGGCTCCCGGCAGTCTTAGCACCCACCCATGGAGTAGGCGCTGGTGCACCATTCACTGACATCACAAGATGTAACTGGACAAGCTGGAAGCCATTTACTTCCAGCACGTCCAAGGAGGAGGGGTGAGTTTCTCCTCAGGGAGAATACGGGGATTTAAAAAAGAGGCATCAGAGGAAAGGAAAGGGTTATTTCTTTCCTCTGAAGTCTCTTTTCAGCATTGCTGCTGCAGGATCGCACATGGGGCGCGATCGTCACAAATAATGTTTTTTTTTATTGTGTAACCATTAAGGTAGCAAGGATTTGTTTGGGGAAACATGTTTGTGGGGAGCGGCCCCTTAGGCAAGGGACACTCCCCTTCGGGGAGCATTTTAAATTCGCTGTTTCTACCCCCCTGGAGGCAGATTGACCTTATGTTTTTAGGTCCAAATGCCCCAAGGGGGAAGAAGCCATTAGGCACTAGTGATTGTTTTAGTGTTGTTGGGGAGCGGCCCCTTGGTCAAGGGTCACTCCCCTTTATGGGGTGAATATTTTGGCTGTTTATGCCCCCTTGGGGGCAGATTGACCTTATGTTTTTAGGCCCATCTGCCCCCAAGGGGAGCAGAACCCATTAGACACCATGGATTGTTTTTGTGTTGTTGGGAAGCAACCCCTTGGGCAAGGGTCGCTCCCCTTTATGGGGTGAATTTTGTGACCATTACTGCCTTCCTTTGGGCCAGGTTGGCCTTATGTTTTTAGGCCCATCTGTCCATCAGAAGCCACTAGACACCAGGCTTATCTTAAATGTTGTTGGGAAACGGTACCTTGGGCAAGGGTCGCTCCCCTTTATGGGGGGATTATTGTGGCTGTTACTGCCCTCTTTGGGCTTGTTGCAATACCACATGGCGGAGGTGTTGTCTGTGAACATCTGCACTACTCTCCCTTTGACAGAGGGAGGAATGCTTTCAGTGCAAGTAGGATCGCCTAGTGCTCCAGAAGGTTGATATGGAGCCTGGACTCCGCCGGGGACCAGAGGCCTCTGATCTCCGCCTCTCCCATGTGGCCGCCCCTACCCAGGAGGGACGCAACATTCAACACTATGTGCTCTGGTTGGGGAAGGGAGGGTGACCTGCCGCTGACCCAATGCTGGTTCGTGAGCCACCACTGCAACTGTTCTGCAGTGCCCTCTGAGATCTGGACGTACTCGGACAGGTCCCCTTGATGCTGCACCCACTGGAACTTACTTTAGGTCCCACTACAGAGCCCGCATATGACATCTGCCATGATTGGTCAGCAGGATGCAGGACGCCATGAGGCCCAGCTGCCTCAAGGTCATCCTGACAGAAAAACTAAATAAACAATAGAAGGAGTAATTCCACGAGGAAATCAGTGTTGAAATCCGCTAGGTACCATGGAGGTGAAAAAGGAAGGATTATTCCTTTTTTAAAAGACCGCTCATTCACCAACCTAGTTGGTGACATGCTTCATCATAGGGGTCCCACCCGAGTAACCAAATGTTACTTGGGTGTGCTTTAGCACCTGTTTACAGTGGAGCTGTTTTTTATTTTTTACAAAAAGTGCAAGTGAGTGTTTACAATTGTCTTTATTGTACTAAATGTTTAATGTGGAGCGATAAGACAAGATTAAAAATCAGTAAGTGATACCCTAGGAGGCTTCAATGGCCTGTGGTACCCACAGTGAAAGTAATGGTCTACATGGTTCCACCTGTAGGTGGTAGTACTAGGTTTTCTTCAGGACCAAGTGGGATGACCTGAGCAATGTGCAGACGTTAAGGTGCACCTCAACTCTGGTAGCCAAAAGTGCAACCACACTATACAGACCCACAGAAGCAGTCAAACCTGGGTGTCATTACTGCTCAACCAGAAAGGTGAGCATGTACTAGAAAGATGAAATAATTCAGGGGAAAACAAACAAGAAAACAGGAGTTAAAACGAGAAATAGAAAAGAGAGCAATGCTCACTACAGGCTTGTTACAGCCTGACTTCATGAAGACCATGGGGAGGGTACTGACTCTAGTCACACAAGTATCAAGTGATCCTCCAACATGTGGTGGCACTGTGATGGAATAGCTGGAGGGGTAGTCTTGAAGGGGAGGGAGTAACCTGGCTCAGAAAAATAAAGAACTGACATCAGTGCGGGTGGGTGCCTCTAAGTAGCTCCAGCGACGTCATCTCGGCGACTACTACGCCAACGACGTACGTTGAGTCGCACAACGAAGCCTACCGACGAGCACGGGTACTGCTGACCAAAACTTACCGGATCCAGTCTGATGCCTGGGGATAATTCTAAGCTAAGGAATCTATCACTAACGTGTTTCTTTCAGATACGTTTCACTCTGAACCTTCACTCACCCTCGTGCCAAACCCAACCAATATGTGTGTGAACATAAGGGAAATATTCTTTTGAAGTAATATTTGGCTTTACTGTCTTTCTCTGCCAGTGTGTACATTGTCTCTATATTGTCTGTTGATGTGAGTGTTGTAAAGTGTTGGGGCCGCCGCTGGTACTGTGATTGTGTGTGTCAAGTATGAAAGGAGTGTGAATGGCCTGTAAAGAGGTTGGTGCCTTGCGTGGCTTTACAGCTCACAAGCTGTGAGTCATTTGTTTAGGTTTTTAACCTTTTAATTATTAACAGTGTGTTTCCTTTTTGTGAATCTCGTTAATAAAATGTACAATTTAAACCTTTCACTCACCCTTGTGTCAAATCCAGCCAGTGTGTGTGTGTACTTGAGGAACAGATGGATAGGCAGTCATATTTGTCTTACCTGTCTTTCTGTGCTAAGGTGTTGTTTGACTCTAGAGAAAATTTACCAACTTTAGATATTTTTGTAAGTACAAAAATGGGGAGTACTGGGTGGTGTGCTTCTCATGAATCTCATCAAGTTTTTAAATCACAATACCATCAGGGCGGGACTGGGACCCACCACCAGCCCTGGCAAAGTGCTCGGCCGGCCCCCCTCCCCACGGGGGGGTTGGAGGTGCCCCCGAGCTCTACGCCGGGGCCGGTTTTCGGCCGATTTTGGTACAGGGCCATATAAACGGCCCTGTAACAAAACCGGCCCCCAGCAGCCCAAAACTGGCCCCCACCCGTGCGGCGCACCGGGGGATTTCCCGGTGCCTGCTATTGCCAGTCCGGGCCTGAATACCATGCAAACCTCAAAATGTGACTATAGTCACACATTTCCATAAACTTCTAGTATCAGAAAAATCATAATTTTCCTAACATCCAGCATTCCACCCAGGTCTCCTGATAAAAATGGCACCACACTTTTGTGGATGGGCCAAGTACCCGTGACAGGCAAGAGCACAAAACGTATTGCAGAGACATCAAAATTACACAAAATAGCCTGGTTTTGCAAGGAGGTCACCTGGGTTTTTTTCCACGGGCCTGGCGGCCATATAGAGAAGCCTGCTAAACGCACACATTTCTGAAAACTAGACACATACTGGAGTCCAGGGAGGGTTGGCTTGTCTGGACTCCCCACCGTTTTCCCACCAAGAATCTCCTGCAAACCTCAAATTTAGCTGAAAAAACTGATTTTTCTCATATTTCTGTATGGGAAAGTTGTGGGATTAGCGGACTGACACAAATTTCCTACCACTCAGTGTCCCCCTAGGTCGACTGATAAAAATGCTACCTCCCTCGCATGGGTGGGCCAAGTACCCACGAAAGACAACGGCTCAAAACGTATTGAGGAGACATCAAAATAAACTATCACAAAGTGACCTGGTTTTGCAAAGGGGGCACCTGGGTTTTTGGACCTGGGCTCGGCGGCTATCTAGGGAAACCTAACAAGCCCACACCTTTCTGAAAGCTATACACCAGGGGGGGTCCAGGGAGGTAAGGCTTGCATGGATCCCCCAACATTTTCTGACCCATAATTCCCTGAAAACCTCAATTTTAGCTGAACATAATCAAAAATATGTAGAAAATGTGCATGGGATCACCGTGCCAGCATAAATGTCCAACCACACAGTGTTCCCTCAGAGTCCCGAGTGAAATGATACCTGGTTCCATTTTTATTGGGAGACGAGGAGGAATGCTGGGTGCTAGGAAATTTGTGTCAGCCCTCGGATCCTACAACTTCCCCACAGAGAAATTTGAGAAAAATATGTCTATTTCAGCTAAATTTGAGGTTTGCAGGGGATTCTGGGTAGAAAAAAGTAGGGGGGGTGGGTCCACTTTGGGGAATGCTGAGAGGGTGGACATTTGTGGATCCATGCAAATTCCAGAACTTTCCATCACAGAAATGTGAGAGAAATGTGTTTTCACACAGATTGAGATATGCAAGGGATTTTTCGTAACAGCACCTAGTGGAAGCCACACAAGTCGCCCCATCCTGGCTTCTCATGGGTGTCTAGTTTTCAAAAATGTATAGGTTTGCTAGGTTTTCCTAGGTTCCAGTTGAGCTAGGGTGCAACATCCACAGCTTGGCACATTGCAAAAAAAGAGTCTGTTTTTATTGCAAGTATTTGATTTTCCCATGTTGCGTTTTGGGTAGCCTCTTTATCTGGAGACTTTGGGAAACACAGAATAGTAAAACAACTGTTATTACCGATTGACTTTCTTTGCATTTCTGCCTTCCAAATGTACAACAATTGTAAAAAAGAAGTAATTTTGAAAAATGAACTCTAATTCACATGCTGGTATGTGTACCGTCAATTATGGAGATGTGCAAAAAACCAATGCTACTAAACTCTAAAATCTGTTCCCATTTAAGAAACATATTGGTTTCCTTGGTACCAATTTTTCACTCTTTATATTTTACCAAATGAATTGTGATACACCTGGTACACAATGAAAATCCATTGCATGACGCAGCTCAGTTATTGGCTCTGGCTTCCTTGGGTTCTTGGTGCACATACAAATTCTATATATCCCCACAACCTGAAAGGTCTACTAGATGTAACGGTATTTTGCTTTAAAAAATCTGTCATATTTAGAAGAAGTTACAGGTGAAAACGTTGGCACAAATCACTGTGTTTTTAAACTCAATTTCAATATTTTCTATTTTCAACTGTTACTTTCTATAGGTAAACCTTGAATGATCTACACAAATGACTCCTTGCTCAATTCTGAATTTTGGGCCTGATTCACAAAAGTGATCTGAGACAAAATCCTAACTTTACAACTTTCGGTATTCACAAAAGGCATTTAGTAGTAGTAAAGTTAGGATTCCTAACTTTACTACTACTAAATGCCTTTTGTGAATACCGAAAGTTATAAAGTTAGGATTTTGTCAATTTACTAGTAGTAAAGTTAGGAATCCTAACTTTACTACTACTAAATGCCTTCTGTGAATACTAAAAGTAGAACGTTTAAGGATTTTGTCTCAGATTAGTTCTGTGAATCGGCTACAATGTCTAGTTTTCAGAAATGTATAGCTTTCTGGGATTTATTATTTGTTTCACATCCATTTCCACTACTAACTGGAAGGACGTTGAAAGCACAAAAATAGGATGAACAGACTTTGTCCCAGTAAACTGACAAAACTGTATAGAAAATGTTGGTTTTCTGACAAAAGTCTGCCTGTCCCTGATAGCTGAGAAGATGGTGATTCAGCACCAAAAACCGTTTGTTGATACCATTTGCAGGGAACAAAGCAGACGCTTTCTTCTGCAGCAATTTATTCACATTGAAAAAAAAACAAATAAGATGTATTTTGACTAATTTATGGGTCCCCTCCAGGGGAATCCACAAACCCTGGGTACATTTAGAATCCTCAGGTGTTGGACAAAAATTGCACAAATTTTATGTTGATACCTTATGTGGACATAAAATTACAGGGACCTTAAGAGTAAACTACCCCAAATAGCTAAATAAAGGCTTAGCACAGGGAGGAAAAGGCCTAGCAGTGAAGGGGTTACGTGCAGTGACCTCAGATATAAAAAAAACTTATATCTGTTGTGAGAGGTGTAACCACCAATTCACACAGGCAGCAATGGCAGGTCTGTAGTCACAGTTTAGGTAGATACTCATGGGTGGAATAATACATGCTGCAGCCCATGGGAGTCCCTTGATGAACCTATGCCTTGGCTACCTTAGTACCATATATAAGAGACTTACAAGGGAACACCAGTAGCCAATTGTGAAGGTACCAAAGTCCTTACCATGTCAATTTAAGGGAGAAAGCACAGTTGCTGGGGTCCTGATTAGCAGGATTGCAGCAGACCATGTTAAAATCACACTGACATCAAGCAAAAATTGAGGGTAACATTAAAGCAGATACTACTTTCCTACAGTTTGTGCAATTAAGCTACTAGAATGGTATAACTTTCTGTCCCTTTTTACATCAGAGATTTATGCTCTGTCTTCAATTTTCTTGAAGACCTAAATCATACACTATGTTAAATAAGCCCCGGCGCAAATCGCCACAGGGGGCGAAACACGTGTCGGCTGTTCATGTTTTAACCTTATTTAATAAAAGTAATTTTTCTACATCATATGGACTCCTGATTCTGATTACAAGAGCAAGGATTCAGCCTAAAGATATTAACAATTTGGTCAAACACACTCATCACCCCCTTCAAACACTATGTTAAATAAGTACACATTTTACATGCTAAACCCTTTTAGATTTAGGTGAAACAAGAAGACAGTCTCAAATATGGTAAATGATGTAAGTAGGAGGGCAGCAGAAACAACACAAAAAACACAAAGGTTCAGCTTGTTATCGGCTCTAAATTCCAAGTGGACATATAGATGAGTCAGAGCCAGGCATCTGCTGAAGCCAGTCCTCAGCCTTCAATGCTTCACCTACCTCGAGTACATCCTGCAGGGGCATAGCGTCAGGGGAGATGTTTGGGTTTTAGACCCCCCCCTTAAATGTATTTTCTGATAAATATTTGAGTACAAGTGATAACAGTCAAGTACTGTGAGATGTCAGCCGGATTTCACCAGGGATGTTTACATACACACAGATTAAAGGGCACACACACACACACTTTTTCCCTGTCTGTTTTGAAAGTCCTCAAAATATTGGTCATTTTATTTATTTTATTTATTTATTTTGAGAGCTTTATAGAGCGTGAACCAGACCCTTGCGGATATCAGAGCGCTTTACAACACAGTGAGGTTACTAATACAAAAAGTAGATAGTTATACAATACATAGGACAAATCAATCAGATGTACAAAACAGCTTGTGCAACGAGAGCAAAGAAGATACTAGCGAGGAAGGTCCTCTTGAGTTAAGCCCAAGGGAACCATAATGACTAGGTAGTCGAGTGTACCCTAGTCATAGGAGGAATACTGGTGAGGTACAAAAGATCATCAGAGTTTCTTTAGTCTATGTTCATGTGAATTTAGTCATGAGGATCGATTTTACTTCCTTTTTGAAGGAAACAGTGGAGGGATTGCGTCTGGTTTCCGGAGGAAGAGCATTCCAAATCCTGGATATTTTTTTTTCTTGTTGAATCTTTGTGGCTTCAGGAGTAGATTTTCTCCACTTCTTGTGGAGATTGTGAGTTTCTGTGATAGGTATTTTGGTGTATTGTGATGTAAAGCCTTATGCGTCATGCATGCAAATTCCAGGTGGATTCTGGCTTCAAATGGCAGCCAGTTCAGGGATTTTAGGTATGGGGAGATGTGGTACCTTTTTGAGCCTGTGATGAGTCTCGCTGCAGCATTAATGGAGGCTCTAAGGGGTGCTGTTGTTGCCTTAGGCAGGCCACAGAGAGAGACATTCGGTATTGATTTTAACCTGACGGTTTGTCAGGAAAAAGTAAAAGAGGACTAATCGAAGTGACCAAACTGCCGTATAACTGATGAAGATAAATCGCTAATGAAAACTGTCTGTGTTTATTTATCATTATAACATTGTAATTCGTGTATGGTACATATAATAGGCACATGAAAAAAAGGGGTTATTTATGTACCATCGAGTTCAATACCGAAAACTGACTCTCTATTCGTGTTGACACACGGAAACGAGAACTCCGTACGTCGGAGCTCCCTGCTCGTGCGGGTAAGTTGTTCTTCAGCTGACTCTTGAATACTGATTAAATAGCAATCTACGCATGTTGCGCATCGCTTAGAACGATTATTTATTCATTTTCTACAGTCACCGCACTGACGGGACTTTGCACAGAGACAAAAACGCAGTTTTACTGAGCTTCCCACTGCCGCAGGTAAGTTGATCTCCAGCCGATTTTTTGAAGATAGATGCAACGTCAATATATGCATAACGTGGATCGCTTATAATTATTCTTTTTTTCCGTACAGTAATTGTCCCTACAGGACTTCAATATATGAATACTTTAAAGGACTTTCAGTTCACGCAGGTTAGTCGTATTTAGCATACAGTTTACGTCAATTCAAATACTTTTTTTGTGACCAAAAAACTTAACAGGTCCCATTCACACTTTCAGGTTGCCATTACAACTGTTTAAACACCTGTTGACACAGGTAAGCCCAAAATCATGGGATAACGATTAAGACCAAATACATTATTGTATTCAGTGTCTAAATGTCACATATTTCTATTTCGCACACAGATTTCAACAGTATTGAATAATGGCATTTCACATACTTTAGTATACCAATACTTCTCAACTAGGTAAGAATGTACTACCTTTCCTTTTAACTTCTAAAACAACCAACTAGGTCAAAAAAACCTTATCAGAAGTTCTAATTTAGATAATTGAATTTCTGCAACTGATGTAAGATAATCATTGCACATCAATATCCATAAAGAAATTAGTCAAGTCAATTTAAACGTCTTTTTTGAAGAGAAAAAAACAATGGCATCAATATAATACGTTCCCTTTATTTTCTTCTTTTTTTTCAACAGAACCCCTGACGAAGGAACACTAGGTTCCGAAATGCATTGGGTCATGTATTGAAATGTATAGTGGTTTTTAAATGTCATATGTAATTTCTGTATTATTGATACAAAGTGAAATGAACTGCAAAAAATGAATGCATATTGAATTTGCTTATCTGAATTCCTATATCACATGTTTAAAATGTTATAATGGAATACCTCTCCTTGTTGATGCATGTCTGAGTCCTAGCAGCCATTAGGGGCTAGGCCACTTTCAGTTTCATATGAATGCTAGAAGGCATTAATCTGACATTGCACATATACCAGAATACCCAGTCAAATTTTCATGAACGAGTGCGATTCTCACACACAAACATCGTATAATTTATTGAGACATTATAAGCCATCCTAATACATCGAAAATCTGAAGCTCACATCCCCAAGTCTTACTGACCAGCTACCCTCCTGACAGCCTGTGATTTGAAAGCCTGTAAATGTAATACTAGACGTTGTGAATAATATTTGTAATCCATGTCTTTCTATAGGCACTATTTCCTTGACTTGTCTTTCTAATACAATAACTTGAATTGTATTGCATTTGTGAGTTCTTCTTAGTAATCTACCTGTGAAAGTTTGGTGGGTCTGTGGCACAATCATTTATATATTTCTGAGTAGCCTTATTTCAAGTATGATACCTGCACTTTAGAAATATTATTCACATTTTGAGCCCTTGAAGCACACATATGTAAGGAAATGTGTCTTTGTACATGATTACCCCCTCCCATTTGGACTGATGCTGATGGTTTTTCGACTGAAAGTGCACTGAGTCCTGCCAAACAGACCTCAGTGCCAGTGCTCTACCCCTTGAAAGGAATATATCTAATTGGTCTACCCACAATTGGGATAACTTTTGGTTTCGACTGTAGCCAGTGGCATGTTACTGCCCTCTTCAGGACTTCATAGGACATCAACCACTAAGGCCAAAGTTACTCCCTTTGCTCGAGGACTTCGGGGTGGCCACAAAAAGACATTGGCTCAGCATTTGATTCCCGTGACAGTTTGCCCACAGAGCCTGGAACTGGGCTGGAGACTGCTTTACTCGAGAGTTAACTGCTCATATGTACCTGATAGGTCTCTGTGACTAGCTCCGTATCGGAGTTAGCAAGAGTAGCCATTTAGCTGTTTTCAAATCACTTTTCGTGGCTGACCCTAAACTGCTGGTTGTGGTAGATTAAAATCATGTATTGTGCTATGATTTATTGTTCCTTTAAAAATTCATAGGTCCGGCACTGTCTGGTGGATTTTTATAATTGAGGAGTCTATTTAAAGATACAAATACTACCTACTTTCATACATTGGTGTCCGATTTTTATTGTGTTGCGTTTTCTTCCTATTCAACTGTTTGGGCACTTCTAAGCACTTTACACTTGATCCTTAGATAAAGCCGGGCGGAGACTCCCCATCCTGTCTCTGGGAGGCCAGATTTCTGCTGCCTTTCTTTTCAGCCGGCCTGCCTGCTTTGCATCTTCGCGGGACTGATGGATTGACTTTGAGACACGACCGAGGTGGGAGGGTGCTGGTGCAGCTCTCCGTGGCTGCTCTGAACTCTTCAATCCTTAACCTTATCGGAGAGGAGCCCCTCCGATTCTTCTAGCTTCGCTGCTTGCCTCCTTGCTAGACCTCGGGGCCGATTTGGGTGACGGCGGAGGTTTTGAGTCTGTACCGCTCTCCGCAACCACTCTTGAGCCCATTTTTTTGCAATTCGTTCTGGTGAGACACCCCTTCCTGCTTTCCTTTGACATTATCTTTAGACTTTGCTGCCTCCCATTCTGCGGACAACTCCCTTGGCGCCCGCGGCCTTTGTTCCCTGACCCCTGGTCTCCGGATTGAACACCTCTGCCCCCGCTGCTCATGGATGGGGCAGATGTGGACTTGGGCCGACTGCCTTTCTCTCTCCGGACTTTCTGGCTGTGGTGACCTTCTACCTTGAATGTCGGACTTGGACCTTGGTGCTCCCCGCCATTTTATTTTTATGGCTCTCTTCATCTACTGTCCTTCTCCTGATCCACCATTTTGGTGATCTCTGTCCTCTTCCTCTGTCCCAGCGACCTTTCTGTTGTCTCTCCTGTACCTCCGAACCACTCCTCGCTGTCTTATTCGTTTTGTATCGCTCTTGCTTTCCTGTCCTTTTCTGCCTTCCTTCCCCTTTCTCTCTGTCCCCCCTCTTCCTTCCTCTGCCCCTTAAATTGTTCTTGTCTCTTACTTTCACCCTCTCTTACAACCATCCCACTGCTTTTCGTTACCTCACCCAGCGCCTTCGTTTTTGCCATCCTCGAGTTTTCTGATTTCCCTACCCTGTTTTGTAATGTGTATTTGGGTGTAACTTATTGTACTACTGTGGTTACTCTTGTAAAGCGCTCCGATTGGCGTTGTGACTGCGTCTCCCCTCCGACCGCACTTAATGGAACTCTGCTCTCCTGGTTTTTTGGGTCTTGACCTGAGAAAATCTACTATTTGTATATCTTTGTATATAGAGATAAATCTAATCACTAGTATATGCAGTAGACCTTTGTATTCTCTACCATTTCTATGTGACTCTTAGATTATATCTATTCGTACCCTTCCCTATGTATATAGAGATAAGTCTACCATTCCTATGTGACTCTAAGAGTATATCCATTCGTATCCCTTCCCTATGGATATAGAGATAACTCTAATCACTAGTTTATGCAGTAGACCATTGTGCGCTCTTCCATTTCTATGTGACTCTTAGATTATATCCATTCGTACCCTTCCCTATGTATATAGAGATAAGTCTACCATTCCTATGTGACTCTTAGAGTATATCCATTCGTATCCCTTCCCTATGGATATAGAGATAACTCTAATCACTAGTTTATGCAGTAGACCATTGTGCTCTCTTCCATTTCTATGTGACTCTTAGATTATATCCATTCGTACCCTTCCCTATGTATATAGAGATAAGTCTACCATTCCTATGTGACTCTTAGAGTATATCCATTCGTATCCCTTCCCTATGGATATAGAGATAACTCACTAGTATATGCAGTAGACCTTTGTACTCTCTACCACTCCTATGTTACTCTTAGAGTATATCCATTCTTATCCCTTCCTTGAGTGCTCCTCCTTGTGTGACTATAAACTGTACATTTGCCATTTATTTTCTGTTTGTATCTTTTATGCAATGCACGTAATCCTGAGTCCTTATGTATCACAACTGGTTCTTTGACACCTTTGGGTAATGTTCGTGCTATATAAAATCGCATTAAATAAATAAGAATAAATAGATAAATAAATAAAAAAACTCTGCCATCATTACACAGTGAGGTTGCGCAGCCAGACCACGTAATAATCCTTATTCTCACAACAAATACAAAGTAAAACATCAAAACTGCTCGCCTAATATGGCAGGATGCTGCTGGCTGAAAAGTCCTCTGACACTTTCCAGAGCAATATGCAAAATTCAAGCCGACTGGATAAGGTTAGACGCTTGACGGGTTTGCCTCTGTAAGGCTGGTAGGATTCATTCAGATTCACTGAAACTCTGGACCACTGACTGAACCATTAGTATACTGTTGGTCCCAGTGAGTCACAAGTAAGACTTGAGGGTGAAAGGATGTCTAAGGTGGGGCAGATGAATCTATCATATTTCTGTCTTTTATTTCCAAGGCGGTAGAGTTGGGCCAGAATCTGTCATGTTCAAAGCACCCTCATGCATCTATCAGTGCACTACAATATAAACTGCATCTAAAAATAGTTTTTTTTTCTACTTTAAGAAAACAAAGTCAAGTGGAGAATGTGTGACTTCAGTCACTTTACAAGGTTACTGGATCTATACCTCTAAAGGCAGTTTGTTGATTTTTCAAGCACTAAATGCAAATTTGATCCAGACATGTCGACCCACACAACAGTGGTGACTGCAAATGCTGTTCTGCAGCTTATGCCAGGAAAACATGGCTTGAGGGACATAAAAGCAAGGTCATGTGTTGCACAGACATATACTGGAAGTGAACGGCACTCCTGGTGCTCAAACGACATTAATACAAGTGGTCAGTACTTACGTTCTTGTAAGTTGTGGCTTCTTTTCGCAGAGGATTCTGGAAGAAGGAAAGAAAATGTTAACAGCCATGTCTGCATAACCGAGACAGCATACAAGTGTACAAACAAAGGTTTCTTTCCTAAGTGCCACAGGGTAATGCCTTTAGGACAAGTAATCATGCAATATAAACGGGAATTAAAGATAGTTTTTATATGTGGCCATGTTTAAACCATTTAAAACATGGGGTAAGAACAGTCAGTGAGGGTGGGACTTGGTTTGCATGAAGGCATTTTGCCAAAACAATGGACAACATGGTGTCAAGGTTTGCTATCATGTGTTCACTATTGAGGGTCCTCTCTAGCAGTGCCATCCATTAAGTAGCGTTCCACTCACCCCTTTGGCTGCTTAGTCATTGTGTACAGACTGAAACAACTGGAGATCTCAGATTTCCACGGCAGCCGCATTCTCCAGGGAGTCTGTTCCATCGCAACATGTGCCCACACATTACCCAACCCTCAACCATCCAACACCCTTCTGGATATGCATACCCTATAGTCAACCTATTACCAAACCTTATGGATAGAGACACAAGGTTTCATCATCAACAGTTAGGGCTATGTCAAGAGTTTAAATAACTACAAGCACTGGTAAATGCAATAGGTGTCACTTATGTGATTAAAAATAAGCAGTTTTAGGTGCTTACACTGTGCCCCTCCCACAGCCAATTGCATACCTGCTCACCCACTTAAGTTTAAAAGGCAGCACAACTGGGAACAATATCACATTTGAACTGGGAGGTTGCCAACATGGAGGCGCTGGAAAGAATAAGGTAAACAACTTCCCATACTTAACCCAATGACATTCACTCTCTGAACATGATTGTTTCCTTTCTGTCCCTCTTTAAGCCATTCTCCAATGAACAGCACCTCTTCCATTGTCAAAAGCATGTGGTTTTCCGTTTTCGTATACAATTACCACGACGGCACGGATGATATTTAACTATTGTAATTATACAATGAACAGTGTGCAAAATATTAACACTGCAAGCTTTGCTGGTATAGCTACTGCTAGCAGTGCCAACAATGAGCAGTGTGAATCGACGGGGTCCGGTTTACGAGGGTTTTATCAGGTGCCTGGCTTTGCTGGCGGTGTGCCTACTAGCCATCACCCCCCTCCCGAGACCCATGGTGTGATTAATGATCACTTCACATATAACTGCTGGGTTCCTACAAACAAAGCAAAACCAAAGGGGATGATGGAGTGAGTGTTGAACAATGCAAGCCCTCACCCCCAGTCAACTGGTCTGGGTTTAATCTATCATAATTCTTTAGCTCACTCCGCCGCCCTAGTTCAGACATGTCTATATGCAAATCAGTCTGACCCTGTGCTACATGGGAACAGTCCAGCCTGAACTGCCACGCCATGTCTTCTCTGGACTGGAAACAAGCATCCTGGGACCCATTTCGGCCTCACAGCCCTCATCAGCCAGGCTATCTTGAAATCAGTGGCAAAGTGAGCAAGGGACCCACGTCTGGGTATACCCTGCCAACTTAGGGCTAATAAAGCAAAACCAAAGGGGATGATGGAAGGGGTGTTGAACAAATGCACGCACTCACCCCCAGTCAACCTATCTTAGTTTAATCCATCATCATTCTCTAGCTCACACCGCCACCCCAGTTCAGACAGGGCTATATAAAAATCATTCAGACCCTGTGCCTCATGGGACCAGTCCAGCCCAAACTGCCAAGCCATGTCTTCTCTGGACCGTAAACAAACATCCTGGGACCGGTTTCGGACTCACAGCCTTCATCAGCCAGGCTGTCTTGAATCCAGTGGCAAAGAGAGCAAGGGACCCACATCTGGGCTTATCCTGCCAACTTAGGGCAAAAAAAGCAAAAGCAAAGGGGATGATGGACGTAGTGTTGAACAATGCAAGCCCTCACCCCCAGTCAACTGATCTGGGTTTAATCCATCATCATTGTTTAGCTCACTCCGCCACCCTAGTTCAGACATGGCTATATGCAAATCAGTCTGACCCTGTGCCTCATGGGAACAGTCCAGCCCGAACTGCCAAGCCATGTCTTCTCGGGACTAGAAACAAGCATCCTGTGACCGGTTTCGGGCTCACAGCCCTCATTAGCCAGTCCATCTTGAATCCTGTGGCAAAGTGAGCAAGGGACTCACGTCTGGGCATACTCTGCCAACTTAGGGCGAACAAAGCAAAACCAAAGGGGATGATGGAGTGAGTGTTGAACAATGCAAGCCCTCACCCCCTACTCAATTGATCTGGGTTTCATCCATCATCATTCTTTAGCTCACTCCGCCACACCAGTTCAGACATGGCTATATGCAAATCAGTCTGACCCTGTACCTCATGGGAACAGTCCAGCCTGAACTGCCAAGTCATCTCTTCTCTGGACCAGAAACAAACATCCTGGGACCGGTTTCGGGCTCACAGCCCTCATCAGCCAGGATAGCTTGATTCAAGTGGCTTGAAGAGCACGGGACTCGCTTCCGAAACCGGTCCCAGGATGCTTGTTTCCGGTCCAGAGAAGACATGGCTTGGGAGTGCTCTGTTAGTATTGAGACTCTGTGGGAAGTGTTTGTATGTCTTGCGTGATTATCACAGAGGTAGGGGGAAACATATGTACAAGCCCCTTGGGAAAACTATTTACAATAGGGGAATTAAATAAAAATGGTTGGTATGGCAGCCTCAAAAAGGCAGACAGGGCCTAAAGGTACCATTTGAGAGGGCAAACAGCTGAGTCCTGCTGGGCAAGTGTCAAATAAAAAGTAAGACTTGAGAGAGGGAAGCAGAAAGAGGATCATTAAAATGTTCTGTATAATATTTTGTGTCACCGGCAGGCATATGCAGTCTCGATAGCGGGGTGCCTAGCTGCTAAAATAACATTACTGACTTCAGAAGAAAGGTCAAATGCTATCAGCTACCACTGCTCAATCTCCATGCAAGAAGGCGTAGAGTTCACAGGTTCAAGTGGAGGACCCTCCCCTGCTGCTGCGACAGAAGATACTCCTGAAGAGGCTTCCTGATCAGAGGATCGATGCTCAATTGGAGAAGCTGGGGATATCTGACTCTGTGCACAGCCCGGAGCCACAGGAATGACTTGGGCCTGGAGGTATGGGCAGAAAGGTGTATACGAGGCCTGAGCTCCGCTCAAGACAAAAGGCTTCTCCAAATAAGAGCCACCTTGGGATATTCCAATGCCCAAACCGCTGAAATTGCTCGTTCTTTGCGGAGGCCAACAGATCTAACCAAGGCTCTCCCACTGCTGAAATGGACTTTGCGCCACCTCTGGATGGAGACGCCATTTGTTAACCGCTATGGATCAATGGCTGAGTTTGTCCACCCTGGCGTTCAGAGAACCTGCCAGGTATTGGATCACCAGGGATTTGTCCTGCTGTTCAAGCCATGTCCAGAGACTCAGGGACTCTTGACAAAGGGTCATGACCACCCCACCATGTTTTTTGCAGTACCACATAGGGGTGGTGATGTCTGTGAACTCTTCAACCAGCTTTCGTTGGATTGAAGGAAGAAAGGCTTTCAACGCCAATGGAACCCCCTCTGAGCCTTCTGAGACCGGAAGGCGCCAGTAGGGTCAGGATTCCCAAAATGAGGCACATTGCATCATAGAAGTCTATTTCGCTGGGCGAGGGAAGCTCCAGCTTCGGGTAGGCTGGGCAGCATGGAGATGAACCTGCCGCAGGTTTTTCTGAACGAGGTCTAGAACGCAGAGAGTAGAGTTGAGCACATGGACCGCAAGTAGCTGTAGGAACCACTCCCTCAAAATCTTTCCGAGTCATGGCCCGGCAGTCGAAGCACAACTTTGAGTAACCTTCAAGCACCAGGCACCAAAGACAAACCTCGTGTGGATCCATTACCGTCAGGGCACAGTGACTGGCACCGCAAGGCTTGAATCAAGAAGTCGTCTTGGACATCCTAACACACCAAAAAGGTCGAACAAAACATCAATAAAAGCTTGCAAAAAGTGATAAAGGGTAGCTCTCTTCATGGGTCTGTGCTAACTGGTGTGGCAGGAAAATAACTGGCATCAGCATGCCAACATGGCAACTTTATAGGTGAACTCAAAATACTTGTGCCTCCCGTGAACCATAGGTAGCGTCTGTGGCTGGCAGGACGTGGATATGAAAGTAGGCGTGGTGCAAGTCAAACGCCACCATCCAGTCTCCAGGGCCGAGGGCAGACAGGAGCTGACCCAACATGAGCATTTTGAACTTCCTTTTCCAGCAGAAGCGCTTTAGGGCACTGAGGTCTTGGATAGGACGCAGGCCTTTGTGCTACTAGGCACCAGAAAGTAGCGGGAATAGCAACCACAGCCTACTTCTGGCCCAGTGACCCTTTCAATTGCACCCTTGGCCAAGAAAGCTGAAACTCCCTGCTGGAGAAGAGCCAAATTATCCTCCGACGTGCGATCGAAAGATGGTGGCATGGAGGAAGGGGTAGTCTCAAAAGGGGAGAGTAGACCCTTTGGACAATTTGCAAAACCCACCTATCTGACGTGATGGTTTGCCACTGGGGGAGGTGATGGCAAATCCTGCCAACCACTGGCCGTTGATGGCCCTGAAAAGTCTGACTAGGAAGGTTTGGAGGCTGCTCAGGGAGGGGAAAGGGTGGATTGGCCCACACCCCTATGGCTCCCAGACCTGCAAGGTCACTGGGTCCCTTGTCAATGGCCATGCAGAAGCTGGGCAGCTTGCGTGGACCAGTGGCTAGGCTGGGCCAGACGTGGTAGGGAGCCCCTTCTGGCAAAAATCAGACTGTGTTGGACGGGAGGACACAGCGAAGCCCAAGGATCTGGCCACAGCTCTAGAATCCTTGAAGCGCTCCAGCGCGGAGTCTGCCTTGGCACAAAAAAGGCGACGGCCATCGAAGGGCATGTCCAGCAGGGTTGCCTGGATGTGAGAAGCTGGCTTGGTAGATGGTGTACACCTATGCAAGTGGGCACCTTGCACCGATCCAGACAACCCCTATGGTGATTTTATTGGTCTTAGACAACCTTAGAAAGCTCTCTAAGAGGTAGCTGTGGAGAGCGGCCTTGAGGCTTAGTCCAGAAGGAGGGTAAAGCAGCTTGTTTTACCACAGCATAATCTTAGTGGTATAGATTAAGTGAAAAAGAACAGAACAGTGTATTTATAAAAATATGTATCTATTATAAGACACTCACTAACATGTACCGATGTCTCCTAGCTTGAGATATACACACTACTTTTCAATAGAAACAGGTAAGTAACACATAATACATAGTGATCACTAGGGGGAGACCAAACCATTTGCTAAAATAGTTTTATGCGAATCATAACTCAAGTCAAGACTACACCCAGAAGACGTAGAAGTGCTAGGGACCCACGAACCACCCAAGGTAAGTAACCAGGAGCCCCCCATGGAATCCATGTGCAGAGTGGGAAGACGACCATAGGATCAATGCAAGTCATTGGGTAAGTCGCGGTTGCAATTTTAAAGAAGAATGACCTTTCGCAGTGGACCCTGAAGAAACCCCGTGGAAGACAGAAAGTGGAAGGTGGACACAGGAACTAGGATACCTGCACCAGGGTAGTTGGGAAGTGGCGTTAGAAACCCCAGTGGAACTCAATGGAGGACTTAAAAAAAATGCAACTACTTGAGAAGGTGAACGTGTCCGGTGGAAACCAAAGGTGGATTCAAGATGTGAAGAACCTGCAAGCAGAGGGGACAGAGTCTATGCCACTCATGAGTGACCAGGAGGCATGGAAGACGAATGACCACTGATGTCGAGTGTTGCAGGAGAGCTGACGGTGACCTTCAAATTGCAGCTGTATGAACCTGGAAAAGTTGAGGAAGACCAGGAGCCGTACACGAGCTGTCCCCGTAGGATGTCGAGAGTTGAGGTATCGGTGTCTGGTGGAAGCACAAACAAGCCATGGCAACTACAACCAATGTGGAAGTTGATGAAGGCATAATGTCGGGACCGGTAAGGTAAAGGAGACTCACCAGAAGCAGGGGAGTGAGGGCAGACCCAGAGCAATTAGAGGAACCCGGAGAATTCAAAGAAGACCCTTAAGAGGACCCACAGGGCGGAGGCACTGGAGTCGAAAGAGGACTTCAATCAGCTCACCAGAGGTGGAAGCCCACGGTGCAAGTGATGTAGTGAGGACAAAGAACTTAGTCACAGGAGATGCTTGAGATTGGGGCTTCTTGGAGCCTGAAGATCTTGGTGGAAAAAACCCACCATGCCTTTGCAACTGCAAGACAACACGGTGCACAGGGGTTCAGTTCCTGCGGCTCTGAGGAGGCATACTGGCTTCAAACTTGTTGTGAGGACATGGCAGGCTTCAAGGGATGTGAAAAACCACCACCTCTGTTGCCTAACCTCTCGGAGACCGTGAGAGCCCATGATTAGCCGACGGGTTAGCTTAGTTGCGCTGCCTACAGATGCAGGGAAGTGACTACTTCACTTCAAGGGAGGTTCCTTCCAGTGTCTCGGATGCCCACAGGCCTTGGAAGGTTCCTGTATGGTGCACAGGCATGGACATTGTAGCAGACAAGCAGGGCGTCATAAACAGGAGCAGCAAGAGTCTTCCCAGTTGCAGCCTTGACCCCCAAAGCGAAGTCCAGCGAAGTCCAGAGTACCCAGATGTTTGAAGAAGAAGTGGTTTCTGAAATGAATCTTGTCCCACGGCGAATCTAGGGACCCACCCACAGGTAAGCCCTTAAATACCCTAAGGAAACCGTTGGGACGATTCAGGGGTCCCTCCCTAAGGAGGGGCTCAACTAGGGGGAGGATACTCCCCTGTCCTATGTCCAGTTTTGTTATATGGCTGTCTAACCTTTCACGCAAGAGAATTGTCTCTGTTCATTGTATTGGTGTGCTGCTCACATTTAGAACTGGGCACCCTGCCTTCAGGATTGAAAGGCCTGCTCTACGGGTAGCATGCCTAATTTAAGTGCAGTGATCTCAGATATAGGTAAACCTATATCTTTCATAAGTAGTGCTAGCACCAGCTTACACAGGTTACAATGGCAGGTCTATAGTTACAAATTAAGTGGTCTCCCATGGGTGGCATAATACATGCTTCCCAACATGGTCCAGCTTCTTGATTCCCTGTCTGGCAGAGCAGAAGGGAATGAGCCTTTTGATGAAGAGGCTTGGACCACACAGCTCTAGGTGAAGGGTGTTGGGTGAGGAAAACTGAGTTGCCTGGGGCCGGGCAGTGGCGGCGGGCAATCGTCCTTTCCACAGAAGCCCCTGTGCTGGGCTTGAACCAGGTGCCCAGAAGGATGTCAGTGAGGGCTTTGTTGAAAGGCAGGAGGGGTTCAGAGGAGGTTGGCGTTGTCTGCAGCACCTCTATTAGGAGATTAGCCCTGACTGCCCTATCTGCCCCTGAAGGGAGCTCTAGGCCCAAGACCTCGGCTGCCCTTCGCACCACCACAGTGTAAGACACTCCCTCTACTCCATTGCTACGGTAGGGGGAGAAAGCATGTCACAGTCTTGGGAGGTTTTCCGACCCCTGGACTCACCCAGAGCCTCTCTCCAGTCCAGCTCTTGAAGTTGGTCTACTGAAGGGTCAGATGACCCCTCCCAGTCCACACCACCACCCTTTGGGCAATAGGGAAAACCAGGTATGAACAAGGGAGCAAAAGTACCCTCCGGCGTCGGATTCAACTTCGGCCAACATCGGTCCGACTCCATTTTGGTGATGAGGACAGGGATGGCGTTGGTGGGGCATGGCCGACGCCGGGGGAGTCGTCACCAGAAAAAGGTCAAGTAAGGTTGAACAGCGTCACTTTGGATCCAGGTTTAGATTCTCACGGGCCTTCAGGGACTGGAGCAGCTGGTTTACTAAGGCAGACAACCCCCAATCGGCTCCGCGGGGCCCGAAGGAACACTAGAGGAGTCGGGCTACCCATAGATATCATGAAGGTCTTCGTAAAATACATGAAGCTGGGCAAGGTACGCCCTGGCTCCTGGAAACAGACGGAGGCACAGAGTCGTCCCTGAAAGAGGCTTTGAGTACAGAGATGATGAGTGAGGACGCTCTGGGTCCCGCATCTCGTCAGCTGACCGAAGGGGATAAGGCAAAGAATGCTGGTGCTTCTTCGCCTTCTTCCTGTGCTTTGACTTACCCAAAGATTTTGAAGACTTGGACGAGATGTGATGGCTCTGTGAACGGTCTCAAGACCTTCCCTTTTGAGCAAAACCGGGAGTGACACGGAGCCGACTGCCAGGCCTCCAAGAGCTTTCAGGACCGGTACCGTAAAGACTTCAGATTCATGGCCGACAGTCGGAGCACGTCTTCAGGTCGTGGTTGCACTCCGGATACCAAAAGCACAGGAGGTGCAGGTCCATCACAGGCATCAGTGTGTGACAGGCCTCTCAGGGTTTGATGCCAGTCCGATGATGGGACATCTCGCACGCACCAGAAGTCGAGGACTCAAAAAGAAGTCGACAAAAGTCAAAAACGTTTAGTCGAAAAGTGACTAAAGGGGTAGTTCTCTTCGGATCTGCGCAAGGCTGGTGCAGAAAAGAAAGAAGTGACATCAGCACGCAGGGTCCGCATCTAAGTAGGCACTGCAATGTCTTCCGGGTGACCACATCGCTGAAGACGGATACAGAGTCAACCGACGCCCCCTACCGACATGCAGGTCTACTGCTAATAAAAAATCTCCGGATCAAGTCTGAAGCCTGGGGGAAATTCTACGGTAAGGAATCTATAACTAACTGACTCTTTCAGATGAACCCCAAAAGAAGCTGGTCCTTAGTACAATCTATCTAAAAGCTAAAAGCTTATTTGGGTCCCAACAGTACAGCCTGTCCTCTTTTTTCGAGGTATTGGGGGAACAAAACACACAAGTCACGTATTGCCCATCATGGAAGGGATGGCCCTCATGATATGCCAGATGATGACTGCTTAGTTTGTCCGTTCTGGCTTTCAAGGGCCCTGTGACGTGGTTTCCAACCATAAAGATGACCTGCCACTCTAGCCATCTCCAGAGGCGCAAAGCCTCCTGGCACAGGATCCCACTCTACTCTGCTTGTTGCAGTACGACAGGATGGTGGTATTGACTGTGAGAACCTCTCTGCCATCCATTAAATGGAATCTGGTTAAGTCAATCAAGACCTGACAAATGGCCTGTAGCACCAGTAGCTTTATGTGGAGCGAGTCTATCCATTGGAGAACATAGCCCACTAATCTCTACCTCCCACAGGTTACCTGTAGTGATGATCCATCACAACAGTCCACTCTGGGTGGGGAAGGGAGACTGTCCTGTTACTGAACTAACTGTAATCAGTCACCACCATAGATCTTGAGACTTGAGTGGTGTCTGAAAGGTGTCAGAAAGGTGGCCTTGATGCTTGTTCACTCAGATTTCATAACCCCATGCAGGTCTTGCATGTACCACCTTACATAGTTGACAAGGAGTATGCACGAGACTAAGAAGTCTCAAAGCCACCCTCACCTTCATTGAGGATCAAGCCTGAAATATCGGGCTCACAGTCAGACTGTTTCCAACTTGTTACTGGTGAGGAATAACCCTCTCCCCCAAATGTCCTGGACCTACCCACTGATTTTCATGAACAACCAAGAGGTGCTGCAGATGCAGAGAATGAGAACAAATTGAGAATGCTTGTGGCCAAATGTAGACAAATGCCTTCTGAAACTGGCAGGTGGGTGTATAAAATTACGTGCCATGTAAGTGCAAGGACACCATGCAGTGTCTCCTGGACCAGAGCCCATTTGATGTGAACCAAAGTGAGCCTTTTGAATTTGCCCTTTTCAGGGGTCAGAGTTCCAAGGTAGTCCTGAGGTCCACATACTTTTTTGGGACAAGG
Source organism: Lissotriton vulgaris (assembly GCF_964263255.1). Lineage (NCBI taxonomy): Eukaryota > Metazoa > Chordata > Amphibia > Caudata > Salamandridae > Lissotriton > Lissotriton vulgaris. Next base: position 2,022,655,609 of record NC_141691.1, on the reverse strand, counting down.
AAATTGCAAGAATAACAACCGCCAACTTTCTATGAATCCAGTAGTTTCTCTATGGCCCAACTGAAGTGGAGCAGGCATACCTCCTGCAGTAGGATGGACAGAAAATCATTAAGCAGCAGGAAGAATACTGGATGAGAAAGAAAGAAAAGGTATGGTCTACCCGGTTCAAATATTTTGCCAGACTTATGAAGGAAAAAGGGATCTGCTTTCATGGTTACCCCCACTTTGAGCCTGTTGTCAGTGTGTTTTTGACTGTAGTCTGCTGGGTCCTGTTAATCAGGACCCCAGCAACTGTGATCTCTCCCCTAAATTCACACTGGTAAGTACTTTGGTACATCCACAATTGGTTACTGTTGTACCCTTATAAATCTCTAGTTCATGTTACTAACGTACACAGAGCATAGGTACAGCAGGGGTCTCCCATGGGCTGCAGCATGTATTGTGTAACGCTGGGCAAAGCACTACGCTACGCTCTCGTAGTTTGCGAAGTTTGCACTACTTTGTACTACGCGAATTGCACATAGCACAGTGCAAACACTCGTAGCGTAGTGCAGCAAGTCAGTTTTTGCTTGCTCGCGGTCCTTAACGTTAAGTTGGCGCCCGCAAGCAAGCAAAATGACATCCCAGTGAGACTTTTTCCTCGTTCCCTATCAGCAACATCAAGTTGCTGATCACGAGTGTGGAAAATAAACCTCCCGGCAAGATTCTCAACGCGGGGAAGTCCGGTTTCTCAGTGTGAGTGGTCGCATATGCTCGGGGACCGCTTGCGATGAAAAACTACCAGGCCGCGTTGAGAAAGCTGCCGCTCGAGTAAAAATCTACTTGAGTGGCAGTAAAAGACAGATCGCACAGTGCAAGATGCAGTTTTCAATGATTGCACAGTGCCGGATGCTTGTCCCCACTGTGCAATCATCGCGTAGGGCTACGCTTAGCTCGCGTAGTGCTAAGTGCACTCACGTAGCTACGCGTAGCGCTATTTCGCAAACTATGCCCAGGCTTAGTATTGTGCCACCCAGAGGAGTACAATTAAACTCTGACTATAGGCCTGCCATTGAAGCCTGTCTGAGATGGTGTTTGCATTGAGCACAACAGATATACGTTTCCTTATATCTGAGGTCACTTCACTTGAAACCTATAAGTCACCCTAATGAAAGCCCTTTCAGTCCTGAGGGTAGAGTTCTTGGTTGCAAGTGTGAGGGTGCCTCTGCATGAACAGGACACCACTGCAAAACCTGGAGTCGATTCTTCAGGCTTTGTAAGTGTGCTCAGCCACTTTAAGGTATATGGTGAAAGTCAGTCATTACCCGATGTATATCTATAAAATGGCTGTACCAAACCTGGTCTTGTTTGGAATTAAACATGTTGGAATCATACCTCAACACCAATTCCTGTACTGAAAGTGTGGTCCTGTGTACTGGGGTGCTCCTTATGGAAATCCCCGTTCTCCCAGCTTTTAGGGTCTGCCAGCAAGCTAGTCCTGCAGCCGACCATAGACACGATTCTGCCCTCCTGCTGCTGAGCTGAATGACCATAATGGTGGTAAGAGTACATGCTATCAAAGTCAGATGTGTCTTCTAATATTTCATTGCTTAAAAATGCAGCAGCTTTTTCTAAACAGACAACATATTATTGACATTTTCCAAATCCCAATCATGGGAAAATGTACTGGAGGTAATAATATATTTTAGAGAAATTTTAAATAAATGTGGTGTTTTCAAAAGTTCAATTGAGCAAAATACATCATAATCAACCTTGTCCCAAACTATACCATCAGGAATTGGCATCATAATCAACCTTGTACCAAACTATATCATCAGGATTGGAACAGCTGAAATGTTCACGGAAAACAAGTCTCTTTGTTCACGATGAAATGATGTATGAGGTTTCAGTACTACGTTCACATTGGATACTGCAGAGTTTTCTGGGAGATAATTTCCATTCACAAGAAAGTCATTGAAATGTCACTCATAATTACACTAAAATTATGAAAATATCACACATCGCAATTTGAAACCTTGGCAGCTATGCTAAGTCTACCATACACAGCACATTTGACCATCTCATAATTCCATGCCACACAATTCTACTATGAATAAGTTAACCCTACAACATTCCATACCACATAATTACAATCCTAAAAATTTAAAATACATATTGCCACTTCACTCCATACCACATAATTCCACATCACATGATAAAATTCCACACAACTAGATACCACTCCAAGACACATAATTATGCTCCACACAACACAATTCAACTATACATAATTCCACTTCAACCTATATAATTATACTTCACACAACATATTTACACTCCACTCTAAAACAAATAAAAACCCTCCACAAAATAAAACTCTGCAACATGCTGCAAAATTCCACTCCGCACAATTATACACCACACCATGCCACATAATTCCACACGTCACACAATTCCACAATTCATCACACAACATAATTACACTCCACATAATACCACTCAGCACCACATAATTTACCTCCACATAAATATGCTCTACTCCATATTGCATAAATACACTCCACATAAATCCAGTCTATTCCACGTAGCAACATTCCACATAACTACACTTCACACCATGCCTCATAATACCACTCAACATAATTTTCACTCAACAATGCACACTTCCACGTTACACAAATTCAACTCTACATATTTCTATTCCACACCACATAATTTAACAACAAATTACATAATTCAAACCAACAACACACCACATACATCCACTCTACACCACACAATTCCACACCATGCTACAATATTTAACAGCACACCACATAAGTAAACTCACTACATACCACCCCACAACACAAAATACCATTCCAGATAATCTGCCTTCTAGACACACAATCCCAATCCATGACACTCAATCCCACTCCACATAATTCCAGTACACTCTATACCATACAATTACTATACACATAATTACACTGCACACTATGTCACTTTATTTCACTACACAGATCCAATCCACACAACACAGTTCCACATCTAAATATTCCAATCTAAACCAAATATCTCTTACATATATGCAAATGCATAGATTGCAAAACATATATTGCAAATGCTTGTGTACCTTGCCATGCTTCCCAGCAGATCCTGTTCCTGGAGGGAGCTGCAATCCTTCTCCTGCCCGCTCTGTGCTGCCTCCTCCCTTCTCAGAGCTGTGCCCTGTGGTGAATGCTGTCTCTGAGAGGCCCCCACCCCATCCTTGTTCCGGACCTGGCTCTGGCTCTGACAGAAGAGAAACAATGTAACTTGTTACTTTGTTTCTCTTTAGTCCTGGGTCAGCGCGTGCAGGCTGCTTTAGAAACATGAGGGGCTTGCTTTTGAGCAAGCCTCTATCTCATAGCTCGCGAAGTGCTGAGGGGGCCCCATTCAATTACTGAAGAGTGGGGGCCCCACCGCACTGTGCCGGCTGCGGGGGATGTGTTACACCCCACGCGCATAAGGTAAGAAAGAATCAAGTTGAAGTCTCACTGAGGCATTTCAAAGGGAACAGGAGGAAAAAGATGACTAATGCCCCTAAGAAAGCAATTTACAACAGGGGACTTGAAAAGAGAAGGTTGATCAGGAAGCCTAAAAAAGGCTGAAAAAGTAGCTCTTAATAGTGCCCAGTGCAGATCCCCGCTGGGCCAAAGAAAGAAGGAACAAGAGAATCTCAGAAAGAGGGGCAGAAAGGAGATCCACAGCCTTTGCTGCACGCGATGCCACAAATTTGTTCCATCTTCAGGCATATCCCGTCTTAGTGGAAGGACGCCTGGCTGCCAAGATAACATCACAGACTTCAGGAGGCAGGTCAAAGGCAGTCAACTGCCGCCACTCCACCACGCAAGGAGGTGGAGACTGGACACATTTGGGTGGAAGACCGTTCCCTTCTGCTGCGACAGAAGATCCTCCAAAAGAGACCGTATGATCCGAGGACCGATGGCCATGTGTAGCAGCTCAGGATACCAGACTCTTCATGCCCAATCCGGAGCCACAAGAATGCTTGGGCCCGGTCACGCTTGATCTTCTTTGGCACTCTGGGCAGAAGTGGTATAGGTGGAAAGTCGTATAGAAGACCGCAACTCCACTCACAACGAAAAGCATTGCCTAGCGAATGCTGCCTTGGAAACTCTGAATGCCAGAATTGCTGACATTGTGCATTCTCTTCGGCGGCGAATATTTCTAACCAAGGCTCTCCCCACTGCTGAAAGAGACCTTGCACCAACTCCAAATGAAGACACTATACGTGATCTATCATGCACCTACGGGTGAGTTCGTCCAGCCTGGCGATCCGTGAACCTGCCAGGTGTTGAACCACCAGGGATATGCTCTGATGTTCCAGCCATGTCCGGAAACTAAGAGAGCCTCTTGACATAGGGTCCACAATCCCGCCCTGTTTGTTGCAGAACCACATGACGGTGGTGTTGTCCATGAACACCTGCACTACTCATTCTCGGACAGAGGGAAGGAATGCTTTTAGTGCCAGACGGATTGCCCGAAGCTCCAGAGGTTTGATGTCGAGCCTGGACTCTGCCGGAGACCAGAGGCCTCTGCCTTTCCCATGTGGCTGCCCCACCCCAGAAGGAATGCATCCGTCACCACTGTGAACTGTGGTTGAGAAAGGGAGAGAGTTCTTGCCATTGATACAATCCCGGTTCGTTAGCCACCACTGCAATTGAAGAGCAGTGCCCTCTGAGACCTGGTAGCAATCGGACAGGTTCCCCTGATGCTGTGCCCACTGGAAGCGCAGGTCCCACTGCAGAGCCTGCATATGCTATCTGGCATGATCCACCAGCAGGATGCAGGAGGCCCTCAGACCCAGCAGCCGCAGAGTACCCTTACCAAAACATGGGACAGAGTCTAAATGATTGGAATCATAGCCCGAATATCCTGGACTCGCTGCTTGGGAGGATAGACCCGAAACTGTGTTATGTCCAGAACTGCTCTGAGGAAGAGGAGCTTCTGAGAGGGAGTCAGTTGTGACTTCGGCACATTGACAGAAAACTCCAGTGAATGCAGGAGGTTGGCAGTAGTCTGGAGGTGGGAGATGACAGCCTGGGGGCGAACCCGCCTTCAACAGCCAGTCATTGAGTTAGGGGAAGACTGGAACCCCTGATCTACGCTGATTATTTGCGACCACCGCCATCACCTCCATGAACACCCAAGGGCTGCTGGTAAGGCCGAAGGGGAGCAGGTAAACTGAAAGTGCTTGTGGCCTAATATGAACCGCAAGTAGCACCGGTGGGCCGTCAGGACAGGAATGTGAAAGAAAGCATCCTGCAAGTCCAACACAACCATCCAGTCTCCAGAGTCGAGGGCAGAAAGGACCTGAGCTAGTGTTGATGTTTCTGAGATCCAAGATACAGCCGCAGCCCCTGGAGGGAGTTCTGGTGGGGCAGAAAGGCGCAGCAGGGAGGAGCAGGGTAGGGGGGTGCTAAAAACCGGAGTATGGATAATTGGAGGTAAGTAAACAATTTAATTAATAAAACGAACTTCGTAGCACGCGCTGCATCGCATTGTGCGATGCAGGACGCACTATGAAATTTGTTTTATTTATTAAATTGTTTACGTACCTCCAACTATCCATATTCCGGTTTTTAGCACCCCCACCCTGCCCCTCCCCTGCCCCGCCTTTCGGCCCTACCGGAACTCCCTCCACAGGCCGTGGCTGCCAAGATATTAAGCAGGCCTTTACCCTTCTTGGGCACCAGAAAGTAGTGGGAATCCAACCAAAACCTACATCTGGGGCAGGGACTCGCTCAATGGCTCCCTTGGCCAAGAGAGACGTAATTTCCTCTTGAAGCAGGGCCAGATGATCCACCGACATGCGATGGTACTTAGGTGTCATGGCTGGAGGGGAAGTCTCGAAGAGGAGGGAGTAGCCCCTACGGCCTATCTGCAAAACCCACCTGTCCGACGTGATGGTGTGCCAGAGAGGGAGTTGATGGTGAATCCTGCCACCCACTGGCGATCGGTGACCCTGAAAGGTCGGACTAGGAGGGTTTGGAGGCTGCTGCAGAGGGGGCTGTGGTGGACTGGCCGACGGGTTGGCACTCAGATCCCCGGCAGTGGTTGTCATGTCTTCAGCCGCACAGGGGCTGAACAGCTTGTCCCGGCCTGTGGCTCTTGGTGGAACATGGCAGGAAAGGGGCGAAAGGCAGACTGTATAGAGCGGGTGGTGGAGAGGCCCAAGGACTTGGCCATTGCCCGATAGTCTTTAAAGCGGTTCAGCACGTTGTCTGCCTTGTTGTCGAACAGGAAACAGCTTTCAAAAGGCATGCCCATAAGGGTAGCTTAGACATCCCCCTGAAAAACCATCAACCTCTGCCAGGCAAAGCAGCAAAGGGCTACCGATGTTGAAATCGTCTACGTAACAAGTTGGCGGTGTCCAATCCACAGCAAATGTTAAACTTGGCAGCGTCTCTCCCCTCGGCAACTGCAAGGGAGAGAACAGCTCAGGACTCCTCTGGGCTTTGGGGCAGCACCTGCGCCACTGTATCCCAAACGCAGTGGGTGTAACGGCCAAACAGACATGCAGTGTTTATCGACCGCAGTTCCAAGCTAGAGTGTTAGACCTGGCACCAATGGCGTGGGTCTCTATTCTATTTTTTGCTGTTGCCCCTGATGTTTTTGCTGGTTTTAGATGCTTTGGGCACTGTGCCACTGCTATTCAGTGCCACAGTGCAAGTGCTCCCTGTGGTAAATTGTTGTATGGATTAGTTACTCAATGATTGGCTTATTTGGTTCACTTGTCAGACCCTAGTACAGTGCACTGCGTGTGCCCAGGGATTGTAAATCAAATGCTGCCGGTGGGCTTCTAGCACAGAGCCGCTTTTAAAGTGTGTCTCAGGCCTGCCATTGCAGAGCCTGTGTGCAGTCTGGTACTGTCATGTTGATCTGGCAAGTGCACCCACTTGCCAGTCCCTAAGCCTTCCCTTTTCTACATATTAGTCACCCCTAAAGTAGGCTAAAGGGCAGGGTGCATTGTTTGTAGGAAGTAGGACCTGCCCTGATGTGTGCATGCTGATAGTGAATTACTACCAAATTAAGTTTTTCTGCATGTTCCCGATAGCCCATCTTATAATCCTAACTGACTCAGGGAACAAGGTAGAAATTCAAATTTAGTATGCCTGAACTCAGAATGATGAAATACATATTTTAGTGAAGTTGGTTTTAACATTCTGTGTTTAAAAATACCACTTTTAGAAAGAAGGTGTTTTCTTGCTTAACTATCCAAGCCTGCCTCTGCAAGGTTGTGTATTCCTTGTCTGTTTTGTGATTGACAGGGGCTGGGGTGGCTCCAGGACACAGGGTGAGTCTTCACAGAGCTGAATAGACCCATATGCATGTAGAGTGGTGAGAGGAGTAGTAGCTGGGCCTGAATAGGGTTGTGCCTGCCTTCCACAATACTGGCTCCATCTCTGTGGTGTGTCAGAGGACCCTGGCCCACCCTGACAAAGAGAAGGAGTCTTGTAAACAAAGTGCTCCAGGACTGAACAGAACTGGTTTGGACTAGGTACAGACACTCTCTGCCTCAAGAGACAAAGGGTTTTGGTGGATAAAAAAGGGGAACACAGACACTAGAACTTTAGATCATTTCCGGGAAGCAAGAGGACCCCTTTGCTGAAGAGAAGAACTGGAGATGGTGAAGGAGGAGACTACCCCTGTGCAGTGTGTTTAAGAGTTGGCCTGCAGTGGTTTCTTCATTGTCAAAGAAATTTGACAAGCATTGGCATAGCCAATAGGTCTCGCTTTTGGGACCTTCTAAGTATTTAGTTATGCAGCACAATATGCTTGGTGCAATAACATCAACTGTTGCGTGGCTAAACACTTATAAGGTCCCAAAGGCGAGACCTATTGGCTATGCCAATGTTTGTTATTTTTTGCTCTTGGGGGAAACCGGGCCTGTAGCAGGAGGGTCAAGGGTGAGTGGCAGGGAGGTGAGAAAGGAATGTCAAGTGGGACATGGGTGACTGTCAGGCCTTGGGGGTGAAGGGTGAGTGTCAGAGAGGTGAGTAGTGAGTGTCAGGTAGATGAGAAGTAAGAATCAGGAGGGTCAAGGATGGGTGCCAGGGAGGGGAAGGATGAGTGCAGAAAAAGGGGAGTATGAGTCCCAGGGGTGAGGGGTAGCTGCCAGGCCAGGGGGGGTGAAGGGCTAGTGCCAAGGAGGTGAAGGTTGAGTGCCAGGTCAGGGGGATGAAGGGTGAGTGCCAGTGAGATGAAGGTTGAGTGCCATGGAGGTGAGATGTAAAAGTCAGATGGGTCAAGGGTGAGTTACCAGGGAGGGGAAGGGTAAGTGCAAGGGGTAAAGTATAGCTGTCCGGCCAGGGGGATTGAAAGGCTCGTGCCATGGAGGTGAAGGGTGAGTGCCAAGGGGGCGAGTAGTGAATGCCAGGAGGGACATGGGTGAGTGTCAGGGAGGTGACAGTTGAGTGTCATGCAAAGTCAATGCTGAATGCCAGAGAGGGAGAAGGGTGAGTGCCAGGTGCGAGGAGTGACTGCCAGGCCTGAGGGGTAAAGGGTGAGTGTCAGGGAGGTGAGGGGTGAGTGACAGACTGCAAAAGATAGTGAGTTGGGTTCTAGAAGATGTGTGCCAGGCTGGGACGTACCAGTGCCAGGTCAGACTTGGGTGAATAAAAGGGAAAAACATGAAGGGGTGTTCCCTTGCTAAACAGAAATCAAAAATTCAACTCACATCAGCAGTTCACCCATGCGCAAAAATACAGATAAATTTATTCAAAAAAGTTTTTAATTTTCATTTTTTGTACATATAAATATCAACATACTTTTTTTAGATACATAATTCCATTTGGACAGTAAAAAACATTAGAAAGAATTGACAATCATGAATGCTAAAAAACTAGGACACGCAATGACAATTCAAAAAAAAGAGGCACCAAATATATCCATTCATACATACAAACATCACTTTTATACAGTCAATTCCACACACAGGCATTCACATCCATATCACTACACACAAGGACAGGAAAAGCGCCGACGCGCGTTTCGGACAAGTGCCAGTAGAGGCTTCCTTCATCAGGGCGCACTTAGGAAAGACATAGGCAGACACAGTAAATGATGTCTGTAACAAGGTCCTGAAAGGCGGTCCTAGGTAACAGCAGCGCTGAGGGAGGGTGATCTAAAGACCCTAAAATGACAAGACCCTTTAAGATATGTAGGAGGGTCTGCAGATAAGTAGAAGACCTTATAAATGCGGGAAATAATCTCCAGGTTCCACAGGTCAGGAAGTCTCAATTTAAAAATAGCCCCGCAGGGGATCCAGGCTTTCAAAAGGAGCAAGGGTGCAGGTGCAATTCCGTAGAAAACATCCAAATGTCTCAAAGAGAATAGCAGGAGCTGTTTTAATACAGGAAATAACGTAGAAGCCTTTAAGGAAATAAGAACGACCTCAATTAGAAGGTACTCAGAAGCGTTTAGTTTACGGTTGGAAAAAGACGAGACGTATCCAGCTAGTGCAGCACATCAGTTCAAAAAAAGGTACTGGGGACCTGATGCGACCCGAAGGTCTGAGTATAAATAGCGTCCTCGATGACAGTAGACGTGGAGCTCCTACTCCCTGCAGCGCGAAAGTTCGTCGGTCCAGACTTGGGTGGATGCCAGAACCTCTGAAAGGCGGGTGCCATGTCACTCGTAACCTTAGTACAGGAGTGGGGTGCGCAGGAGAGAGTAACATCTTAAAACAAGAAACTATTCAAAATCCTGAATACTCCACTTTATGGTCTTGCAACCTTATGTGGAAAATAATTAGCAAATGAATGGGCTTCCGTAGTGGACTTGCAGCTTGTTACAGCAACTTATTGAGATAAAGTTTGCATTGCAAATAAGCCAAAGCTAACACAATTTGAATTAGTAACAGTAAGATTCACAATGAACTAGAGACAAGTTAAAAATACACCCCAGAATTGAACCAAGATGCAGAATAATTAAAATGGGGGCAATATTGGTCCCCTTTTCACAGCTGACAGCAAAAAAATACAGGGTGTTGTGGAGGACTCGGATTCTGGTGGAATCAGAATTTTTAAAAGAGTCAATATATACTACTATTATAAAGCAAGAACTTTGAACTTTTGAGGCGGGTAAACTCGGGAACCACAGCGCCAATCCACACACCTGATACATCATTGTAATCATCAGGGTGTGCAGAGGAAGATAGGCTATATAAACTATAAAAATATCCGTTATTTAAAAAATGTACCTTACAAAAAAAAGTAGTCCCTTCGAAGTAGCACCGGCCGCGACCTGCGTGCTGACGTCAGGAACGCGGGGAGGAGCGGCGTCAGGAGCGCGAGGAGGAGTAGCGGACATGGCGCTGGGGAGTAGCGATGACCAGCGGCGGACAGGCGGTGAGGACTGGCGGACAGGCGGGAGGAGAATTGAGGAGCGAGGGGAAGGAGCGTCGGCTGAGGTAAGGCTCAGGGGGACCCACGGACAATGTCGGGACAGGCGGGGGTCAGGGCAGGCGGGGGACGGGAGAGGCGGGCAATGGGGCGGACGGGCGCCCGGGCTGCTGGACAATGTTGGGGCGGGCGGGGTCCCGGGCTGCTGGACAATGTCGGGGCGGGTGGGGGTCGGGGAAGCCTGATTGCTCCCGGACAAGGTCGGGACGGGCTGCTAGTTTTTCCTAAAACCTTTTGTTGCGGTTGTGTGTGTAGTTGTGGTTGTGTGTGCTTATGGGTGGTTGTGGTTGTGTGTGTGTTTGTGTGTGTTTGTGTGTTGTGTGTGTGGTTGTGTGTGTGGTTGTGTGTGTGGTTGTGGGTATGATTGTTGGTATGGTTGTGGGTGTGGTTGTGGGTATGGTTGTGGGTGTGGTTGTGGGGGGTGTTGGGGTAGTTGTGTGTGGGGGTATGGTTGTGGGTGTGGGTTTGCTTGTGTGGTTGTGTGTGTGGTTGTGTGTGTGGTTGTGTCTGTGTGGTTGTGGTTGTGTGGGTGTTTATATGTGTGGTTGGGTGTGTGTGGTGGTGTTTGTGTTGTTGTGTTTGTGTGTGTAGTTGTGTGTCTGGTTGTGTGTGGCTGTGTGTGTGTGTGGTTGTGTGTGTGTGTGTGGTTGTGGGTTTGGGTGTGGTTGTGTGTGGTTGTGGGTTTGGGTGTGGTTGTGTGTGGTTGTGGGTTTGGGTGTGGTTGTGTGTGGTTGTGTGTGGTTGTGGGTGTGAGTGTGGTTGTGGGTGTGGTTGTGTGTATGTGTGGTATGTGTGGTTGTGTGTGTAGTTGTATGTGGTTGTGTGTAGATGTCTGTGTTTGGTTGTGTATGGTTAGGTGTGTGTGGTTGTGTGTGTGTGTGGTTATGTGTGTGTAGTTGTATGTGGGGTTGTGTGTGTGGTTGTGTGTGGTTGTGGGTGTGGTTGTTTGTGTGGTTGTGTGTGTGGCTGTGTGTGTGGTTGTGTGTGTAGTTGTGTGTTTGGCGGTGTGTGTGGCTGTGTGTGTGGTTGTGTGTGTGTATGGTTGTGTGTGTAGTTGTGTGTGTGTTGTGTGTGGTTGTGGGTGTGTGTGTGGTAGTGTGTGTAGGGTTGTGTGTGGTTGTGTGTGTAGTTGTGTGTGTGTTTGTGTGTGTTTGTGTGTGTGGTTGGGTGTGGTTGTGTGTGTGTGTTTGTATGTGTGTGTGGTTGTTTGTGGTTGAGTGCAAGGTTGTGTGCATTGTTGTGTGTGTGTTTTGGTGTGATTGTGTGGGGATGTGGTTGTGTATGGCTGTATGTGTGGTTTTGTGTGGTTGTGTGTGATTGTGTGTGTGGGTGTAGTTGTGGGTGTGGTTATGTGTGTGTGTATGGTTGTGTGTGTGTTGTGTGTGTGTGTGTGGTTCTATGTATGTGTGTGTGGTTGTGTGTGTGGTTGTGCATGTGGTTGTGTGTGTGTGATTGGGGTTGTATGTGTGGTTGTGTGTGTGTGGTTGTATGTGTGTGGTTGTGTGTTTGTGGTTGGGTGTGGTTGTGAGTGGTTGTGTGTGTGTGGTTGTGTGTGTGGTTGAGTGCATGTTTGTGTTTGGAGTTGTGTGTGTGGTTTTGTGTGGCTGTGTGTGGTTGTGGTTGTGTGTGGTTGTGCGTGTGGTTGTGGGTGTGGTTGTGTGTGTGGTTTTGAGTGGTTGTGGTTGTGTGTGGATGTGTGTGTGGTTGTGGGTGTGGTTGTGTGTGTGGTTGTGTGTGTAGTTGTGCGTGTGTGGTTGTGTGTGCATGTTTTTGTGTGGTTGTGTGTGTGTGTGTGGTTGTGTGTGCATGTTTTTGTGTGGTTGTGTGTGTTGTTTTGGGTGTGGTTGTGTGTGGTTGTGGTTGTGTGTGTGTGTGTGTGGTTGCGTGTGTGTGTGGTTGTGCATGTGTGGTTGTGTGTGTGTAAGTACTGTAATCCATTCAAGTTGCGTGTTGGGAGCAATTAAATTAGGCCCGATACCAATTTGTATAGTTGGTAGGCATTGAAGAGCAGAGTAAATACGTGGTCGTGCATGGAAGAGACCACAAAGTTTGGGACCAATACGTTTATTTATAAGACTAATAATAATAAGACTATTTTGATGCAACTCGAAAACGTTTGCACACCATAGTAATTAACATTTGGATTCAAACTAAAGTGAAAGTGATCGGACGGAGGCAGAGGGGAAAGCACGGGAAATAAAAACAAGCAACTTAATGACCTGTGACGGAGGATACAGATGGCGGCTGCACGCGTGCACTCTCGCGTGAACGTAAGCGTGTAGCACTCCAGTAGCACTTTGAAAACTCACCTACTAAATGTCTCTGCCAGACGAGCGCATGCGCTGGATCAGGCAAGACCTAAAAAAGGACTGAGTGTGCTTTCATCATCTTGAAGAAGAACCTCCAAGGCTTGATCTGTGCTTGCCTCCTGCTTGAAGTCTTAGCGACACAAGACTTCACCCTCAGTTCCCCCCTGAATTCCCTTGCTGGGAATTGAAGTACCTGCTGTTGTGCTCGGCCTTCTGAGAGACTGCATGTCACTGGGAGCTGGAAGCGCGACTCAATGATGAGAAGCATGTCTCTGCCACAGCAGTTGTCATCGCATCGTCGAAGAAGCGAGCCGCCGCTGCAGCTGTCACCATCGCATCGCCGAAGCATGTCGCATCACCTGAGAAGCGTGCCGCCGTCGCAGAGGTCGCTGTTGCATCACCGGAGAAGCGTGTTACAGGGCCTGTTTTGGCTCAGAAGATCATCGAATTGCCACAGGGCCGTCGGGCGTGCATGCATCGCATCTACGTTGTCACACCATAACCAAGACCCCATTTTGTCTCATCGCCCTGGAACGTCATTGCAACGGATCACAGTAAGAAACCGAAGCAATACCTCCCCACAAAGTAAGGAAGCGAGCATCAACTCCCCTGCGCAGCAGTAAAGAACCAACGCATCCATTCCCCTGTGTGTAAGGAGCCAACGCATCACCTGCCCTGTGACCCTTTTGTTTGTTTTGCGTCACGCATCCCAGGTACTGTGAGAGTAAAGTGTTGCATTTACAATCAAAAGTGAACTAAAGTATTTTCACCATTTTAAAGACTTATTTGGATTACAGTATTTTGGATTTTTGTCGTTTGGTCTTGTGTTAAGTCTAGTAAAGATTACTTATTTTTCTAAACTGGTTTGGTGTCCATTTGTAGTGTTTTCACTGTATTACTGAATGCGTTCACAAATTCTTTACACACTGCCTCTGAGATAAGCATGTCTGCTCATGCCAAGCTACCAAGGGGGTGAACAGGGTTATTTTGGGAGTGTACCCCCTTACCCTGACTAGTAGCAAGGGTCCCTATTTGGTCAAAGGTACATACCTCTGCCAACTAGAGACCCCTATTCTAACATGGAGGAAGAAAACTTCTTCCTTTCCAGGTGGTCCAGTTTTTTGTATTCCCTATCAGGTGGTGTTAGGGAATCTGCCTTCGAATGTGGAGGCTTGGACAATCAAGCTCTCAGGGGTGAGGTGTTGGGAGATGAAAGTGGGGTCATCCGGGTCCAGCTCTGTGTCTACGTCGGTGTGGAGGCCGGGGTCAATGCCAGCTGGAAGCACAACTGGTGTCGGCTGCAGATGTGGAGCCAGTGGAGTCGGCACCAGGGGAGGTGTAGTCAGGTCGACGGCGCGATCCGGGTACAGGCCTGCAGTGCCGGGGCCGAAGCTGCGGTGTTGAAGGCCCAAGACCCCAGCCAAGTCCGCGGGCCCAAAGGCATGCCGTCGGAGTCGGTCTGCTCAAAGAAGACATGCATCGCTTCCTAGAAACTCCAAAGTTCGCAGGGGTCGCACCGAGTCCTGGGAAAGGAGGGAAACGCAGAGTCAACTCAGTGCGCTCCACACGTGGAGCTCCCAGAAGGGGCACCACGGGCATCCCTTGCCGCGTCGGCCGACGGATGGGGAGAAGTCAAAGAGCGACAAGGTTTCTTCGACTTCTTTTTGTGTTTCGACTTACCGGAGGAATGCGAAGACTTAAAAGAAGATTGGTGGTGGTGGCTCCACTACCGGTCCCTCGACCTCTCGCACCACCGGGACTTCGAGCAACACGGACTGGACTGCCGGGCCTCGAGAAGCTTTTGGAACTGGTCCCGCAAAGACTTCAGGTTTAAGGCCCGCATGCGAAACATGACTTGGAGTCATGGTCGGGTGCCAGACAGAACAGGCACATGCGGTGCAGATCCGTCACCGACATCAGCCATCAGCAGGAACCACACACCTTGAAACTGTGCAGCCCTGACATGCACCAGGAGTCGAAGCCTCAAAAACGACATCGATAAAGTCGGCAAAAAGTCAGTCAAAAAGTGACTGGAGGTACCTCTCTCTCCGGGGAGTAGATAACATTTATACTGGGAACCTAGCATGGAAATACTGGTAGATACCTGCATTCAGGTGCTATATTCTGGCAGAAGAATCCATTTGAGATAATAAGTGCAGTTTTGAATTTTTGCCTCACAATGTTATTCATTAATGCAGCACTGTGTACATTCTGTACTGCAAATGTTTTTGTGCCTGTGTTCAGATGTCGGTAGTCTAAAACTAGACAGTATGAATTATCGGGTTTCATTATGGGAAACAAAAGATTATCCATTGGGGAGGTGCATGTTTCAATGACACCCTCGTATTCAAGTTTATGTAAGTTCTTCCTGACCTGTTTTTTTGCTTCTTGTTTTATTGGGTATGGTCTCTTGGGAGTTGGACTAGTTTTTACTGGGTTTACATGGTGTGGTGACTCAGCATCCCACCAAACATGGTTGCGATAAAGTCTCGGAGCAAAGGCTACTGCCCACTTCCGCTGGTATGTGTGTTTTAAGTATACTGGAGCGTTGTCTGAAAAAAGCTGGTAAAATTACCGTTTCTCCCTTGGGAACTCCATAACAATATCAGGCGGAAAATCTTTTTCAGCTAAAAGAATGGCACAGGCAAAAGACAAGTCCTCCCAAAATTGAACCTTTAACTTTCCTGGATTTGTCCCCCTCCATTTGGAGTGTTCTCATGTAACCTATGTGGGACACTAACCCTTGTATCAGGTTTTTCCACTGTGATGTGCTCATTCAACTCCACTTTCACCAGAAATTCCATCAGGATCTGGCGAGCTATTGTTTCTTCTGCTGCGCTGTCTAGCATCGTCAGAGCCCAATCCCCATTCAGTAGTTGAATCCTTAGCATTCAGGGCATGTCTAACTTTGAGACCTGCTACTTTCTTCTTTTTAAATTGAGGTTTAGATTGTGACTTTTCTTCTTTTTTAGAAGGGCAGCTTGAAGTGCGTAGTAAGTCCCTGGACTTTGTACACTCTTCTTTTCTGTGTTCTACCCAATTCAATATCAACAAGAGAGGTAGGGCTTAGACACTCCTATAACCCTGTTAAATGTATTATAAACAACAGAGGAGTGACTGTGATGCAAAAGAAAGATAAAGAACGTGAAAACAAAAAAAAGTAGTCCCTTCGAAGTAGCACCGGCCGCGACCTGCGTGCTGACGTCAGGAACGCGGGGAGGAGCGGCGTCAGGAGCGCGAGGAGGAGTAGCGGACATGGCGCTGGGGAGTAGCGATGACCAGCGGCGGACAGGCGGTGAGGACTGGCGGACAGGCGGGAGGAGAATTGAGGAGCGAGGGGAAGGAGCGTCGGCTGAGGTAAGGCTCAGGGGGACCCACGGACAATGTCGGGACAGGCGGGGGTCAGGGCAGGCGGGGGACGGGAGAGGCGGGCAATGGGGCGGACGGGCGCCCGGGCTGCTGGACAATGTTGGGGCGGGCGGGGTCCCGGGCTGCTGGACAATGTCGGGGCGGGTGGGGGTCGGGGAAGCCTGATTGCTCCCGGACAAGGTCGGGACGGGCTGCTAGTTTTTCCTAAAACCTTTTGTTGCGGTTGTGTGTGTAGTTGTGGTTGTGTGTGCTTATGGGTGGTTGTGGTTGTGTGTGTGTTTGTGTGTGTTTGTGTGTTGTGTGTGTGGTTGTGTGTGTGGTTGTGTGTGTGGTTGTGGGTATGATTGTTGGTATGGTTGTGGGTGTGGTTGTGGGTATGGTTGTGGGTGTGGTTGTGGGGGGTGTTGGGGTAGTTGTGTGTGGGGGTATGGTTGTGGGTGTGGGTTTGCTTGTGTGGTTGTGTGTGTGGTTGTGTGTGTGGTTGTGTCTGTGTGGTTGTGGTTGTGTGGGTGTTTATATGTGTGGTTGGGTGTGTGTGGTGGTGTTTGTGTTGTTGTGTTTGTGTGTGTAGTTGTGTGTCTGGTTGTGTGTGGCTGTGTGTGTGTGTGGTTGTGTGTGTGTGTGTGGTTGTGGGTTTGGGTGTGGTTGTGTGTGGTTGTGGGTTTGGGTGTGGTTGTGTGTGGTTGTGGGTTTGGGTGTGGTTGTGTGTGGTTGTGTGTGGTTGTGGGTGTGAGTGTGGTTGTGGGTGTGGTTGTGTGTATGTGTGGTATGTGTGGTTGTGTGTGTAGTTGTATGTGGTTGTGTGTAGATGTCTGTGTTTGGTTGTGTATGGTTAGGTGTGTGTGGTTGTGTGTGTGTGTGGTTATGTGTGTGTAGTTGTATGTGGGGTTGTGTGTGTGGTTGTGTGTGGTTGTGGGTGTGGTTGTTTGTGTGGTTGTGTGTGTGGCTGTGTGTGTGGTTGTGTGTGTAGTTGTGTGTTTGGCGGTGTGTGTGGCTGTGTGTGTGGTTGTGTGTGTGTATGGTTGTGTGTGTAGTTGTGTGTGTGTTGTGTGTGGTTGTGGGTGTGTGTGTGGTAGTGTGTGTAGGGTTGTGTGTGGTTGTGTGTGTAGTTGTGTGTGTGTTTGTGTGTGTTTGTGTGTGTGGTTGGGTGTGGTTGTGTGTGTGTGTTTGTATGTGTGTGTGGTTGTTTGTGGTTGAGTGCAAGGTTGTGTGCATTGTTGTGTGTGTGTTTTGGTGTGATTGTGTGGGGATGTGGTTGTGTATGGCTGTATGTGTGGTTTTGTGTGGTTGTGTGTGATTGTGTGTGTGGGTGTAGTTGTGGGTGTGGTTATGTGTGTGTGTATGGTTGTGTGTGTGTTGTGTGTGTGTGTGTGGTTCTATGTATGTGTGTGTGGTTGTGTGTGTGGTTGTGCATGTGGTTGTGTGTGTGTGATTGGGGTTGTATGTGTGGTTGTGTGTGTGTGGTTGTATGTGTGTGGTTGTGTGTTTGTGGTTGGGTGTGGTTGTGAGTGGTTGTGTGTGTGTGGTTGTGTGTGTGGTTGAGTGCATGTTTGTGTTTGGAGTTGTGTGTGTGGTTTTGTGTGGCTGTGTGTGGTTGTGGTTGTGTGTGGTTGTGCGTGTGGTTGTGGGTGTGGTTGTGTGTGTGGTTTTGAGTGGTTGTGGTTGTGTGTGGATGTGTGTGTGGTTGTGGGTGTGGTTGTGTGTGTGGTTGTGTGTGTAGTTGTGCGTGTGTGGTTGTGTGTGCATGTTTTTGTGTGGTTGTGTGTGTGTGTGTGGTTGTGTGTGCATGTTTTTGTGTGGTTGTGTGTGTTGTTTTGGGTGTGGTTGTGTGTGGTTGTGGTTGTGTGTGTGTGTGTGTGGTTGCGTGTGTGTGTGGTTGTGCATGTGTGGTTGTGTGTGTGTAAGTACTGTAATCCATTCAAGTTGCGTGTTGGGAGCAATTAAATTAGGCCCGATACCAATTTGTATAGTTGGTAGGCATTGAAGAGCAGAGTAAATACGTGGTCGTGCATGGAAGAGACCACAAAGTTTGGGACCAATACGTTTATTTATAAGACTAATAATAATAAGACTATTTTGATGCAACTCGAAAACGTTTGCACACCATAGTAATTAACATTTGGATTCAAACTAAAGTGAAAGTGATCGGACGGAGGCAGAGGGGAAAGCACGGGAAATAAAAACAAGCAACTTAATGACCTGTGACGGAGGATACAGATGGCGGCTGCACGCGTGCACTCTCGCGTGAACGTAAGCGTGTAGCACTCCAGTAGCACTTTGAAAACTCACCTACTAAATGTCTCTGCCAGACGAGCGCATGCGCTGGATCAGGCAAGACCTAAAAAAGGACTGAGTGTGCTTTCATCATCTTGAAGAAGAACCTCCAAGGCTTGATCTGTGCTTGCCTCCTGCTTGAAGTCTTAGCGACACAAGACTTCACCCTCAGTTCCCCCCTGAATTCCCTTGCTGGGAATTGAAGTACCTGCTGTTGTGCTCGGCCTTCTGAGAGACTGCATGTCACTGGGAGCTGGAAGCGCGACTCAATGATGAGAAGCATGTCTCTGCCACAGCAGTTGTCATCGCATCGTCGAAGAAGCGAGCCGCCGCTGCAGCTGTCACCATCGCATCGCCGAAGCATGTCGCATCACCTGAGAAGCGTGCCGCCGTCGCAGAGGTCGCTGTTGCATCACCGGAGAAGCGTGTTACAGGGCCTGTTTTGGCTCAGAAGATCATCGAATTGCCACAGGGCCGTCGGGCGTGCATGCATCGCATCTACGTTGTCACACCATAACCAAGACCCCATTTTGTCTCATCGCCCTGGAACGTCATTGCAACGGATCACAGTAAGAAACCGAAGCAATACCTCCCCACAAAGTAAGGAAGCGAGCATCAACTCCCCTGCGCAGCAGTAAAGAACCAACGCATCCATTCCCCTGTGTGTAAGGAGCCAACGCATCACCTGCCCTGTGACCCTTTTGTTTGTTTTGCGTCACGCATCCCAGGTACTGTGAGAGTAAAGTGTTGCATTTACAATCAAAAGTGAACTAAAGTATTTTCACCATTTTAAAGACTTATTTGGATTACAGTATTTTGGATTTTTGTCGTTTGGTCTTGTGTTAAGTCTAGTAAAGATTACTTATTTTTCTAAACTGGTTTGGTGTCCATTTGTAGTGTTTTCACTGTATTACTGAATGCGTTCACAAATTCTTTACACACTGCCTCTGAGATAAGCATGTCTGCTCATGCCAAGCTACCAAGGGGGTGAACAGGGTTATTTTGGGAGTGTACCCCCTTACCCTGACTAGTAGCAAGGGTCCCTATTTGGTCAAAGGTACATACCTCTGCCAACTAGAGACCCTATTCTAACATGGAGGAAGAAAACTTCTTCCTTTCCAGGTGGTCCAGTTTTTTGTATTCCCTATCAGGTGGTGTTAGGGAATCTGCCTTCGAATGTGGAGGCTTGGACAATCAAGCTCTCAGGGGTGAGGTGTTGGGAGATGAAAGTGGGGTCATCCGGGTCCAGCTCTGTGTCTACGTCGGTGTGGAGGCCGGGGTCAATGCCAGCTGGAAGCACAACTGGTGTCGGCTGCAGATGTGGAGCCAGTGGAGTCGGCACCAGGGGAGGTGTAGTCAGGTCGACGGCGCGATCCGGGTACAGGCCTGCAGTGCCGGGGCCGAAGCTGCGGTGTTGAAGGCCCAAGACCCCAGCCAAGTCCGCGGGCCCAAAGGCATGCCGTCGGAGTCGGTCTGCTCAAAGAAGACATGCATCGCTTCCTAGAAACTCCAAAGTTCGCAGGGGTCGCACCGAGTCCTGGGAAAGGAGGGAAACGCAGAGTCAACTCAGTGCGCTCCACACGTGGAGCTCCCAGAAGGGGCACCACGGGCATCCCTTGCCGCGTCGGCCGACGGATGGGGAGAAGTCAAAGAGCGACAAGGTTTCTTCGACTTCTTTTTGTGTTTCGACTTACCGGAGGAATGCGAAGACTTAAAAGAAGATTGGTGGTGGTGGCTCCACTACCGGTCCCTCGACCTCTCGCACCACCGGGACTTCGAGCAACACGGACTGGACTGCCGGGCCTCGAGAAGCTTTTGGAACTGGTCCCGCAAAGACTTCAGGTTTAAGGCCCGCATGCGAAACATGACTTGGAGTCATGGTCGGGTGCCAGACAGAACAGGCACATGCGGTGCAGATCCGTCACCGACATCAGCCATCAGCAGGAACCACACACCTTGAAACTGTGCAGCCCTGACATGCACCAGGAGTCGAAGCCTCAAAAACGACATCGATAAAGTCGGCAAAAAGTCAGTCAAAAAGTGACTGGAGGTACCTCTCTCTCCGGGGAGTAGATAACATTTATACTGGGAACCTAGCATGGAAATACTGGTAGATACCTGCATTCAGGTGCTATATTCTGGCAGAAGAATCCATTTGAGATAATAAGTGCAGTTTTGAATTTTTGCCTCACAATGTTATTCATTAATGCAGCACTGTGTACATTCTGTACTGCAAATGTTTTTGTGCCTGTGTTCAGATGTCGGTAGTCTAAAACTAGACAGTATGAATTATCGGGTTTCATTATGGGAAACAAAAGATTATCCATTGGGGAGGTGCATGTTTCAATGACACCCTCGTATTCAAGTTTATGTAAGTTCTTCCTGACCTGTTTTTTTTTCTTCTTGTTTTATTGGGTATGGTCTCTTGGGAGTTGGACTAGTTTTTACTGGGTTTACATGGTGTGGTGACTCAGCATCCCACCAAACATGGTTGCGATAAAGTCTCGGAGCAAAGGCTACTGCCCACTTCCGCTGGTATGTGTGTTTTAAGTATACTGGAGCGTTGTCTGAAAAAAGCTGGTAAAATTACCGTTTCTCCCTTGGGAACTCCATAACAATATCAGGCGGAAAATCTTTTTCAGCTAAAAGAATGGCACAGGCAAAAGACAAGTCCTCCCAAAATTGAACCTTTAACTTTCCTGGATTTGTCCCCCTCCATTTGGAGTGTTCTCATGTAACCTATGTGGGACACTAACCCTTGTATCAGGTTTTTCCACTGTGATGTGCTCATTCAACTCCACTTTCACCAGAAATTCCATCAGGATCTGGCGAGCTATTGTTTCTTCTGCTGCGCTGTCTAGCATCGTCAGAGCCCAATCCCCATTCAGTAGTTGAATCCTTAGCATTCAGGGCATGTCTAACTTTGAGACCTGCTACTTTCTTCTTTTTAAATTGAGGTTTAGATTGTGACTTTTCTTCTTTTTTAGAAGGGCAGCTTGAAGTGCGTAGTAAGTCCCTGGACTTTGTACACTCTTCTTTTCTGTGTTCTACCCAATTCAATATCAACAAGAGAGGTAGGGCTTAGACACTCCTATAACCCTGTTAAATGTATTATAAACAACAGAGGAGTGACTGTGATGCAAAAGAAAGATAAAGAACGTGATAGTTTTAAGGTTTATGAAATAAAACTCCGCTGTGTGCCGCACGAGTGATCAATGCTCACACGCGTGTAGTACACACAGCGGGGCAGTCTCAAAGTCCCTAAGTAAGCCCAATAGACTATCTTCAACTAGAAGGAAGTCTGGGCGCTTGCTGGTCACCCTATGATGGGTGGAGGGAAATGTAGGAGAGTAAGGTCTGCAATCCTATGATCACCCAGATTTTTTGCTTTTGTTTCACTGGTTTACGACTTTCTCTGGCTGTGGGCCTGCCAATCAGACCCACAGCCTAGCTGTTCTCTCACTAAATTGACATGTGTACCTTAGGTGCATTATCCAATTGGTACTGGGCCACCTTATCAGACCCTGTAACTCAGGGCATAGGTGTACCCAGGGCCTACCAGGGGCTGAAGCATGTATTATGCCACCCTGGATGGCCATCTAAATCTGACACAACTGGCTGCACGACAGCTAGGGCAAGGTGGTGTAATCACCCTTTGCTTTAGATATAGTATACCTATATCTAACCCTAAAACTGGACACACAGATTCCTATCAGTCACTGCTATGGCAGGCCTTGACAATCCTGAAGGCAGAGTGCTTGGAATCGTGTGAGGTGGTGCTCTGGCATGAGCTGAGCCCCTTTGCAGCTTGCGGAACCAAGTCCTAATAGCTGTTCCATGATAACGTATACCATATACTCTTAAGTGCATTATAATCCTCGCGGTTAAATGCTATCTTTGGTATCGCTTTATCAAAACATGTCGAGTAAGGTGTCATACGAATTGGAATACTAACCCCTCGCCAATTCTGGCGACGGGGTTTGCATTACACCCTTCTAGAGGGACACGACATGCATGTAACTGGGAACCCCGGTTAAAGTTAACTCAAGCCTCCGCATCACAAAATGGATGCTGCCACCACAGACACGAGTCTGACCCCCTGCAGCTGTGAGTCCTTCCAGCGAGGGGATCTTGGACAAAGGGTTTCCTGTCCCGTGCGGTGCTAGCACCATCCCAGACAGGGTTTTGTGTATCCTGGGTAGGCAGGGCTTTACAGGAAGGTGACTGCAAGTGGCACCCCGGTGCTCACTACGCATCTGCCGGCTAGAACCAGTTCCAGGGGCACACCAGCCCCTGGCCTGGGGAAAGTCCGGCATGGGAGAGGGGTGTAACCACCCCCTTCCTGGTCCCACCCCTTGGGCAGGACCTAGTCGCGTACCCACCCTTTTCTTTAGGATAAAGGCAGGAGCGGGGACCCTTCCAAATTAGATCATCTTTGAATCAAGAAACTACTTTCTACGAAAGGAACTCTCAACTTCTTCTCAAGATTTCTCCCTTGTGACTAAGGAGTAGTCACCCTGCATCCGCAGGCACCATCTAAGAACTCTGCAGTTTGCTGCACATCCTTCCTCCGGAATCCGACTGACCAGCTCGACGAGACCCGGCTTCCCTGGCACCTCTGACCTCTACCTACCTCTACAACTAAGCTGAGAACCGTAGGTGCGACAAGACCTCGAGGGACCGGCCATCATCAGAACTGCACGACTTCTATCCAGCACGACTGCCGAGGGATCCTCTGGTGAGTGCTTTGGGGTCCAAGAAGCCCTGACCCTGAGCAGCTCCAGCACCGAAGTCCAGCCCCCCAGCATCTCCACGATCTGCGTGGGGCCCTTCTGCTTTTTGCTGCTCACCGCGTTGTCTGGCTACTAGCCCGCTGGCTTGTGGCCTTCCCGACGACGCCCGACGACATCACCACTGCTGGTCTGGTTGCTCCAGACTGGCCCTTGCTCCCTTCCAAAAGAGGAGCACCCCGGACCCTCCTGGTCTACTCCAGACGCCATTTTAGGTCCACCGCGTGGGCTTGAATTTGCCAAGACTTGTTGCCCCAATCCTGGGCCCAGCGACGTCGACAGCATCAACCATCGTGGGACAGCTCGCACCTCCATCCTGGTCACCGACAACGCCTCCTGGTCCGTGAGACTGCAGAGCCCAGCGTCGCCCACTCACCTGGTCGAGGTGACTACCATCCGGTGCCCTCCTGGTGCCATCTGATCACTGGCTAGTGGTCAAGAACTTGGTCCCCTCTGCTTTCAGGTGTCATCCGTCTTCGATCCATGCTTGGATCACTTCGAACAATCTTCACTGGTCGCCTGCCAGCAACTCTTTCTTCAGGCTCCTGGTTCATCAACGAGGATTCCCGACGTCTTTACAGACCTATGCAGCTGCAGCCCCTGGGCTAGGTAACTTCGGTATTTTGGTGCCCCAGCATAGCCTCACTATCCAAGGGTCCAGAGTCACTGTCGTTTTCGACCTACCTTATCGGGTTCGCCCGAGAACACTAACTTTGCTTTTACTAGTTCCCATAGACTTTGTCCCGCATCCCGCGTGAGAGTCCCCTAGGCCTCCTACTAGTGATCTGAAGGTTCAGTAACGTAGTCCTAGCGATTCCAAAGCCTATTAGTCCAGTACTTACCTGCTAGTAATTTCGCATTCCACTTCCATAGTATATGGTTTTCCGTGCCCCTCGGGCATTTGTGTAAATTGTGCAACTTAAAGTATTTTCGTAAGAGTTTTGTTGTGTGCTTAGTACCCTGTCCTCATAAAGAGTACAGGGCTGTTGTGACTTAAATAAATATACTGTTTATTTTCATAAGACTTGTGTGGTGTCCTTTCACTTGGTGTTCAAGGGGTATATGTGATGGTATAACAGCTGGCTTAACACGCCCTCTAGAGTTTAGCCCGAAGACTGCTCGTATCCACGCTACTAGGATAGCTGGTCTATAAGGTTGACTTACAACCAATCACCATAAGGGTTGTTTGGACTGATACATAGTGATCACTAGAATAGTGAGCACTGAATATCAGGCCAACTTCTCACAGGAAAGAGCCTTGATTCTTAGAAGGACCCTCACTCACCACTAGTTGGTGACATGCTTCATCATCGGTCCCCGCTGGGGTGACCGAATGTCTCCCCAGCGTGCTACGACGCCTGGTTACAGCGGAGCAGGATGTGGTGAGTGCAACAGTGCCCAAATTAGGAAGTGACTAACTGTGATTGTGCAAATGTGTTTAAAAATTAAAAAATGCAAAGGTTGTGCCATTTAGAAAATTTTTAATAATGGCCAGCCCGCATTGGTTAAATACAAAGTGAGCGGACTCCTCAGGTTCTTAATTAAGGAACCGGAATCCTAGCTCAAAAACAGAAATTGGTCGACATGTTTCAGCTGTTTATTTGCGTATAGCTCAGCTTTCTTCAAAAGTCCTCCGGTGGTGTGCGCGCACTGAGGCGCACCCTCCCGAGAGGCTCAAAGTGTGAAAAAAATATATATACAGTGTAAATAAACGGAAAATCTCCGTCAACACCACGCTACACAATTGGTAGGGATGTAAAAAGGGACCAGTAGGAGAGAAGGGACAAACAAGACCACAAACACATAAACATGAAGTAGAAGAGTTATTTTCTTCATTGTGAAGTTTTTGTCAACAGTGGTTTCACAGATGGGTAGGTCTAGGCATCATGCATAATTTATGTGACACCAATATTGGGGTGCTACCTTAGATTCCTTCATTAAGTGCATCTAAATTAGCCACAAGGACCGACCCAGTACATGGGTCCGTTTTCCGGTAATTGCTCGATGTTCATTAGGAACGAGCAAAATGCCACTCGTTTTCTGTTCAAAGAGCGGTAGAGTTAACAAACCACAGTGTTAAGAGAGTATGAGCAAGTATATCCATAAATGTTTAAGGAACCATCAACCCACACATAGAGGAAAAATCCCTCTCACAGCGTGAGAAACGAGTAGAAGAGAGATTACAAGCAATAGTGGGTGTATAGGAAGTTTCTACAAGAACTCACTTTCTAAGGGACACGATTACGCCCCTACGGAAACGACAGCGTGGGGTGACTTCACGCGGCACTCTGTCTACATATAAACAACAGGCGATTGTGTTGACTAACAAATTGGAGAAAAGGGGATACCCGTCGAGGATCCTGAACACCAGCCAAAAGAGAGCACGGAACCAACAAAGGGAGGCTCTGTTGGCAGACAACCCCCCTCCAGAAAGGAATGAGATCCCCCTTACATGTGTCACAACTTTCAACCCACTATCTAACGCAGTGAGCAGATGCATATCTAGGAACTGGAGAATCATCACCAGTAATAAGGCACATTGGCAAAAACCACTCTTTTCCTATAAAAGGTCCACCAGTTTTAAAGATTCCCTGGTCCACACACGACCAAGAGACAACAACAATCACAACCAACCACCGAGCGTTCTCAACGCTTGGGGCTACCACCAGTAACGAGTCATCACCCCTGCGGTAACTGCAGCATCTGCCATCTGACTTCACACACCAAATTTCTGAACTTAACGGATGGCACACGCTGGGTTCAACGCAGCCACACCAATTGTAACACAACAAACGTGGTATATTTGATCACGTGTAGATGCAAGTTACAATACGTTGGGATGACATCCAGACGTGTCAAAACCAGAATATGCGAGCACCGTAGCAACATTCGTTGCAAAAAGTCAACGACGAAACTCACAACGCATTTCTTGCAAACCAACCATACACCTAATGACCTTGAATGGACTATTTTGGAACATCTGGAGGGCAGTTCAGAGTCCATGTTATTCGAGAAGGAACAGCGTTGGGTGTACCGCCTGGGTACTAATTCAAAAGGCCTCAACGATGAAATACCGTGGGGCAGTGTATTACGCTGACGGATATAAACATGAGATTAAAATTTCTGAATACCAGCTAGAGCTCTCATGCCCCTAGTTAGGGACCCAGTCCACACCAGGTGGGAAAGGACGCATCTAGGTTTTTAGACACATTATTAACTCTGGGTGAGGACCATTTTTACTTCCCCCAAATGGCTATTAATATCCTTGTACACTGCTGCTGGTGAGCACACTATCACAGCATCCAAACAGGGGACTAGGTTAGTATATGATCCCTCTTTTCCATTATTGTTCTCAAGCACTACCTACACGAGGGACTTGTGCCTCTAATACTCCCCCATTTGGGGTCATCCTACCCATATACTGCTTGGCTTGATAAAAGCTGCAACTTCTGAGCAAGGGACCCAAATCAACCCCCGCCCCCCTCTTTGGCAACCCGAATGTTCTATTTTTTCTGGCCTGTTATTTGATATGCCTTGTGATTTCACAATACCCTGGCAATTAATAATCGGATCCGGGTTGCGACAAGTAGTGGACTCGTACCCCTAACCTCAGATCTACGAGCACCGAATCGCTGACCTATTCTATCATTTCCAGTTCCCACGTGGGACCTTTTAACCAATCACGCTGGTCCTCAATCCAATGCAGCCTATCACTTTAAGAGGCGGGGCGATCTTTGGAGCCTCCGACGTCAAATACCCACGAGGGCCGGCGCAACCAATTAGGGGCATTAGGCATTAAAACCGGCCGGGTTCACTTTCTCGGCATTTCCGGGAGACAGCCGCTGACCGTGTAGGTACACGGAGGGGAGCCGCGGGCGTTGAAGTAAGTTATACTCCACCCTGCCACCGAGGCGCGCTCTCGCATCGCGGTACTATTTTCTAACGATCTCCCACTTTTCTTATTTTTATCTCTCGTAGAGAAACGCCGCGTGAAGTCACCCCACGCTGTCGTTTCCGTAGGGGCGTAATCGCGTCCCTTAGGAAGTGAGTTCTTGTAGAAACTTCCTATACACCCACTATTGCTTGTAATCTCTCTGCTACTCGTTTCTCACGCTGTGAGAGGGATTTTTCCTCTATGTGTGGGTTGATGGTTCCTTAAACATTTACGGATATACTTGCTCATACTCTCTTAACACTGTGGTTTGTTAACTCTACCGCTCTTTGAACAGAAAACGAGTTGCATTTTGCTCGTTCCTAATGAACATCGAGCAATTACCGGACACGGACCCATTTACTGGGTCGGTCCTTGTGGCTAATTTAGATGCACTTAATGAAGGAATCTAAGGTAGTACCCCAATATTGGTGTCACATAAATTATGCATGATGCCTAGACCTACCCATCTGTGAAACCACTGTTGACAAAAACTTCACAATGAAGAAAATAACTCTTCTTCTTCATGTTTATGTGTTTGTGGTCTTGTTTGTCCCTTCTCTCCTACAGGTCTCTTTTTACATCCCTACCAATTGTGTAGCGTGGTGTTGACGGAAATTTTCCGTTTATTTACACTGTATATATATTTTTTTCACACCTTGAGCCTCTCGGGAGGGTGCGCCTTAGCGCGCGCACACCACCGGAGTACTTTTGATATAGGTCCTGAAGAAAGCTGAGCTATACGCAAATAAACAGCTGAAACATATCGACCAATTTCTGTTTTTTACCTAGGATTCCGGTTCCTTAATTAAGAACCTGGGGAGTCCGCTCACTTTGTTTTTAACCAATGCGGGCTGGCCAGTATTAACATTTTTCTAAAGGCACAACCTTTGGATTTTTTAATTTTTAAACACATTTGCACAATCACAGTTAGTCACCTCCTAATTTGGGCACTGTTGGACTCACCACATCCTGCTCCGCTGTAACCAGGCATCGTAGCACGCTGGGGAGACATTCGGTCACCCCAGCGGGGACCCGATGATGAAGCATGTCACCAACTAGTGGTGAGTGAGGGTCCTTCTAAGAATCAAGGTTCTTTCCCTCCACCCATCATAGGGTGACCAGCAAGCGCCCAGACTTCCTTCTGGTTGAAGATAGTCTATTGGGCTTACTTAGGGACTTTGAGACTGCCCCACTGTGTGTACTACGCGCGTGTGAGCATTGATCACGCGTACGGCACACAGCGGAATTTTATTTCATAAACCTTAAAACTATCACGTTCTTTATCTTTCTTTTGCATCCCAGTCACTCCTCTGTTGTTTATAATACTGTGTTCTACCCACCCTTCTCTCTCAGAGTTTCTTGTTGAACCCTGAAAGGAACGAGAGGAACAGGTATCAGGATCCTGATACCGGTCAGTTTTTTTTAATGTTATCTCGGTTCCTGAGATTGTATCTCTTTTCAGAGTTCTGCTGAGGAGACCAACTCCAAGATATTGATCTATTTTCTCTAATCTTTTTGTTTTTATTGTTATTATCCCATTTCTTCTTAGAAGAATCAGGTGCTTGCTTGGTGTTGTCCTTTTCAGGACCACCCATGATTTGAGGGGTTTTGTTGCCCTAGCTCCAAAACTATCTCTCCCTAATTCAGCATAGGTGTCAGTGATAGTTTTAGGTAATTCTCGTTCCTGTTGTAAAGGAGTGAAATCCTTCTTAATTATTTATTTATTTATTTATTTATTTAAAGAGGTGTATATAGCGCTGGCTAGACTCGAAGGTATTTGAGAGCATTACATAAGGTTCCTCATAGTTGCAAACTTACACCAGTTACATATTACCAGTGATACGAGTAAAAACAGTAAAGGAGCATAGAAAAGAAGGAAAATGGAGTGAGAAGGGTAAGGAGTAGGGAAGAAAGGAGGAGGGTAAAGATATAACGGAGAGACAAAAGGAAGGTCTGCCCAAGGTCCGGCTGGGTAGGTGACGGCTGAGGAGGAATCCACAGCCCATCTCCTCACCAGCTATCAGGTAGCTCCACCGGGCATTGGTCAAATAGCTAGGTCTCAACAGAGAAACACTAAAGGGATAGAAAGCAAGAAGAAGGGAGTGTGGAGGGGGAAGGGCATTGGGTGAGGGGATAGGAGGGAGATACGACAGAGAGACGAAAGAACATCTGCCGGATGTCCGGCTGGGTAGGTGATGGCAGAGGGGGGATCCACAGCCTGTCTCCTCTTCAGCTAACAGGTAGCTCCACCGGGCAACAGTCAAATGGCAGGGTCTCCAAGGTTGAGGGAAAGTTCGAAGAGTACATGTCCTAGGGGAGAGCAGGATCAAGGTCAGGTGAGGAAAGTGGTTAAGGTCAGGTCGATGACCCATTCTATTGTCCAGGAGTGGTGGAGCATAGTGGGGAGACCAACTGAGGTGGTCATCTTTAGGTCAGGCAGGGTGGTTGTGCCATGACCAGATCTATCATTGAGTGTTGGCGGATTGCCACTGCTGTAGCATCCACTTTGGTATTAGCTACTATGATAGCTGATACTTGGGCAACATTACAGAATAATTTCAGGCCTAAATTCAGAGCAGGTTTTGCTCCATACTCAGTCTGTATTTGTCTTAATACGTCTGGTATTACTGCTAATGAAGGGATACCATGAGTTCCGGAATATATGGCAGCGAAAACTGTACCCCAAGTGCTACAATCCTCTATATGGGGAGCTATCCCCATTGGTAAGCAGAGTGTTAGCATTATGTGTTTTTCTTGAGGGCTTGTGTGTGGAAATACTGCAGCTAGAGGTGTTGTTTTCAGAGCTATCTAGAAAAGCATTTGTTCACGTTTAGTGGCCATTCTACCCATAACTGCATATAGCGTTTGTAGAGTAATGTTATTTGTTGAACTCTGAACTTGATTTGTTTGTGTAGCTCTTGTTGACTGAAGTGTGAGTGTTCTCATCACAAACTGTGTCATGTTCCTATACAGTTTTATTATTTGTTTGTGAAGTGTACGCAAGTCTGCTACTGGCATTGTGTCAGTGTCTGGATGCAGTATGTAAGCCGCTAAGACAGGCCAAGTGGCCTGTCTCTTCTGAGCAAACTTAGTATTACTTTGTTTCTTGTATGGGGAGGGCACCTTTAAACCAGTTTATATGCTCCTGGTTGGTGAGCAGAATTTCAATGTCCTCATATGGACTGTATTCCTCTGGTGTTTCATCTTCAGTGTAAGAATGAAATTTATTTGATTGTGCCTCTGCTTGAGGGAATTAAACCTATGAATAGAATACCTCTGTTCTATATGATTCGTGAGCCGCAATCATGAAAGTTACTGTTCCACCCCTAGCTGTGACTCCGTAGTCTGTTAGTTATTGACTAAGGGCATTTCTGACATTTTCTGAAATGTTAATTTCCCCTTCTTCTTCCTGTACTAAAGCGTGCTGTGCTGACACAGAATCGTCTTCTGTCATTGTTGAAAAAGAATTTCAAGGAAGAGGTAAGGAAACTGAGATAAGGTTTTATGCACAATAGGAACTGTTTGTCCTTCAAGCTTGATAAGCCTACAGCCAATACATAGGATATTTTTGCCAACTCAGCTGTGGTGGATAGTTCCCTTCTCACTCCAGACATCTTTGGGTAAATGTGAGTAGGGGTCTGTGAGAATAGCACAACTGAACTACTTAGATTTGACTGGTAAATAAGTACCAAGCCAATGTTGGCGGCGCCATGTCGTGTATTTCCTATAAGCCTATATAGGATATACTCGTTTAGACAACATATTCTGCACGATTGGAGTCAGACTGATTCTGGACACCCCTACCAGATATGTCAGCCTGTATACAAGCTAACTCACAGTGCCATTAAAAACTCCGCTTAAAAGGAGAGAATAGTTCTTGGCAACTATTGAACATGACAACTATGATCCCTCAGTGTACTACTTTTCGCTCAGTCAATTGTCCTCACTTTGTCTCAGAGAAATACACAAAATAAATGGTGGGGACATTTTTAATTAAGCCTTTATTGAACCAGCGTCATATCTAGTGTAAAATAGGTGTGCTGAAACAACCATTAGTCATTAACAGATATAAATGATTATTAGCACTAACAGAGTAAAAGGATGGTAGATTTCTACCAACATGCTAAAACAATGAATATAGGCAGGTATATAAAATACATGACAGTAAAGTGTGTATTCCTACGATGCGTCCCAAACTAGTTGTACCTAAGTGTACCTAGCATGTATGTGGGTGTAAAAGCCAACAATCCCTCAAGCATAAAGTCAACCCCATTACCTGAAGGGAGAGACTGTGGAACTAACTCCCTTCTTGGTCTCGCAAGGGATGTCAGACCACTGCGAGCTGGAGTGTCTGCGAGCAGGAGCCTCATCGTCTTGAGTCAATGTGTTGGTATGGAAGTCCTTTTCTCCTCTGACTACCTTAGCAAGAGATGGTGTATATATACCCAAAGTGTTACCCCCATGGGGATATACCTCGATGTGTCATGTCAGACTGGGATGACCGAAGGAATGACCCTTGTACATAGTTTTTATGCAGGAGATGGTAGGCCTGCTGTCCTGCTGTGATTCCAAGAATCCTCATGCATAATGGATGAGGCTTAAGCTTTTCAGAGAAAACCCCATGTCATCTTTGGATAATGCCGTAACTACGTAAAAGGTCAGTACTGAGAACCGTTATGTAGTGAAAATATAGGTGAAAGGTTAGATGACTATCTGTGCCTATATTAGGGTACCTATATGACACAAAACAACTCCCCTACATTTGCAGGCACCGCTAACAAAGCTGACTGGTGAGGAAATATAAATTTTGGTCATGTTATGTTCCCTATCGTGTACCCCACCGACTCCATGTATCAGCTTAAAGTACATGTAACTTCCCTCCTGTGTCAGCTATGAAGACGCAAATACATTTGCGTCCAACGTTAACATGTCCTCTTTCAGATCCACCCTGAATGGATTAAATAGTCCGTTCCTAAGTATGCTATGCCAACGTCTTTTTGTAGTGTGCCTTCCATGTTTTTCTGCTCTGGCAAGGTAGGCCCTGAATTTCTGCCATCAAGCCTTTCCTGGCTTCTGACTCCGAGAGTCTCAGCCCAGGCTGCCTCTGTACCCGTGAACTCTGACTTACTTCCAGCGCGGCCCCTCGCGCTCAGCTCAGCCTGCTTTCTGCCAAGACTGACTTCAACCTTCGAATTATCTGATCTGCTCCTCGAAAATACATTACTAGTTTAAGTAAACATCCCCCTCAGCTACAGGGCCAAAGGGCCGACCTGTCTCAGTGCCAGTAATTCATAGCCTCTGTTACCATGCTCCCATGGAAGGCCCATGCCCCACGCTTCTCATGCAGACACTTAGGCGCTTATACACGCACTCTCAGTTAGTATAGAATAGCTTCTGCCCCAGAGACCTTTCCGCCCAGATAGCTTAGTTCCTACAACATCAGATATCAGATATGATAAAGGTACAAGTTGATCTGACATGCCAGACTTCTGTCTCTTTCCGTCAGTGTAAATGTCAGGTCCCCTGCACCCTCCAGCTTCACGTCTATCACACGTCATGCAGCTGCGCGCGCATCCAAGCTTCCGATTTCTGCTGACATTGCAACATTCCTGTTTAGTGCCACCCCCTTGTGACACCTACCTGTGACATTTCTAGCACACACCTCCAGTTCACGCCTAGTCCACGCCTCTTGATTACGTACTAGTAACACGTGTATACCGTTATCTTGTCTTCTCTCAGCTGTTACGCCTACTGTACTGTTTTCTATGACATGAATTAAGTATATAAGCTATGTACTGTCAATAAAATGTAGCGCTCTATCCCTTCTGACACCCTTGTGGTGGTCAGAATATGATATCCTGGTCATGACCATTCCTTTTTAAGGAATAAAACCCCTAAGAACTCTAACACCACGGACTCTGTCTTTTTTCTTCCGATCTGAGTTATTATTGATTAAGTACTTACCTGCATAGAAATTAAGATGGTAAATTAATTATTTACGACATTCTGGCGCCCGAACAGGGACTCCTCCCCCACCTCACGCGCCGGTAGGTGCGTTGCAAGCTCTGTCCCCTGCCATCAGCTAGAAGGAACTTACGCGTACCGGCAGGATTTCCTGCATCTCCCTCTGGTCCACGGAGGTGACGAAGACTGCGATCAGTACCCAGACGAGGCGGTGAGGAGTGCGGAGGATCCCGACCAGAGCCTAGCCGAAAGAAGCAAGGTCCGAGGTGTCAAGAGGCCCACCAGTTTTCCGAAGTTTTCCGAAGTTTTCCGAAGTCGAGCCGAGTCGAGTCGAGTCCAGTCGAGTTTTCCGAGGCCTTCTGTTTCCGTGCTTCCCGGTGAGTACCATTGCTGGGACGTATCTAGACGGGTTTGGGTACACAAGTCCGGTCTGCACTGTTTTTAGGCAGTGTATCTGTACTGTTTAGCAGTATATCTAGTATTCTGAATTTCTGAATTTCTGCACTGTTACACCAGTGTATCTGTACTGTTTAGCAGTACATCCAGTATATGGGGTAGTCATCTATGTCTCAAATGTCTTTTCATGTGATTAATGTCGTGGTATGAATGTGACCGTTTTAATGTGCATTATTGTGTTTCTTGTATAAACTAGCTGTATCCAGTATTAAGTAGTTAGAATTGAGCATTCAGTATTAAGTAAACAAGATGCCGTTTTTCAACAAGTTAAAGCAGATAGGAACTAGGAAAGGGATACTAGAGGAAGAAATTCCTATTCCCCCTAGGGACACTCCAGGTAACTTTATGTATCACAAACATGGCATAGATGCCATATTGTATCTAGACTTATGGGCCGACTATACTAAACATCTAGACGAAAGACACAGATGGCCCGCTACCGGAACATGGGATGCCGAGTGCATCATGAAGGTAGAAGAAGCATTATGGAAAAAGAAAGCTAGACAATCTCAGAAAGACGCCATAGAATTTTGGCGTAAGGAATCACATAAGCGTGCTGAGAAAGCACTCCGTAGAGAAGACAGACTTAAAGAATCAGAAAAAGCCCAAGAAAACGAATTAGTTACTGAAGGAATCCGAGTAAAAACAGACCAAATAGACCGTGCCCGAAACAATCTCGTAAACGGTATGTATCTCGCGGCCGAGGGTACACCTGAGGCCCTATCAGAAATACCCAAAAACTTACCTTCACCATTGATCCCAACTAAAGTAATGCACAGGACCACTAAAGATATATTCCTAAATTCTTATCTAGAGGATGTAGCACCGGCTTACACCAATCTGCCTGTTCGTGCCTTGCCTACTGACAGGGACGGGGGTGGCAACCCGCCCCTAGATCATATTCCGCCGGTACCGCGACAGACCTCCCCCGTTCCGCCAGCCCCACCACTTCCCGCACCCAAAATTGACCTACCGAAACCACGTCTACCTGATCCTACTAAACGACAAATTCAAGTTCAGATACAGACTCCCCAGGGAGATAATGCCCAAGCCTCCGCTTCAGGAGGTGCGACCGCGGGTCTTCGGACCCCGCCATTAACACACAGATTCAATCTCAGGGATATGCAGAGTCCTCTCACGTTCAGGTCACCCCGCCTTGACATATTCAAAGAAAACCTTTCAGTTTGCAGATATGATCCAGTACCCGGAAAAGATGATATAATGATGTTGGCATCACTACGGTTAAGATCTGCTACTGATTTTCTGCTATGCTATGCAGGAATGAAGGAGCGTCTCGATAGAATATATGAGTTTGTTCAGACAGGGAAAGACCCTGACAGTATTAAGGATGCCATGGAGCGTCAGAAAGTTGACGTTCAAGCACAGATACTACGATTTTTCATAAATTGTCTAATAAGAGAACGAGATAGGCCTGGAACAGATCAGAGTGAATTAGATGCACTGAACAAGTGGGGTCAAAATATAGCTGAAGGAAAACATGACAAGGGGACTTGCATAGCCAGTATGTACAAGAAAATTAGAAAAGCAGTGATAGCAGTACACCAAAAAGAGAAAGAAAAGGCTTCCGAGGAGGAGGAAGAGGAACAGGAAGAATCAGAAAGGACTACAGATACTATAGCGTATTTAGGTAAGGGAACTTACCTTAGGAAGGGTATCCGTCCGGAAAACAAGAGAGTTTTTCTCTCTGCTTTAACAAACCCGAATTCTTCTGAACATCAGTTCCAGGAGACTGATAAAAGACTACGAGAAAGAATGGGGTACCATGTACTCAATTCGATGGATGAACAAGAACTAGCCCGGTCAGCCATATTATGGGCCGAAAATCCAGACATATATAATGATGACACCGTAGCACAGACGTTTCTGGACCTTTCCCCAGACGAGCAGAAATTAGCAGGTGTATACATGATTCAGCACCTCCTCACGAAATACAGAAACCAACATTCTGATCCAGGTCCCTTACACGAAACATTAGAAGCACTACTCATGGATAGATGGAGAGGTTTCAGTACCAAGTTAATACAAATAATTCTAGAACAACGACATAAATATAATACTTTCATAAGCTCTGAATATGTTCCCGCCCCGCCTCCAGAAAGGAAAATGTATCACATGCAACGCCTGAGTGGCATTGAAAGTCAGAACCCTTTACGAGAAGTACACCCAGTTATGGGTGAGGATCGTGTCTTGAAACGTGTGTATGTACACACGCCACTGACTAAGTTAGAACTGTTAGAAATGAAGAAACTAGTCCCGAGCCATGATAAAGACCCTGCAGGTTTTCACAGAGAGCTTAAAGACATGTTACTAATGGGGGATTACACGTATGAGGATATCATGAAAATGTTGAAGGTGCTGTTGCCCACGGGCATCTACGAGAAATTAAAGGAAAAAGAATGGGAGGTGGGGGACAAAAAGATTGTATGGGCAGAAATAGAAGACGAAGAGAGTAAACGAGTCCCAGGGGTAGGCCTTGGGGATAAGACTAAAGCATTACCCGGTTTGATAGTACAGGTCCTGCCAAGATTATTGACAACTAGAAAGGAAGATTGGGACGCCATCTCGTCCTGTAAACAGAAACATGATGAAGATACTAGTGACTTCTATTCAAGATTCGAGAAATGTTTCATTATTAATAGTGGCCTAAAACCAAGTAGCGAGTCATATCCACACCTTTTTGTATCAAAATTAGTCGAGAACTCCCTACCATTAGTTAAAAACAGAGTGTACAAAGTTGAAAGTACTTGGCAGGCAAATACGCCATCCCAGATGTTACAGATGCTCCAATATCATCAGAACAGAATTAGAGAAGAACAAGATCAGGAACAAAAACGCATGAAAGACACAAAGATGAAAATGTTAGTAGCTCAGACGGTCCCAGCCGACGGTCAAAGAAAGGGTGGGACCCAGACAAGTCACACTACAGCTCCCGTTAAAGGGACATGCAATTACTGCAAGCAGCCAGGTCATTACGTACATGAATGCCCCGTCCTGAAACATAATATAGCAACAGGTAAAACTAAAGAAAGACCGCATCCGCCTAGACATGACCATGGGCATCAACAGACCTCACAGAACGAACAGCCAATGCAGAACACACAGCCTATGCATGCTCCATCACACACAGCACAGACAGTAGCGGTACCACAGCCACAGCCCATTGCCGCGACTCAGCAAGTTTCGCAACAGATGTACCAGTATGCCCAGTCTGCATATCCAGATTACCCCCGATATACATGAAACAGCCTAGAGAGGGAAGGTGGCTTGCCTCTTATTGAAATTCCTGTAGATCAAGAAGGTCCTTATGTACACAGTCACGTATTGGGAAAAGACAGAAAGTTTTTAATTGACACAGGGGCAAGTCGCACCACGATCAGCCATGATCAGCCATGATGAAGTCCCAGGGGCACCCCTCTCAGGCTCACAGAATGTTTCCCTTGGTTTTTCAGGACAGCCTATTGTAAATGAGGTATCGCAACCCGTTCCCCTGGCTGTGGGTCCATTATCACGTATTACAGACTTGTTGCTCACGAAATCATGCCCAGAAAACCTGTTAGGAATAAAAACTCTGAAGGCTCTAGGAGCTATAATATGCTGTTCCCCGGAAGGAGTTAGACTCTTTCTGCGGGATTTCAAGGGTCATTATGTCCTGCGAGAGTTTGATATTAGATTGAAAAATGTGCCAGATCACTTGTGGGCCAAAGGCCCAACAGATGTAGGTTGCATGCATATCACCCCATACCGCGTTACACTCAAAGCAGGTGTTGTTTTACCCAGAATCAGACAATACAAGTTACCACCCGATGCTGTAGTGGCTTTACTGGAAATCATTGAAGAGCTTATTGCCCAAGGAGTGGTCGTAGAGACCGACTCCAATGTCTGTAATTCACCAATCATTCCGATTCTTAAACGTACTGATCCCAATGCACCGCCAGTATATCGGCTGGTGATTGATTTAAGAGAATTGAATAAATGCATTGTACCACAGTATCCTGTGGTCCCTGATATCTCCTCTCTATTGACTGCTATTGATTCTGAAGCAACGTTCTTTACTGTAATTGACCTCAAGAACGCTTTCTTTAGTGTACCTATTGATCCCGAAAGCCAATATCTATTCGGATTCAGTTTAAATGGACGAAGTTTCAAATTTTCCCGCGCACCTCAAGGATTCACAGAAAGCCCCAGCATCTACAGTCAAGCACTGAAAAGACAACTAGATTGTATCCAAATGCCAGTTAACACCGCTTTACTGCAATACGTCGATGATCTACTGATCACCGCACGAAGTGAGCCCGAATGTGAACAAGCATCACTGACAGTTTTACACTTTCTGGCCGACAAGGGACACAAGGTGTCTCCTTCGAAGCTACAATTCTGTGTTCAGCAAGTTGTGTACTTGGGTCACTTGCTGTCCAAAGTGGGGAGACAGCTCACTCCCGATCGCATTCAGTTAATTGTGAATATGCCGCAACCCCAGACACAAAAGGAAGTGCGGGCCTTCATAGGCCTCACCTCATACTGCAGACAATGGATTCCTCAATATGCATTTCTGGCCAAGCCACTCATCCAGTTAACGACACAGGAGGCAGCGACTTCGACTGCCCTCCCATGGACCCAGGAACACACACAAGCTTTTGAAGAATTAAAGAAAGCCTTATGCCAAGCACCAGTCTTAGCGACACCATGTTACAGCAAACCGTTTACACTTTTTGTTACAGAACGTGATGGTACAGCGTTGTCTGTCCTCACTCAAGATCAAGCAGGTTCGCATAAGCCTTGCGCTTATTTTTCAAGTACATTGGATTCAGTAGCCCAGGCACTCCCTGCGTGCTTGAAGTCAGTAGCAGCAACAGCATTAGCCATCAGACAGAGCGATTCAATTGTTCTAGGCCATCAATTAACAGTACAAGTTCCACATTCTGTAGAGGTTCTGTTAAACAGAACCCAGACTCAGCACTTGACTATAGCACGACTGACAGGTTACGAATTAACGCTATTCCAGCCACACATAGAAATCAGACGCTGCAGCATTCTGAACCCCGCAACATTGTTACCTACAATTATGACAGATCCAGCCCCGCATGATTGTATAGAGATCATTAATGCAGTGACAAAGCCCAGACGAGATTTAACAGATGTTCCTCTGACAAATCCAGACCTGACACTTTATGTGGACGGTTCATGCCTGAGAACAAATACAGGAGAATTAGTGGCCGCCTATGCAGTGACCACTGAAACTGAAGTTAAAGAAACACATCGTATTGACACACTGTCCGCTCAAGCGGCAGAGCTTATTGCTCTGACTCGAGCCTGTATACTAGCCAAGAACAGAAATGTTAACATATATACTGATTCCCATTATGCGTTCGGAGTTGTACACGACTTCGGTATGTTATGGCAAGAACGAGGTTTTCTGACCTCTCACCGTGCCAAGATACAACATGGTCCCCTCATTCAAGCACTGTTAGAAGCAATACATCTGCCTTCAGGCATATCTGTTATGAAGTGTAAAGCACATACTAAAGTCACAGATTCTGTTTCCCAGGGTAATGACCTGGTAGACCAGACAGCAAAACATACAGCACTGACTCACACCCAAACAACTGATGTGACAAAAACAATAGTACCGACAAAGTGTATGGCAGTCAAGGATCCCGCTCTAGATGTAATTGATATTCAGGCACATGCTACCGCTGAGGAAATAAAGAAGTGGACTGAACTAGGAGGGATTCAGACAGATCAAGGTTGGATGACGAAGGGAAAATCTACATGGTTTCTCCCTGACTCTATGGTTCAAGTCATGATAAATACAGCACTTAGTCCAGCGCATCTAGGAGAAAAAGCAATGTTAGACAGTTTACAAAATCTCTGGAGTAATAAACACTTACGAGCAGCCGCAAAACAGAAAGTGCGTACTTGCATGATCTGTTGTCAGTTCAATCCAGGTAAAAGTGTCCCTGTAGAGCAAGGTGGATTTCATCCTCCCGATCACCCTTTTGAAGTCCTCCAGATGGATTATATCCAGATGAACAGTTGTCGAGGGTTTAGATATGTCCTTGTAGTTGTTTGTGCACTTTCCCGTTGGACCGAAGCATACCCAGTTTCAGACTATACTGCTCCGACCACTGCCCGGCAGTTGGTTCGTGAATTCTTCCCACGATACGGCTTGCCTCGTGTCGTGTACTCAGATAACGGACAACCCTTCTCGTCCGAGCTAATGAAACAAGTTTCTTTACTGTTAGGATACCAGTGGAAATTCCATTGTGTCCGACATCCTGAAGCCGCAGGCCTTGTAGAAAGGCATAACCAGACACTAAAGATCCGCCTTGCAAAAATATGTCAGGAGAAAGGGGTCGACTGGATAGTCGCCCTGCCCGTGGCACTGTTCTATATGAGAATGGTCGCCCATTCGAGATCAGGACTATCCCCGTACGAAGTGGTCTTTGGCAGACCACCGAATATGTGGGGGACGCCCATTCCTAAAAAAATCACTGATGTTGATTGTAATATGTTGACAGATTACCTTGCTTCCTTGATGTCTGCACTCCAATCATGTCGTTCACAGGTTGCCGCAGCCTTCCCCGACAACACTGATGTAAAGCCGCACGAGGTCCGTCCTGGGGACCTAGTATTGGTGCGAAATTTTGATAGGAAGAGTCCGCTGGAGCCCCGCTGGAAATCGCCGAAGACCGTCCTTCTCACCACGAGGACAGCCGTGAAGATCAAAGGGAGAAAGGGGTGGGTCCATACGAGTCATGTGAAAAAATTCCATGAACTGAAACCAGACCGAGACTCGTCCACCCCACCAAAGACTGTGTTGAGCCAAAAGACTTTACAGTATCTGAACGAGAAAAAACTCCCCAAGAGGAGTACCGATCGAAACTCCGATCTAGCAAGTCAGACAGTTTAATTGTTTAAGTCCTCCCCTAGGTGAATCGGTTAAATAGTTTCTGACATGTATCCCCTAGATCGAGATAGAGAGAGAGAGAGACGAATTAAGAAAAGTGCATATTGCAAATCACTTCGTAGTCACTGTATAGTGACACTATTAATCATGTTTATTCTGAGTATTTTAATTATTGTTGCTAGCATCCTTCTACCTATCTATTGTCCTATTTTCAAGCGTGAACAATCTGCTTACAATGTATCTGCTGAACATTCTTTTAGTGAGTTGCCTCCTCATGAACTCTCCTACAGACTTGCGCTGCGCAACAACACCTTCATTAGTATGCTACACCATTCCCATCAAACTAACAATGCTACAGACTGCTGGATATGTGGCCGACTCCCTCCCTACCAGAATTTCAAGGGAGCTCTGCCCCTTTTTCCGTACCCGTTCACTCACAATGGCTCCTGTGGTGCATGGTTTAAAATAATTAATTCCTTAGATCCTGATATTGCTGTTTTCGACGGGGGCTGGGTTTGGGGAAACCTGAACTTGGTCCTGCTTGATGTCTGTTACCCTGACAAGGAGGGACTCCCCACTAGAATAGGAACTGATCTAGAAAATGAAGTATATGGATTGGGTAATTACACCATTAGCCTTATGATTCTTACTGTTGAATCCGAAGCCGCACCAGTTCTACCGGTTATGTCAGTATTACCAGTCACTGGTGAATTATGTATCAGGAAGAAAGGTTCAGTACACTTAGGTCATAGTAAATGCACTACTGTGGTCGAATTCAGTGATCATGGTAAATCGTCCTTTAAAGCTATCAGTCATTCCTATTTTGTTTGTGGTCATACCGCATACATACGCCTACCTCCAGATTGGGATGGTACCTGTTACATTGCATTCCTTCTGCCACCTGTTTTCCTAGCTCCCCCTGATTACCATAGAAATACAAATCTAGTAAAGAATAGACCCAGAAGAGATATCCCACTTGTCGACTACACAGAAACGGCATGGGAACAGTACACTGATTTTAATAAAGGATTCTTTTTCTTTTTAGGACCTGTCCAAAATAGTAAACTAATACGCAGATTAACTAGAACTCTTGAAGCAGTAGTACATGAAACCGCTTCCGCTTTAGGTAACATAACAGAGGAACAGTCTGCTATGCGGATTGTTGTCCTTCAAAATCGTCTTGTGATTGACGTCATCTTGGCAGATCGAGGTGGAGCTTGTAAGGTCATCGGGTCAAGTTGCTGTGTTTTCATTCCAGAAAACGCGCCATCTGTATACAAAGCTATTACCCGTCTTCATAAAATTGCAAATCTGATACATCAGAATCCAGGCGCCTGGACTTGGTCCGGTTGGTTCTGGACAACGTTAACCGCTTGGGGGTGGAAGATCCTATCCTTCCTAGGCATTGGCCTAGTCCTAGTATTCAGTTGCTGCCTGTGCCTACAGTGTGGGCCAGCGATTTGTGGACTGTGTGCCACGTCCTGCATTGAACATTCCAGTTTCCTTTCAAACCGTCAAAGAAAGAAAGATGAGCAAATGATGCTGCAAGAACAAACTGATCGATTCATGAGGATCGAGATTTCATGAAGGGTCCGTAGGGAACAAGGAGGGAATGAGGAAATATAAATTTTGGTCATGTTATGTTCCCTATCGTGTACCCCACCGACTCCATGTATCAGCTTAAAGTACATGTAACTTCCCTCCTGTGTCAGCTATGAAGACGCAAATACATTTGCGTCCAACGTTAACATGTCCTCTTTCAGATCCACCCTGAATGGATTAAATAGTCCGTTCCTAAGTATGCTATGCCAACGTCTTTTTGTAGTGTGCCTTCCATGTTTTTCTGCTCTGGCAAGGTAGGCCCTGAATTTCTGCCATCAAGCCTTTCCTGGCTTCTGACTCCGAGAGTCTCAGCCCAGGCTGCCTCTGTACCCGTGAACTCTGACTTACTTCCAGCGCGGCCCCTCGCGCTCAGCTCAGCCTGCTTTCTGCCAAGACTGACTTCAACCTTCGAATTATCTGATCTGCTCCTCGAAAATACATTCCTGCCTACTAGTTTAAGTAAACATCCCCCTCAGCTACAGGGCCAAAGGGCCGACCTGTCTCAGTGCCAGTAATTCATAGCCTCTGTTACCATGCTCCCATGGAAGGCCCATGCCCCACGCTTCTCATGCAGACACTTAGGCGCTTATACACGCACTCTCAGTTAGTATAGAATAGCTTCTGCCCCAGAGACCTTTCCGCCCAGATAGCTTAGTTCCTACAACATCAGATATCAGATATGATAAAGGTACAAGTTGATCTGACATGCCAGACTTCTGTCTCTTTCCGTCAGTGTAAATGTCAGGTCCCCTGCACCCTCCAGCTTCACGTCTATCACACGTCATGCAGCTGCGCGCGCATCCAAGCTTCCGATTTCTGCTGACATTGCAACATTCCTGTTTAGTGCCACCCCCTTGTGACACCTACCTGTGACGTTTCTAGCACACACCTCCAGTTCACGCCTAGTCCACGCCTCTTGATTACGTACTAGTAACACGTGTATACCGTTATCTTGTCTTCTCTCAGCTGTTACGCCTACTGTACTGTTTTCTATGACATGAATTAAGTATATAAGCTATGTACTGTCAATAAAATGTAGCGCTCTATCCCTTCTGACACCCTTGTGGTGGTCAGAATATGATATCCTGGTCATGACCATTCCTTTTTAAGGAATAAAACCCCTAAGAACTCTAACACCACGGACTCTGTCTTTTTTCTTCCGATCTGAGTTATTATTGATTAAGTACTTACCTGCATAGAAATTAAGATGGTAAATTAATTATTTACGACACTGGTCTGCTGCTTCTGTCCTCCTACGGACCTCCTGAGGAACAGCAACACTTGTGGTAGTTCTTCAGCTTCTTAGAGGCTTCACCTGTCTTCTCAGCAATTTTGAGGACAGTATCCCAAGAGAGAGCCTCTGGGGCCAAACCCCTGTGCAATACATTGATTTACCATTGCCAAAGCTTATTTGTTCTGCACGCCAGAGATTGCTGGGCTACAAGAACAGAGTCCTCACTGATTCCCTTGCACGGTGAGCCTCCATCTTTGGTGAGCTGCTGAGGTCCTCTTGCAACTCCTGAGCCTTCGGCATGCGGGTCCCCTCGAGGTTCTTCCTTTGCTTCAGAGGGCTCCCCTGCTTGCTCAGGAACTGCTCTGATTCTCCTGGTCCTGGTGAGACCCCTGGAATTTGCTGGTCCCAACATTTGCATCTTTTTACTTTCTATGCCATTTGTGGCTATCAAGGCTTGTCGGTGCTCCCGCCAAACACTGACCATCTAGACACCGACATCCAACGTGGGACAGCTCATACACGGATCCTGGTCTTCCTCAGTGTCACTTGGTTCTCACAGCTGCAATGACAAGGTCACCATCTTTACTCCTGAGACTCTCAACATAGGTTGGCACTTCGCTTCCATGCCTTCTAGTCCCTTTTGAGTGGCATAGACGCTGTCCCATATGATTGCAGGTTCCTCTCTTCATGAACCCACTCTTGGATTCAGCCGGTCCATCACAGACTTTTCCAGAGGAATCTTCGGAAAGTCTTCGATTGTCGTCTGCGGCAGGTTCCACCATCAATTCACCCCTGTTCATCTGACTTCTCTGGTACAGGAACCTAGTTCCTGGGACATCCAACTGTGGGGTGCTCTCCAAACATCTGTCCTCCAAAGGGTTTCTCCTAGGTCCTCTGGGAAGGGTCCTTATACTTTAAAACTGCAACCGCAACTTCTCCTTTGACTTCCAATGGCCATATGGCTGTTTTTCCACTCTGCACACAGCCTCTATGGGGTTTCTGGGTATGTACCTTGGGTGGATCCTGGATTCCCCAGCTTCTCTGAGCATCCTGCTCCAAATCCCTGTCTCCTTTACAGTTTACAATCCACTTTCTTAGTATATCATTTGGTCCCCCCCCTTAGAGTACAGTGTATAGTTGTACTACTTACCTGATTATTTTGGAGTATTCTTGTGTGTACTGATGATATCTCCAGGTAGGAGATAAAGCAATGTGTTATTGGTTATATGTGCAGTAAATAGACTTATTTCTTTGAAACACTGTGTGATACTTTTTCATCTA
Source organism: Lissotriton vulgaris (assembly GCF_964263255.1). Classification (NCBI taxonomy): domain Eukaryota; kingdom Metazoa; phylum Chordata; class Amphibia; order Caudata; family Salamandridae; genus Lissotriton; species Lissotriton vulgaris. The sequence goes on along the minus strand of NC_141691.1, from coordinate 2,022,611,041 downwards.
ATCTACGCTGTTGCTTAAATGTGGTAAAACAAGCTGCTTTACACTCCTTTAAGATAAGCCTGAAGGCTGCTCTCCACAGCTACCACTTTGAGAGCTATTTATGGTTAATCAAAGACCACTAAAAGTACCATAAGGGTTGCCTGGATTAGTGCAAAATGCATCACTCCTGAGAGTGTACATCTTATACTAAGCCAGCCTCCCGCCAACTATCTTTCAAATGTGGTGGACTGCCATCTTTGGAGAAAGCGCTCAATCCCACCTCCCCACTGGTTGGCATGGGCTGCTGAAGTCAAACTTAAGTGGCTTGTTGACTGTTTCAGCTGGAGAAGAGGAGTTGGAATACTGGTGCCCTTACTGATCCATGTTTTGCCAGTTGGTTTAGCATCTGTGATCCCAAAATGACTTGGCTGAATCATTTTCTAGAAATTTTGCCTCTACCTGTACACCAGCCCTGTGTAACAGCTATTATATTTCCAGAACTCGTGCAGAAATTGATGTCACGGGTCGACAGCCCCAAAGAATGCGCCTTAGCTTTTCATAACAGAGTCCACTTTCTCTCCAAAGAGGCAAGACTCAGTAAAGAGCATTTCAATTATCATAGCTGTATATTGCCACAGAATCAATGCACCTCATCCAGGCATGTCTTTGAAGGCCCACTCTGGTGCCCAAGCATCCCGCCAATGCAATCAGCAGTATCCATACTGGGACAGATAACATATATGGCAGTGTCCTAGCCATCATGTATGGTCTGAATCTCAGACGTCATCTGGGACTACTGGCCAAATCATGATGGCCATATCCCAAAGACCATGTGTGTATTGGCACAATAGTCAGACTATGTGTAAATACCGCAGTGCCAAGCACGCAGAAGAAAACAAATCTGCCACTGGCATCAATATTTCTGCATTTCCTGGTCAAAGGATTGGTAGTAAATGAATTAGGGTTCACCTTATTCCTCGAGGCCTGTACAATAAGGCTTTCTAACGTACGGTGCTTTGTGAAAGAAATCTGCATCACAAAGTGCTGGTTTATGATGTCTGGTCACCTGCCTGCTAACAGGCAAGTAAAAACAGTTTCAAATAAGAAATCAGAGTATCTGGAAGATGGCAACCGGCTGACAACACCGCAAGGTCACTCCACTGAGTCTCCCCTTACCTGGTGATTCCCGAGGTCCTGAGCCGCGGCAAAGACGGAGTTGAAATGATTTAACCGGCGGTGCATTTCTCCCTGTATAAATTATGGGGGAAAAAAAGTATCAGCAATTACGGCGTGAAAATGCGTATGAAATATCCGGTTACAATCTGGCAGGTCACGATGTCTAACGTGGAGCTGGAGCTTCATGTTGTATAACATTTTGGCGATGGAAGACTAGCAAGTGTTGATGAAGAGGCTACTGTGAAGTGACTAGCAGCTGGTGGAGAGAACTACCCGTGCAACAAGATTTGAGAGAGTTTTATTTCTGTGCCCAATTAGAAGTGAATACGACCAATGGAATTTTGTTGCGACTGGTAAAGGCTAAGCTTTGGCAAAAGACTCGCCGCAAGAAAAGAAAGGAAAAGCAACTACGGAAAAGCCACATGAAATGAACAACACTATGTGAGTACTGTTTTGACATTTTGCTGCGGTAGCGTGCACCACCTCTCCAGGCAAAGGTGGGGGTCACTCGGAGAGACACACGGAAAAAAGAAAAGAAAGAATTTTGTGTTTCAGGCCGTGTTTCTTACCGGGTGCACGAGAGGGTGTGTGCGACTTTCAGAAGCAGCCAACGAACCTTCGGAGACCGCGGCAAGAAGGAAGGCTGCCATTGTTGTTTCAGCTGCGCGCTTGTCTAATATCTCGAGAACATCTCGACTCACGCAGCGTGTTGACGCTGCGCGTTGACGTGCTGGCTGCCATATTTCCGCTTCCAGTGCAACGAACGGTTGCTAAGCAACGCGCCGGAGCGCAGGCGCGGTGGTTAAAAGGAGAATAAACATACAACGAAGGAACGTGAGTAATTGGGAAATAACTCGTTCAGTTCAATTTGTGGTGTAAAGCGATTTCCGAAAATAAACTGGAAAAGAGAAATTTTAGTGTCATTTGACACAAGGAGCATTTTGAGCAAGAGAGCACTGGTCGGTGTTCAAAGGGCAGTTCGGGTAGTTGAAGTACTACGAGTGGTGCAGTGAAGGAGAAGAAAGACTCACTGTGGTGGTACTACTTGTGTGTTTAGGGTGATACGTCCAGTCACAAGTCAGGTGCGGATACAGCGATGGAGGGCAATAGTGTAGTTATGCCACCATTGTTTTTACAACAGAGTGGAGACCCTCCCATTGAATGGGAGGAGTAGATTGAGGTCTTCGAAAACTATATTGAGGCGATTGATGGGAAAGACTTCAGCGCAGCAAGGAAAAAAGCGCTATTACTTAGTACTTTGGGGAAAGAGGGCATGCCTTCAAGTTTTTGTCTCCGGGGACAAATGCAGATGGGAGAGCTATCACCAACTTGTATTTGGAGGCAAAAGCTCGCTTAAAGAAAAGGTACTCAAAAGAAGTGAACATAGTAATGGCTAGACACAAGTTCTACACGCAGCCTCAGCGACAAGGGGAGAGTGTGTATCAGTTTGTGACTCACCTCCGTGAACTGTCATTGAAATGTAACTTTGGAAACATCAGGGAGGGGATGATCAGAGACCAGCTCATCGTCCAGTGTGGGAATAAGAAGATGCAAGAGAAGCTGTGGGCGGCAAAGAATCCCAGTTTGCAAAATGCTATTGACATTGCAAAGATTGTGGAAGAATTCGGGGCATGTATGAAGGAGATGGAACGGAAGGATGCTTTAAAAGAGAACGTGTCGTGTGTAGAAGTAGTTGAGGAAGTGGGAGCAGTTGGGGGAAAGAAATCCTATGAGAAGGGGGAAAAGTCACTTGGAAGGAAAACATTTAATGTTAGTAACAATAGTGACTCGTATAGGAGTAGAGACAAGATGTGCTCAAGGTGTGGAAGCACTTATCATACTTCAGAACATAAAAAATGCTTTGCCATAGATAAGGATTGTTTGAAGTGTGGAAAGCGTGGACACTTTTCAAGAATGTGTAAGTTTGCGACCAAAGGGAGGGTTGCAGTCGTACAACGGGAACAAACAGAGGTAGCGACTGTTGATAGTGTGGAAGGTGCAAATAAGATTTTGGTGGTGAGTGATGAAGAGTTGGATATGAATCCTAGAAGGAGGGTGAGACCGAAGGCTGTGTTTGAGATTGACGGTGTGATTGTTGAGTTGATGGTGGATTCGGGGTCCTTTTGGAGAATCATTCCAATGTGCTTGTTTAGTGTGAATTGGCCAAAGGTTGTGCTAGAGGAAAAGGATATCAATCCTGGCGGGTTCCAGGGTGAAAGAATAGTGATCTTGGGGTTCATGTCTGCTGTCATTTTGTTCAGAGGGAGATCTGTGAGATGAAAGGTATATGTGGCGCAGTCTGGTCCAGCAATATTGGGGTGGGGACACCAGTATGAACTCCACATTGTATTGAACCCGAGGGCTGTAGATCAAGTGATATTAGTGGACGAGGTGTCTACTCTTTCTATTATTGATGGGAGATGGTGAATTTAAAGGATATGTGCATAGGATCATGTTGAAGCCTGATGCTGTTCCCTTACAACACAAGGTCAGGTACCTAGTATAGCTAGGCCTGAGGTTAAGAGGATGCTGAGTGAAATGTTGGAACAAGGAGTAATTGAGCAAATTGAGACTTCATCGTGGATTTCGCCAGTCGTGATCACGACCAAATCCGACGGCAAATACAGGTTCTGTGTGGATTTACACACACTTAATCGTAACATAGTTGTGGATGGGTTTCCTCTTCCCAATATAAATGAGTTGGTGCTGTTGTTGAAAGGTGGTAAGTTTTTTTCAAAGCTTGACTTACGTAGTGCCTACCACCAGATCAGACTACATGAGGAGTCTAAGCATTTGACGGCATTTATCACGTCCGAGGGTATTTTCCAGTTTACCAGGATGCCGTTTGGGTTGGCGTCGGCGGCAGGAGTATTCCAGCGTATGATGGGTTCGGTGCTGAGTGGTGTGGAAATTGTTGTGCATTTTCAAGATGACGTATTATTGTTTGGCAAGACTAAGGAAGAGCATGATGTTATCTTGAAGACGGTCCTTATTAAGATGGAGTTGGCTGGTTTGACCTTGAGGAAGGATAAATGTAAGTTCGCGGTGGAGGAGGTGGAGTACCTTGGTTACACTTTGTCGGCTGATGGAGTGAGGCCGAAGCGTGATTTGTTGGAATCAATACGGAAGGCACCAACACCTGGTGATAGAGATCAGTTAAGATCGTTTCTCGGTCTCATAGAGTATTACGCAAAATTTGTTAGGAATTTTGCGGATAAGACGGAAAAAATAAGGTTACTACTTAGGAAAGGTTGCAAGTTTAGTTGGGGTGAGGAAAAGGAAAGTGCTTTTGTGGGGATAAAAAAAGAGATATGTGAAGCTGGTATCTTAACACCGTTTGATACAAAAAAAGAGTCTGTTTTGACTGTTGATGCGAGCGGTGTTGGCCTGGGCGCTGTGCTTGCACAGGTTCATTCTTCAGGTATTAAGACTGTTGTGTTCGCATCAAGGTCTCTCACTGTTTCAGAGAGGAATTACTCAATAATTGAGAAGGAGGCCCTGGCTGCGGCTTGGGGGTGTGCTTATTTCAGGATATATCTGTGGGGATCTCTTTTCAGAATACAGACTGACCACAAAACCTTAGTTAGGATACTGTCCCCTGGTGGAGCAGGAAAAAGGGTCTGCGAGATTGGCAAGGTTGGCAGCGAAACTCCAGGAGTTTTTGTACAAAGTGGAGTATATTCCGGGTTGGAAGAACAACTTGGCAGATGGTCTGTCTAGACTTTCATTACCCTGGCAAGAGGTTGATCGTACAGGTGTTGAGTCATCTTTGAGTGAAGGTTCCGTAGCGCCAGTGGGTGATGTTGTGGAGTTTTGTTCTGGTGCTATTGGGAAAGAGAAGTGGAATTAATGTATGGCTGCTGATGATGTGTTGAAGAAGGTGAAGGAGTTGATTGTTGGAGGGCCAAGGTGAGAGAGCACTCTTGATTTTGCTGTCAGACCATTCTTGAAGGTGCTAGATGAACTGTCTATTCTGGATCATGATAAGAATATCATAATGAAGGATGACAAGTTTATCCCCCACAGGATTTGAAGTTCACTTTATTCAAGCTTGCACATGAAGGTCACCTGGGCCAGTCACTTACAAAAAAGAGATTGAGAGAGTGTTTTTGTTGGCCGTCAATGGATCAACATGTCTCAGATTGGGTTGAAAGGTGTTCTGAGTGTCTGGAAAGTGAGAAGAGGCTAAAATTGGGTAGTCAGACAACTCATGGATTTATTGAAGATCCTCTTGCTCCTTGGTATTCTGTTTGCCTGGATTTTGTTGGTCCATTCAATGGTCTTAATGAGGATTTAAGATTTGCACTTGTCCTGATTGACGTTTATTCTAGGTGGTTAGTGGTAAAGTTCTGCAGGGAAATAACCACTAGGGTCACGATTCAGTTGTTATCTGAGATTTTTAGGGAGGAAGGGTTTCCATTGAAGCTCATTACAGACAATGGGACTCAGCTAACTTCTGAGGAAATGAGGAAATTTCTTTGTGCGTGTGGAATTGTGCATTCAAGGACGAGTTTTTACAACCCACAGGGCAATGGAATGGTTGAGAGGGTGAACCGCATGGTGAAAGGTGCCATTCAAATGGCTATGGTGACTGGTAGCTCTGTGAGAATTATGGTGGAAGAGTTGGTCTGGGCGTACCGCACGACTGTTAATTATTCCTCTGGTATGGTTCCTTTTACTGTTATGAGAGGTCGTTGTGCTGGCACCAAGTTGCTTCCTGCGTGGATGAAGGAGTGTGTGAGTTTGGGTAATCCTGAAGTGGCAAGTGGTGCCTTAAGGTCCACAAAGGGTTTTTCTCATAACATCAGAGTAAATGGCCTTGTAAAAGTCAAGCCAGGTCGTATTTCTGGTAGTTTGACCAAGTTTAGGGGACCATACAAGGTGAAGACTGTCCATGAGAGGTATGTTGTTTTGGAAAATGGTGAACACTGGAACCTCAGAAGAGTTGCTCTTTACAAGAAACATACTGAGGCGGGTGTTGGTGAAATGGTTCAATCTGATGGGTGTGCCAGTGACGTGTGTGATGGTGGGAAAATGGGGGATGGTGAGTGTGGTCCCTCGACCAGGACAAGGAGACCTCCGTCTTATTTGAGGGATTACTTTTGTGATGATCCTTAGTTTATTTTTTCTTATCAGTTTCCATTCTTTTCTTTTCTTTCTTTCTTTCTTTCTTTCTTTTCAAAATTGTGAAGGAATGAGGATATGTTGTATCTTGCCATTTTGTTTTTGATTCCTGTCCCTTTTATGCTCGCATTCCTTTTGGATCTTTATTTCCTTTGGTGTTCTCTCTCTCTGTTGAGACTGGCAGGTGCTTGCTAGTCAGGAGAGGGACACCAGCTCTGGTTAGTAGCTTACAATAAATAACCCAGATTGCTCCTATTCTTTGTGGACATTATAACTTCTTCAACACAACACTGCACCGCAAGGACGTCTTGGCTGATCTGCAATCATGGATGCGATGTTGGCAGAGGAGCGAGGGTGCAGCAGATACAGCACGTCGGTATCTTCACGGGAAAGGTTATCTCCAACCATCAGAGGTTATAGCGGCGATTTGGAGGAACCGCGGAAGGCAGCACAGTCTGGACACAGTGTTGCAGGAACTCTTCCCAAACCAGCAAGCAAGTAAGGATGTCGAGTAGGGGGGCGAAAGCTGGCAGGAGGAAAGCTGTGACCGGTGCCTCGCAATTACCAAATAGTATATCTTTTACCCGACAAAAAGAAAAGAAAAATGAGGCCTTAAACAATAAGGGCAGAGACAATGTTGGTGACGACACTGACCTTATGAATAAAATCACTCTTGAAAAAGACACTGTAAACTCGGCTAAAGCAGTAACTGGAGGGGGAAAAAAGTGTTACTCGAGGAGTGAAATAAATAAAAGAATTAGACTCCTTGCAGCCCCTAATAACGAACTGTTTCCCGGCAATACAAGGAGGGGAAAGCAAGGACTCCACACAGGAGATGGATAACCAAGGGATGGCTAACTCAGCAGGAGGCACCATTCCCCTCCCCCACCCCCTACCCCCCTCAAAGACTGACAATGCATCGGCCCCTGTCTCAGCAAAATAAACTGTGACAAAACCCATTTTAGAACAAGTAAATGGCACTCAGAGAAATGTCTCCACTGCTTCCTCGCTAGTCATTGGAAAATGCACACAGCAAACTCCTCTAGCATCTGAGGACAAACAATATGATGACATCCTCAGGACACCCGATCAGGACAAATTCTTCTCTCTAACGGAAGAATCAGATATATCGGATATCACCCTTTCATTCTCGAGCGGAGAGGAAGGGTCAAAGTGGTATAGCAGCCCTAACTCAGATGTGCAGAGAAACAAACGAAGCACCAAGAAGCGTCTTAGAAAGAAAAACAGTAAAGACCGACTCTAAAAGGAGAGTGATGGATCGGAAAGAGAGGGGGCGGCAGACCTGAAGTGGGAATATAACAACTCCCTCCTTACTCTAGCTAAAGACACCATGCCAGGTCCTGGTTATGATCAGACCAATTCAGGAAATACTAAAGAGGGAACCCCTTCAATAAAAGAACCCGCACTGACAGATATCTTGCAAACCATCAAGGGGTTTCAGGAAGAAGTAAAAGCGGATAGCCGCAGATCTCGTTTGGCCGAAAAAAACTGCAAGGGGCAGTTAGAAAAGTTGGAAGAACTTGCTCTGATATTGCTGAGAGAATGGCTAGGGTGGAGGAAAGGACAAAACAGCTGGAAAAAGAAGTGGGTACACTGCAGACACAACACAAGGAGCATGAGGGGCTGGTGAAAGATTTAGGGCCCGATGTAGGTAGCCAAATTCCGGTCGGAAACGGCCACAATTCGGAAATTTCGGCCATTACCGACCGGAATATGATAAACGAGATGTATGTGACCAAAAACGTACCAAACGTACCATCATTGACCAACGAAGATCGTAGCGCTAGCGCTTGACTGTGACTAGGATTACTGCAAGCATTCTACTCTGTTTTACTTATATTTTAAAAACCTATTGAGTGTGATAATATGTGTTTTTAAAACGATTTCTGAGCTCTTACTTGCATTCTGGTCGCTACTCCCTGGTCCACCACAGCTTCTGTGCTGATTGTCGTGGAGGGAGGTTGAAGCGACACCACTTCCTGGTTGTTCCATCCTGGTCAGCCATCTTGGGGAGGTTGACGGGCTAGTCTCCCCCTCGCCCTGATTATTTTAGGGCGGGAGTCATTCGCGCACGATCATTGACCAACGAAGATCGTAGCGCTAGCGCTTGACTGTGACTAGGATTACTGCAAGCATTCTACTCTGTTTTACTGATATTTTAAAAACCTATTGAGTGTGATAATATGTGTTTTTAAAACGATTTCTGAGCTCTTACTTGCATCCTGGTCGCTACTCCCTGGTCCACCACAGCTTCTGTGCTGATTGTCGTGGAGGGAGGTTGAAGCGACACCACTTCCTGGTTGTTCCATCCTGGTCGCCATCTTGGGGAGGTTGACGGGCTAGTCTCCCCCTGACTATTTTAGGGCGGGAGTCATTCGCGCACGATCATTGACCAACGAAGATCGTAGCGCTAGCGCTTGACTGTGACTAGGATTACTGCAAGCATTCTACTGATATTTTAAAAACCTATTGAGTGTGATAATATGTGTTTTTAAAACGATTTCTGAGCTCTTACTTGCATTCTGATCGCTACTCCCTGGTCCACCACAGCTTCTGTGCTGATTGTCGTGTAGGGAGGTTGAAGCGACACCACTTCCTGGTTGTTCCATCCTGGTCAGCCATCTTGAGGAGGTTGACGGGCTAGTCTCCCCCTCGCCCTGACTATTTTAGGGCGGGAGTCATTCGCGCACGATCATTGACCAACGAAGATCGTAGCGCTAGCGCTTGACTGTGACTAGGATTACTGCAAGCATTCTACTCTGTTTTACTGATATTTTAAAAACCTATTGAGTGTGATAATATGTGTTTTTAAAACGATTTATGAGCTCTTACTTGCATTCTGGTCGCTACTCCCTGGTCCACCACAGCTTCTGTGCTGATTGTCGTGGAGGGAGGTTGAAGCGACACCACTTCCTGGTTGTTCCATCCTGGTCAGCCATCTTGGGGAGGTTGACGGGCTAGTCTCCATCCTCACCTAATCTATAAGACCTCTCCCTACCTAGCGCAGCGGTGACATGCAGCGGTACCGCCGTATACGCGCCGAAGAGGCGCCAAAGAGTAGCCAGTCTGCGCCAGTCAGCGGCACGGAAGCGGACGGGGCCAGACGGCTATTTTACTTTTCCAATTCCTGGGCTAGTGGCAAACTGCGCCTTAGTATGCTCACGTATTCCAGCCCCGAGCTGCGTACTCTCCGTCCTCCGTGTGGTCGCTGCCATCATGTATTCCCAGGAGGGCAGGCTCTGAAGAAAGGGTGTAGTGCATGTGGTTGGCGCCTTCCTGATCGGAAATCACTTACACAGGTTAGCCCACCCATCCACCATCAATGTTTATTACTTAATACCAGATCCTTACCTGGCCACGCTCTAGACATTTGGAATATGTTACAGGATTCGAAGGTATCCTGTTTGTTCCTGACGGAAACTTGGTTGTCTGACTCTTCTGCCCCTGATTTGGCAAACGCCGTACCCTCCGCTTACAATATTTTTAGGAAAGATAGGCCATCTGGTAGAGGCGGTGGAGTGGCTATCATAGTAAATAAGAACATAGCATGTCGCACGTTCCCTGTAGATAATATACAGGGCAGTGAAGCCCTTGGCTTCACTCTCCAGCTCTCATCCTCCCAGGCTTGTACTGGTATTCTTGTATACAGACCACCAGGCTCGGTGGGGCCGTTTCTAGAAGAACTGCAGGCAGCCCTATCGACTCCATGCCTTAGGTCTAATCATTGCCTTCTATTGGGTGATTTAAATATTCATATGGATAATAGTTCAGATCCGGACACTTAAAAACTGCTGGATATTACTTCCGTGCTTGGCCTATTTCCTTATGTGGTAGGACCGTCTCATGATAAAGGCCACACGTTGGATCAGATCTTTTCTACTCTTCCTATCTGTGTTGACCCTCCATGCCAGTTCTGTGGTCAGATCATTTTCTCATTACTTTCTCCTTCCCTGTCATGGCTTCATCACGGTCCAAACCTGCTGGGTCGTTAAAGCATCTCTCTAAATCTTTCCATCTTCTTACTAGAGAGATGCTATCAAATGCTTTAACAAATTTCCCTTGTCCTACCTCTGACAATGTAGAGGATTACATTGCTCTCTTTCACAATTGGCTCGCAGATCGTCTGGAGAGCTTGGTTCCGGCCAAGAAACAAAATTCTGCCGATAAGAGGACATCTGCCCCATGGTTTACCCCTCATTTAAAAAAAGCACGACAAGATCTTAAGAAAGCTGAAAGAGCATGGAGGCGATCTTACGATCATACTGAGAGGCTGAATTTTAAGGCGCTGACTCGAGCCTACCATAAATTAATTTGGGCAGGTAAAAAATCCTATTTGGAATTTAGAATAAATGAGGCGGAGCATTCTTGTAAGGAAATTTTCAGGGTGGTAAAAGATTTCACCTCTCCTTCTGCTTATACTCCGACCCATGCTCATTCAGAAGCTTGGCTGAAGGAATTGGCTGTCTATTTTGTACAGAAAATTACCACTATTCAAGAATCTCTCCAGTCCACTTTTCAGCAGCATACGATGAGTCTGGGGTGTCCCTTGCCAGACCATGGTCCCTTCTTGTGTGATTTTCCCCCATTAGACCATGAGAGTTCTCTTGACATCTTGGCAAGTCTTAAATCCGGATCTCCACAGGATCCTTGCCCTGCCAAGTGTCTAGCAAATATGGCACCTGTTCTAAATGACCTGGTTAATCCCATCCTGAATCTGTCGCTCTCTTCCGGGGTAGTTCCTAAGGCTTGGAAGAGTGCCATGATCCTGCCACTCATTAAAAAACCAGCGCTCGACCCTTCAGTCCATGCCAATTACAGACCCATTTCCCTACTCCCTGCTCTGGCGAAAGTGACTGAGAGGTTTGTTCACAGATCTATTTCTAATTTCATCGAGGAAAAGGGTCTGTTGCACAGTACTCAATCTGGCTTCCGTGCAAATTTCAGCACAGAGACTGCGCTCCTTGAAGTCACTGATGCCATCAGGGAGGAGTTGGATGTTGGAAGAAAAGTGGTACTGATTATGCTAGACCTATCGGCGGCTTTCGACACCGTTCCCCACGCACTTCTTCTTTCCAGACTCTGGGACTTTGGTCTGCGGGGAACGGTGTGGAATTGGCTTAAATCCTTCTTAGCCGACCGCCGACAGACAATCTGGGCGCCTCCCTACTCCGCCGAGATGTCACCGCTAGAAGTGGGGGTTCCCCAAGGTTCCATCCTGAGCCCCCTCCTTTTTAACATCTTTATGGCCCCCCTGGCGGTGACGGCGGAGTCTTTCGGCGCCCGGATTGTCACCTATGCTGACGACACCCAGCTCCTCTTTGTAAGCAACAAGGATGGCCTGTTTGACGATGCCCAGGTTAGGGGCTGTTTGAGCGCTGTTTTTGAGTGGTTTGGACGTCATGGACTGAAGTGCAACTCCGACAAGTCTTTGGGTGTACCTCTGAGCCTGATTGGAAACCCTGGTGGCCGCAGGATATGTTTCCTCCCACTAGTTCGTCTTTGAAGGCCAAAAATTTGGGAGTTACGATTGACAATGAGTTATCTTTCGGACCGCATATTTCATCTCTTACTGGGAAATGTTTCGGCATCCTTCGGATGCTTCGTAAATTTCTCCCTTTAGTCTCCATCCAGCACAGAAAAATCATTGTCCAGGCATTGATCAGCTCTAGGCTGGATTATGCAAATGTTTTGTTTCTGGGACTTCCCAAATATCTGGTTAGGCGTCTACAAATCGCTCAGAATTCTGCAGCCCGAGCCATCTTTGGTCTTCCAAGAAAAGCCAGAGCCACTGATCTTCTCTCAACCCTACACTGGCTTCCTATTGCTAAAAGGATTCTGTTTAAAACTTTGACCACGACTTTTATGGCCCTAAATATATTTCTTAACGATTGTCCTGGTATCACCCCTCCAGATCTCTCAGATCTTCGTCCCTATCAAAAATGAGTGTTCCCATTATCAAGCGTGCTGGAGCAGGAGGACGGTCTTTTCGCTACTTAGCTCCTCATGCTTGGAATGACCTCCCAATTTCTTTGAGACAGACCTCTAGCCTTCTGTCTTTCCGAGAGGCCCTTAAGACATGGCTTTTCCCTTAAGTTGATGTTGCTTCCTGTGTCTGCACGTCCTTTCAGTGTTATGTTCTCCCTTCTTCGGTTGGGTTTCCTTCGATAAAGCGCCGGGATACTCCGTGGAGTGGCCGTGCGCTATAGAAGTATAAAAATAACATAGCATAACATAACATAACAATTCGTTAAATACCAGTCGGTAAAACACCGATTCGGTATTAAACGAATCGGAATTTACCAAAATCATATTTACCGATTCGGTAAATAAGAAATGGTAAATATCCGAATCGGAAAATACCGAATTCATATTTACTGAGTCGGTAAATAAGAGATGGTAAAAATGGCCTGTTGAGATGTGGCTAATTCTAAAAATACTGAATTTCATGAAAATCGGTATATAAGAATCGGTATTTACCATGGATTGGGATCAGGTGTTAACCAGGAACAGGATATATAAGAAGGCCCCAAAATGCAACAGTGCAACCACAATGGCGGCTTTTTACGTTATTGCAAGGCGGCTACGGATACAGGCAGCAGGAGAGAGGGTCTGGCTAAGAGAGGAGCAGGTGTATAGGCAGAGGATCACCCTCTTCCAACGGACTGAAGCAGAGATCCTGCAAAGGTACCAACTCCACCCCAGAGCCATCCTGGACTTGATTGGGGACCTCCACCCATATCTGGAAAACCCAACCCCAAGAGCACATGCCATCCCACCCCATGTGCAGGTGCTGTGCTGCCTACACCTTCTTGCCTCAGGTAGCTACCAGCACGTGATAGCCACAGTAGGTGGGGTGTCTCAGAGCTGCCTGTCACGGTTTTTCAGAAAATTCCTAAACGCCATGATGCAGAGGATGGAACACTACATTGAGTTCCCTGACACACCTGCAGAACTTGCAAGGACGAAAACCGATTTCTATCAACTTGCCCAGTTTCCGCACATCATAGGCTGTATCAATGGGACGCACATCCCACTATGCCCACCTGCAGCAACTGAACGCATATATCGAAACCGGAAGACCACACATTCTATAAATGTGCAGTTGATCTGCAACGCTGGAAACATAATTACGGACATTGTAAAAAATATCCAGGGAGTACCCACGACTCCTACATATTCACCAACAGTGGGATATACAGACGCCTTGTGGCTGGTGATTTTGGTGATGGATACCAGCGGGTTAAGTATGTGTGAGACACCCTGATAGTCCATGCAAAATATCCATCTTCCACCCAGGTGACAGTGCATATGCCCTGCGGTCATTTGTGCTCACCCCCTACCTGAACCCAACCACCATGAGCGAAAGGCGTTATAACATGGCACACAGGACAACACGTTGCATGGTGGAACACACTTTTGGACTGCTGAAAAGTAGATTTAGGTGCCTCCATAAGAGCGGAGGTTCACGGCAATACACACCAATTATCTGTTGCAAGGAGGGCACAGAGATTGAACTGACATATCATGAGGACATAGATGACGGGACTGTACCAGCCAATCACACTGCAGCAGGAGTAGCACCTGCTACAGATGGTAGACGGCGACGCGCAGAAATCACCAACAGATACTTTTAATAGAGTGATGGCACACAGGCATGTTCATGTCTTTGAACACTCACTTTAATTTGCACAACTTCACTAGTCAAGACCAAAAAAAATTAAATTCACTTTGCACACTGGGTGGCCATAGTTAAATTCACTGTGACCTGTCCTGTGTTCATTATGATCTCCTGATGTTTGCGCTTACGCGTGATGTTGTGGGAGCCACGGGGCTGGGGGGTCAACCTACGCAGTGGGAGCGGTGTCATCTGCATGGAGTCTGCTGCTCCGACGAATGTCCCGTACAGGCGTGCTGGCTCCACTCCTGCTAGTGGACTCCTCTGTGTCCCCCACACATGTGTTGCCAGCAGTGGCTGTCTGCTATGTCAGCATAACCTCCATAGCAGTGGTCACCCTCCCCATCCCCCTGGACAAGTCACTGCAGCAGTGCACAATTTCAGTTTGCATGGTCACTGACCGGCGGCATAGCAGTGTGGTAGAAGTAGCCAGACGAATAATGGAGATATTCAGCTGCTGTACCTCGTGCCTATACCTGCGCCTTTCTTGGTGGTCACTCTCCAGGCTGTCACAGAGGGTACCCATGCGCACACCCATGTCCCTCACCGCCTCTGCCATGGACTCCATTCCTTTGCCCATTACCTCCATTCCTTTGCCCATGGACTCCATTCCCTTTGCCATGCCACCTATCCCCTGATCAATGTCTGACATCCTGCTGTTTAGGATGCGCACCTGTCTTTGCACTGCCAGCATTCCTTTGGCCTGCAAGCGCTGCACCCTCACCATTGTCGCTTCCAGCCCTGCAAATACCCCCTGCGCACTATGCCCCTCATCCTGCTCACGTGCTCTACGGCCACGGTCACTTGCACGGCCAGATCCCAATGATCTCTGGTGGCCTGCGTCGCCAGCCAGTGGTGGTATGGTCGGTCTGGGTGCCTCCACCACTTCCTCATCGGAGCTTTCCAATATACGTAATGGTGGTACGTCCAGCCTCCTTGGCCTCACATGCACAGGGGACCCAGAGCTTGGTGTTGTTGCACCTGCAGGTGCTGCCGGAGTCTGAGTCTCGAACAGCAGGGGTGACATTGGCTGTGCAGTGGTGTCTTGCTCCTTAGGTGTGGGTGCGTGGGTTGTTGTTGTGTCCTCAGGGACAGTGCTAGGTCCTGCTGTCTCTGTTGGCTTCTCCCTCTGTGCCGTTGTTGAATGAATGAATGAAAAATAAATTATATTGTGCAACTAAAACCCGAAGGCATCAAGGCACCTATCAAAAAATTTCAAAAGAGGGCTAACAAAACTACAGGTAGGCTTTGGCAAATAGCCGAGTCTTCAGGGCCTTTCTAAAGGACTGCATAGTAGGAAGGGACTTAATTTCCACAGGTAAAGCATTCCACATTTTCGGTGCTAAGCTAGAGAAAGCTCTGCCACCCCATTTAGCTCGGCAGACGCGGGGTACTGATAGCACAGACTTATTAGTGGAACGCAGATTTCTGGAGGGGATATAAGGAACCAAAAGGTTTCTTATCCAACCTGACCTATTTCTTGCTAAGGCCCCATAGGTCAGACACATTATTTATGTGGTGTTGGTGCACTTGACTCCCCTCCCTGTGCTGCTCTGCGCGATGACTCTCCTGTGGAGAGACATGGACAATGATCAGCTGTGTGTTTTCATCACACATATTCCTACTACACATTTTCATATGCCTCAACTGGTTGTGTATGGGGAGTGTGGCATGGCATGCAGTGTTCAGTGTTGGCAGCTTTGGTGTATGTACCTATGACTACGACTACCATGATGCATTGGTGGTGACTACTGTCATGTGTGCTGGATTGTGAGTGAGTCACCCACATTGGGAAAAGGGCCAGGGAATGGGTGGGGTACATGTCCATGCATCTTACCTTTCTTTCTTGCAGCTCTGGCTGAGCTTTCAGCATCCCCAAACCCATGTATGCTCTCAGGCTCCATGGTGGATTCCACGAGCTGCTCCAGTTCTGTGAGGCTTGGAGCATGGTTCTTCCCCCCACATGTGGCTGCTGATTCCTTCCTATGGGTGGCAAGCTTCTTTTTGGTGGTGATCCTCAGATCATACCACCTTTTCTTCATGTCGTCAATTTCGCGATGAGTCACTCCCAGGGCATTGACTTTGCTCTGTATTGCCAGCCAGGTGGTCCTCTTTACAGACTCTGCTACTTGCAGGGACTGTCTCCCAAACAGCTGACTGTAGTGCTGCACAACCTCCTCCACCAGCACCTGGAGCTCTGTTGGGCTGAATTTCACCTTTCTCTTTCTGTCACCTCCATCCTTTTGTGCCTCCTGGGACTCCATGGCCTAGCTATGCTAGTCTCAGTGCAGCCTGCTCCTCTGTCTCTCCTCCAGCTCTCTCTGCAGTTCTGTTGCTCTGCACCTGCATGGGTCTGGCCACCTCCAGGTACTGGGGTGTGGTACTTGCATCTGATTGGTTGGTTTCTCTGAGGCTTTGTTGTGGGGTGTGGTGTGCCTCCCTGATTGGTTCACTGGGTCACATGTCATGTATTCGAATTTTCGAGATCGGATTTTTCCGATTCGGTAAATACCGATTCGGTAATCTCCGATTCAGTGACTCCCATTCATTCCTATGGGACTGGAGGCCCATAGGGGTGAATGGGTGTTACCGATTCGGAGATTTCCGAATCGGTGATAACCAATTCGGTATTTACCGAGTGTGGATACCGATTTTTTACCGATTTTTTTTTACCTACATGTGGTTTTCCGGTTCATAAATACCGATTCGGTATCATTCGGTATTTA
Source organism: Lissotriton vulgaris (assembly GCF_964263255.1). Lineage (NCBI taxonomy): Eukaryota > Metazoa > Chordata > Amphibia > Caudata > Salamandridae > Lissotriton > Lissotriton vulgaris. The sequence continues at coordinate 2,022,594,340 of NC_141691.1, read as the reverse complement.
AGAACCGGTAAAAAAAAATACCTACATCGGGCCCCTAATGAGGAAGATGGAGGAGAGTGAAAACAGGCAATTACGCAACAACCTCCGCTTTCTTAGGATTCCAGAGGGAGCGGAGAAAGATGATCCTAGGAAATATATGATAACTTTGCTTAAGGGGGATTTGCCAGAACTACATAACTGGGACTTAGATAGAGAAATCCAACGAGCCCACAGATTCCCTCTGTTTCTCGGGAAACGCATGGCAACTTCACAGCACCCCCATGCTATACTGGTATTTTTTCGGAACTACCCACTCCACCAAACACTAATCGACCTGGTGAGGCCTACTAATAAGCGAACATATGAGGGGGTAACCTTTTTCACGCGGCCAGATTTTGCGCATGCCACGGTGGAGCGCAGGTGGGGACTCCGGCAAATGTTTGAGCCATTTCAAAAACAAGGTACTGAGGTCTGCCTACAGAATCCAGCTAGGCTCAGGGGGGTTTACAAGGGGTCTACACGCAGTTTTATTTCTGAAATACATGCTCAGAAATACCTAGAGGAAATAGCTGGTCGTAAGTCATAAGTAAAATTGGTGATAGCACCCCTCTGGTGGGGGTGGGAAGCGATTGAAGTAACTGAGCAAAAGCTCCAAAACAAGTTTGCCATTAGTAGGGGTTAAATGAAGTAAATGAATTACAAGTATGCGGCTGAGAGGCTTCGCCAAGCCATCAAAAATTCGGTTAGGTCTTCTCTGTTGATATGAGGGGGTAAAGCACTGCTACAAGAGATAAGGACCTGATTTTGTCTACAGTAATTTAGTAATCTAGGTTCACATTGGGGGAGGGGAGGAGCTCAGTGATCTTGAGGGGCTCTTGAGGTTCCGTGACAATTGTAAGTGGTGTTTTCGACTCGCACGAATATGGTCGAGTCTGGTATCTATGAACCGCAAATGACGAGTTCAGTAAGTGTGCGCAGTTTCGCTGTGCTAACTTAAACCGTTCGTTTGTTATGTGGGTTTTTCATCCGTACCCACGGGTTCCATCTTAGATACGGCATCCATTTTGTCTCTTGCCCTCAAGTAGCCAGCGAACGGACGCTGTCCGCTTCGCGACCCTGGGACTCCCAAGATATTTGCGGAAGACACATGTCCTTTGTAAGTGTCTTTATGATGAGGGGGATGATACTGTAAGGCAGATGGCCCCGCTCGAGGCTCATCTTGCCGTGCCGGTTTATTGTCTCAGCCGTGCATCTCATTAGGCACGTCCCTTTGATGCCTGTATCTCGTGTTTCCCGATACCTCCCCTTTTACACCCTTTCCGATCTCCCCACTGTTTCTATCTTCCTCTGCACCTGTCTTGGTTCCTATTTCGATCGGTTTTACTGCCGATTGGAATGCACTAATGTTGGGAAGATGGGTTTTTACAGTTGGGAACCGCCAAATGTTTCCGCACTTATGTTCCGGACCTTATGTGTATCAAAGTGACCAAAGCGACCCCTCTGGGGGATAATTGTGGGAACCGGGTTGTAAACCTTTGTCTGCTATGCAAACTTATGGGAAAATCGTGTATATAAGGAGCGATCCACAGAACCAATTTGAAGCAGTCTCCCCAAGTTGCACGTGTTGTACTTGTCGTGACTTCTGTGTTCCCTGCAGTAAATAAACCTTGAATCTTTGACGCCGAAGGAAGTGTCCCGTGTCTCTGTCATTCGTACGCCGGAGCAGGTTACCCACGAAGGTTTCAGGTGTTGTGCCCTGGCACCGCTGGGTTCTAAATAACCCAGTCCTTCAGTTGGCGCCCAACGTGGGGCTGCATCAGTGGTACCGGTCCAAGCCCGACGATCGTGAGGAACTTCGTGTGAAATCTCCGAGGGAAGGTGCACTCCGCTTCATCGATCCTGTTGTCGAAATAAGTGGCCCGAAGACTTTTCCCGCGAATATTCCCGCCTCCTGACGGCTGCGACGGACTGCTGCCCTGACTGTAGACCTGTTTTGGCACCTGGCGTAGACCTTAGTAGAGCGAGACGATTGACGGGCCTTCCTGGTGACGCCATCGATCTTTGAGTTAAGTATTTGTGGGTCGCTCCCAGAGTCCTTAGTTGTTGACACTTTAGCGAGTGTTTTTGTTGTTGACGCTGTGTGAGTGTTTTTGTCGGTGACACTTTGTTAGCGTACTTTGTTGTGTTGTTTGACGACTGCAGCCGCCAAAAACCGAGGGTATTATCTCTTTGCTGGGACTTAGTAAATCCCGTAACCCTTGAAGTTTGTGAAACTCGGCTAGTGTGCAAGATGCCTGGTCGTAGTACTTTGTTTAGTTGTTTCAGACCTTGTGGTATGGATTCCCGACTGGAGGATTCGTGTCCGATACCTCCGGTTGGAACTCCGACTTATGAACTGTACAGTAAACATGGGCTAGGCCCGATTACCTTTAATGATTATTGGATTCGCTATACAAAGAAAGACGGTGTCCTTAGTTGGCCACCTCATGGTAGCTTTGAGACCACGATTTTAGACAACCTAGAGGCTAAATTGTTCGAGAAAAAGTCAAGGCCGGCCATGTTTGATGCCTTTCGGTTGTGGCGTAAAGAAGCCCGGCAGAAAGAAATCAGACAGACTAAACGGAATCAGAGAGATAGTGTTGCTGCCATTGTAAAGAAGGCAGAGCAGTTCCAGCATGATAAGGAGGTTAAGGAAAAGGAAGTGTTTGATAGATTACAGCGTATGACTATAGATAAATGCTATCCTACTTTGCCTACGGAGTTGGACAAGAAGGAAGAAGCAGTTGAGGATCCTTTAATGTCCTATCTCATGAAGTCGCCACCTCCGTACGTACAGGGTGTCGCAGCTCCTGTGATTCCCCCTGTGCCTGTTCCTGCACCTATTCTTCCTTTGCCTGTTCCTCAACCTGCACCCGTTCTTCCGACTGTTCCTGCTCCTTTGCCTGTTGCTATCCCTACTGCTCCTCCGCTTCCACATACTCCTGCTCCCGCTACTGCTCCTGCTCTGTTAACTCCTGCTGTTGTTTCTGTCTCTACTCCTTCGCTTGTTAGTCCTGTGTCCTATACTTCTCCCTCTACTCGTAGTCGTAATTCTCCTCTTGCGGCTAGTTTCTTTCATTCGCTCGGACCTGTTCTTGGGTCCGCTGGTTCAGATGGTCCTCAGAGACGTAGTCAGCTTCCAGGTAACAGAGAACGTGCTTCGCTATATAATATGGCGATGGGTTGGATGACGCATCCCCTTAGAAATCCACCCCGTATTGTACTCGACACATTTTGTCAATTCAATATACCAACCCAGAGATTTGTGTTCGAGGAAATGTGTAAGGTCCTTCGCGATCAGATATCGGCCGACGCACCTGACGAGGTGCTGACCGCTTTGTCTGATCTACAGCTTCAGTTCTCGACTGGACTGATAGTGGATACCAACGTTCGACGTGCTGTTGAACGGTTGTTATCTTTTCGTCCCACTCCTATACCTCAAGCCTTGTTTGTTGAGGATGTCGAAAGACAACCAGATGAGTCTGGTCAGTTCCCTATGCGAGAAGTTCCACCAGTGTGGATGCCAGGCGACGCTAATGCTCAACCTCCGATCTTGCCACATTTCCAGAGAATATGGATACATCTCCCATGGAAACGATCAGAAGTGTTACAAGTGAAGCAATCTTTGCCTGACCCTCGCAAAAATCCTGCAGGGTATTATAAGGAATTATCGCAGCTCGTAGACGCTACGGTAATGAATCTTGCCGATATTGACATGCTGTTTGGCAATGTCGTACCGCAACCGGTATGGGCTAAGATTCGTCAGGAGAATCATCCAAATGAATTAGGTGGCGATTGGGCTGCTCTTATTGCGGCCGATACGCGACAAGTTGGTGGGGCTAAGCCTGAACAACTCATTACTGCTCTCCCTCAAAGAATAATAACGTTAATGAAAACTCTTATGCCAGCTATGAGAGTGAATTGGGACAAATTGTCAGCTTGTAAACAGAAAAAGGACGAGAGTGTCTCCGACTTCTTTACGAGGTTTGAGGAGGCATTCATTGATCATAGTGGTCAGGATATGAGTACTGAGGGTGGTCAAAGGTTGTTCGTGGATAAATTTGTTTCAAACTTATTGCCCGATTTGAGCAATAAATTGAAGAATTCAGAAAGTGCGTGGGCCGTTTCTACTTCAGCTCAGATATTGGCCACGGCACAATATTATGAGAACAGAGAGAAAGAAGAAAACGACCGTGCTGATAAAAAGACGAAAGAACTTAAAACTAAAGTGTTGTTACAGCAGGCCTACCCTCCACGTTCGAATCAGAATACTTCGCAACAAAATAGATCACAGCCGCAATCGAATAGATCACAATCTCGCAATGACTCCTCTTCCCAAAGATCCTCGTTAGGGTACAATCAATGTGCTTATTGTAGACAGGAGGGACATATCAAATTCAATTGTCCTGTTCTAAACGAACGTAATAGTGGTAATTCATCTAGAGGAGGTTGTGGTGGCTCACAGCAGGCACCACGTGGTAGAGGTCGTGGTGCTCAGAATGATCGTTCAGATAACTCATCAAATTCCGATAATTGTTTTGATCAACGTGGATCGTCGCAAGGACGATCTGCGCAGTACAATGTAGACGATTATTACGTCGATCAGGGACCTGACGACAGTAATTACTAGGACAGCCATAGACAAGGAGAGGGAGTGGTATCAGTTCCGGTTGATCAGAGAGGGCCTTACGTCGCAGTTGCTACATCGGGCGTCGTTGAGCCTTTTCTGTTGGACACTGGTGCAGCGAAAAGTTCCATTAAGCATTCGAAACTCCCTGGCGCACCTTTGTCTGGCTTAACAAATGTCTCCGTTGGATTCTCTGGCGCCCCCGTTAGCAATCCAGTTTCGCGCCCTTTGCCCCTTACAATTGGGCCTCGTGAGCTAGAAGCTCTGTTGATTTTAACCACGGGTTGTGGTGAAAATCTTTTGGGTCTGGATTTGCTTAAACGTTTGTATGCAACTTTGTATTGTTCCCCTGCGGGTGTAAAGCTTACGTTGGGAGAGAGGGTTGTCTCTCCTATGTACTTGTCTCTCGATAAGCTTCCACCGGAATTGAGTTCTCTTCCTGCGTCTTTGTGGGCAACAGGTCCCAATGATGTGGGCCTGCTTGACATCTCACCCTATTGTTATAGAGTTGACTGTCTAGTAGTTGGGGTGGGCGGAGCTAGGTGGGCTGAGGGGAAGAGGTGGGGTCAGGACAGGAAAGGGTCAGTTAGTGTAGGGACGGGGACCGAGCTGGAAGTTAAATAAAGAGCTCATGAGTACTGAGTCCGTGTCCACGTGTATGTGTGGGTTGGGACACGACAGCTGGCGACGAGAGTGGGATAAGAAAGGAACCCCCCTCACGAATGCCCCGTCCTGCAGCGTGGAGTGAGCTCCGCTGCGACAAAGCCCCTGCGGCGCCGGTGACGAGCCCCAGGAGTGGCCAGACCTCCCCTCACCAGTCGAAGAGGGTCGAGAAAGGAAACAACCGTCCAGCGAACGAGTGCTGACATACCCCGAGAAGAGCGCTGAGTTAGAGCGCCTGAGACGCGGCAAGAAAAGCGCCAGAACGCCGACCGCGCTGAGCGCGCCGAAGAGCCTGCAGCGCGCTGTTCCCGGCGGGAGCCGGAGACGCCCCCGAGACTGCCCAGGTGAGCCTGCACCGCCGCGAGGCCAGAGAGGAGGCGAAGGAAAGCCCCACACACGCGCGACCCCACAGAAGCCAGCGCTCCATCGGCCAGTGATAGCCAAGGTCAGACAGACGGCAGGCGGTGCGCGAAGCCAGCCCAAGACAAACAACGCTCACCTCAACGCAGCGTGTAGATGCCCAGCTCAACCGTGAGTCCTCCACCACCGAGTGTGTGTGTGCCCAGAGTGAGAGGAGAACCTCGTGGGCTGCAGAGGGAGGCGGCCATCTTGAGGTCAGGCGGCCCAAGGGACAAATCCTACTTGAGTGAAGGGCGGCCATCTTTGAGTCAGGCGAAAGTCGAAAATAAGCACTGGCACCTCCAAATTGACGTTTTGTGGCCTGATAACCCCGCACTCACTGCCAGGCAAGTGCCAACAAGTGAAACAAACAAGCAGTGGTAGTGGCAGCGAGTAACAGTGAAAGTAAACGTTGGTGACCGCGACCAGTGTCAAGTGTGAGCCAAGAAATACCACTACCAGAATGTCCGACCCTCCCGCGCAAGATGCCCAAAACCCTGCCCAGAAGAAGGAAGTCAAAGGCACGCATCTGCGTGCGCCGGAACCCTTGATCATCACCACCGGAAGTAGCTTGGGCCTGAAATGGCAGGAATGGCTGGAGGACTTCGAGGACTATATTGAGGGCTCTAGAATTGAGACAGACAAGGACAAGATAATAACCCTTCGCAATCTCGGAGGGCGCGAGATCAGCAAGATAGTACGAGAGATCCCAACCAACGACGGTGACACCTACGTCAAAGTAAAGGACATACTGAACAATCGTTTCCTGCACAAAAGGAACGTTGACTATGAGCGACACAAGTTTCATCAACAGCGCCAGGACAAAGATGAACCGCTAACGTCCTTCATACACCGACTGCGGCGCCAGTCCCAGTACTGCGACTTCACAAATTTCTCGCCGGATGCGGCCATCAAGTCCCAAATAATTTCAGGTTGCCATTCTGACGCACTGAGGCGAAGACTGCTAAGGAAGCCACAAGAATTAGCGGAAATTGAAGAAAATTCGCGAATATATGACCAAGCCGAAGAGAATGCGGCGGATATCGAAGTCAAGCCCAGTTCTAGCCGTGAGCACGCCAACTGTGTCTCCGACCGACGACAAGGGCGACAGGACTACCGAGGCAACCCGCGTGACCGATCACGCCGATCCAGATTCTCACCCAGACGCCGGACCGACCACCGGCCGAAAGACTCGGAGAGGAGAGACCGACGACCCGAACGCACCAGACGGTGCTACAGGTGCGGGTATGACTACCCCCACATCGACTCCTGCCCTGCCATGGGCCAACGCTGCCGGAAATGCGGACGATCTAATCATTTCGAGGCCATGTGCAGTGATTACCACCGAGAGAAACGTGGCGGCACTGACCGGCGCGCCAGCCAGCAAAGGCCTTCAAGGACAGACACCAAACGGCACCATGCTAGAGCTGTTCAGGATGAACCTGACCGATCCCCAGCGTCGTCTCACTCCAGTCGTGAATCCAGACGCTCCAGATGGGATCGCCGCTCTCCCTCAAGAGAGTCCAGATCCTCCTCATCCAGACGATCATCCTACACCACCGAGTATGTCAACATCGCTGACAACGATCAGCTCAAGCGCTACCCACAGCTCGACATCATGGTGGGCAACCATGCAGCGAAGTTTGTCATGGACAGTGGTGCATCTCTTAACTATATCTCCGTTGCTGAACACGAGCGCATGGTTCCTAAACCTCATCTGCGTTTTGCACCTGTCCGAGTATACACATGGATGTCGAGAAAACCACTCCCATGCCTAGGGAAGTTTGACACTACCCTCACCTATGGCGACATCACCATCCCCGCCATCATCCATGTTATCAAAGGACCCGATGCCGACTGCCTACTAGGCCTTCCGACTGCTGAGCGCCTGCGCCTTGTGCACATTCTTTTCAACGTGAACGACTGCTCCAACTACGCTGCGAAGTTCCCAGCTCTATTCAAGGGCCTGGGCAAACTAAAAGGCCGACAAGTACATCTGCACATCAACGAGCAAGTCAAACCAATTGCTCAACATCCATGGCGAGTGCCGTTTCATCTGCAGCCTGCAGTGGCTCAAGAGCTGCAAGACCTCCTGGATGCGGACATCATTGAACGCACCGAAGGACCCACTCCCTGGGTGTCCCCGGTAGTCATCGTGCCGAAAAAGGGGACCCCCGACAAGGTTCGCCTCTGTGTAGACATGCGCCTGCCGAATACGGCAATCGAGAGGGAAAGGCACCCTGGCCCACACCTGAGCGACATGATTACGGCCCTCAATGGAGCTACGGTCTTCTCCAAGCTAGACCTCAACAAGGGCTACCACCAGCTCGAGCTGGATGACAGCTCTCGCCCCATCACCACGTTTGCCACCCATCTCGGCCTCTTCCGATACAAGCGTCTCAGTTTTGGTGTTTCCTCGGCCGCCGAAATTTTCCAAGAGGCAATTCGCCTGATCATCCACCATATCCCAAATTCACTCAACTACAGTGATGACATTCTAGTGTATGGCACAAATCTCCGAGAACACGACATTGCCCTTGATCGCGTCTGCCAGGCGCTACTGGACGCTAACCTGACTCTCAACAAGGATAAATGCGAATTCCACCAGTCAACACTAAAATTCTTTGGACACATTTTCTCATCCAATGGCATGAAACCCGATCCAGACAAGGTGGCTGTACTCAACAACACCAAAAGCCCAGCTGACGTGAACGACCTGCGCTCCTTTCTCGGAATGGCAAGCTACTGTGCTCGCTACATTCGCGACTACGCCACCATAAGCCATCCGCTGCGGCTCCTCACGAAGTCCAACCAGCCCTTCGACTGGACCCCGGATTGTGAGCGCGCCTTCAGAGACATCAAACAGGCGGTTGAATCGTCCGACTGTCTGTCCTACTTCAACCCCAGACGGAAAACAGAGATCACTGTGGACGCCAGTCCGGTGGGGCTGGGAGCGATCCTAGCCCAATATGACGACGACTCGGACCAACGGAGGATCATCGCTTACGCCAGCCGCAGCCTCACCGACCCGGAAAGGAAATACTCCCAGCCTGAGAAGGAGAGCCTGGCGGTCGTATGGGCGTGTGAGCATTTCCACATCTTCATCTATGGGAAACACTTCACGCTCATTACTGACCATCAGGCGCTCGTGACAATATACGGAAACCCGAAGAGCAAGATGCCTCCCAGGATTGAGCGGTGGGGCCTCCGGCTGCAGGAGTACACATTTACAATCATTCATAAACCGGGGAAGGGCGACAACCCTGCTGACTACATGTCCCGTCACCCCCGGGACTCTCCAGTACCAACCTCATCCATAGCAGAAGAATACATCCACTTCGTGTCAAGCCATGCTCGCCCTCCAGCCATACCAATGGACACCATCCGTGAAGCAACCAACAAAGACGCTGTTCTGCAGATCGTGATGAAACGCACACTGTCCAACAGGTGGAGACATCATCCGCAAGATGACAATGAAAATCCAGACGTCAGAAGTGAACTCCAGGCTTTCCGACACGTCTCTGATGAACTCTCGATAACCGAAGATGGCCTCCTTCTAAGGGACCACCGGATAGTCATCCCGGCCACCCTCAGACAAGGCGTAGTCGATCTAGCACATGAAGGTCATCGGGGGGTCGTCTCCACCAAGAGAGCGCTTAGAGAGCGTGTCTGGTTCCCAGCTCTAGACCAACTAGTCGAGAACACTCTGAAGGACTACCATCCCTGTCAGCTAACCGGCCCCAGCACGCCGCCGGCACCGCTCCAGATGACCCCACTACCGGACGGCGTATGGCAAGAAGTTGCAATGGATTTCTACGGGCCTCTGCAGTCAGGGAAATATGTGATCGTCATCGTAGATGAATATTCCCGATTCCCAGTGGCTCAGTTCATCCCTTCCACCAACGCCACCTGTACTCTCAAAGTACTTGAAGAGGTTTTCGCAACCTGGGGTGTTCCCCGGATCATCAAAACAGACAATGGACCCCCGTTCAACGGGCATGAATTCAGTGACTTCGCGAAACAGATGGACTTCCAACACCGCAAGGTCACCCCGCTCTGGCCACAAGCCAATGGGACTGTCGAACGTTTCATGTCCACCATCAAGAAAACCTTCCAACAGGCCACCGCCGAGAAAAAGGACCTGCAAGCAGCACTGAATGAAGTCCTCTGTGCCTATCGAACCACTCCTCACTCCACGACGGGTGTCTGCCCTGCCACTCTCATGCTTGGGAGGACACCGAGAACTCGGATCCCAACCTGGGAAGGGGCCCTGAAGAAACCCCTCTCAGACCGCCAGATCAAAGATATGGCTGCAACAGATCGGTACCACAAGGAAAAGATGAAGGAACATGCTGATCTCAAACGGAGGGCCCGATCCCCTTCCCTCAAGGAGGGCGATAGAGTCATTGTTAAACAAGAACAGCGCCAGAAAACTGACTGTCGCTTCAAAGACGAGCCTCTTACAATTGTGCAGCAGAAAGGCACAATGGTGACCGCGGAGTCAGAGAACAGGCGGGTCACCCGAAATGCATCCCACTTTAAGAAGTGCCCTCCAGAAAGACGTGACGGCACACCTACTGCTTCCGTGCTGGAGAACCATGGCAACCCAGAGACTGGCGCACCTGACTCTGCACCTTCCATGGAGCCAGAACCCGTGGTCGAGAACACTGTGTCCACACCGGCTCGACCCCGACGCCAGATACAACCTCCAAAGAGACTAATTGTAGAAATGGACTAAATTTCACTTCGTTGCTGTTTATTAAGAAAGGGGGAGATGTTATAGAGTTGACTGTCTAGTAGTTGGGGTGGGCGGAGCTAGGTGGGCTGAGGGGAAGAGGTGGGGTCAGGACAGGAAAGGGTCAGTTAGTGTAGGGACGGGGACCGAGCTGGAAGTTAAATAAAGAGCTCGTGAGTACTGAGTCCGTGTCCACGTGTATGTGTGGGTTGGGACACGACACCTATGTTGTTCAGTTGAAATCTAATGTGCGGTTGCCACGTATTCCCCAATATCGTATCTCTCTTGATGGTGAACGAGCATTGTTAGCGATCATCTATGATTTGATCGAGAAAGACGTTATTGAGGAAACACGGGGAAACGTGTGCAACAGCCCTGTACTGCCCATTCTAAAACGTACTGATCCTTCGAAACCACCTGTTTATCGTTTTGTTATCGATTTACGGGAGGTGAATAAAATTGTGATTCCTCAGTTCCCCGTTGTGCCTGACATCACGGCATTACTGACCCTGATTCCAGCTTCTGCATCGTGGTTTTCGGTGATTGATTTGAAGAATGCGTTCTTCAGCATCCCGATTGCAGAAGAGAGCAGAGACCTTTTCGGTTTCTCTCTTGGTGGACGCAGCTTCCGGTTTAAACGCGCTCCTCAGGGCTACTGTGAAAGTCCATCGATTTACAGTCAAGCCCTGAAGGGTCAACTGGATGCATTTAAGTTGCCGGCTGGTGCGGCCTTAATCCAGTACGTCGATGACTTATTGGTGGCTGCAGATACTCAGGACATTTGCAAAATTGCTACGGTGTCGCTGCTGCAACATCTCTGCGAGTTAAATCACAAGGTGTCACCTTCTAAACTCCAATATTGTTGTCAAGAAGTAACCTATCTAGGTCACTTATTGTCAAAGGAGGGAAGACGGTTGACCCCAGAGAGAATTGCAGCGATTGCGCGAATGGCTGTGCCAACAACCCAAAGAGATGTGCGTGCCTTTCTAGGTATCACGTCGTATTGCAGGCAATGGATTCCAAATTTTTCATTGCTAGCGAAACCATTGGTAGCTCTTACGTGCAAGGATGTTTCGACTCCTTTACCATGGACGGAAGAATGTCAGAAAAGTTTTTCTGAATTAAGTGATTCATTGTGTTCGGCTCCTGTGTTAGGTACCCCTGACTATAGCAAGCCGTTTACATTATATGTTCACGAGAGGGAAGGTTGTGCGTTGAGTGTCTTAACGCAACCTTTTGGTGGAAAGCAACGTCCATGTGCATATTTTTCCTCGACCTTGGACCCGGTAGCTAGAGCATTGCCGAGTTGCTTGAGAGCAACAGCGGCAGCTGCGGTCTCCATCCGACAATCAGCAGGATTGGTCATGGATAATATGCTTACGGTGATGGTTCCGCATGCAGTCGACACTCTTTTGAATCGTACGAAAACTCAGCACTTGACGAGTGCGAGGTTGTCGGGGTACGAGTTGACGCTGTTGGCAAGCCACATTCAAATAAAACGTTGTAATGTTCTGAACCCGGCAACTTTGTTACCAATTAGCTCAGAGTCAGATGAAATAACAGAACACGATTGTTATTTGAGGACAGAGGAGGAAACAAAAGGTCGAGTGGACCTTAAAAACACCCCATTGGAAGACCGAGATGGAACACTGTATGTGGATGGTTCATGTTTCAAGTTGCCGAATGGTGATGTGACTACTGCTTATGCTGTTGTAAAATTGACTACTGTTGTTGAGACTGCGAGGTTAAACCAGAATTCTGCCCAAGCTGCAGAGCTGATCGCTCTCACTAGAGCGTGTGTGTTAGCGAAAGGGAAACGTGTGAATGTGTTTACCGACAGCCAATATGCCTTTGGCGTCGCACATAGTTTTGGACGGTAGTGGAGAGAGAGAGGTTTTCTAACATCGCATGGTACGAAGATTCAGCATGGCCAGCTTGTGAATGATCTTTTGGATGCACTTACGTTGCCTAAGCAAGTGGCGATTGTCAAATGTAGTGCGCATCGTAAGGTGACGGATGATGTTGGTCGTGGTAATGCTTTTGCGGATGAGACTGCTAAGGAGACTGCACGAAACCTTAGCACTCGAATGTATGTGACGAGTTCGGTTAGGTGGCCTACAGAATCGAGTATGTGTGAGGACACTATCGAGAGTGTGAAAGCAATTCAGAAAGAGGCCACCAAGACTGAAAAGACGAAGTGGAAAGAAAGTACGGGAAAGTTGGATGCAAGTGGTTGTTGGATTGACTTATCGGATCAGAAAATATGGATGTTGCCTGATGCGTATGTGCTGGCTGTTGTGACTATGGCGCATGGGTTAGCACATATTAGCGCGAAAGGTATTTGCAAGTTGCTGTCTCCTGTGTGGAAGAATGATGGTATTACGAAATGTGCTGAACGCTTGGTTAAGAACTGTATGGTGTGTATGTTGTACAATCCTGGTAAGGGAACCCCAACTCCTCCTGGTAGTTTTGCTCCCCCTTCATGTCCCTTTGAGGTGATCCAATTAGACTTCATCCATATGGAGAGATGCAATAACCTGAAATACGTTTTAGTTGTGGTTTGCGCGTTCTCCCGATGGATCGAAGCCTACCCTCTTAAGGACAACACTGCTTTGTCTACTGCTAAAATCCTACTGAAGGAATACTTTCCTCGGTACGGAATGCCTAGAGTTGTGTGGTCAGATAACGGAAGTGAGTTCGTGGGGAGTGTGATGAAGAGTGTGTGTAAGGGCCTTGGAATTAATCAGAAATTCCATAGCGCCAATCATCCCCAGTCAGCTGGTTTGGTTGAAGGGTACAATGGCACCCTTAAACTAAAGCTAGCGAAGATTCAGGCGACGACTGGTCTCTCGTGGCCTGACGCTTTACCTTTAGCATTATTGTCAACAAGGGCAACTGTACACTCCCGAGTAGGGCTCAGTCCCTATGAAATAGTGTTCGGTCGTCCTGCCAATGTTTGGGGGGTCCCTAGACCGGGTGCCTTCTGTGATCTTGAGTATCCAATGTTGATCGATTATCTTCATGACTTGACTGCTAAACTGAGGTTAATTCACCAACAGGTTCACGAAGCATTGCCGACGCAGACGGAGGGTCCAGGCCACCAGCTCCAGCCCGGAGATTGGGTGGTAACGCGAAATTTTTCGCGCAAGAACAATTTGGATCCCAGGTTCACTGGACCCTACCAGGTCCTCCTTGCCACGAGAACTGCAGTTCGTCTCGAGGGACGGAAGAATTGGGTGCACGCCACCCACACCAAAAAGGTCCCTATTCCGTTGCCGGCAGACTCGTGGGTGAGGAGAGGCATTGCATCAACTGAAACCGAAGGATGGCCGGCGTTTGTACCTTTTAGTGACGCACAACCTGTCGGAGAATCCTCAGTGCAGCAAAAAGACACTGTTGAACATTTGTCATTAAAGGACTCAAGACCAGAACATTCAGCTGATCAACAGGACGCTGTCCCTTCGACGGATCCTTTGTTTGACAAACAGACACGTCCTGGGAAAACCCGATACTTTTTGCGATCTAGCACCAGAGACTAATAAAAGTTCCTGTTCTGTCCCTTGACAATTGCATTATCCCGTTTTCCACGATCAGTTTGAACACTCGTATCATTGTAATTATTTTGTATATATTCATTGAGCTTCGTTCCTTATACTTTTTGCTTCCACAGCTGCAGAGACATTTTTCGCATATATATACTTGTGAAATAAAGGCCGTAGGGCCGCACGTGTACTTCCTTCTGGTTAGTAGGTCTTGACACTAGGTTAAAGACCGTCGGTTCCTTGGAACTCCTAGGGATTGACTGCTGCTACACAGAACAAAGTGCGTCAAGAAACGTTGCGGACGGTTGTAGGGAATGGCGTTCTCGAAGCTGATGAACTTGGAAGAAGCTCAGGCGCAAAGATTTAAGTTACAGCAACTCAGTCGTACCAAATGCTTTTTGTTCCAAATATTCGTATTGTTTTTGACTGTTTCTGCATTATTGGCGGGTGGGGTGTATTACACGATGTCTTACTTCTTACCTTCTGCTACACCTACTCCTACCCCTGACCCTAAACTCACCTCCACTGCTTCTCCTCATTCTTTTCATATCTTACCTGAACACGAGCAGGCTAGACGTGCAGAATTCCGCAACAATTCCTTTATTCAGCTCCTTCATCAGCATCAGTTAGTGGTTAACACTACTAATTGTTGGGTGTGTGGGTTGATGCCACATACTACGGATAAGGGAATTCCATATCTGGTGTTACCGTATAGTTCCCAAGGGTCTGCTCGAGCATTTCAAACAATGTTTCGAAGCGCACTAGGTTTCCACCCCATTCGAGAACCACGTTCCCCCTACTCTGGTCCTACCTCGTATCAAAAACCTTTGTCTATAGCAATTGAAGACTTAGATAGCGATATCTATGATCCTTCGCTTATTCCAGAAGAAGAGGTACAAGCCTATAGGGTCCTGAGTAGAGGCGAGTATAGTGTGTTCACTAGTGAAAAACAGCTTAAAAGCTCGCCTCCGATATGGGTCGTACCCCACATTGGTAATTTTTGTCTAATAGGTCGTGGCCGAAGATCGAAAGCCCGACTTGGAGAGAGTGCTTGCACTGAAAATTACATTCTGCCGATGGTCTCGTCCCCTGTGTTTTTGGCCGCCAAGGGTACCTACTTTATCTGTCATGATCGTGCATATGCATGGTTGCCCTCTGACTTTATGGGCTCATGCTTCATCGCAAACTTGTTGCCTCCGACTTTCACTGTAGATGCAGATTATCACAAGACTAGAGTTGTGAGAGGCGTAATTAGCGAAGAGGATACTGCCGGTCAAGAGGCAGGAGACTTTTTCAAGGGTTTCCTCCCGTTTTGGGGACCTATGGTTAATAGTAGGAACCTGAGACAGTTGACTCGAGTGGTAGAATCGACAGCTAATATTACTGCCAGTGCCCTTGGTAATATCACCACTGAACTCCAGGCGGATAGACTTATGACGTTACAAAACCGTATGGTTTTAGACGTGATCTTAGCAGATCGAGGTGGGGTATGTAAGGTGATCCATTCGAGCTGCTGTATTTTCATTCCTGATAATGCTCCGACTGTCTATCAAGCCATCTCAAAGTTGCATAAGATCTCTGAATCCATACACGTGGATGTAGGGGATTGGACGCTACTTGGGTGGTTTTGGGGCCTGATGTCGACTTGGGGTTGGAAGATTCTGATGATCATCGGAGTCGTTGTGGCGTTCCTGTTCACGTGTTGCCTTTGTGTGGAGTGCGGTCCTGCCTTATGTGGCCTCTGTGCTACAACGTGTATGAGACAGCCACCTGTTACCAAGGGGACTCGGTTGGACAGAGCTATGCTACAGCAACATCTAGATGGTCTGATGAATATCGAGTATGATTGCGACTTGTGCTTGCCTACATGAGGGCAAAAGGAGCGTCTGAGGTTCCGTGACAATTGTAAGTGGTGTTTTCGACTCGCACGAATATGGTCGAGTCTGGTATCTATGAACCGCAAATGACGAGTTCAGTAAGTGTGCGCAGTTTCGCTGTGCTAACTTAAACCGTTCGTTTGTTATGTGGGTTTTTCATCCGTACCCACGGGTTCCATCTTAGATACGGCATCCATTTTGTCTCTTGCCCTCAAGTAGCCAGCGAACGGACGCTGTCCGCTTCGCGACCCTGGGACTCCCAAGATATTTGCGGAAGACACATGTCCTTTGTAAGTGTCTTTATGATGAGGGGGATGATACTGTAAGGCAGATGGCCCCGCTCGAGGCTCATCTTGCCGTGCCGGTTTATTGTCTCAGCCGTGCATCTCATTAGGCACGTCCCTTTGATGCCTGTATCTCGTGTTTCCCGATACCTCCCCTTTTACACCCTTTCCGATCTCCCCACTGTTTCTATCTTCCTCTGCACCTGTCTTGGTTCCTATTTCGATCTGTTTTACTGCCGATTGGAATGCACTAATGTTGGGAAGATGGGTTTTTACAGTTGGGAACCGCCAAATGTTTCCGCACTTATGTTCCGGACCTTATGTGTATCAAAGTGACCAAAGCGACCCCTCTGGGGGATAATTGTGGGAACCGGGTTGTAAACCTTTGTCTGCTATGCAAACTTATGGGAAAATCGTGTATATAAGGAGCGATCCACAGAACCAATTTGAAGCAGTCTCCCCAAGTTGCACGTGTTGTACTTGTCGTGACTTCTGTGTTCCCTGCAGTAAATAAACCTTGAATCTTTGACGCCGAAGGAAGTGTCCCGTGTCTCTGTCATTCGTACGCCGGAGCAGGTTACCCACGAAGGTTTCAGGTGTTGTGCCCTGGCACCGCTGGGTTCTAAATAACCCAGTCCTTCACTCTGCACGTCGGATGTCAAAGTCCTGGCTTGACCAGGTAACTTCTAAGATTGGTGGTGGGTGGGGGTAGAGGGAAAGGGCGACGGGTGGGGTCAGACATGATACCTTAAATTGCACAAACTTCAAAGCAGTGAGTAGTAAAGTAAGATGGTATGAAATTTCAGGACTCAATTTGTGGCAAATCCCGGTTGTGAATATGGGCCAAGAAAAAAAGTGAAATGGGGCTTGTCAATGAACATATGTGGCCTAAATGATAGCAATAAAAGACAAATGGTTGCTGCAGGCTTACAGACTTGGGGGGCGAACGTGGTGTGTTTACAAGAGATGCATGTTAAAGGGGCACAGATGCATATTTTAAAATCACTAGGGTATAGACTGATTTGTGCATCTACCCAGGGTGCAAGAGTCTGGGGAGTTGCTATTCTCGCTAAGGGAAGTGGGCTGGTCTTTAGCCGCTCTAAAGCAGACAAATTTGATTGTTGGGTGATCACTGAATGCCAATACGGAAAAAGACAAAAACCGACGCTCTGCACGATCTATGGAAGCAACATCGATGACCCTTCAGTATTGGATGTGATCTCTAATGAAGTTATGCACTGGCCATTACCCCTAATTGTCTGCAGGGATTTAATATCAATTTCCCAGTTAACTGGTCTTTAGAAGATAGTTGGCAGTATACAAGTCGGAAGCCTAAAGTATTGAGAGCATTGAAAAATGTTTGTACTACGCATGGTTTAGTGGACCGCTGGCAGACCATAAACCCTAATGACCCCGGATTTACATTCTTTTCTAATACACATCTTACTCACGTAAAATTGGATTATGTTCTAGTCTCGAACTCAATTAAAACTAAAGGGGATCTGAGAAAACTTCAGAGAATCTGGATCATAACCCACTAATGCTTCTGCGCCGGGACACTTCTGCGCCGGGACGCCCCTTGGCTGGGGTATCTGTGCGCATAATAAATCAATATAACATAACATAACATAACATAATATTCACTTACGAAATTGATTTGGATAGTAGCATCCCAACAGCTTGGACATTTGAGAAAAGTTTGCTTGTAGACGACAACTATTGTCGACACATGAGGGAGTGGATTCCGAAGTTTTTAGATGACAACATAGGTAGTACCTCTCTTGAAACAGTATGGGATGCGTTGAAAGCCGGAATCTGTGGGGAAACACTACAATATTCCTTAAAAGCTAATAAACTAGCTAAAGAAGCTATGCAGAAGATGCAGGAAAATCTAAAACAGGCTGAGGAGAGGTTAGTAAGGGTGACAATGGGAACCATACATGGAGGGAAGGAAGTGATTGAGAAAATGCAGCACCAGGTGGTTATTGATAATGCTATAATTATGAACGTTTTTACTGATAAAGCAGTTAAGAAAGCGCTGTCTCAGAAGGATTAGATATATGAAATGAACGAAAGAATTGGGCACCAACTGGAAGTTGACAAGGAGACAGACAACATCAAATCTGATTCGGAAAATGATTGATTCCAAAGGAAATCGTGTATCCGACTCAGAGCATATCAGACAGGCTTTTAGGCAGTTTTATCAAGTCTTATATACAGAAAACGGCAGGGCGAAATATATATATAGACCCATTCATCCGCAATTTAGAAGAGAATGTAGTAATCAAACCCATGATCTCGCAGGACTATGCTACAAGACACTTGCATATGCAGATGACACCGCAATCGTGACAGCCAAACCAAACACGACCATGACGGCTATTGAAGGAGAGGAGATTCAATTTGACTTTGGTCTCTGGATATGCACTGAAAAAAGTAAAACACAGATTGTGATAAAAGACAATAGCAAAATGCGGGATCCTCGGGTGGTGGAGCAAGCTACTTACCTGGGTGTTAGTATCACTTCTGACCTGGACAAATTGATAGATATCAACCTGAAACCAATGTTACCCGCTATACAGAAAGACCTGCAGCGCATAGACAACTTGCACCTTTCTATCATTGGAAGAGTGAATGTGATCAAAATGATCTTCTTCCCTAAAATGTTATATCTTTTCAGGGCCATCTGTCTGGAAATCTCAATGTTGTGGTTTAAAAAATTAGAAAGGAAGATTTCAAATTTTATTTGGGCACACTCACAGCCCCGGCGGGCATATACATTTCTCACATTACACAAAGATAGAGGAGGACTAGTCCTTCGTAATTTAAGGGCATACTACTGGGCAACAGTGTTAATATATAGTAGTGAACTGCTGCAGAATATAAATGAGTGGGGGAGACTAGAGACTCACTCACACCATCTATTTTTCAACTACTACTAGGACGAGAAAGCAGGGGATACTTTTGGCGACACTTACACAACAGCTATCAAGGAAGAAAAATTCAAAACATTACTTAGTGGATTCAAGGTGTGGAAGATCGTAAGGAAAATGATGGGTATAGAAAATTGGTCTTTCTCTACCCCCTTAGAAAATAACCCACTCCTTCCTGAAATCTTCAATGATAGCTACATGCATAAGTGGTTTGAGGCTGGGATAGTACAATTAGGATGTTTATTTTCACCAGACAGGTTTTTTTTCCTTTGAAGAATTGAAAAATAACTTTGAGCTGAATTGGCAATACTTTTTGAAATACTTACAGATTAGGGACTTTTTGCTACGCAAAGTTGGGGGACGCTGGGTTTTAACAAAAAGGAGATAGTGGAGACTCTAATTCACGATAAAAAAATGCACTATTGGGGGGATTTACGCACTTATTAATGCACAGTTTCCAGATGATTTGGTAAAAATGGCAATGAAATGGCAAGAGAAAGTGGGAGTATCTGATGAAGAATTCAATCATGCTTTATCAATGTCACAAACGACTCCCCTGTCAACTAAGCTACAGGCGCAATTTATGAAAACTTGCTTTTTTTATATTATACCCCTGATAAAATAGCTAAGTGGGGAAGTGGAAAAAGCACATGTTGTCCCAGGTGTAACTTGTGCAGTGCTGATTCAGTTCACATCTTTTCCACCTGTGAAGAGCTGAAATCCATTAAGCAAGACATTGAGAAGTTTCAATCAAATGTATTACAAAGCCCGATAGATTTATGCAGTGATGTTATTCTATTAGGGGTAGCTAACCCTAATAATACTCTAGTAGGGCATGAACTTATATTTATAGCTATGGCTGTTTTCAAACTATGTATTGCCTCCACATGGTTTTGCTCTGTTGCTACCTCTAATCACCAATGGCTAGCAAGGTTTCTTGCTATTTCTAATATGGAAATCGCCATCTATAAAAGAAAGGGCAGAAGGCGACGGGAAAAAGAGGACTAGAAATTTGGTCCCCCTTCGTAGAATGGTGTATGCTGCAAGACAATAATTGAATAACTGTACTACGACTCTAAATAGGAATTGGTAGCAATAATGTGGTAGGTAGTGAACAGCCTCCGGTTAGTGTAATGTATTGGTTATGAGATAAGGTATATAAATGTATTCATATTTGTTATTGTATTTACAAACATTCATGTCTGACCTTGGGTGGGGTGGGGGGGAATTGTGTGTATAAACATCACAATAAAGATGTTTTAAAAAAAAGAAATCAGAGTATCTGTGAGGACGTCTGTAAATGGGAGCAAGATGTTGCCAGCTTTGGCTGTAGAAGACAGATGTAATTCTAGTACATTTCTTTAAACGAGCACCAAACTAGGCACTCTCCTCCAATGGCGATCCATGTACCGAGCTGGGCCTCAGTGGAATGTTAAACCCACTGGCATTTTAAAATTCAATGTATATTACATCATTAGTGTAATGAGGGGAGTGCAGATCATCGTCATTATCACCAATACCCCGCAGTGTTCTCTGATCTGGCACAGGATCAGAATCTGAGCCAAAAAGATAATGATGTCTTTGCTAGTAGCTGTTTTAAAAAATCAATCCTATGCAATTTCAATCAGTTTGTAATATATAACACGATAAGAACAATAAAACAATAAAACAGGGAAAAGCAAACAACGTGAAATCAGAAAGACAGTTTATAAAAGTTCCTTTTAATTATATCAACAATTACATAAGATTAAAAATTGTGTTCAACACAAAATACAAATTCATAACAGTTAGAATCAAATTCATACAAAATTAAAAAAGAAAGAAGTGGCAGTCTTATATTTTTAATCAATTATATCGACGCGCATTTGGACGTGATCAAAACGCCTTCTTCAGGAGTAGCCACCGAATTACATAAGTTCCTATTTTAAATGGTTCTATGTTGATATCTCGCATGAAAGCAATTCAATAATCGATAAAAAGGATCGCAATGGTGTCCTGTATATAAGCAACTCAAAGCGAATAGTCAATTGAAAGATATACAGAGTTTCTGATAGATCGCCGATTTTTTTGCCAATTTTTTTATCTGCAGATGAAATGTAGTGCAAATGGTATCTTTTTAAAACAAAAATTAATGCTGGGTTCCCTTTTCTCTTGACAGAATACGGATATAGATAGGAGACCTGATTTATCATAAGAATATAAGCACAACAACGGGGCAAAAGATGGCCATCCGCATTTGGGGTTTGATAATAATTAAAACGGCGAGCTAATGTCGAAGATGATCAAAGACGCAGCATAAAATAAAGGATGGCTGCCCGCATCTCGCGTTCAATGCCGAACAAAAATAAAACCTGCTAGTAGCTGTGTCATGAGTGTAGAAAGAAATAAATTGACTTCAGAATGAATGGGTGGTACTTATATGTGGCTATGCTTCAATCACTTTTCAGTTTGTTCAGTGTCAGCAATGGGTTCCATGACACCACCTAGTGCTGAGCAGGAGCACTGCTACAAAGTTCTCTATATCCAGTTTTTCCGCTGGGGTGTTATTCTAAGGTAGGAAGTCTGGAGCTGGAAGTATCCATCAGAATGACTTTTACATTAGCCTTCTTTTATTTTGACACTAATCTCACTCCCAAACACAATAGACTGATTTCGTCCACAGTAAACCAATAAGTAGTCCTATTGGCCACTAGGTGCAACTAGACACACACCTGCTCAGGGCCAGGAAACCTTACCAGGTGATAATGTGCTGTACAAATCTACACACAGTGTATGCATTCAAATCAAATGGAGATTGTTACAAAAAACTGTGGTGACATATAGGTCATTGAGTATCTTTCCGGCAGCTTACCAACCTCGTTTAGAGGAGAATATTGGTACTGCTCCCCTAGAAGAGGATCACCTACTAAATTCTGAATTTCCCACCATGCATGTTGTATCACTGTAACCTCCTTTGGAGACACTGCTGCAAGGGATCCACTAAGGCATTGATCTTTGTTCTGAGTGGCTGCAATGCTTGATGCCCCCACTTGGCAAACTATTTTGTTGTACAAGAAAAAACTCACAAAGTAGCAACTGTATGGAGTGAAAGGGCGTTTTCTCCCTCTGCGTTGGACATTGAGCTATTTCTCAAGCTGGGATTGCCATGTACGCATAGTGGTCCTTGGTGTTAAAAATGAGTGTCAGCCATCCTGCTCTAATTAAGGAGGTGCGAGCATGCAAGGACTCCCTACAGTCCTGTGGTGGACCGACGATTGAGTCAAGAGTTTACACCAGCCCAGCTACCAGAGACTCCACCCATACACAGTCAGGTTCTCCTTCATTACTTTTTGGTATAGTGCAGCGCTGCAAGTATCCTTTCGGCGTTGCCTTGCATCTAAGTAAAAGGGCAGGAATGCGCCATATTAATGAAATACAGTGCAATCCTTTCCTCTATGCCAGCACAGAAATTGGTGCTTAGTGCCAATGTAGGCACCCTTACACCAGAGACACCTTTCTGCGCAACAACAATCAATGGAGGTGTCTTCCTCTTCCTACATGTGCTGCAAGATGTAGCAAACAAAGAAAGGTGAAAAAATTAGAAGAACAAGTTACTTACCTTCGGTAACGCTTTTTCTGGTAGATACAGTATCTGCCTGTGGATTCCTCACCTTGTGAATATCCCCCTTGCGCCAGCAACGTTCGGAAAATTCTTCGTAGCATGCCGGCGTGGACGACGTCATAGGAGCACGACATTGGGCGCGACTCCGTCTGACGTCACCGACTCCTTATAAAGCCCACGTCGGCGTGATGACGTCAGTTCCGCCCTTTTTTCCGTGCCTTCGAGGCACCCGGACGGACCAACAAATATATACATATAAACAATGTACACAGTACATGCAAACTAAAAACATTTAAAGTGCAAACCCATAAAATTCCAGAAAAACAAATTCATAAATACATTGCACATAAAACCAGGTATAGCAGAGTGGACAACGGGTAGGCGGGTGGGTCAGTGAGGAATCCACAGGCAGATACTGTATCTACCAGAAAAAGCGTTACCGAAGGTAAGTAACTTGTTCTTCTGATAGATACATCTGCCGTGTGGATTCCTCACCTTGTGAATAGAGTCCCACAGCAGTCCCCACTCCCGGAGGAGGGTGACCACTCTGCTATACCAGGAAATCTTGGAGAACAGAGCACGCAAAGTGGCCGTCCCTCCTCACCTCAGCATCCAGGCAGTAGTGCTTCGCAAAAGTGTGGAGGGAGGCCCATGTCGCGGCCCTGCAAATGTCCTCAACAGGAACACCTCTAGACAATGCAGATGTTGCAGACTTCGCTCTAGTTGAATGAGCTCTAATACCCTCAGGAGGATCCTTACCCGCCAGAAAGTAGCAAATCTTGATGCAGAGGATAATCCACCTGGAAAGTGTGCGCTTGTGCACCGCTCTGCCCTTCTTGCAGCCAGCAAAACCTACGAAGAGCTGATCATCAATACAATAGTCTTTAGTCCTATCAAGATAGAAACTAACCGCTCTCTTCGGGTCCAAGCGATGAAGCCTCTCCTCCTCCTTGGAAGGGTGTGGGGGAGGATAAAAGGTAGGAAGGGTAATGGATTGTCCTAGGTGGAAGGGAGTTCCTACCTTAGGCAGAAAAGCAGCCCTGGTCCTGAGAACCATTCTGTCAGCATGAATGGACAAGAACGGGGGCTTGGAACTAAGAGCCTGAAGCTCACTTACCCTCCTTGCCGAGGTAATTGCAACCAAGAAGACCGTCTTAAAAGAAAGAAGCCTCATTGGACACTTGTGTAAGGGTTCAAACGGAGAACCCATCAGATAAGTTAACACAAGATTCAAGTCCCAATGAGGAACAATAAAGGGAGAAGGAGGGAACTTATTAGTAAGTCCTTTCAAAAATCTTAATACTACAGGAGATTTAAAAAGAGAGGGCTGATCCGGCAAACAGAGAAATGCCGATAGGGCCGAAAGATATCCTTTGACAGTGGCAACAGCAAACCCTTGCCGCGCCAGAGAAAGAGCAAACAACAAAATGTCAGACAAATGAGCCTTTACCGGGTCAACATCCCCCTCCCTACACCAAGAGACAAACTTAGACCACCTATACGAATAAATGGACTTGGTGGAGTCGCGCCTGGCAGAAAGAATAACATCCACCACATCGTGAGGGAGAGAGAAGGAATTCAGATTGCCCCGTTCAATCTCCAGGCATGAAGGGGTAATGTCTGGAGGTGGGGTGTAGAACCTGCCCCTCCATCTGAGAGAGTAGGTCTGCCCTGAGAGGGAGACGGAGCGGCGGGTGAGAGGAGAGGTGGAGAAGATCTGTGTACCACACCCTTCTTGGCCAATCCGGGGCGACCAATATGACTTGGGCCCGGTCTTGGCGAATCTTCCTCAGAACCCGAGGAATCAAGGGTATGGGGGGAAACGCGTAAAGGAGCTGACCTCCCCAGCTCAACTGAAACGCGTCCCCCAATGCTCCTTGCATCGGATACTGGAGACTGCAGAATGACGGGCAGTGAGCATTCTCGCAAGTGGCAAACAGATCCACCCGAGGAGTCCCCCAAATCTGAAAGATGTCGTGAACAACCTCCCGGTGAAGCCTCCACTCGTGGTCGGCAGAGAACTGCCGACTGAGAACGTCTGCACGTACGTTCAGAACTCCGGCCAGATGATTTGCCATCAGACAAATCTGATGATCCTGAACCCAGGACCAGAGACGCAGAGCCTCTTTGCAGAGACACCACGACCCTACTCCTCCCTGCTTGTTGACGTACCACATTGCGGTCGTGTTGTCCGTCAGTACTTGGACCCACTGACCGCGAAGGGAAGGGAGGAAGGCCTTGAGCGCCAGACGTATGGCCCGCAACTCTAGAAGGTTGATGTGAAGCAACCTTTCCTCTGGAGACCAAAGACCCTTGACCTCCAGGTCCCCCAGATGAGCACCCCACCCTAGAGTGGATGCATCCGTCATCACCGTGGCCACCGATGGTGGAAGCTGAAAAGGCTTTCCCTGAGACAGATTGCCTTCCACGCGCCACCAAGACAGATCCGCTGCAGTTTCTCTGGAGATCTTCACTGACTCCCCGAGATCTCCGTTGTGCTGATACCACTGCCTGCGGAGGCACCACTGGAGTGCCCTCATGTGCCAGCGTGCATGGTTGGCCAACAGAATGCAAGAAGCCATCAGACCGAGCAGGCGAAGGACCTTCAGGACTGGAACGACCGCTCCATTGTAAAATAAAGAAATCATTTCCTGAATGTCGCGAATCCTTTGTGGAGGAGGGAATGCACGACATACAGTAGTGTCCAGCACCGCACCTATGAACAGGTTGGGCTGGGAGGGCACAAGGTGAGATTTGGGCACGTTTATCAAAAAACCCAACCTGTACAACAGCTGCGATGTCTCTTGCAGGTGATGAAGCACCTTCTAGGGCAACTCCGCTTTGATCAGCCAGTCATCCAGATAGGGGAACACAGGAATTCCCGATCTCCTGAGATGTGCTGCCACCACCGCCATCACCTTGGTGAAAACTCGAGGCGCAGTAGTAAGTCCAAACGGAACACCGCAAACTGGTAGTGTTGCGAACCCACCGTAAAACGGAGATACTTCCTGTGCGACTTCAGGATCGGGATGTGAAAATATGCATCCTGCAAGTCGATTGACACCATCCAGTCTTCTTCCAACAGCGCTTGAAGAACCTGCGCAAGAGTGAGCATTTTGAACTTCTCCTGCTTGAGATAGAGATTCAAAATCCTGAGGTCCAGGATTGGACGCAACCTGCCATCCTTCTTGGGGATCAGGAATACCGGGAGTAGTACCCCTGACCCCTCTCCTGCTCCGGGACCACCTCTATCGCACCTTTTCTGAACAGAGCCAGGACTTCTTCCTGCAGACGAACTAGGTGGTCCTCCGAACAAAAACCCTGGCAAGGAGGGTAATTGGGAGGGAACTCCTGGAAAGGAAGAGCATACCCATTTTCTACGAGATTGAGAACCCAAAGATCTGATGTAAACGATTCCCAATCCCGTAGAAAATGAGTAAGCCGGCCCCCCACCGGAGCCACATGATCCAGAAGGGCGGATCTAGGGCTGCTTTGCTGCAGAGGGAGGGGGTTGATTATTAGAGGAAGAGGAGGAGGAGGAAGCCTGGCGTCCACGACCACGGCCCTTTTGCTTTCCTCTGTAGGTTTTATACAGAGGATTCTGTCGCTGCTGACGCTGACCTTGGTTGTAGGAACGAAAAGTGGATCTGCCAAATCCCCTAAACTTCCTAGCCGCAGAGCCCCTTGTCTGAAGGCCCAAACACCTCGCCGTAGCCCGGCTGTCCTTGAATCTCTCCAGGGCTACGTCAGCCTTCTTACCAAAGAGGCCTGTCCCATCAAATGGCAAGTCCAACAAGGTAGACTGAACATCAGAAGAAAAATCGGAGGACTTAAGCCATGCGGCCCTTCTGGTTGCAACAGTAGAGCCCATAATCCTGGCAACAGAGTCCACCGTGTCCATTCCACTCTGTATTACCATACGGGCTGCAGCCTGAGTATCAGAGACCACTTCGTTAAAGTTCTTCCTATCATCCTCTGGAAGCTTAGATGAAAGTTGTTTCACAGAGTCCATCAACGCATGAACATATCTCCCCAATAGGAAAGTAGCATTAGTTGATTTCAAAGCCATGCTACCCGAGGAGAAAATCTTCTTAGCAGACTGGTCCAATTTTTTAGAGTCCTTGTCTGCCGGCACTAGGGGTGGGCGGAAAATCCGTTCCGCTCGCGGATTTTGCGGATTTTCGGGAAATCCGCAATCCGCGAGATTTGCGAATTTCCTGAAAAATCCGCAAATCCGCGAGCAGCGGATTTTGCTCGCACTGCTCGCACTGTTCGCGTGAGTTCGCGCCCCGCGAATAAGTGCGAAATTGCAGAAATACGATTTTAGCAAAACTGAAAGTAACTACTTACCAGGTTCAAAAGTTCAGGCTCATCATTAGTAGCCATTTCCTGTAGTGCTTCCTGAGGGGCCCCTCCAGAGTTCAGTTGCCAGTTGCAACTATTATGTGACCCTGCTCTGAACCTCAGAATAGTTACACATATGCCACAAAGGTCCTGAATTACAGCTAAGGGAGACAAGCAGGAGCCAGGCTGGAAGTTAAAATCCATTAATCAGCCCCTAATTCATTATTGTCAGTTGGGGCAGGGCAGGTGTTGTAACTAATTTTGCAACAATGAAAGCACTTAGCAAGTGCAAAAGATCACTAATCAGGGCGCACTAAGGAAGCAGGTGCCAGCTAAAAAAATATTCTGTGACACATTAATCAGCCCCAAATTAATTCAGGTCACTTGAGGCAGGGAAGGTGTGCTTTGCTTTGCCAAAAATAATGTACACTGGACAACCAGAGGGTGTGGTGATGAAACAGAGGGTGGCATGGGTGGGCCAGAGGGTGGCATGAGTAGTCAGAGAGTGGCAGTGGTGACAGAGAGTGGCAGTGATGAAGAAGAGTGTCCCAAACAGGTTGGACACGTAGAAACAACAAGTTCGCAAAACTTGCGACCCGACAGGTAAGTTCGCAAATTGCGAAATTGTAAAAACCCTCGCGAACTGGCAGAAACACGGGCGAACACAAAAAAAAAAAAAAATCCGCAAATTCGCGGGAATTCGCGGATTTTGCGGATTGCGAGTTTGCAAATCCGCAAATTCGCGGATTGCCAATCCGCAAAATCCGCTCATGCTTAGCCGGCACCTGAGGGAAAGAACCCGCAGCTCTGCTGGAACAGGCGGCCTGCACCACCAGACTCTCCGGAGCAGGATGTGAGGAAAGAAATTCAGGGTCATCAAGAGCCACCCTGTAACGCCTTGCCACCGACCTGGAAACTGCAGGAGCAGTCAAAGGTCTCTTCCAAACCTCCTTTATTGGCTCAGTCAATGCATCAGTAAATGGAAGTGTAGGCTCTAAAACTGAAGAAGGCGAATGTAAAACTTCCGTGAGGATGTTGGGCTTGTACTCAACAGTGGGCAAAGTCAAGCCTAGCAAATCCGCAGCCTTCCTAATAACGACGTGATAGGGTGCTACGTCCTTGGATGGAGTATCCGAAACGGATGGCAAACCCCACTCAGGAGAAAGTTCCAGGCCACTTGCGCTTTGGAGGTCCTCAAAACAATCCCCCTGATCTTGTAACTCTCCTTCCTCAACCTCGGAGTCCATATACTCCTTCTCCTCCAAGAGACGTTGAGCTCTGCACCTCGACCATTCCATGCGGACCGAAGTCGACGGATCCGGCAAAGACTCCGACGGCGCCGGAGCCGACGTCGAGCGGGGAGCTTGAGGACGGGAAGCACCACGATCCGAATCACTACGAGGCCGATCCGGAGTCGGCGAAGCCGCAAGCGAAGTCGACGACCTCGGCGGCGCCGTACCGAGCCAAGGAGCACAAGGCGTCGGCATAAACGGCATAAGGGGGCCGTGGCATAAGCCTGAGGCACACCTAAATTAAAAGACAGTGGACCCATGGGACCAACTGGTGCGCCAGTGGGGTACATAGCCCTCGAATAAACACCAAACATGGCATTTAAAAACTGCGAGGGATCCTGACCTGGACCTGGAAAGGGAGGGTACGAGCCCAACGGCCGCTCCGAAGGAGGCTGATCCAGCAAAGGTGCACCCTGGCCCTCTTGATTTTCAGGCTCCACAACCGGAGTCGGTGCTCGAGGAACCTCTTCTTCTTCATGCACCGAAGAATGGTGCGAATCCAGATCCGGTTCCTGCTTCTGAACCGGAGAACCCACATGAGAAAGAGCCGGTGAAGGAGACACAAAGTCATTGTGATGTTTACGAGACTTCTTCTTCGAATCCGAAGACTCCTTGCCAGAGTGATGTCTGGAGTGATGCTTACTCCTCTTGTGCTTCTTCCTCGAGGAGCTCGAAGCATGGCCCGAGGCCGACTTGGACCCGGACCTCGACCTCCCTCTGGACCTCGACCTCTCTCTGGACCTCAACCTCTCTCTGGACCTCGACCTCGCTTTGGACCTCGAAGGGGACCTCGACTTCGACCGCGACAACTGCCTCGACTTAGAGCGCCTGGAAACCGACCTCGAAGACCTTCCGGCTTCTCTTTCCTTCACCTTTGCAAGTAGAAGCTTCGCCTCCCGCTCTCGCAAGGCCTTGGGGTTCATCTTGAAGCAGGAACGACAGTTCTTAACATAGTGATCCGACCCAAGACACTACAGACAGTCGGAATGCGGATCAGTGGTCGACATCATTCGGGTACAGGAACCACATTGTTTGAAACCTGTCTTCCTCGACGGCATCCTCGACGAAGAAGAAAATCTCAAAAGAGAAACTGTAACAGCAAATAGTAACAAGATACAATAAGTTTCGGAGAAGATCCCAGAAACCATTAGCGTTGACGACGCGGAAAAAAGGGAACTGACGTCATCACGCCGACGTGGGCTTTATAAGGAGTCGGTGACGTCAGACGGAGTCGCGCACAATGCTGTGCTCCTATGACGTCGTCCACGCCGGCGTGCTACGAAGAATTTTCCAAACGTTGCTGGCGCAAGGGGGATATTCACAAGGTGAGGAATCCACACGGCAGATGTATCTATCAGAAATGAAGTTATTGCTTCTCGTTACACCTCCCCTGGAGAGGCGCGGAGTTTTGAGATGCCTGGGTGTTTTATTTTCCCAAAATTAATTGCCCGGACCCAGGAACTCTATCCTTATCAGGGGGTCCTTGTTATTATACATATTGATACCCACTGTGCATCCGTGTGGGACCTATTGTTCCTTGTCTATTTATTGTACCGCTATATATGAGTTCTTACTGAACAAGTTACTTACCTTCGGTAACGATATATCTGTAAGAAACATTAGTTAGTATTAGATTCCTTACCTTAGAATATCCCCAGGTGTCAGACTGGATCCGGAAATTTTTGCGTAGCAATACCCCTGCGCCTCGTTAGGCGTCGTCTCCGGCTCCGCGGTCGTCGTCGTCGTCTGCGCCGGGATGACGTCGTCGGAGTACTTAGACGCCGCCTATGCGAGCTGACGTCAGTTTTTAGCCACAGCTTTTTCGCGCCAGATACGCAGAGCCATGGTAGAACCAACACTGGTGCCAAGAAACTAGGGCCCTGAAAGGGGAAGAACCTTAACCCAAGGTATCAGTTCGCAGAACGGGGAGGATGGGTGGGGCGGTAAGGAATCTAATACTAACTAATGTTTCTTACAGATATATCGTTACCGAAGGTAAGTAACTTGTTCATCTGAAAGAAACATGTTAGTATTAGATTCCTTACCTTAGAATAGATACCCCAGCAATACCAACCCCGGTGGTGGGTCTGCGAACCAATACTCACACCAGGAAGTCCTGGAGGACGGAACGGCCAAAGAAGCCATCCCTCCGGACTTGACTATCCAGGCAGTAGTGCCTGGGAAATGTCCTGCAGGGGGTTTCCCCGACCCATGGCAGTAGTAGCCGCCGTGGCCCGAGTGGAATAGGCCCTCAGCCCAACTGGAGGCTCCTTTCTAGCCAAGGAGTAGCACGCCTTGATGCATAAGACAACCCACCGAGAGATGGTCCGCTTATGCACCGCCCGTCCTTTCTTCGCACCCACGTAGCCAACAAAGAGTTGTTCGTCCACCCGGAACTGGCGTGTGCCACATAGAATGAAAGCGTACGTTTTGGGTCCAGAAGATGGAGCCGCTCTTCATCCTTTGACGGATGCGGAGGCGGGAAGAAGGAGGGCAAGGTGATGGACTGCCTGATGTGGAAAGCAGAGACTATCTTGGGCAGGAAAGATGGCTTTGTACGCAGCACCACTTTGTCTGGATGCACAGACAGGAAGGGAGGTTTGCAAGATAGAGCCTGGAGCTCACTCACCCTTCTGGCAGAGGTGATGGCCACCAGGAAAGCCGTCTTTAAGGTGAGAAGACGGAGAGGACAAGAGTGAAGTGGCTCAAAGGGAGCACACATCAGGAAAGTAAGAACGAGGTTCAAGTCCCACTGGGGCATCACAAAAGGGGCAGGTGGAAACATGTGCGTGATGCCCTTCAGAAAACGATTCACTATAGGGGACTTGAACAAAGAAGGTTGATCAGGTAGCTTTAAGAAGGTTGAAAGGGCAGAAAGGTAGCCCTTGAGAGTGCCCAGAGCAGAGCCCTGCTGGGCAAGAGAAAGAAGGAAGAGAAAAACCTCAGAAAGAGGGGCAGAAAGGGGATCCACAGCCTTTGCTGTGCACCATGCCACAAATTTGTTCCACCGGCAGGCTTATACCGACTTAGTGGAGGGACGCCTGGCTGCCAGAATGACATCACAGGCTTCAGGAGGCAAGCCAAATGGCCTCAACTGCCGCCGCTCAATCTCCAAGCATGGAGGTGGAGACTGGACAGGTTCGGGTGGAGGAACGTCCCCTGCTGCTGCGACAGAAGGTCCTCCTGAAGAGGCAGACGGATCGGGGGACCGACTGACATGTTGAGTAGCTCGGGATACCAGTACCTTCGAGCCCAGTCCAGAGCCACAAGGATTACCTGGGCCCGGTCGCGCCTGATCTTCTTCAGCACTCTGGGCAGAAGTGGTATAGGCGGAAAGGCGTATAACAGACCGCAACTCCACTCGCGACGAAATGCGTCGCCGAGCGAGTGCCACCTTGGAAATTCCAACGCGCAGAACTGAAGACATTGTGCGGTCTCTTCGGTGGCGAATAGATCTAACCAAGGCTCTCCCCAGTGCAAAAAGATGCCCTGCGCCACGTCCGAGTTCAGACGCCATTCGTGATCCATCGAGCACCGTCGGCTGAGTTCGTCCGCCCTGGCGTTCAGAGAACCTGCCAGGTGTTGAACCACCAGGGTCACGCCCTGATGTTCCAGCCACTGCCAGAGGCGCAGAGCCTCTTGACAGAGGGTCCAGGACCCCACACCGCCCTGTTTGTTGCAGTACCACATGGCGGTGGTGTTGTCCGTGAACACCTG
This sequence comes from Lissotriton vulgaris, assembly GCF_964263255.1. Classification (NCBI taxonomy): domain Eukaryota; kingdom Metazoa; phylum Chordata; class Amphibia; order Caudata; family Salamandridae; genus Lissotriton; species Lissotriton vulgaris. The sequence goes on along the minus strand of NC_141691.1, from coordinate 2,022,562,308 downwards.
CACTACACTCCCCCAAACAGAGGGGAGGAATGCTTTCAGTGCTAGACAAATCGCCCTCAGCTCCAGAAGGTTGATATGGAGCTGGGACTCTGCCGGAGACTAGAGGCCTCTGATCTCCGCCTCTCCCAAGTGGCCTCCCCAGCCCTGGAGGGACGCGTCCGTCACAACCACGTGCTCCGGTTGGGGAAGGGAGAGGGACCTGCCGCTGACCCAATCGCGGTCCGTGAGCCACCACTGCAACTGTCTCGCAGTGCCCTCCGAGATCAGGACATGGTCGGACAGGTTGCCCTGATGCTGGGCCCACTGAAACTTCAGGTCCCACTGCAGAGCCCGCATCCGCCACCAGGCGTGATGCACCAGAAGGATGCAGGAGGCCATCAGCCCCAGGAGCCGCAGCGTCAACCTGACCGAAACCCGGAATAGCGGCTGGAAGATGGGAATCAACGCCTGAATATCCCGGACTCGCTGCTCGGGAGGATAAACCCGAAACTGCGCCGAGTCCAGAACAGCTCCGATGAAGAGGAGCTTCTGAGAGGGGCACAGGTGTGATTTCGGCACGTTGACGGAAAACCCCAGCTGGTGCAGGAGATCCGCCGTAATCTGGAGGTGGTTGACGACTGTCTGGGGCGAGCCCGCCTTCAACAACCAGTCGTCGAGGTAGGGGAAGACTGAAACCCCCAACCTGCGCAGATGAGCTGCGACCACCGCCATCACTTTCGTGAACACCCGTGGGGCGCTTGTGAGGCCAAAGGGGAGCACAGTGAATTGAAAATGTTTGAGGCCTACCATGAACCGCAGGTAACGTCGGTGGGCCGGCAGGACGGGGATGTGAAAGTAGGCGTCCTGCAAGTCCAATGCCACCATCCAGTCTTGCGGGTCTAGGGCAGTCAAGACCTGAGCTAAAGTCAACATCTTGAACTTCTCCTTCCGGAGGAAGCCGTTGACGCTCCGTAGGTCCAAGATAGGGCGTAGGCCCCCTTTGCCCTTCTTGGGGACCAGAAAGTAGTGGGAGTAGCAACCACACCCTACTTCTGGCCCAGGAACGCGCTCAATGGCCCCCTTGGCCAAGAGGGCCGTAACTTCCTCTTGCAGAAGTTGCAAGTGGTCCCCCGACACGAGGTGGTACTGCGGTGGCATGGCTGGAGGGGTTGATTCGAAGGGGAGGGAGTAGCCCCTTCGGACGATTTGCAGCACCCACCTGTCCGATGTGACTGTGCGCCAGTGGAAGAGGTGATGGCGGACCCTGCCCCCCACTGGCGTCACATGGGCCTGAAAACTCGGACTAGGAAGGTTTTGAGGCGGGAGCTGCGGGAGCGGGTGCGGACTGGCCTCGCCTAGAACCCCGACCGCCTCCCCGGCGGTTCCCACGGCCGCCACCGCGCTGGACATTTTGCTGTGGTGTGTGGCTGACGGCCCGTGTGGGGGCGCTCCTTCCTTGGCCAGGAAAGGAGCGAAAGGCACCCATTTGCTGGTGCGGGCCGAGAGGCCCAAGGACTTGGCCGTAGCCCTAGAGTCCTTAAAGCGCTTAAGCGTGTGGTCTGCCTGGTCGCCAAACAGATGACAGCCATCAAACGACATGTCCAGAAGCGTGGCCTGGACATCGGCCGAAAAATTGGTGCATCGTAGCCAGGCGTGGCGTCTGACCGCCACTGTCGTGGCCATCACTCTGTCTAGCGTATCGGCGGTATCCAGTCCGCACCGGATAGAGTACTGTGCCGCATCTCGACCCTCCGCTAGGGCTTGGGCGAGTTTAGCCCTGACCTCCTCAGAGCATTGTGGCAGCACGTCCGCAACCATGTCCCACAGGGTGTGGGTGTAGCGGCCCAAGAGGCATGCGATGTTGACTGACCGCAGTCCCAGACTAAGGGACGAGAACACCTTTTTGCCAAACTTTTTGAACCTCTTGGATTCCCTGTCGGGAGGTGCCGACGGGAACGTGGTCTGGGAGTTAGAGGCCTGGATAACCAGGCTCTCAGGGGTCGGATGGTAGCGTCTGGCCACGTTCCTGTTCACAGGCTGTCCTGAGGCGGGCTTGGACCAGGTGCCCAGCAGAACGTCACATAAGGCCTCATTGAACGGCAGCAGAGGCTTGACCGAGCTTGACTGCGGTTTGAGGACCTCGGTGAGGAGATTAGTCCTCACGGCTGCTGAGGGGAGCGTAAGGTTTAAGGCCTTAGCTGCCCGCATCAGAACTATGCTATAGGCTGCCCCCTCCTCCGTAGCCACGGTTGGAGGGGAGACAAAACCAGTGTCTGGAGAAAGATCCAGGCCACTGGCTTCCCCAAGCTCCTCTGTCCAGTCCGTTTGGTCCTGACATTTCTTTGTCAGAGGGTCCTCAGACCCCTCCCAGTCCTCATCATCACCCAATGCCAGGTAGCCAGGATCAACAATTGGGGCCCGTTCATTAAAGTAAAATGTACCCAGAGCCGTCACGTACGGCGCCCAACGGGGCCGGGTCGACGGCTAAACGGGATTGACCGAAGAACTGGGGCCGGCGTCGACCGAAGTCGGCGCCGGTGGTGACACCCTTGGGGACAGCGCCGGCGAGGTCGTGAGGTCGACCGGCGTCGACCCGGACCCGGATCCGGAGCCGGATCCGGACGGGGCCTGCGGCGCCGGGACTGAAGTCGCCGGCGGCACCGAGGCCGAAGCCGTCTGCAGCGTCGGTGCCGGAGCACTCGACCCGCTAGGCCCCGGAGCCGGACCCACTGGGCCCGAAGGCGCCGTCGGGTCCGGTGGAGAAGAGAGCGACCTCATGGCCATGAGGTACCGCTCGATCTCCTCCGTCGCCGCACCCTGTTCAGGGACCCGAAGGTATGGGGCAGGATGCGGCGCTAGCGACTGCGGAGCCGCGTGGGCGGTGCCACCCAAAACCCCGGCCGCGTTGGGCGAGCGTCGGGGGCGGTCGGAGGAGCGATGACGCCGCTCCGACCTCTCCTGCCTCTTACCTGAGGAGGAACCAGAAGACCGATGCCGACTTCCGGAGCTGCGAGGGCTCCGTCCCCGCGATCGATCCCTCGACCTCATATGGGACCGGGACCTCGAATGGCGCGGGGCCGACTGCCGGAGCTCGAGGCGCTTGCGGGACCGCTCCCGCCTAGCCTTCGACGTCAGAGCTCGACAGTTGGAGCAGGAACGGTCGTCGTGGTCGAGGCCTAGGCATTGCAGACACTGGCGATGGGGGTCGGTACTCGACATCAGTCGACTACACCTCGAGCAGGGTTTGAACCCGGGCATCCCTACCGACACCTGAAGAGTCGAGCGACTCGAAGAAGATCAAAAAATTATCAAAAAGTTTTAGTCAAAAAGTGACTAAGGGGTAGAGCTTCTCCGGATCTGCGCTAGCTGGCGCGGAAAAAAAGAAGAACTGACGTCAGCGCGCATAGGCGGCGTCTAAGTACTCCGACGTCATCCCGGCGCAGACAACGCCGACGAAGAACGCGGAGCCGAAGATGACGCCTAACGACGCGCAGGGGTATTGCTACGCAAAAATTTCCAGATCCAGTCTGACGCCTGGGTATATTCTAAGGTAAGGAATCTAATACTAACGTGTTACTTTCAGATATATATGTACACTGTTCATTATTTCATACTCTATGTAAACTTTTTCCTATCCTTTTTTTCATCTTGTCTTTATTCAAATACTAGTGTTCCATCGATATCTTTAAATTATGGCCCAAATGCAAACATTTGGCTTCTCTGACGAAGACTTTGCCACTTTAGTTGGCACTAATGTATCTTCCAGTAATAACTTAACATCAAACCCTCAAAATAGTAGTGACATAGGTACATTTTCGAATCTCCAGAAAAAACTAACTAGGAAAGAGGCCCACGGGGAATTCATGCTCAATTATTCGAAAGCCGGTATCATCCCATTAGGATTGAGAAATAGGAACATTCCCGGTCTTTTTGTAGATGTTAAAGCATTTCTACACAAATTGAGCATGATAGCAAGTAGGTGCTCCCGTGACCTCATGATTTTAATCATAGCTACATCTAAAGAATTAGCCTCAGAAATAAAAAAAAGAAATAGAGGACCTAGAAGAGAAAATAAAAAGATCAACTACAATTGAAGAATCTGATAAACTATTAGAAATAGTAAAGAAAGATATTTTGTACTTGATGGACTATTTGACCAAAAGGAAAAATGAAAAATGTATAAAGGAAAAAAGATTTTATACTCTAGATCGCACATATCCTTAGCCTGGAGAAACCTTTTATAAAACAGATCATTACCAAGGAGAACCCAATTATAATTTTCAAAAGGTCAACACTTTCTCAGACTCCTCAGACCCTGAGTCTGATGGAGAAGGTAATATGAATTATCATGAGGAAGGTCCATTTAATCCTCAAAATGGACACAGAAATGCACGCCAGCCTTTTTTAGGACACCGCAGTGCCAGGCGGGGGCGACAAAGAGTAAGGTTCCAGCCCCAACCCAGAGGCCACTATCAGAATCATCAATATCTTCAGGAACCTCAAGACTTCTTAGAGACTCGCAGCAGACAATACCAGAGACAATGGATGTAATACCCATTTTGAACTTATCAACAAATAATTTGGATGCTACTGATATGTCTCTTTTAACCAAGGGTCTGACATTTGTCCCCCACTCTAAAGCTGACCTTTTTGAATTACGTCAAGATGTTCACTCTTTCTTCAGAAAGATAAGATTAAAAAAGTTATTTATGGATAGGGAAGAAATCAATCAGGATGATAGAGTAGAGAATATAGTAGCTTTGCCCTCTACTTTTACCCCTTCACTGGATCAGGTTGGCCCTGAAATGGCCATCTTTGAAAAAGTGGTTCTAAATAAACTCGAACAAGCACTTCGGTTTCTTCCCAAACCCAGGTACAATATTTCTAAAGAAGAACATACATCCCTGAATCTTCTGAAAAACGATAAATCGCTCGTTATTAAAAGCAGCGATAATGGAGGAGGCATAGTCCTTATGGACTCAATAAACTATGAGATTAACATGCTAAAAATGCTTAATGATCCCACTTTCTACAAAAGAATTACAATAAACCCTACAGAGAGAGTAATTAAAGCTATCCAACAAATCACCACCAGAGGGTTAGACACAGGAATAATTAATAAAAAAGAATATGATTTTTTGAACAAGTCAGACAAAAAGGTATCTTGTATCTACGGGTTACCTAAAATACATAAAAACCAAGAGGACCCTCCTTATCGCCCTATTGTTTCTACTATAGGTACCCCTACTGAAGCCATCTCCAAGTACCATGATAACATCCTAAGACCTTATATTCCCCCTACACCATCATATATCAAGGACACAGGGGTGATAATAACAAAGGTTGAACATCTGCCCTCTAACCAACAAAGTGACTTCATGGTCACTTTAGATGTTGAATCTTTATATAGCAACATTCCCCTATCAGGAGCTATCGATGCAACCATGTGGTTTATAGATGAATACCACATACCATGTTCCAAACCGTTCATTCATGAATGCCTCTCTATAGTCCTCAAGGAAAGTGTCTTCCAGTTTGGTAAATGTATGTATCAGCAAACAAAGGGCGTGAGCATGGGGGCAGCCATGGCTCCGTCAATAGCAAATATATACATGGCCCTGTTCGAATCTAAGCATATCCATAACGAAATGGCCCCATTCTTTGAGTCTGTTTCCCATTGGTACCGTTACATTGATGACATCTTTTTTATCTGGACCAATGGGGAACAGACACTACAAGAATTTTTAATCTGGCTTAACCTTGCTGACATCAATCTTCGCTTCACCGCCCATATTAACTCATCACAAGTTCAGTTTCTGGACATTTATATCAGACATGACTCCAATTTGCTTGAGGTAGACCTATACACCAAGCCTACGGCGAGAAATACTCTCCTCCATTTTACCAGCTACCACCCGAGGAATCAAAAGGATAGTATCCCTTTCTCCCAGTTCCTAAGGGTTAGGCGCAATTCCACCAACTTGAAGGACTATGATTTTCAATCAATTGCAATGAAAAAGAAATTCCTTGAACGGGGTTATCCCCATCGCCTTGTCAGAGAGGCGTACATGGGAGCCCGGTTTTATGACCGGGATGCTCTGCTTAAATCCCAAAAAGAAAAACAAGAACCAAAGCTGGAATGTATAACCAAGCATTCCACATTAGATGCAACTGTAAGACAAATCATCATTGCCAATTGGCATCTTCTAAATGTGGATACTAAACAAAAAAAGCTAGGAAAACCCATGTTTGCACATCGTCGCAATAAAAACCTAAAGGATCTAATAGTTCGATCACGCTATACTGGACCAAATAACGACCTTCCATTCATACAGAAATCATTTGATGGTACCAACCATGTTAGAGATACCTCCCGCTGTGGCTCTTGTCAGTCCGTGACAGCATTCTCACAGGAGAATCATTTGTTTTTAACCAATTCAACATCCCAGCCAAAGAACTGTGGACGTGCAATACACGTAACATAGTGTATTTGCTTTTTTGCCTATGCAATTTGGGCTATGTAGGAGAGACTTCACGAGCAATGAAAACGCAACTCACAGAGCACAGGTCTGCCATTAAGACAAATAAATATACAGCTCCACTTGTTAGCCATTTCATGGAATTTAAACACTCCCCTTCGGACATTAAATGGCGTATTTTGGAGAAAAATCATACTCCTAACAATAATGGAGGTGATACATTCAGGAAGAAAAAGGAAGTATTCTGGATTTTTTCATTAGTTACTTTTACCCAGGGATTGAATAATGAGTTGCCTTGGGAAAACGCCATTATATAGAACTACTATTAACAGATACACCATGCAGTATTCCAGTCCCGCACAAATATCCTTCCTCCATGGATATTAAAATTATAATCCTTACGTGCCCCCTCAATCGCTTCTTTCCTTTATCTCCCTGCATTGACCAACTATGTCCTTGATGGTACGCCTAAAACATATTCGTGAACAATATGTACCAAATTAAAATGAAACATTGTTTTGTCAAATATGGCTTTCACAAATATTAATATTAAAGATCTACATATAAAATTATGTTCATTCCCTTACGTGCTTTTTAGCGATGCACTTTTAGAAATATCATCATAATGCTCTGACTCATTGAGATGTAACTGAAGTATATATCTTTAAGAGGCGTGTCCGGTGCCTTTTGCCACCAATGTGAATGCAGAATATATAAGCGAATCAGAAAGTCTGTACTAAATGCAACTCTTTCCACGAGGCAGTGGACGCCAGACTACGCTGCTCCGGTTAACAGCGCGGTTTTATAAAACAGGTAATAACCGTTTAACCTTCCCTTCCCCTGATAAATTGTTCAGCACGACTTAAATTTTCCTTCCCCTGTTGCAACTTTCAGTAGCTTATAGCACTAGCCTGCAGTACTATCACATACTTGTTATGTTTTTTCTGTAGACAACCAGTATTTTCACCCTCCCTAATCGGATGTGATAATCACAGATTTTAACACCATTAACTGATCAGTGCTTTATCGAGAGCAGAGCAGTGCCACACTTTTCTTTCAGGTAATGGACGTTTCTTTCATTTGCGCGTCCATATCGATATGGTAGTATTTTTTATCTTTTGGCAATTAGGATGTTTTTTCTTATTTGAATTAGGACATCCCTAACGTCTCTCCTGTATAGTTTGTTAATATTTATACAACAAATGTATCTACCAACAGCATTTGTCAAAAGCATTTGAGCAACGGCCCAGCAACTCTCCTAGTGTGGAGTATTTAAAGAAAATCAGTCATATTTACCTTGACGGATCTTATGAGATATCTCTCGTCAAGTTTCGTTTTTCCGGCTCACAACGCGGCATACAATACAGGTAATAGCCGCCCACCCCGTTCTTTCCTGCATATTAAAACTGTAGTAACCCGTAATACGAGTCCACAACATTGATTCTTATCCTTTGATAGCGGGTAATTTAAAAATTTCCATGACATCAGGTAGGATTGAGACTATGCGGCGTTTAATACAGGTATTAGCCGCTTATTCCAACTTTTATATTACAAAACAACAGAAACTTGTAATACTAAGCTTGTAATAATGTCCTATATTTGTTTTTTATACTTATCTTCAGACAAGCTGGTAATCTGATCTCTCTTAGTTAACTTGACCCTCCTCATTTATTAGTACTAAACCAACTAGTAATAGCTATCCTTAGAAAAAGGTTTTCTGCTTTACATGCCCACATTAATAAAGATGCATTGATCTATCCTATCTTCAGGATATCAGATCTCACGAACTTGATATGTGAGTTACGCTTCAAACAGATTTGCGTAGTCAATTTAAACTCAGTCATAAGCACATTATATTTCTATTAAATTACCTGACATGTATATTGGGCATCATCGAGGGAACTAACTAAGTGATACATGTCTCTAACTCTCTAGTTTCTGAAGACGTTACTTTGTTTATTTGACTCGGCACTGACGTCACGTCCCAATACAAGGAGGTGTAACATCACGGACCAGCCGCATTTCAGGTATTTGCCCTAAACAGTAGCTCCTATAACTACTTAGTCTTGACTGCAATAGCTGGTCTTCTTGGTCAGAATAAATAAATATAGGAGCCCTGTGTCTTTTTTGGATCTTGACCAGACTTACTCCAATTACTTTTCCCAACATCATCCTTAGATATATAGTAAGCAGTAACTTTGTATAACTTGTTAGAATAAATAATATCCCCAACATCCATGATAATTCTAATCTATCTCTACTCTCATAGCCCCTTAGCTGTTTCAGAATGGTTTATATAGGTACAGCTATATAGGCAAAAAATATAAATGTTTTCCTGTTTTTCTTAGAAAAATGTCAGCTTATTTTAGTGACTAGTAATACACTAGTTCTCTCTTTGTAGAAAATATAGACTATTGTTCTTTCTGATAAGTACCTAGGTACTACTTTATTTTCCTTCTTTCAAACTTTTTTGATCCTTCTGTTTCCTAATATGTTTTTTATGTGATGAAATGATAAATGTTTGTTGTAATCGGACCTTGTCCTGACAATTGTCTTTGTATTATAAAAGAAAAACATAATGAACTGATGTAATGCGGTATATCATGATATTTTATCAAATTACTGGCTCCTTTGTTCAAGTAAAATGTATTTACTTTTATGCACTGCCCAGCACAGAGACAGACTTTTAAAATATTGTCTATCTATTTGGAGTAACAAGATGGTAGTGTCCTGAGGAAGACACTTTGAACGTGTCGAAACGCGTAGACGGAAACCATCTCTTCATTGTATTATTTAAACAATATGCATCTGTCAATTATTTACTGAAAGAAACCTTTTTATATATCAATGATTCATCTTGTGATATTTTTATACAATTTATTAAATTGAATTTTCTGTGCTACCTTAGTGCGTTGTTATTATTATTTTTCACTCATCACTAATTTGTTACCTGAACTATGCCAGTATTTACATGTTGCCTGGGTGTTTTATTTTCCACAAAAAAAAAGATATCTCACATGAAAGCAATTCAATAATCGATAAAAAGGATCGCAATGGTGTCCTGTATATAAGCAACTCAAAGCAAATAGTCAATTGAAAGATATACAGAGTTTCTGATAGATCACCGATTTTTTAGCCAATTTTTTTATCTGCAGATAAAACATAGTGCAAATGGTATCTTTTTTAAAAAAAAAAAATAATGCTGGGTTCCCTTTTCTCTTGACAGAATACGGATATAGACAGGAGACCTGATTTATCGTAAGAGTATAAGCACAACAACGGGACAAAAGATGGCCATCCGCATTTGGGGTTTGATAATAATAAAAACGGTGACCTAATGTCGAAGATGATCAAAGACGCAGAGTGAGACAAAGGATGGCTCTCCGCATCTCGCGCTCAATGCCGAACGAAAATAAAACCTGCTAGTAGCTGTGTCATGAGTACAGAAAGAAATAAATTGACTTCAGAATGGTGAGTTTGTTCTGTGTCAGCAATGGGTTCCATGACACCACCTAGTGCTGAGCAGGAGCTCTGCTACAGAGTTCTCTATATCCAGTTTTTGCGCTGGGGTGTTATTCTAAGGTAGAAAGTCTGGAGCTGGAAGTATCCATCAGAATCACTTTTACATTATTATTTGTACCAAAGAGAGAGTAAGGGTATTTTTTAGGTACCTACTCCTGAAACCCCTAGGTTAATTTTTACAAAAACAATGACAGGAATAGTCATCAAGACATAAAACACTAATAGTCTCAAAGCAGAGAAGAAATTAATGAGAAACAAAGAAAAAAGAAGTTTTTTTCTTTTTTATGAAACCCCTCACTCACCGACCTGGTCGGTGACATGCTTCATCATCAGGGCCCACCCAAGTAGCCGAGTGCCACTTAGGTGTGCTACGACGCCTGCAATTGCAGCGGAGCTGGTTATTTTGTGCGTAGTGAGGGGTGAAATAAAGGATTAGTGAGGTGATCAAAAAGTATACATCAGATACTCCTTCGGAAATTTTATTCTGGAGACCGTGCAACCAAATTAAAAACTAGTGAGATACTACTCATGGTGCTATTGGCCATATAGTATCTGGAAGTGATTTAAAAACTACGGCTCCCTCTCCATTCAGTCTTTTTCTGTCATTATATGAATTGTAGACATCAACCATATGCTGATTACTTTCTCTTATGGGTTCCAACAGTCATTCCACACAGTTTGCGATTGCTTTTCTGTATATCGTTATGAGAACAATAAAGTTTTCAGTCTTTGTAGTAAACTTCGATATTCCCTTACATAGACAGAGCATTGCCTCTTCACATACGTTCCCTAAAAGACCGAGTGCAAGCATGGACATCACGTGCTCTGGCGGCCAAATGAGGTATTAAGATACGCGGAAGTCGAGGACCCAGTATCCCCGGGACACCGCGCAGGAAAGATAGGTTTCTGGCGGGCTGATACCAACTGACAAGTAAGAGATGAAAAATAACAGATTCTCTTTCTCCCTTGCATTACTAGTTGCTTCCCAACCAGGCATTTCCGATGTCGGTAACAATCGAATCGGGCTTCTGTCTTGTTTTGATTTGATTTGATTTTCCTACAGAATGCTCGGAGGTTACCCACCCGCGATGTCCATGAGGCACATTTAGTACCTTATCTAAGTAAATCGCTGATCTGTGTTCTAAGGGAATAATGGAAGGGTGCGTCTCTTTGGCATCACGATTTTAACAATAACTTTGGACTACTTGATTTTTCGCCACATTTATATTTTGTTTTAAAAAATAACATGTGTTCACAAAATAGGAGTGACCACGTTGTTTATGGTGACTCAATACAGGGTCCTTACAAATAGTAGAGGTAGGCCTGTGACTTATTGTAAACAAATGTAAAACAATAGGATTGGGGTACCGATTATGACCAGCAATATAAAAGATACAATGTTGGGGCACATTAATGCATGCTATAATAGAGTGTAATAAAAACGGACAGAGATGAATGAGCAACCTGACCAGAACATTACTATCACCATGCCATGTATGTTTGTGTTTCTGTTTCAGGTTCTTACACAGAATGCTGTACATAGAACGACAACCGTGAGTACACGGTATTTGCACTGTAGGGTCTGAGATGGGTGCACCTTAGCGTGTACAGACCTCTCGTCCCTCCCATCCTGGCCCTGAAGAAAACCTATAATTACAAGAGGTTGAAACATGTCGACCACCTTTTAAATCACTTCCAGATACTATATGGCCAATAGCACCATGAGTAGTATCTTACTAGTTTTTAATTTGGTTACACGGACTCCAGAATAAAATTTCTGAAGGAGTATCTGATGTATACTTTTTAATCACCTCACTAATCCTTTGTTTCACCCCTCACTACACACAAAATAACCAGCTCTGCTGCAATTGCAGGCGTCGTAGTACACCTAAGTGGCACTCGGCTACTTGGGTGGGCCCCGATGATGAAGCATGTCACCGACCAGGTCGGTGAGTGAGGGGTTTCATAAAAAAGAAAAAAAACATATTTTTTCTTTGTTTCTCATTCATTTCTTCTCTGCTTTGAGACTATTAGTGTTTTATGTCTTGAAGACTATTCCTGTCACTTTTACATTGGCCTTCTTTCATTTTGATATTAATCTCACTCCCAAACACAATAGACTTATTACGTCCAAAATAAACCAATAAGTAGTCCCATTGGTCACTAAGTGCAACTAGACACACACCGGCTCAGGGCCAGGAAACCTTACCAGGTGATAATGCGCTGTACAAATCTACACACAGGGTATGCATTCAAATCAAATGGAGATTGTCACAAATTACTGTGGTGACATATAGGTCATGGAGTTCTTTTCCGGCAGCTGACCAACCGCGTTTAGAGGAGAATATTGGTATTGCTCCCCTAGAAGAGGATCACCTAATAAATTCTGAATTTCCCACCATGCATGTTGTATCACTGTAACCTCCTTTTGAGACGCTGCTGCAATGGCTCCACTAAGGCATTGATCTTTGTTCTGAGTGGCTGCAATGTTTGATGCCCCCACTTGGCAAACTATTTTGTTCTACAAGAAAAAACTCACAAAGTAGCAACTGTACTGAGTCAAAGGGCATTTTCTCCCTCTGCGTTGGACATTGAGCTATTTCTCAAGCTGGGATTGCCATGTACGCATAGTGGTCCTTGGTGTTAAAAATGAGTGTCAGCCATCCTGCTCTAATTAAGGAGGTGCGAGCATGCAAGGACTCCCTAAAGTCCTGTGGTGGAACGACGATTGAGTCAAGAGTTTACACCAGCCCAGCTACCAGAGACTCCACCCATACACAGTCAGGTCCTCCTTTATCACTTTTTGGTATAGGGCAGCGCTGCAAGTATCCTTTCGGCGTTGCCCAGCATCTAAGTATAAGGGCAGGAATGCACCATATTAATGAAATACAGCGCAATCCTTTCCTCTATGCCAGCACAGAAAATGGTGCTTAGTGCCAATGTAGGCACCCTTACACCATAGAGACACCTTCCTGCACAAACAATCAATGGAGCTTTCTTCCTCCTCCTACATGTGCTGCAAGATGCAGCACACAAAGAAAGGTGAAAAAATGAGGAGCAATGAAGTTATTTCTTCTCGTTACACGTCCCCTGGAGAGGCGCAGAGTTTTGAGATATTCCCATGTTTGTTGACCCTTATATAGCTGGAATTGGGTCAAAACCCATGGGTGTTGCATGGGGATGCCCACAGCAATGCCCATGGAAAGCTTCCTTGACGCAGAGTAAGGTAACACAGCACTTTGCACTGCTTTGCCTTACTCCATATCTATGAGTCCATGCAAAGCCATGCAGGGTCGCTTTGTACTGCCTCATACATCTGATTGGGAGGCATGCATCACCGAAGCATCATAAAAAGTGATGCTCCGGCGGCGATAGCCCCTCATAAATGAGGCCACTAGTTTTAGTCAAATGGAGCAGCAATAGGGAAAATCACCAGAACTCAGAGGAGACTCCCAGCACACAAGACATGCAAGAACATTATGTACTATGGCGGGATCGGGGTAAATAGGGTTCAGAGCCCCTTAACCTCACTGGTTGGAGTTTGGGTCATTTCGAAGGTTTAAGACCAGAAAATAAGCAGGGAACGGGGAGCCTTAAGTCGTTTGATACAACACTTTTAGCCAAGCACAAAAAGTAGTATTTGAAGCTCCAGCTGGAACAAGCAAGAAAACTACCAAAAAGGAAGTGTAGTGTAGTTCCTAGTTTCCCACTAGGCCCTGCGCATTGGAATAACATAAACAGTAGTATCGACGTAGAAGTGCGGATCTTCCAGGCCTCTACTGACTATGCTAAACTTAATTGGGTTTGTTACCAACTAGCTCAGAGGTCACTGGAAACTTTCTTGACTGAATAGGAAGTGATCAGCTTCCCTGGCACAGACAAGAAGGGATTCAGTTTTCCAACAACCGTGCAACATGACAACTTTGCTCCTCAGATCAAGAGTCAATCTCTAGGGTCGTGTGAAACAATAGACAGTTATTTTACTCAGTCAGGTTGGTGCAGTTTACTTTCACAATATGTAGAGAATAGAGAGACGGCCGTTTGTCAATAAAGGGTTAACATTTATTGAACAGTCTTTCTTCTCGTAGAAGAGAAATGTATTGCCACAATTGCAAGACTTGTTATGATAAAAAGTACGTACAGTAAGATAAGTATTGCGAAATAATACTGTAAAAGCATTGATATGGTTTCTTAGCCATACAATGGTTTAAAAGTAATAAAACATATATACAGTCATATATACATTAGGCTAAAATACTCAACTGGTGCTTCTAACTACGCCTACCCCAGTGTACCTGACCTAAGCCTAATACTTGGGAGGGGAGTAAGTAAGTAGCTTTAGTTTAAGTTGGTTTTGCCAAGGTTTGCTTCAAGAATTCTCACTAAGGGTTTAGTCAACACCATACCTCTGAATAGAACGACGGAGGTCTGGTATCTCCTTCAGGGGGAACTCGGTATCCCAGTCACGGATGTATGACGGTACCACGCGTACTATTACAACGCGTACCGTTACAACGCTACTTTTACCACGCAAGTCGTTACAACGACTTGCGTGGAGGGGCGCTGGATAGTAAATTATTTAATTTACTATTCCAACTCCAGTCCCCGTGGACTCTAGGGAAAGGAGTTGGATAGTAAATTAAAGTATTTACTATCCTGGAGCGCCCCCCAGCGCATTTCGTTGTAGTGACCTGCGTGGTAAAAGTAGCGTGCTAACGGTACCGCGTTGTAATAAATGCGTGGTAACCGTTGCACACCCCCAGTCACCCGCGAGGGTAGACCAGAAACGCTGGAGCTGGATTTCTCTGCAGGAGAAAGACAGCGTCTCTCTTCAGCGCGTCGAGGAGGAGGAGGGGGGACAGCGTCCGCGGGCAGCTGGCATCTGTTGGGCTCTTCGCAGAGGGACGGCTGTTCAGCTCCTAGTTTCACCACACCATCGTTCACGCTTTAGCAGCGATAATGGTATCAGCAGCTTCAGGCGACGGGCAGCAGGCTGCAGCAACAGGGCGCTAGCTTCAGCTAACAAAGGGCAATTGCTTAAGGCAACGTTGGTAATATTTATACCTGACAGGTGCCTGGTTTGACGTAACTTTGCTGGACATAAGACGTCAATTAAAGATGTCACTAGGAAGTGATAGCTATCAGTCACTCATTAGAGTTCCATTACTAATCAAAACACAGCAAACAGGGATTTCCAGGTTTGCTGAGTTTTTATCTTGTTGAAGAACTCGGAGTGTTAATCTAGGAATCTCAGATAGTGACTTCTGCTCTGTCATTGCACTAATTGGTTGCAAAGGAAGTGGCAGAGAAAACTATTCTGGAATGTGGCTCTGTTCGTGTGAGGCCAGAGATGACTTTCTGAATATCGCACTTGAACGGTTATGCCAATATAGGGAATAAATGGATTTATAGCCGAATAGGGGCATAAGGTCACAGTATCGATCAGGATCCTAGATAAGCACGCAACAGAAGGACACCAAAAACAACACAAAATGTTCCTGAATAAATACAGCAAGCAGAGCTCTAACTACACCCAGCCCTCTGGAACAGACCCTACATGTCCAGAACTGGTGCATAAATGGTATGCCACGGGTCAACAACAGTGCCAAAGAACGTGCCTTAGCCCTGCTGCCTGTAAAGCGTTTCAAAGAGGATTCCACCTTATCTCCAATTAGGCAAGACCCATAAAAGAGCTTGTCAATTACCATGGCCTGTATATTGGCAGAGAATCAATAGACCTCCTCCAGGCATGTCTTTGAAGGCCAACACGGTGCTCGAGGGTCTCGCCAATGCACAGCGGGATCCATACCGGCACGGATAACATACTTGGCAGAGTCTGCACTCATTTTGAACTTCAACCACTAACATTTGAAGCCAAAGCAAAAAAAGAAGTGTTTGAAGCTCGAGCGGGAACAAACAAGAAAACTACCAAAAATGAAAGACACCAGATACAAGACAAAATGTTCCTGTATAAATGCTGTAGCAAGCAGAGCAGAGCAGACCAGCTCACACTGTACTAGCTTCACTTTGTATTCATGGAGTGCAAAACATATGTGTGCTGCAGAGAGCAAAATCCCAGGACTGGTACTTCATTTCTGCTTTATTTTGTAAGCTCTCCCCTAAGTGGTGTGTTAGACAAATGTACTGTGTAAGCAGGGAATTGCAAAAGAAATTTTTGGGAAAAGGTATGTTCCAGGATCTCACGCATGTACAAAGAGTTTCTACACTTTATTAATAACAGAGAGAACCCAATGGCACCGAACATGTCTGAATAAATTACATTTCCAACAGTGCAAACACTGTACTTTAGAGTGGAACTCTTTACAACAGAAGGGGAGATGGTTCCACAGTTTCCAATAACATGCACTTTAGAATATTAGACCTAATAGTTTCCTCCCAGTATTGCTTCACTCTGTACCGTACCCGAACAGTCTCAAGTAAGGCCTAACACGTTCCCACAAACTCCTTTCTTAAGAATACAAGAGGAAAATAAAATATAAATGATTTACACAATCAAGACTGTACATATTTTCAGGGATTTAAGTGGGCCGGGTCTCACCGGAGCTGAGCATTGGAAGGTTTTTAAAGGGGGCCTCGAAAAGGGTCTCTATCGGGCTCTGTTTTTTTGCCCTGGCACAAGCGGTCCGTTTTTTTCCAGACTACACTGACAGCAGTCACATCGATAAGCGCAGCTCACACTGCTCACTTCTCAGTAGTGGAGATGTTATGGCATGAGGTCATGCCAGGCGAACGTTGTACGGGAAGGGAAATCCTTTAAAGAATCATTTTCTATCTATAATTCTCTTCTATTTTTGACATGCAGGAGCAGCAAAATCGTCACCAGGGCTTTAAGTGGGCAGGTGGCTGGTGGTGCTTGCAGTTCCTAAATGCAGATGCTGTGATGGGCCATATCGGGCTCTCCATTTTTACCCTCAGTGTGGAAAAAAATCTCAACTCTACAGCAGTACACTTCTAAGCATTTGATGTAACTTCAGAGAGACTTGTTTTATTCTTTCACAATCTCATTTCAGTGCTGAAGCATTTTCAGTATTATATGCAAGGAAGCCATAGTTGCTGCTTATTTTTCTTATGCAACTAACAACCATTGACAAAGCCAATAATCCTAATTTTTTGTAGGTAAAATGTTACTTGTTGTATGCTATATCTGGATGCAATGACAGAAACAGCAAAAGACAAGTTGGGAAGCCCACTATATGCTAAGCACAGATATTTAACTTAGGTGTTTTTAAGCCATGCCCTTAATTACATCGGCCACGCCCCTTTGAGAGACCACCCCCCAGTTTTTTCATCCCACTTAAAGCCCTACATTTTACTGCAGGGTACCAGAACCATTATTGAAACAGGGAAGTGTACTTACCTGGTTCTGGGCTATCACCAGTTCCCGTGGCAGGATCTGTCGAGAGTAAATAAAAAGTTTAAAAGTAATACTTCATATTACAAACAAAATACAAAATACATCCATCTGCAAACATTTTCTTAAATGCAACATAAATCCTAGCTAGCCCTTAGCCAGGACTATCTGAGCCCCATACAATAAATTCTCATGGCCTTGGAATGAATGGATTTAAAGCGAGAAACAATGGGTTACTTACTTCCGGTAAGGCTATTTACGGTCGATACTATAACAGCAGATTTGTTACTTTGTTATTCCTCACCTTGTGAATCTCCCCACACACTAAACTGGATCCAAAGACTGAGGTAATAGATACAGGTGGAGCCATTGGCCATTGTTGCAACTTCAACCCACCTCTGGACATGACAACACAAAGCTGCATAAAAGTGCCTTGGCTGTATTCTGACTTCGGGTAAACCATTATTTCTTTCCATGCCAAAGACATGGAACATAGCGGACAAATGTAATGGTAGCTTGCTGTCTGCTAAGTTTAACGAAGACCCTTATTATATCTTGAAAATCTGTGCTGCATAAAGGGGAGGCGGGAGGGTGATGAGGAATCTGCAGGTAGAATAACCCTGAAGGTAAGCAATTTACGCTGCTGGATACTTCTAACCACACATTTTTTCTCTTTGCAAATTAAAGTCAGAGCAATGCCCACTCCAAGGAGGTGGGTCTGAGGTGTGGACTTTCAAGGGCCCTGCAGAAAAGAGAGGGCAAAAATAAATTCCCTCCCTAAAGATTTGTAAATCAAAGCAGTAGTGTCTGATAATAGTGTGGGCAGATGCTTACATGGCTGCTTGTCAGATGTGTTATTCTGGAAGGCCCTTAGGGCAGTAGTTATGGTTAAGGCTCTAGTTAAATAAGCTATAAGTCCCTCAAGAGGATCCTTTTTCGCCAGGGTGCAGCATTGCTTGAAGCAGAGGATAATTCTTCGGAAGAAGGTCTGATTCTGGGGTGTCTTTCTATATTTAGCAGCAGCAAACTTGACAGACACCTGATTGTCCTAACTAGAGTCTCCAACAGGTTGATTCAGAGGGTGCAAAGACTTAATATTGGCGGAAAAAATATTGTGGTCAAGAATATCGATTGTTAGGTAAGTAATATTGATGTTTAAAATATCAACGTGTTTAATATCGTTTGCAAAAATATTATTGTTTAAAATATCGAAGTGTTTAATATCATTTGGAAAAATATAGTTGTTAAAATATTGATTTTTTGATTGTTATGTATTTTAGTATATATTTTAAATGTATGTGATTTTTTTTTTGTCTAAGAATTTTTTGTATTTTTATTATTTGTGTAAATATTTTAGTTGTTATTTGAATTTTCCGTTTTTAGTGCCGTAGCGGGTTGTGGGTTCATAGGGGAATAGGGTGGGAAGTAATTTAATTATATTAAATGTATTGATTATTTTATTAGTTATTAATTTTTTTATTGTATTTTGCGTTTTTAGTTCCATAGCTGGATATGGGTTTATAGGGGAATAGGGTGGGAAGTAATTTAATTATATGAAATGTATTGAACATTTTTTTAGTTATTAAGATTTGTTTCATTGAGATGTTATATTATTTTTATTTTTTTATTTAACGAGTTTACCATCAATGGCACGCAATCAAAAAATATGCATATGCAGTGAATATACAGCCATAACTGAAACAGGTAAGGAATATTATAAATCAAATGACACATGTAGCAGCAAGAGCAAATATCATCAAGCAGTGTGGACAAATATACATTACCAGGTATCAATAAAAAAAACACAGTAGGACAATAAGAAAGGAAAAAGGGGCAATGCACATAGTCGCCATAGCAAACGTCAACATATTCGGAAAGTCAGGTGAATTGATTTTAGATCTCTAAAATAGACATGTCCTACAAGGTCATTGCAGGCAAAAAAGTTATAACATACTCTGGGATAAGCATACCCGGGTGTACTGAGAGCAGACCTTATGATCTGTCTGCAGCAGTGAAAGGGTGTTCCAGCAGATATGTCTGTAGTGGGCCCCACATGTCTCGGGGACATGAGGTACGTGGGAGTGGTACAGCATAAGTGCAAAGCTGGTCCTGCCAGAGTATCGTATCTCCCAGCCAATCTTTTATATTTGGGTGCTCGGCCCCATCTGCAGGCCACTTGCCGTTTAGCCAATACCAGACAAAAGGACTCATATTTTCGATGCTCGGCAGGAATGTGTTCAGTGTACCCAAGAAGGGCTATAAGTGGCAATCGGGAAATAGGTCATAGAGTCCAGAGCTGTAAGGACTTGACGCCAATATATAAGTACCTCTCGACATTCCCAGGCAAGATATAGGAAATCAGCTTGTTCTGTTTTACACCTATCACATCTGTTCGTGTCTCACAGACCAAAAATATGGAGTCTAACCGCCATGTAGTAGCTGGGGTGTAGGAATCTATAATGGATAATTCAGAGTCTGCTATTGGAGGAGACCTGTTCTGTCTGCTTGCAGCAGAATGACCATTATTAATCAGTGAGGTCCTGGCCCAGCTCTGCTGCCCATTTAGCACAAGCTGCTCATGGAGGATAGTCAACATCTATATATAGATTGTGGTAGAGTGTGGAAACCAAGTGCGAGGCAGTGGATGCTCACAGGGTTTGGTGCAGTGGGGCTAATGTCCCAGGCTCAGAGGGATACGTGGGGGTACAGGTCTGGATGCCAGGATGAAGACGGGCAAATAAAAAAGTTTCCATGGTAGATGGTGGAGGAATAGGGCATAGTTGTTGGAGAGTGCGAAATTTACCACTCATATATAGGTCTCCGCAACAGTGAATACTTTGTGTAAGTGCAACTTTCTTAAATAAGCCTTCCTGTAAAAGGGCATCTCTGGGTGATAACTAAGTAAGTGGCAGAAGGGGGAGTAAAGGCAGAACTCATGTTTACGTTCTAGGATGCGAGACCAGGCTCTTATCGTGCAGTCTATGGAGGTAGGGCAGCGCCCTCAGGGCTCGATGTTAGAAAGGAGGACGCCATTTAGTGGGATTAGATCTGCAAGTTAGTGTTCAGTGGTTACATACATGGGGAGTATAGTGGGGGGATGAAACCAATAATAGGCAAAGTGTGCCTGAGCAAATATATAATTCAAAGTTAGGTATCTCGAAACCCTTGTGGGCATAAGGCCGCAATAGCATACCCCATTGAATGCACGGCTGTTTACCACCCCATACCAATCACGTCAATTCCAAACGGAGAGAGGCAAAAAAGTGTTGTCCGAGGTCGTAGGGAATATTTGAAATAAATATAGGAATTTGGGGAGAATTACCATTTTGATGAGGGATATGACACCAGTCATAGTTAAAGGAAGGACAATCCACCCGTTGATGCAGTCTGTGACGTGGTCCATAGGGCACCCATAGTTGAGCCGCATTAACTCATTTTGATCCTACTGTAACATGGATCGCTAAATATTTAGCATTCTCAGTACACCATACAATGGGAAAATCTGGTTCAAAAGGAGTAGCAGGACTAGTCAATGGGAATATCTGTGATTTGGACCAATTAATGTGAATATTTGATTGGCTGCCAAATTTAACAAACTCACGCAGTAACAGATTAACATTTTGGCGGAGATGCTTAATGTAAAGGTTGACATCATCAGCGTAAAGAGAGATGGGAATGGGACGGAGGAAACCGCAGATGCCTACGTGCTGATAGTGTTGCCTAATCTTGGCTTCCAGTGGTTCCATTACCAAGGCAAAAAGGAGGGGAAAGAGTGGACAACCCTGCTGAGTGCCTCGGGATAGAGAGATCAAGGGAGAGATGTACCCATTGATCAAAACCTTTGCCGTGGGTGGGGTGTAGAGGAGCTGAACCCATGATAGACAGCCTGTGGGGAGTCCCATACATTGTAAGATGGTGAAAAGATAGTCCCTTTCCACCGAATCAAAGGCCTTAGAGGCGTCAAGGAATACGGCCACAAGCGCTAGTCTGGGACCACTGCCTACAGAATGAATAATAGCGTCCTAAGGTTGTGGGAAGTCGCTCTTCCGGGAATAAATCCAGTTTGTCCATCAGTAGCCTAAGACGATTCACTAGTTATTTAGCAAGTATTTTTACATCTGTGTTTATGAGAGAGAGTGGCCTATAGGACTCACAGCGGTCTGCTGGTTTGCTCAATTTTAACAATGACGTAATTAGAACCTCTCTCATCGAGGCAGGTAAGATTTGTGTCTCTTGTGCTTCAAGAAAAACCTCCTTCAGTACTGTGAGCAGCTGATCAATGTATGTTTTGTAAAAATCAATGGGAAGGCTATCGGAACCTGGCGCCTTTCTGGACTTCATCTGCATGATGGCTTCCCGCCGCTCATCATCTTCAAATGGCGCTGCTAAAAATTCACGCTGGGAGTCCCCCAGCCATCCAAGAGCTATATCTTCTAGATAGGGAGCAAAATCAGGGGTAGCAGTGTTGTGGTTCTGAAAATTCCGGACCCTGCCATAATGGTGTACCAAGGCCTAAACACTTGTGCAGAAAATATCATCATACCACGACGAATTTGGTATCAATAAGACCGGTAATGATCAGGACATTATGCCTGTGTATTTTCATCACGATACAATGATGCATGCAGGAGTTATTGGCAAATTCATTCTGAGCCCACAGGCTCTAGGTTGTGAACAAGCGTCCATTTTAGTTGTTGCCCTTTACATAGGCATATACATGAGCCAATGATTCTTAAAGGACACGTATTCCTTAGCTTGAGTTCTTCCTGACTCCCATTTGACCTGAACAGGCTGAATCTGCCTACGTGATGTTGGCCTCACCAAACCAGTCCATGCCCTCTAGTCAATCTATATTAAAGATCTGAGCAACTTGTTGTGTACATTGGCCTGAGCAAGATTAGAAGGCCGATTACAGTAGCCATGCCTGTTTATGACCCACAAGCATCCCTTATCCTACATTTCTATCTTCCACACCTGGCTCTGTTTCTCTGCTTCTGGGCTTTTACAATGGGGAGGTGACTGTTTATATGATGGGGAGGAAACCAGTTCTATGGTGAGCTCCTCCGGCCTGCACAGGAAAATATGTGAAGTTTGACATATGTTCATGATGGAAGATGGGTTGGTCAGTTTGGGCAAGTAGAATGGAATTCATAATTATAGCCTGCTTTGTTATGGTACCATGGGAGCGACCTACAATGATGTGTTCGTCAGCAAGAATGTGAGCCTAGGGCCAAACTTTTTGTATAAAAGGCCTGCCTGAGAAAGCTCAGGCAGGCTCCCTCTTTCAATTGTAAAACTACGGTTGGACGACGAAGCCTCATAATAATAATAATAAAGATGTCTTTTGATTTTACAGATTGGCTGTCAATTCCTTACCTGCTTTATTATGCAAATTACTGGATAGATCCCTGGTGGGGAGAGTGAGTCATTTTCCACTTTTCTTCAGTTGGCGCCCAACGTGGGGCCTTATCATGGAGTGGTTATCTGCAGGAGTGTTTTGTCAAAGGATGGAAAGATTACTGGAGGCAGGACAGAATTCTACCAAAAAGAGGTACTCTGGGCACAGGGTTTTCTGGGGGATTATCTGTCTTTGTGGCCCAGTATGTTTTTCGATTTTTCTGACTTAAAACTCTCCTAAAGATGTCACTCCTGACTAAGGAACCCATTCTTTTTTTTGCTGTAAGTATTTTTTAACAGACTGTTAGTGCAGTGGGGAATTGACAGTTATAATCTGGACAAATATTTGTGTATATGCAAATTGCAATTTGTATAGGCAGTTGAAGAGATATTTTCTCCATCTGTTTTAGTTGAAGAATAAAAATGGGTCGCTCCCAGTCCTTGGTTATTTATTGATCGCAGAAATGTGACGCAGTCCTTGGTTATTTATTGGTCGCAGAAATGTGACGCAGTCCTTGGTTATTTATTGGTCGCAGAAATGTGACGTTTTGGTTTGGGTACCGGTACATTTGGTTCAGTTGGTAGGCCTTTTGGTTGCTGTGGTTCAGATTATCGTTGGATAATCTTCCTCAGTATTGGTTCCTTGGTTTTATTTGAACACTGCAGTATTCAAAAACCGTGGGTCACGTACATTTGCGTGTATATCGTTGGAGATAGCCCCATGAAGTTTGAAACCCGACTAGTGAGCGCAGATGCCTTGTCGCGGTATTTTGTTTGGTATTAGTATTGACTAGGTTGCAACAAAGGATTCCCGGTTGGAGGATTCGCGTCTGATACCTCCGGTTGGAACTCCAATTTATGAGCTCTCTTTAAAGGTCTGTGAGGCTGTCTCTTTTGCAGCCTTCTGGAAATCTGTTGAAGAATTTAAAAAAACATAGGAACTAAAACGTTTTTGTTGTAAATATGGTTTACAACTAGTTTTGGCAGGTTATTTTTTAAGACAGTCTGTAGGCTGTTCCTTGTTCCTGTCCTAAGTGTTGACCTATGGGTTAAAATGTGTGTTTAAATGTCTATGTTGTTTGTGGGTTTTGTTGTACATTGCGACGGTGCTATGTACAAGAACGGCGCTATGTACAAGATATGGTTAGAGCGCGCTGTTTGTGTGTCCTGAGTGTTTGACCCCCCTTCTGTTTTGTGTCTGGAATGAGCTCAATGTATGTATGTGTATGGGTCACCTTCAATAGATGTAAATAAGGCTCCAAAGAAAAAAATGAAAAAAACGAAATTGCGTGTTCTTTAGACGCACGGTGTTAGATGTTCGCAGCCAAGTCTTTTCAGCTGTAGTATATCTAATAAGAATGTTCATTCAGCCAGCACCTCTCTAGTTAAACACGGGTGGTGGAATTTTGCAAACAGTCCTTTTTAAATAAATGTGGCGCAATCATCTCACGCATTCCCAGTTAGGCAGCTGCGCCTAGGCTTGTGTGTTAATATGTATCTAAATAATAGGCAAGGGATGTAGTGAGCGTTTTATAAGTAGAACAGTCACAAATAGCAATAATTAGGCTTCATTAGAATTTTTTTATTAATTATGAAAAATAATTATTAAAAACAAGTGCTACAAAAATCGTTTTTTAATATTTGTGAAGCTTAACACTCATGCTATGACCCCCTAGCATTAAAATGTTTGATTTAAGTTATGTTGTACCACGAAAATGACCAAACACTTCTGTGCGCAATTTCCCTTACCCCAGGCGCAAACAAGCTCATTTCTATAAGGTATAACTTAGTATTTTCAAAAGCATTTCTCGTAAATTGGATAGTAGACATTCTAGTAATACCCATTAACCAATAAAATTATAGAATATTTATTTCTTAGTATCCAGAATGCAAAAGTCGATTTTCAGATAAATAGACTGTTTTAAATGGTTTCAGGGCCCCTTTTTAAAGTGTCTCTTTAGTAAATACATACATTTAGATCTTAATATATATATTTGCAGGTTGTGCCTTCTTAGGATTCAGCGAGGCAATGTGTCATAGAAATTGTTTTAAATATAGTGAAATATTGCAGGTTATGTGGAAATGGTTAAACCTACTGGCCTTGTCCGCTTCAGTTACCAGGAGCAGGGGACTGGCAGAACCTGTATAACGTGTTTCCAGCAGTAGCGGCCAGCCAAGATGTTATCTTGTAAGGCTGTCTTGTTGACATTTGTGACCTTTTAATTAGGGCCTCGCCTGTGGAATGCAGCATGACATGGTTAAGCATGCATCAGCTGCCTCTTCGTATTTAAATCCCTGCCCATGCCACGGTCCTGACCTGAGGTCACTTGAATAGCCTGACTTGCTCTGATAAATTTAATTCCTGATCATGTTCATAATTTAAAAGTGTCTTCTTGTTACAAATTTGACATTAGCTGGGATGGGGTTTTTGTTTTTTTGAACTAAAATGAGCAGAGGATGCAAGGCATATGTACAGCAATGATGATTGCATTTTAGCCAAAGAATAAATAATAGCTCCAGCATGTTCCCACAAAACGCTTGTTGTTTGGTAAATTATGTCACCAACACATTCATTTTCAATTAGATATGTGCTGACACAGCATTGCATCCCGCTAATAATAATAAAAGGAACACCACACGTGGTTTGCATAGCTCCCAGTTGCTTTCAAAATGCTGCACACAAGCGCTTTATATGAGATGTAGTTGATTGTATATGATTTAAATCTGTAACCTTCATTTCATTGCAGGCTGGCTTGTTCTCATTTGCCGCATTCACATTACATCTGCGTTAAAAGCGCACATCTGAGATAATAAACAAATAGGAAAGGTATTCCTCATGCAAAATTGTAGCACCTGCACTTCATGTCTTACAAATTAAGCACTGTGTAAAATGAAGGAACATGATTTAAAAAGGGCAAATGCAAAAGTGATTTCTTTGAGAAAACAAATATCAAACATTCTGCTAAATGATCTGTAGAACTGGTATATGTGTGTCTCCATGCTAGGAACGATTTTTTTTAGTTAAGTTTATTTGACAAAATGAAAAACGAAGTGTTACATTGAGTTTTAGATAGGCAATAAGTAGAAGCCCTTCCCCAAAATTCTGCAACTTAAAGGCCTTAGGCCTGAGTGAGAATGGGCGTTTTTGCAAGGTACATGGAAAATAGGTTACAGGTAAGTAATGAAAAGTTTTTGTATGTCACGTTGTGCCATGTTTTGTAGTCTGATAAAAAGGGTTAAAATTTATGTTGTATTATGAGAAATGTGTGTGTTGTGTATCTTTTCTGCTTCTTCCTACAGATAATTCATGGATTAATTCACAAGACACGTGAGTTGGCTGATTGAAGAGAAATGTTTTTTTTTGCGTAATTTCTTTAAGAAAAAATGTGTGTGTTTATGTTTCATTTGTACATTTGGTCCACTGAAACGCGTTATTTGACACAGCGACGTTATAATTGACTGCAGGGTATCAATTACCTGATGCCCTGCTGTCAAAAGAAGGGCATGTGCCATGGTATTATGCATGACCGTTTATTCATATATGCTGTTTGTTTGTCTGGGCTGTTTTTCCTTGTGCTTGATATACAGCAAGTATATCTTATGGCTTGAGAAAATTGGATGAATATTGTATTAAGATAAATTTCACAGATATGGATCTCATACTGTGAGCAGTAAGGCAGCAGTTTTTCCAGTGCACGCCTAAATTTGGCTGTAATAATTTTTTTAAGAAAACTAAAATGATATACTGGATCATAGATTGCCATCCGTTGTTAGTCACTTAACTGCCTTTTTCCTTAAGGACAGGCAGCTCTGCATTTATGTATCCTTGATTGGGCCTAAGGATGGAATTATAGATCCGTGACTAAAGGTGGCCTAATTTTGATATCGCATTTTTTATCACATTTTTTGATTCCTGAATAAGCCTATGGATTCATTTTTTTTCGCTGAAGAGACAACTGAACATTAGTTAGAATTATCGTGTAGGGTATAGATTGTCAGCGGTAGAGTTAAAATTCTGTAACATTGGTCTTTTCATGTATCCCCGTGCTCTTGGTGCTGTGTCACATGCCTTAGGCCACCCAAGCAAACTCTTGTCCTTCCTATAGATTTTTCTTTTTGCTTTTTCCCTGACCAATGTTGCATCATGTTGAGTTATTGAAGATTTTAGTTGTGTCCTACTTCCATTTTTCCCTTCTCCATCTTCCTGTCACCAGTCAGCCCATTTATTATTATGGGTGTATTGTTCATGTTCCACATACATTCCCTTTTGATTGATGAGACTAATTTTCAAGAATTTACTTTAGGCCCACTTCAAATGTCTTTTTCAGACTGACTGTCAGGATAGTGATAGCCTGGTTAAATGACCCAATACAAGTTTTCCATCTCAATAGGAGATATCTCAAGTTTACATTCTTTTTAGTACGGCATATTTTTATGTCTATTTTAATTTTTCAGTTCCCTTCTGTTTCTGCTGTTTCAATTTTTTAATAAGATGTGTTCTAATCATGCAGATACCAGGACTCCCTAGTTCTTGTCCTCTTGTCTGCACAGTTGATCATTAGCCTTTGTATTACATAGCGCACTTGATGCACATTGTTTTAAAAAGGGACTTTTCTTCATGTCCTTGATAATATGTATTATGCCATTGCTCTATTTGAGATGTTCTAGATAAGGAGTTTAGGAACACCTAGGCTTCATCATTAAGGAGAATATGTATTTACCCCATTAAATAATGTATCCTATTAGATAATGCCACTGTATGAGGGCATCCATTTAGGTTCCCATGACGAATTGCCACTCCTTTGCACATTGCAGGCCACTTGCTTGCAGCCCTCTTGTCAAAAAGCCAACCCATGAACTGTTTTTATATCTGACTTGAAGGAAACTAACAATTGTGTTACACTTGCTACATCACTAGGGTCCTGCTGGATCTTCCAGAGTCAAAGGAAGAATGATTCCCTGCAGACCTGTGATCAACACTAAACCCACTCCCCATCAGTAAACATGGCAGACGACTACAGACTTCTTGGCCCTGCAATTCCTGAACAGCAATCAGCAGCGTGGGCAGCGGTCATCAGCATGGACAGCGATCATCAGCGTGCCTCCAGTGGTACCTCCTAAGCAAGCCATTTGTTTCATCAGAAGGCGTTGTGAAAAGAAAAGAAAAAAGGAGCTGATTTTCTGTTTTGCCTCAGAAGTTCAGTGCAAAGATGCGAAGGATCCCTGCTTTTGATGGCAGGACTGTCATCCACTTTGTGCAATTTGTTCAAACTGTCATGTGCTTGAACCTCTGACAGCGCGCGGTCCCCTGACCCCTTGGCCCGAGTTTTGGCCTCACCCACACCTCTTTTGCTTTGCACCAGCGGAACGGCGGTGCACCCAAGCATCCACGTTTGGAAAATGGCACTACATTCTGGTGCCCATAAGAGAGCAGCTTGAGCGTCCTCTGACACTAAATGATGAGTGTTGGAGTCTGAAAGGAGTTACTGATCTTGAGAGGTTGATTCTCAGTGGTGCTTGTTTCTGCACAAGATGTTTTGTGCCCTTGATCAATGAAGAGCACATTTCCTGAAGTGTCTGCCACAAAGAAGAGACACTGGTGCATTGTTTTAAGACATTGAGACTTTCGAGTGAGCTGTGAGTGTTTGCCCGGAGGGCACTCGTACTAAACAGTATTGTCTTCTCATGAAAAAGCCTGAATTGAAGAGGCCCAACGCGAAGAAGACACTGGAAGCGGATTTGATGGACAATAGAAGCCTGCAATGAGAGGCTTTGGCGGACTCTGGGTATTTTCTGTGAGCTTGCATAGAATTGGAGTTTGGAAACTAATTTTTGCTGCTTTGCTGGCATTTGTTTTAAAGTACTATTCTGTTTAGTAAAAGCAGAATGAAGTCTCTCTGTGGAAGTGTATCCCTTTTTCATCTGAGAGCATTGATCAGGAACGCCACTGTTTCACTTGAACATATAATAGATTACTGAAATGCATAGGAAGCTATATAAAATGTTATTAAATTCTAGGATTTGCTTTTTGTTTAGGATTGTGCAAGTATTTTGCATTTGACTTTTGTTTTTCTTTTTCTCTTGCTTTTTCTGAAATTGTATTATGGTTTTTTGTTAAATTTTTGATTGGTTACCATTTGCCAGTTGCAGGGTCACGTAGGAGTACCAACGGTTCAGTTTGTGACCTGAGTAGTGGCAGTAGGCCTGCAGGACTTGCAGTGTCCCTATGACCTGCTAATAATCACAGCTGAAGTACTCTATCAAGATCGCGTGAGCGACATTAGAAAATGGAGATTGTATTGAGGAATGACGATGAAAAGCAAGAGATGAAAAACCGAAATTATAGAATGTTGTTCTCTAAGGGTGGTATAACTTTCTCTATTTTAATACTTTTATGTATTCTATTAGTTATTATATTACGTCTGCACCAACTTCTCAACCTACTCTTTCTTTACTGTTTCTTCACATGACTTTCATATTTTACCTGAACATACATTGGTTAGGCCAGAGTTTACTGATAGACCCTTCTGTACAGCTTCTACATCAACACTAGAACATCAATAATTGTTGGGTGGGTGATCTTATACCACATACTACAGATAGAGGTGTTCACTATTTGGTCCTGCCATATATGGCCTTTGTACCACTACGTGTGTAAGAAGACTTGTCCCGAGAGAGTTGCTAAATAGTAAGATAATACTACAGCAACCTCTTGATGATCTGATAAGTATAGACCTAGGTTCAGACTGACATGGGTTTAGGTTATTGCCTATATAAAGGGCAAAAGGAGCGTCTGTGGTTCTGAAAATTCCGGACCCTGCCATAATGGTGTACCAAGGCCTAAACACTTGTGCAGAAAATATCATCATACCACGACGAATTTGGTATCAATAAGACCGGTAATGATCAGGACATTATGCCTGTGTATTTTCATCACGATACAATGATGCATGCAGGAGTTATTGGCAAATTCATTCTGAGCCCACAGGCTCTAGGTTGTGAACAAGCGTCCATTTTAGTTGTTGCCCTTTACATAGGCATATACATGAGCCAATGATTCTTAAAGGACACGTATTCCTTAGCTTGAGTTCTTCCTGACTCCCATTTGACCTGAACAGGCTGAATCTGCCTACGTGATGTTGGCCTCACCAAACCAGTCCATGCCCTCTAGTCAATCTATATTAAAGATCTGAGCAACTTGTTGTGTACATTGGCCTGAGCAAGATTAGAAGGCCGATTACAGTAGCCATGCCTGTTTATGACCCACAAGCATCCCTTATCCTACATTTCTATCTTCCACACCTGGCTCTGTTTCTCTGCTTCTGGGCTTTTACAATGGGGAGGTGACTGTTTATATGATGGGGAGGAAACCAGTTCTATGGTGAGCTCCTCCGGCCTGCACAGGAAAATATGTGAAGTTTGACATATGTTCATGATGGAAGATGGGTTGGTCAGTTTGGGCAAGTAGAATGGAATTCATAATTATAGCCTGCTTTGTTATGGTACCATGGGAGCGACCTACAATGATGTGTTCGTCAGCAAGAATGTGAGCCTAGGGCCAAACTTTTTGTATAAAAGGCCTGCCTGAGAAAGCTCAGGCAGGCTCCCTCTTTCAATTGTAAAACTACGGTTGGACGACGAAGCCTCATAATAATAATAATAAAGATGTCTTTTGATTTTACAGATTGGCTGTCAATTCCTTACCTGCTTTATTATGCAAATTACTGGATAGATCCCTGGTGGGGAGAGTGAGTCATTTTCCACTTTTCTTCAGTGTGTTGCAAACTATATAAGTCTGAATATAAGTCTGATTAGTAAGCAGAAAATGTGTTTAATATATCAAGAATATCTCTGTAGCTCATCCCTGCACCATCTATCACAACTAAGACATAGCTGGAAAAGCGAGGTTGACTAATAGTAGTAACCAATGCTCGGCCGGGTCTCTTGCCCTCACCATAGCGCCAAGCAGTAAAAAGCTTGCCCCTGAACTTCACCTACCGGTCTGCAGTATCAGTATAGTCTGTGAGCTTTTCACGGAGCGTAGCCGGCCGGGTACCTGAATTAGCGGTCCACATGTCCGATTCAAGCTGTTTGATCTCGATCTCTAGGTGACACAAGTTTCTCCTGATATTGCGGAGCACTCCAAAGCTTTTGGACATACATATGCCCTTGACAGTAACTTTAAAAGTCTTCCACAGTGTGCCCACCTGGTCAACCGTGCCCTTGTTTCTGGTAAAAAAAATCAGTAATTTCTTCCCCTAGCTCAGATTGAAAGACGGTATCCAACAGCATGTCCGGCACTAGTCTCTAACAGCGTGGGGTAGTATTGGAATAAGG
The DNA here is from genome assembly GCF_964263255.1 of Lissotriton vulgaris. NCBI lineage: Eukaryota > Metazoa > Chordata > Amphibia > Caudata > Salamandridae > Lissotriton > Lissotriton vulgaris. The sequence goes on along the minus strand of NC_141691.1, from coordinate 2,022,531,222 downwards.
GGGGTTATTTCTAGGTACACCGGTGCATGGTCAGAGTGTGTGCGAGCCAAGTGCTTAACAGATTGAATCCAGGAGGCAACACCACGTGAACAGACCCAGTAATCGTCCCATTGCCCGCTCTCCTTGCTCTCCCGCTCATCACAAAGAGATCTCCACTCTTGCTGACTTCACCCCTCAACCAGCCAGGGTCTCCCCCCTCCCCCTGTCCAATCCTCCGCCTACCCTCCACGTGATACATAATCCACATTCAGATCCTGCTGCAAAACTCATGGAAATAAACAAAGTACTTCTATCTCTCAAAATTGTCATTCAAAAACTCATTGAGTCAACTGAAGAGCTGACACTTGATCTCTCCTCCAACAAGATCTCTCAAGAGACCCCGCATAGGATTCTGTTGAAACTCCCAGTCCAGAACTGGAATACCAATCCCTTTCCTAACGCCCCAGCTAGAACCTCCAGGACCATGAAGCCTCTCTCAGTACCAGATATTCTCTCAAGCCAGAACTGGAACACCACCCCTACCCGAACACCCCATCTAGACCCTCCAGGTCCTTGAATCCTTTTTCAGAACCAGATGTTATCTCCCTGCTACGATCGTACACCTCTCCGCACTCATTTACCTCAGTCCCCTCTATATCAGTACAAGCAGCCCCACTACCTGCCCCCAGCTCGAACCGTCCTAAGCAAAGCTTCTCGGAACCCATCCAAAGCATCACACCCAACCCTTACAGAGCACCCAGACTCAACACCAGTGCCCTAAACACTAATAATTTCATGCAGATCCACTTCACACACCCACCGCTCACTGACAGCCTGCACAAACCTCACCTGAACTGCATGTTACTTAGCTGCAGGTCAGTGGTTAAACATGCTGCAGACCTTAGAGATCTCATCCTTTCCCAAGAACTGGACCTCCTTGTCCACACAGAAACCTGACTCAACAACTCCTCTGGCCCTATCCTTGACATACTAGTGCCTCCCAGCCACAATATTATCAGACTAGACCGTGCCAAGAAAATTGGAGGTGGTATAGCCTGCATGTTCTGCAACTCTCTCACAGCAAAACAATCCTCCTCAGCTGATCTCTCTTCCTGTGAATACTTAGGAATAGACATCACTAATGCACACAGACCCTCATGCTCCCTTCACATCTTCTACCGCCCCCCTGGTGATAACCTCCCTCTAACTGAAGGCCGTCACTGCCCACAGATCTTCCTTGGTGACTTCAACCTTCACTGGAATTAACCGCATGGTCAGGCGGTTAACACTCTCAAGAAGTTCCTAACTGACCTCTACCTCTCTGAATTCTGAGACAACCCTACACACAACTTAGGCTCGACACTTGATCTAAACATTTCCAACCCCAACACCATTAATCTCAAATCTATTCTTTCCGGTGATTGGTCGGACCATCACTGTATCAACTTCCATATCCTTGAATGCTGGATACCCAATAGATCACAACCACCTAAATAAAAACACTGGAAAAGATCGCTTCTCAACACTAGCGCTAGTGAGCTCATAGTGCACTGCAATGACTCCCTTCCACCGCCTGCAAACATGACCGACGTGCACGACCTCACTGAGCACTATAACAATGCCATGCTCTAGGTGCTGTATGCTACGGCCCCCCTACAACTAAAAAGAATACCCGACAAGGATTACAAACCTTGGTTCAACGACAACTTAAATGCGGACAGACGCAGCCTTAGACTAGCTGAACGCACTTGGAGATCCTCTCCCTCCATGGATCTTCCAAAAATCCTTAGACTCAAAAGAAGTAGATACAACAAACTCATTAGAACCACAAAACATTCCTTCTTCAAAGCCCAACTTGACAAAGCAAGAAATCGCCCGAAACGACTATTTGAGCTGATTAAAACACAATCCAACAACGCACCCACCCAATCTCAGCAATTCGCGCATCCGCAGCCAAACTGCGAAGCGGTTGCTGACTTCTTCCTAGAAAAGTCGAACAAGATTGCATCTGATCCAAGGTTTGATGCACTCTTACTCTCACCTCCTCTTGCCTTCTGCCTCTCCACGCCCCCATCCAGCCAGTCTGTTTTCTCTTCCAAAAACTATGCCTGTTGGAGTCAATTCACACCCCTCGATGACATTACTATCCTCAACACTCTCTCGACCATTAAACTCTCAAACCACTTCAATGACCCCCTCCTCCACAACTTCTATAAAGAAATGATTGGCTCATTAGCACAGCTCTAGTCCAAGATCATCAACGCCTCTCCCCATCAAGGCGAGATCCCGGACTGCCTGAATGAGGGCCTAGTGCTCCCCATCCTTAAAAAACCCTCGGCTGACCCTGAAGACCTGAATAATTACAGACCAATCACAAACATTCCTACCCTGGCTAAACTACTCTAGAAATGTGTTCATGAACAATTGCATAGACACATTGAACAATTCCAGCTCCTCGACCAATTCCAATCGGGTTTCCGCACTGGCCACAGTACCGAAACGGCCAACACTCACATAGTAGATGATGCTCTCACTTTACTGGACCAGAATGAAGCCTGCCTATTAATTCTTCTCGACCTCTCACCTGCATTCGACAATGTCAAGCATGCCAATCTTCTCCACCTCTTTAAATGCAGAATGGAACTATCTGGCATGCTCCTCAAATGGTTTGCCTCTTTCCTCAACAATAGAACTCAAAGAGTAAAATCCAATCAGACTCCATCCAACCCGAGTCCCTGCCTGCTGAGTGTTCCGCAACATCCTCACTCTCCCCCATGCTCTTTAACCTTTTCCTGGAACCACTGACAGTAATTCTTAAAACCTCCAACACCCAATATCACATATGCACGAATGAGACCTAACTATACATGAAAATATCCTCCCTCAAAGACATCAATGCTCTCAAAGGAACCCTGCTCAAACCCCTAAACTGGCTTACCTCCAACCACCTCAAACTAAACGCCCTCAAGATGGAATTCCTCCTCATTGAACCGGCCAGACAAACCCCCACGGTTGTGAAGCACAAGTTATTTACCTTCGGTAATGATATATCTGTAAGAAACATTAGTTAGTGTTAGATTCCTTACCTTAGAATATCCCCAGGCGTCAGACTAGATCCGGAAAGTTTTTGTCAACAGTACCTCTGCGCGCCGCTAGGAGTCGTCTGCGGCTCCGCATCTGTCGTCGGCCACGTGATCGCCAGGATGACGTCGTCAGAGTACTTAGACGCCGCCCTCGCGCGCTGACGTCAGTTCTGTACATAGCTTTCCACGGCAGTAACGCAGAACCACGATAGAAACCGACACTGATGCCATGAAACTAGGGCCCTGAAAGGGATGTCCTTAACCCTAGATATCGGTTCGCAGAACGGGGAGGATTGGTAATGCGGTAAGGAATCTAACACTAAGTAATCTTTTCCGATGGTAAGTAACTTGTGCATCTGGTAAGTCAAGGCACAGACTCCCCCCGACGCTCGCACGACATGTCCGGGGGTTCAGGTGACACCGCTCAAGCGGCCCGCCGGAGCCTCAAGCGGTGCGTCCAGCTCCAGACCCGCCGGTCCCTGGGCTGAACGCAACGCCGGAGGAGATCAGCGCCTTCCTCATGGCCATGAGGTCGCGCTTCCTTCTGTCGGGTCCCGTCGAGGTGCCGTCGGGCCCTGCGGACCTGTCTGGGAGCCCAAGCGGGCTGGCGGCTTCGGCCCCGGCGCTGTCGGGTGCTTCCGCCCCGGCGCAGTCGGTGACTTCCGTCCCGACGCCGCTGGGCTTTTCAGGGTCCAGGCCTGGATGCGAGTCAACGCCGGTCGACATTACGACCCCTTTGCCGGCGTTGTCAACAAGGGTGTCGCCCCCGGTGCCATCCTCGGGCGGTGTCGTCCCCGATCCCCGTCAATGGAGTACTTAGACGGCGCCCTCGCACGCTGACGTCAGTTCTTGTACATAGCTTTCTGCACCAGGAACGCAGACCCATGCCAGAGACCGACACTGGTGCCATAAAACTAGGGCCCTCAAAGGTAAATACCTTAATCCTAGATATGGGTCCACAGAACGGGGAGGATGGGTGGGCGGTAAGGAATCTAACACTAACTACTGTTTCCTACAGATATATAGTTTCCCAAGGTAATTAACTTGTGCATCTGAAAGAAACAGGTTAGTGTTAGATTCCTTACCTTAGAATAGATACCCCAGCAATACCAACTACTGTGGTGGGTCTGCGAACCAAGATCACACCAGAAAGTCCTGGAGAACAGAACGGCCGAAAAAGCCATCTCTCTGGACTTGGCTGTCCAGGCAGTATTGCCTAGCAAACATGTGCAGGGAGGCCCACGTAGCTGCCTGACAGATGTCCTGCAAGTGGACTCTCTGACCCAGGGCAGTAGTACCCGCAGTGGCCCGAGTGGAATGGGCGCGCAGCCCAACAGGAGGCTCCTTTTTCAGCAAGGAATAGCAAACCTTGATGCACAAGACGACCCACCGGGAGATGGCCCGCTTGTGCACCGCCCATCCCTTCTTAGCACCCTCGGAACCAACAAACAGCTGGTCGTCCACCCGGAACTGGCGTGTGTGATCTAGATAGAAGGAGAGAGCACGTTTTGGGTCCAAATGGTGGAGCCTCTCTTCCTCCTTCGAAGGATGCGGAGGCGGAAAGAGGTGGGCAACGTGATGGACTGCCCGATGTGAAAGCCTGTGACTACCTTGGTCAGGAAAGAAGGACGAGTCCTCAGAACAACTTTGTCCGGATGGACAGAGAGGAAAGGAGGTTTTGAAGATAGAGCCTGGAGCTCACTCACTCTCCTGGCAGAGGTGATGGCAACCAGGAATGCAGTTTTAAGAGTCAGAAGACTAAGAGGACAGTTATGAAGTGGCTTAAAGGGAGCGCACATCAGAAAAGTCAGAACAAGTTTCAAGTCCCACTGAGGCATCACGAAGGGAACATGTGTGTGATGCCTTTCAAGAATCTATTTACAACAGGGGACTTGAAAAGAGAAGGCCGATTAGGAAGCCTTAAGAAGGCTGAAACGACCGAGAGGTAGCCCTTGATAGTGCCCAGAACAGAGCCCTGCTGGGCAAGAGACAGAAGGAAGAGGAGAACCTTTGAAAGGGGGGCAGAGAGTGGATCCACAGCCTTTGCTGTGCACCATGCCACAAATTTGTTCCACCGGCAAGCGTATACCGTTTTTGTGGACGGACCCCTGGCTGCCAGAATCACATCACAGACTGCAGGAGTCAAGTAAAATGACCTCAACTGTCGCCACTCAATCTCTATGCATGGAGGTGGAGAATGGACAGGTTCGGGTGGAGGACCGTCCCCTGCTGCGACAGAAGGTCCTCCTGAAGAGGCAGACAAATCGGAGGATCAACTGACACGCTGAGTAGCTCGGGATACCAGTATCTTCGTGCCCAGTCCGGAGCCACAAGGATGACTTGGCCCGGTCTCGCCTGATCTTCTTCAGCACTCTGGGCAGAAGTGGTATAGGCGAAAAGGAGTGCAACAGACTGCAGCTCCACTCGCGATGAAAAGTGTTTCAGAGCGTGTGCCACCTTGGAAATTTCATCGCGCAGAAATGATGACATTGCACATTCTCTTTGGTGGCAAATAGATCTAACCAAGGCGCTCCCCAATGCTGAAAGAGACCTTGCGCCACGTCCGAGTTCAGAGACCATTCGTGATCCATCATGCACCTGCGGCTGAGTTGGTCCGCCCTGGCGTTCAAGGAACCTGGCAGGTGTTGAACCACCAGGGTGATGCCCCGGTGTTCCAGCCATGTCCAGAGGTACAGAGCCTCCTGACAGAGGGTCCACGACTCCAACCCGCCCTGTTTGTTGCAGTACCACATGGCGGTGGTGTTGTCCGTGAACACCTGCACAACACTTCACAGGACAGAGGGAAGGAATGCCTTCAGAGCAAGACGGATCGCCCGCAGCTCCAGGTTGATATGGAGCTGGGACTCTGCCAGAGACCAAAGGCCTCTGAACTTCCTCTCTCCCATGAGGCCCCCCCATCCCAGGAGGGACGCATCTGTCACCACTATTTGCTTCGGTTAGGGAAGGCAGAGAGATCTGACGCTGACTCAATCACGGTTTGTGAGCCACCACTGCAACTGGCTCGCAGTGCCCTCCGAGATCAGGACGAGGTGGACAGGTTGCCCTGATGCTGTGCCCACTAAAACTTCAGGTCCCACTACAGAGCCCGCATCCTTCACCTGGCGCGATGCACCAGAAGGATGCAGGAGGCCATCAGCCCCAGGAGCCGCAGCGTCAACCTGACCGAGACCCGGGATAAAGGCTGAAAGATCGGAATCAGAGCCTGAACATCCCGAAACTGCTGTTCGGGGGGGATAAACCCGAAACTGCGCTGAGTCCAGAACCACTCCAAAGAAAAGGAGCTTCTGAGAGGGGCACAGGTGTGACTTCGGCACGTTGATGGAGAACCCCAGTGAGTGCAGGAGGTGGGCCATAGTCTGGAGGTGGGAGACGACTGTCTGGGCGAACCCGCCTTCAAAAGCCAATCGTCGAGATAGGGGAAGACTGAAACCCCTAATCTGCACAGATGAGCAGCGACCACCACCATCACTTTCGTGAACACCCGTGGGGCGCTGGTAAGGCCGAAGGGAAGCACAGTAAACTGAAAGTGCTTTTGGCCTACAGTGAACCGCAGGTAACGCCGGTGGGCCGGCAGGACGGGGATGTGGAAATACGCATCCTTCAAGTCAAACGCTGCCATCCAGTTTTCTGGGTCCAGGGCAGCTAGGACATGAGCAAATATCAGCATCTTGAACTTCTCCTTCTGGAGGAAGCCGTTGATGCTCCATAGGTCCAAGATAGGGCGTTGGCCTCCTTTGTCCTTCTTGGGTACCAGAAAGTAGTGGGAATAGCAACCATGTCCTGCTTCTGGCCCAGGAACGCGCACAATGGCCCCCTTGGCCAAGAGGGCTGTAACTTCCTCCTGCAGAAGTTGCAAGTGATCCCCCGACATGTGGTGGTACTGTGGTGGTATGGCTGGAGGGGTCCCAAGGACTTTGCCGTAGCCCTGGAGTCCTTGAAACGCTCCAGCGCACTATCGGCCTTGCCGCCAAAGAGGCGACGGCCATCAAAGGGCATGTCCATAAGGGTGGCCTGGACATCGCCTGAAAAGTTGGCAGACCTCAGCCAGGCGTGGCGGCAAACCTCCACCGTCGTTGGAATCGCCCTACCCAGCGAGTCAGTTGTGTCAAGCCCATACCGTAGGTAATAGCGTGCTACATCCTGCCCTTCCGCAAGGGCTTGGGCGAGCTTTGCCCGGGCCTCTTCCGGGCACTGTGGCAGCACCTCCGCAACCATATCCCAAAGAGAGTGGGTGTAACGGCCCAAAAGACAGGCAGTGTTGACAGACCGCAGCCCAAAACTCAAGGAGGAGAACAAGTTCTTCCCAAACTGATTGTACCTTTTGGATTCCCGACCTGGAGGAGCGGTCGGGAATGCGGCCTGGGAGGTCGAGGCCTGGATCACCAGGCTCTCTGGGGTGGGGTGAACGGACAGGAAGCTAGGGCCGCGCGGAGCCGGGCAGTGGCGGCGGGCCATGTTCCGATCTATGGGGAGGCCTGTGGAGGGCTTGGACCAGGTGCCCAAAAGAAAGTCGGGGAGGGCTTTGTTGAACGGCAGTAGAGGCTCCGAGGAGCTTGCCTGCAGTTTGAGCACCTCAGTGAGGATGTTAGTCCTCATGGCCGCGAGAGGGAGCTCAAGAGCCAAGGCCTTGGCCGCCCTGTTCAACACTACGCTGTAAGCAGCCCCCTCCTCCGTAGCCACGGAGGGAGCAGAGACGAATCCAGTGTCAGGCGAAATGTCCAGACCACTGGCCTCCCCTAGCTCATCTGCCCAGTCCTCACTCATCTGGCACTGCAGTGCCAGAGGGTCCTCAGACCTTTCCCAGTCCCCCTCCTCATCCATCTCCTGATAGTCAGGGAAAAATGATGGTGCCGGGTCGTAGATGAATTGCTCACCTGTCGGCGCCGGAGACGGCGCCGGGTGGCATCCTTCTGACGCCGGACCCGGACCGGGGCTGGGCCTGGGGACGATGTCGTCTGGGGACGGCGTTGTGGTGACAACCTCGGGGTCGGTGCCAGCGGAGGAGTCGTGAGGTCGACTGGCGATGACCTGGATCTGGGCCTGGATCCTGCGGGGTCCACGGCGTCGGGACCGAAGTCGACGTTGGCGCCGGGGCTGAAGCCGATGGCCCGCTAGGACTCCCAGACGGACCCGCGGGGCCCGAAGGCGCCTCGACAGGGTCCCATGGAGGGAAGTGAGTCCTCATGGCCACGAGGAAGTCACGTATCTCCTCCGGCGTTGCGTGCATCCCAGGGACCGGCGGGTGTGGAGCTGAACGCGGCGCTAGCTGCTCCAGCGGAGCCACTAGGGGGTGTCGCCCGAACCCCCGGCCACTTTGTGCGAGCGTCGGGGGAGTCAGAAGAGCGATGACGCCTCTACACTTCTTTTTCGAGTGCCTCGACTTACCTGAGGACTTGGTGCCCGACGAATGGTGTTTACTTGTCAAGCGGTGATGACCGCGGCTCCGCGACCGGTCCCTCGACTTCCTCCTCAACCGGAACCTCGATCGACGTGGAGCCGACTGCCGGAGCTCGAGTCGCTTAAGGGACTGCTCCCGTCTAGCCTTCGAGGTCAAGGCCCGGCAGTCGGGGCATGACTTGTCATCGTGGTTGCCCCGAGACAATAAAGGCACTGGCGGTGGGGGCCGGTCACCGACATCAAGTGGTGACAGTCCTCACAAGGCTTAAACCCAGGCATCCCTACCGGCACCGCGAGTTGAAGGTCGACTCGTGAAGAGATCAAAAGTGAGCCAAAACGTTTGTGAAAAGTTGACTGGAGTACTGTACTTCCCGGATTTGCACTTGCTGGCGCGGAAAAAAGAAGAACTGATGTCCCCGCGCGACGGCGGCGTCTAAGTACTCAGACGACGTCATCCCAGCGATCACGACGCCGCCGGGGTACTGCTGACGAAAACATTCTGGATCCAGTCTGACGCCTGGGGATATTTTAAGGTAAGGAATCTAACACTAACGTGTTTCGTTCAGATATGTCTCTCTAATCTCACCACGCTCAACTGCATACCACACCTTATTGACTCCACGAAATCACGAAATTCTGCTTGATAAAAACCTAAACATGCAAGAGCACATCAGAGCATCTACCAAAGGAGCGAACTTCCAGCTGTGCATCCTAAGAAAACTCAAATCCTACCTGCCCCATGAGGTCTTCAGATCGGCAGTGCAGGCACTGGTCATCTCCAGACTAGAATTTGACAGTGCTACTTTATGTGGACTGCCGAAACTCAGCTTAGCCCCCATCAGAGCTTCACTAAATGCGGCTACGAGACTCATCACAGGTTCCGTGAAGACAAACCACATCTCGCCAGACCTGAAATCACTCAACTGGCTTCCCTTTGAGGCAAGGATCTAATTAAAGATTGCTTGTATGACCCATAGAGCTCTTCATTTTAATACCCTTCTCTACCTGGCATATGAGCTGAAACTTTCTGGGAGCTCCCGACCCGGAAGGAGCACCGGCACCTTGCTGCTCAAGCCAAAGAAATTCAATAAGCTTAAAATCTACAACCGTACATTCTTAGGCCTTGCCCCGAGAATCTGGAATGCCCTTCCAGTTAGGACAAGGCTTATTTCATCCACATTTGCCTTAAAAAAAGAAGTGAAAGCACTACTAATGAACAATGTGCTGATCTAGAAACTTTGCTCCTCTTACCTCGAGACTTTATGGATATCCTAACTATTACATGTGATCTGTTGCGACCTACTGTTGCCTGCAATAATGTCCCTATTGTTCTTGTTGTATATTGTACTAATTTTCTTGCTACCATAGCCTTCTCCCTATTTCCCTCCACTATGTAATTTTGCCCTTGTGGCACACTGACCAACTTGTAACTTTTTGTCTCTTTGAGCTGTGTTCCTATTTCTTCTTCAACCTTATGTAAAGCGCTCTGATACCCACTTGGGTCGTGGTCGTGCTATACCAAAACTTACAATAAATAAAATAAATAAAAGTTGTGTGTCCTGCCGAACCGTGTTCTGTAAGTATCCCAGATAGGGCCTCACAAGTGTTGGTATAGTGATGAGGAAGGGGGTTGGAACGGTCCATTGTCAGGCATAGGGCCGTATCAAAATCCCCCCCCCCATACAACATGTGTGGAGACTATTTTTAGTATGTGTCCCCAGAGAGTGGTGAAGTAGTCGGGATCATCCAAGTTAGGACCATAACTACAAGCGAGGGTGATGGATTGTGTACTCAGAGTGCCCCAGAGTATGCATCTGTGGCCAGCAGTGTCACTGTATGTGCCACCTAATAAGAATGGAATAATTATTTTAATCAAGATGAGCATGTCGCATGAGTAAGTCGAGTAGGAGGAGAATGCACATGTAGAGGCCCACCTACTGCCGTAGCAGGAAGGGCGCCGAGGGTCCATATGAGTTTCTTGGAGCATGGCAATTTGTATGTGGTGTTTATCTAGATACGCAAGTATTTACGTCCGCTTTCGAGGGTCTCTGAGACCCCTGATGTTCCATGTGAGCATTTTGATGTAAGTGTGGTCAGTCTGTGCTGTCATAAGAGGTAGGAGGAGATTATATGGCGAGCATGTGTCCATCAAAATGTAATGTGTCCATTCACATAAGATTTGGCATGTTGAGCTACAGCTGTCAAATACGTAACAGAACAATATAAAACATTCCCATCCCATCCCACCCCCCACCAAAAAGAAACCCATATTCAGCTAGCTTCCGAGCAAGCTTCTAACTGCCATCCCTCCCCCACCCACAACGGCACCCCAATTGTGATGGCATAATGCTGCTTACCCAATAATTCCCAATGTCTCAGGCTACAGTCTCTAGCGAGGTAAGGCCAGCAAAGCAAAGGAAGAGGACAACAAGAAACAATCGAAAGATAAAGAAGGCAAGGGTGGATCTCCAACAGGGGGGCACCAGGGGGCCACTAATACTTTCCTATGTCCTACCTCTAACTGCAGTGTAGTCCCCGGGTGTTAACCCATGGGGGGGAGTAGAGTAATGTGGGGGGAATGGGTGCTCGGGATGTATTACTTAAATCTACCAACAATATGTTAATGCAAGTGTAAGTATGTAGTTATATCACAGTCAAAGATCAAAGCCACTAAGGCACTTATCTGTCCACGATTTTTTTGCATGTGTGCAAGACCATCCAGGGGAAGGTTGACAAGGAATGATGATTAGTATGCCGGCACCTCTCTGTAGGATAGCGCAGTGTAACAAGGGCAAGTGTAAGTTTCAGCAGGTGAACTCTGCCTGTATCTTCACGCTTCTACTCAGCCCCTGAGTCGTGAAGGGGATCTGGAGGTGCGGTTGCGACGTGGTGAACGCTGTGCGACAGTTTAAAAAAAATCCTCCACTTGTTGCGGACTTGTGCAGAAGAAATGTTTGCCATCATGTGCAATCCGAGGTTTCGCAGGATACAGGAGGGCGTATTCTATTTGAGCCTTCGCAAAGTTTCTGCTTTACAGTGAGAAATTTCCGGCGCGCTTCCTGAACTGCCAGGATAAAAATCAGGATAAAAGGTGAAAGTGTTCCCTTCATATTGCAGCAGTTTCAATTTGGGAGCCTTCTGAAGTGCAACATCACGGTCCCGATAATTAAGAAGTCGGGCAATGATGGGTCTCAGGGTTTCGCCCGGCGGAGGTATTGGGCCTAGGGAGCGGTGTGCACGCTCGACCACTAGATGTGGTGAGAAAGAATCTCCACCAAAGGATCCCTTCAGGAGACGGCCAACGTAATCGTCCATGCACCCCGTATTTGTACTCTCCGGTATGCCTATTATACGGCTGCTGTTGCGTCGGCTCCTAGCTTCAATATCTTCATTCTTAGCCGCTATGCTGTAGGAGAGTAGGGTCTGCAATCCTATGATCACCCAGATTTTTTGCTTTTGTTTCACTGGTTTATGACTTTCTCTGGCTGTGGGCCTGCCAATCAGACCCACAGCCTGGCTGTTCTCTTTCTAAATTACGACATGTACCCTAGGTGCATTTACCAATTGGTACTGGGCCACCTTATCAGACCCTGTAACTCAGGGCATAGGTGTACCCAGGGCTGCCAGGGGCTGCAGCATGTATTATGCCACCCCTGGCTGGCCTCTTAAATTTGACACAACTGGCTGCATGACAGCTGGGGCAAAGTCGTGTAAACACGCTTTGCTGTAGGTGTAGTATACCTATACCTAACCCTAAAATGGACACACAGATTCCTATCAGTCACTCCTATGGCAGGCCTTGACAATCCTGAAGGCAGAGTGCTTGGAATCGTGTGAGATGGTGCTCTGGCATGAGCTGAGCCTGTCTGCAGCTTGCGGAACCAAGTCCTAATAGCTGTTCCATGATATCGCATACCATATACTCTTAAGTGCATTATAATCCTCGCGGTTAAATGCTAACTTTGGTATTGCTTTATCAAAACATGTCGAGTAAGGTGTCATACGAATTGGAATACTAACCCCTCACCAATTCTGGCGACGGGGTTAGCATTCCACCCTTCTAGAGGGACACGACATGTATGTAACTGTGAACCCCGGTTAAAGTTAACTAAAGCCTCAGCTCCACAAAATGGATGCTGCCACCACAGACACGAGTCTGACCCCCTGCAGCTGGGAGTCCTTCCAGCGAGGGGAGCCTGGACAAAGGGTTTCCTGTCAGGGGTGGTGCTAGCACCGTCCCAGACATGGTTTTGTGTATCCTGGGTAGGCAGGGCTTTACAGGAAGGTGACTGCTGAGTGGCACCCCGGTGCTCACTACGCATAGGCCGGTCTGAACCAGTTCCAGGGGCACACCAGCCCCTGGCCTGGGGAAGTCCGGCATGGCAGAGGGGTGTAACCACCCCCCACCTAGTCCCACCCATAGGCAGGACCTAGTCACCGGGTCAGCCCCCTTTTTTAGTATAAAGATGGGAGCGGGCCCCCTGTTCAAGTTAGATCATCTTTGGAATCAAGACACGACTTTCTTCGAAAGGACTTCACGATTTCTTCTTCAAGATTCTCCCTTGTGGCTAAGGAGTAGTCACCCTGCATCAAGCGGGCACCATCCTAAAGAACACTGCGGTCTGCTGCAAGTCCTTCATCACGAATCCGACGACCCAGCTCGACTAGACCCGGCTTCCCTGGCACCTCTGACCTCTACTCACCTCTACAGCCAAGCTGAGAACCGTGAGTGCGACGAGACCTCGAGGGACCGACGATCGCCAAGACTGCACGACATCTTTACTGCAAGCCCACCGTGTCCTCCACGGGTGAGTGCTTTGGGGTCCGAGAAGCCCCGACCCTGCACAGCTCCAGCACCCAAGATCAGCCTCCCTGCATCTCCACGATCTGCGTGGGGCCCTTCTGCTGTTTGCTGTGCACCGCGTTGTTTGGCTACTAGCCGGCTGGCTTGTGGCCTTCTGAACGACGCCCGACGACATCACTGCTGCTGGTCTGGTTGCTCCAGACTGGCCCTTGCTTCCTTCTTGAAGAGAGGCACCCCGGACCCTCCTGGTCCACTCCAGACGCCATTTTAGGTCCACCGCGTGGGCTTGAATTTGCCAAGGCTTTGTTGCCCAATCCTGGGTCCAGCGACGCCGACAGCTTCTATCTTCGTGGGACAGCTCGATCCTCCTTCCTGGTCGCCGACAACGCCTCCTGGTCCGTGAGATCTCCGAGCCCAGCGTCACCCACACGCCTTGTCGAGGTGGCTACCATCCGGTGCGCTCCTGGTGCCCACTGACTACTGGCTAGTAGTCTCGAACTTGGTCCCCTCTGCTTTCAGGTGTCATCTTCCATCGATCCAGGCTTGGATCCACCGAACTTTCTTCACTGGTCGCCTGCCAGCAACTTCTTTCTTCCAGGCTCCTGGTCCGTCAACGAGGATTCCCGACGTCTTTTGAGTCCTATGCAGCTGCAGCCCCTGGGCTAGGTAACTTCGGCATTTCGGTGCCCCAGCATAGCCTCACTATCCAAGGGTCAGAATCTACTTTCGTTTTCTCCCTACCAGGTCGGGTTCGCCCGTGAACACTAACTTTGCAATTACTAGCTACCATAGACGTTGTCCCGCATCTCGCGTGAGAGTGCACACACTGCACCCGAGTCCCCTAGGCCTCCTATAAGTAATCTGAAGGTTCTATAGTTAAGTCCTAGCGATTCCTAAGCCTATTAGTATTGTACTTACCTGCTAGTAATTTCGCATTCCACTTTTCAAGTATATGGTTTTCCGTGCCCCTCGGGCATTTGTATATACTGTGCTAACTTAAGTATTTTTGTAAGAGTTTTGGTTTGTGCTTAGTACCCTGTCCTCATAAAGAGTACAGGGCTGTTGTGAGTCTTAATAAATAACTGTTTATTTTCATAACACTTGTGTGGTGTCCTTTCACTTGGTGTTCAAGGGGTATATGTGGTATAACAGCTGGCTTAACACGCCCTCTCGAGTCTTTAGCCTTAGACTGCTCGTATCCACGCTACTAGGATAGCTGGTCTATAAGGTTGACTTACAACCAATCATCAATAAGGGTTGCTGGACTGATACATAGTGTTCACTAGAATAGTGACCACTGCATATCAGGCCACCTTCTCACATTGGTGAGCAGCGGTTGGGATTTGAGCTTGCTGTTGTTTTACCACACGTATCCTAAGAATATCTTGTTGAAAGATCACATAAGTACTGTTAGTACATATAACTAAGCTTAGAATACTCTGAGTTCTACTGAACCAGCTGTTGCAGCTCCTCAAGGCCTAGCACACCTTGGCTGCAACTCTTAGCAAGGGATCAGTAGGTAAACACATATTGTAGGTAGGTGCATCACTTACACCACACTAGAAACAGTATGTCGGACAAAGGAGGAAACTCTGAGTCTCCCCTTGTGTCAGCTGACCCTCCACAGGTCATCCCTTCAAGATATACTGTGCTGAGCTTCAAGGAGTTAAGACAGGTGTGTCACTCCAGGAAGATCAAGCAGGGGTCTAACCCCACAACTTCCTTTCTGATTGGTCTCTTGGAGACTTATGATGCCAGAAAAGCTGAGACCCTTCTTAGCTCTTCTAATCCAGAAGGAGGCATGCCTCCCCTTGAGGGAACCAGAGGTGACCCTGACCTCATCCACCTCTCAACTGAGAATGAAGATGTAGAGGATGATGAGGATGAGGATCCCTCTGGGGATGAGGCAAATAAGGGACAGGTAGAAGTCGTTAGACTAAGCAGGTCCAACTTAAGCAAACATGACAGTGGTACTGGGGGACCCCTGGGGCCACTATCAGGTCAGCTTAACATTGGGAATGGACGAGCCAGATCTCTGTCAAGAGACTCTGGCAGATCCCTTCAAACCAATGGCTCTCACAACTCTTCTCAAAGAGGGATGACATCCCCTCAGAGGAGAGTGTATGAAGCTAAAGAAAGGGCAGCCAATCTGAGGATTGAAAGGGAAGAACTTGCCCTGGCCAAAGAGAGGCTTGCCTTTGCTAGAGAGCAACAGTTAAGTGGGGTAGTCCCCACTGGTGGCAGCATTGTACCTAGCAATAGGGAAAGGAGTTTTGATACAAAACACCTTGGGAAGATAGTGCCCCCCTTTAAACAAGGGGATGACATCCACAAATGGATTACTGCTTTGGAGAGGGCCTGCACTGTGCAAGGTGTTCCCCAGAGTCAGTGGGCAGCTATCTTGTGGCTCTCCTTTGAAGGCAAAGGAAGAGACAAGCTCCTCACCACAAGGGTAGAGGATGCTAACAATTACCAAGTCTTGAAGAATACACTGGTTGAAGGGTTTGGCCTAACCACTGAACAGTACAGGGTGCTGTTCAGGGATACCCAGAAAACTCAGTCTCAAGATTGGTCTGACTTTGTAGATTGTGCCACTAAGGCTTTTGAGGGCTGGTTGCTGGGCAGTAAGAATACTGATTATAAAGGATTGTATAATTTGATGATGAGAGAACAAATTTTAAACAATTGTCAGAACCAGTTGTTGCATCAGCATCTTGTTGACTCAGATCTGACCTCTCCCCAAGAATTGGGAAAGAAGGCAGACAGATGGGTTAGAACAAGAGTTAAACAGAACCAGGGCCAGAATCAAGGTGGTCAGAAGAAAGCAGACCAGAAGGGTAAAGATTCTAAGGGGGAACAAAATGACCAGAAGTCTTCGACAGGTCCCCAACAACCCAAAGAGGGTGGGGGGTCAGGCTCCCCAAAAGAAGAAAGAAGGCCAATCTAAAAGGTGGTGCCAATACTGCAAAAGTAAAACTCACTGGTTTAGTGAGTGCACCAAGAAAGGAGGAGGGCAGACTCCTGCCACTGCAGCCCCTAAGGCACCTGTGCCCCCTAGTACAGCCAGCAGTGGTAGTGCACCTCCCAAGGGTTTAGTAGGGTTAACCCTGGGTTCTGAGGGGTGTGACAACTTAGTTGGTACACTCACTCAGGCTGTCCTTGTCAGTACAGGGGATATGGATATGTCCCCTGACATAAGTCCCAATACTTTGGGCAAATACAGACAGACACCTTTCATTAATGGAAAAATGGCTCAGGCCTATAGGGACACTTGTGCCAGTGTCACAATGGTGACACCTAACTTTGTGGACCCTGGACAGATCATGCCAGGTACAGAATTCCTGGTGACCAATGCAAGCAATGTCACTACCAATCACAGTATGGCAATTGTAGCTTTCTCCTGGGGAGGGGTAACTGGCCAAAAGAAGGTTGTAGTTAGTTCAGACCTCCCAGTGGATTGTTTGTTGGGCAATGATTTGGAGTCATCACAATGGTCAGAAGTGGAGCAGAGGACTCACATGGAAATGTTAGGCTTGCCAGCACATGTGTTTGCTGTGACCAGGTCACAGGTCAGGAAATGCCCCACTGAACAGGTGCTGGATCCTGGAACAATGGACCAGACACCTCCCAAGAAAAAGAGCAGCAGGGTTAAGGCTGTGCCTTCCCCCTTGCCCCACTTTGAGGATCAAGTCTCAGAGGAGGCTGACCTACAGGAATTGAGGGAAACTGAGCCCAGAGAGTTTGAACTTGATCAAGTTGAATTCTTGGGTTCAGGGGGACCCTCAAGGGAAGACCTGGGGAAGGACCAGTTAAGCTGCCCTTCTCTTGAACCCCTCAGACAGCAGGCTGCTGCTGAGGCTGCTGGGAACGCCACAGGTACCCACAAGGTATACTGGGAAGATGGACTCCTGTACACTGAGTCAAGAGACCCCAAGCCTGGCATGACCAAGAGGCTGGTTGTACCCTTGTCTCAGAGAGGTTTCCTACTTACCTTGGCCCATGAGATTCCCTTAGCAGGTCACTTAGGCCAGACAAAGACTTGGGACAGGCTTGTCTCACACTTTCACTGGCCTCACATGAATGAGGATACCAAGGAGTTTTGTCGCTCCTGTGTCACTTGCCAAGCCAGTGGTAAGTCAGGTGGCACAACAAAGGCCCCCCTTATACCAATGCCTGTGGTGGGGGTGCCCTTTGAAAGAGTGGGGATTGACATTGTTGGTCCAATGGAACCCCAGACAGCATCAGGGCACAAGTTTATACTGGTGGTAGTGGATCATGCCACCAGGTATCCTGAAGCTATTCCACTTAGGACCACCACAGCACCTGTGGTGGCAAGGGCCCTAGTTGGAGTGTTCTCCAGAGTGGGCTTCCCTAAGGAGGTTGTCTCTGACAGAGGTGCAAACTTCATGTCAAGCTACTTAACTGCTATGTGGAAGGAATGTGGTGTCAATTACAAATTCACTACACCCTATCATCCACAATGCAATGGGCTTGTTGAAAGGTTCAACAGGACCCTAAAAGGGATGATTCATGGACTACCTGAAAAGCTCAGGCGTAGATGGGATGTCCTGATTCCCTGCCTTCTGTTTGCTTACAGAGAGGTCCCACAAAAGGGGGTTGGCTACAGCCCTTTTCAACTTTTGTATGGGCATCCTGTGAGAGGCCCCCTGTGTTTGGTGAAGGAAGGATGGGAGAGACCTCTCAAAAAGCCTGCAACCAGCATAGTGGACTATGTACTTGGTCTCCGCTCCAGGATGGCTGAGTATATGGAGAAGGCATCAGAAAACCTTAAGGCCAGTCAAGAACTTCAAAAAGCTTGGCATGACCAAAAGGCTGTCCTGACTGTTTATCAGCCTGGACAGAAGGTGTGGGTGTTGGAGCCAGTGGCCCCAGCAGCACTCAAAGACAAATGGTCTGGGCCCCACACAATTCTTGAGCAAAAGGGAGAGGTCACCTACCTGGTGGACCTTGGAACTCCCAGGAGTCCCCACAGGGTGCTCCATGTCAACAGGCTCAAAGCATATGTCGACAGGAAGGACATGAGTTTGCTCATGGCCATAGATGAGGGACAGGAGGAAGAGAGTGACCCTCTCCCAGACCTGCTCACTCAGAATCCTGATGATGGGTCAGTAGATGGTGTTGTCTTTTGTGGCAGCCTCTCTGAGCATCAACAGAAAGACTGTAAACAGGTTCTTCAGTCTTTCAGACATATGTTTTCTCTGACACCCAGTCAGACCAATTGGTGTACCCATGAGGTTGACACTGGTGACAGTCTGCCAGTTAAGAGTAAAATCTACAGGCAGCCTGATCATGTTAGAGACTGCATAAAAACTGAAGTGCAGAAAATGTTGGAGTTGGGAGTCATTGAACCCTCAGATAGCCCTTGGGCTAGTCCAGTAGTTCTAGTGCCAAAGCCTCACACCCAGGGTGGTAAGAGAGAGATGAGGTTTTGCGTAGACTACAGGGGTCTCAATGCAGTCACTAAGACTGATGCCCATCCAATACCAAGGGCAGATGAGCTGATAGATAGATTGGCTTCTGCCAACTACTTAAGCACATTTGACTTAACAGCTGGGTATTGGCAAATCAGGTTAGCTGAGGATGCCAAGCCCAAGACAGCATTTTCAACCCCTGGTGGGCATTATCAATTTGTGGTAATGCCCTTTGGTCTGAAAAATGCACCTGCCACCTTCCAAAGGTTGGTGAATCAAGTCCTTACTGGGCTGGATGACTTCTGTGCAGCATATCTAGATGATATTGCTGTCTTTAGCTCCACCTGGGAGGATCACCTGGTCCACCTGAGGAAAGTGTTAGAGGCTCTGCAAGCAGCAGGCCTCACTATCAAGGCCACCAAGTGCCAGATAGGGCAGACACAGGTTGTATACCTGGGCCACCTTGTAGGTGGAGGCCAGGTTCATCCACTGGAGAGCAAAATACAGTCAATCAGGGACTGGGCTCCTCCAACCACCCAGACTCAGGTTCGAGCTTTCTTGGGCCTGACTGGTTACTATAGGAAGTTTGTCAGGAACTATGGTTCAATTGTGACACCATTAAATGAACTGACAAGTAAGAAAATGCCAAAAAAGGTTCAGTGGACAGCAGGCTGTCAAAAAGCATTCGATGACCTAAAGCAGGCCATGTGCACAGCACCTATCCTTAAGAGTCCAGACTACTCCAAACCATTCATTGTCCAAACAGATGCTTCTGAGTTGGGTGTGGGAGCTGTTCTTTCTCAACTGAATTTTGATGGTCAAGACCAGCCCATTGCTTTTATAAGCAGAAGGCTGACCCCCAGAGAGAAGAATTGGTCAGCTATTGAGAGGGAGGCCTTTGCTGTGGTTTGGGCCCTGAAGAAGCTGAGGCCATACTTGTTTGGCACTCACTTCAAGATTCAGACCGACCATAAGCCCCTCTTGTGGCTAAATCAGATGAAGGGTGAAAACCCCAAACTGCTTAGGTGGTCCATTTCCCTACAGGGGATGGACTTTACAGTGGAACATAGACCTGGTACTGATCATGGCAATGCCGATGGGTTCTCCAGATATTTCCACTTAGAACAAGAAGACTCGCCTGGTCAAGGTTAGCTTATTGTCCCAAAGTTTGGGGGGGGGTCATGTAGGAGAGTAGGGTCTGCAATCCTATGATCACCCAGATTTTTTGCTTTTGTTTTACTGGTTTACGACTTTCTCTGGCTGTGGGCCTGCCAATCAGACCCACAGCCTGGCTGTTCTCTTTCTAAATTACGACATGTACCCTAGGTGCATTTACCAATTGGTACTGGGCCACCTTATCAGACCCTGTAACTCAGGGCATAGGTGTACCCAGGGCTGCCAGGGGCTGCAGCATGTATTATGCCACCCCTGGCTGGCCTCTTAAATTTGACACAACTGGCTGCATGACAGCTGGGGCAAAGTCGTGTAAACACGCTTTGCTGTAGGTGTAGTATACCTATACCTAACCCTAAAATGGACACACAGATTCCTATCAGTCACTCCTATGGCAGGCCTTGACAATCCTGAAGGCAGAGTGCTTGGAATCGTGTGAGATGGTGCTCTGGCATGAGCTGAGCCTGTCTGCAGCTTGCGGAACCAAGTCCTAATAGCTGTTCCATGATATCGCATACCATATACTCTTAAGTGCATTCTAATCCTCGCGGTTAAATGCTAACTTTGGTATTGCTTTATCAAAACATGTCGAGTAAGGTGTCATACGAATTGGAATACTAACCCCTCGCCAATTCTGGCGACGGGGTTAGCATTCCACCCTTCTAGAGGGACACGACATGTATGTAACTGTGAACCCCGGTTAAAGTTAACTAAAGCCTCAGCTCCACAAAATGGATGCTGCCACCACAGACACGAGTCTGACCCCCTGCAGCTGGGAGTCCTTCCAGCGAGGGGAGCCTGGACAAAGGGTTTCCTGTCAGGGGCGGTGCTAGCACCGTCCCAGACATGGTTTTGTGTATCCTGGGTAGGCAGGGCTTTACAGGAAGGTGACTGCTGAGTGGCACCCCGGTGCTCACTACGCATAGGCCGGTCTGAACCAGTTCCAGGGGCACACCAGCCCCTGGCCTGGGGAAGTCCGGCATGGCAGAGGGGTGTAACCACCCCCCACCTAGTCCCACCCATAGGCAGGACCTAGTCACCGGGTCAGCCCCCTTTTTTAGTATAAAGATGGGAGCGGGCCCCCTGTTCAAGTTAGATCATCTTTGGAATCGAGACACGACTTTCTTCGAAAGGACTCCACGATTTCTTCTTCAAGATTCTCCCTTGTGGCTAAGGAGTAGTCACCCTGCATCAAGCGGGCACCATCCTAAAGAACACTGCGGTCTGCTGCAAGTCCTTCATCACGAATCCGACGACCCAGCTCGACTAGACCCGGCTTCCCTGGCACCTCTGACCTCTACTCACCTCTACAGCCAAGCTGAGAACCGTGAGTGCGACGAGACCTCGAGGGACCGACGATCGCCAAGACTGCACGACATCTTTACTGCAAGCCCACCGTGTCCTCCACGGGTGAGTGCTTTGGGGTCCGAGAAGCCCCGACCCTGCACAGCTCCAGCACCCAAGATCAGCCTCCCTGCATCTCCACGATCTGCGTGGGGCCCTTCTGCTGTTTGCTGTGCACCGCGTTGTTTGGCTACTAGCCGGCTGGCTTGTGGCCTTCTGAACGACGCCCGACGACATCACTGCTGCTGGTCTGGTTGCTCCAGACTGGCCCTTGCTTCCTTCTTGAAGAGAGGCACCCCGGACCCTCCTGGTCCACTCCAGACGCCATTTTAGGTCCACCGCGTGGGCTTGAATTTGCCAAGGCTTTGTTGCCCAATCCTGGGTCCAGCGACGCCGACAGCTTCTATCTTCGTGGGACAGCTCGATCCTCCTTCCTGGTCGCCGACAACGCCTCCTGGTCCGTGAGATCTCCGAGCCCAGCGTCACCCACACGCCTTGTCGAGGTGGCTACCATCCGGTGCCCTCCTGGTGCCCACTGACTACTGGCTAGTAGTCTCGAACTTGGTCCCCTCTGCTTTCAGGTGTCATCTTCCATCGATCCAGGCTTGGATCCACCGAACTTTCTTCACTGGTCGCCTGCCAGCAACTTCTTTCTTCCAGGCTCCTGGTCCGTCAACGAGGATTCCCGACGTCTTTTGAGTCCTATGCAGCTGCAGCCCCTGGGCTAGGTAACTTCGGCATTTCGGTGCCCCAGCATAGCCTCACTATCCAAGGGTCAGAATCTACTTTCGTTTTCTCCCTACCAGGTCGGGTTCGCCCGAGAACACTAACTTTGCAATTACTAGCTACCATAGACTTTGTCCTGCATCTCGCGTGAGAGTGCACACACTGCACCCGAGTCCCCTAGGCCTCCTATAAGTAATCTGAAGGTTCTATAGTTAAGTCCTAGCGATTCCTAAGCCTATTAGTATTGTACTTACCTGCTAGTAATTTCGCATTCCACTTTTCAAGTATATGGTTTTCCGTGCCCCTCTGGCATTTGTATATACTGTGCTAACTTAAGTATTTTTGTAAGAGTTTTGGTTTGTGCTTAGTACCCTGTCCTCATAAAGAGTACAGGGCTGTTGTGAGTCTTAATAAATAACTGTTTATTTTCATAACACTTGTGTGGTGTCCTTTCACTTGGTGTTCAAGGGGTATATGTGGTATAACAGCTGGCTTAACACGCCCTCTCGAGTCTTTAGCCTTAGACTGCTCGTATCCACGCTACTAGGATAGCTGGTCTATAAGGTTGACTTACAACCAATCATCAATAAGGGTTGCTGGACTGATACATAGTGTTCACTAGAATAGTGACCACTGCATATCAGGCCACCTTCTCACATATGCTTTTCAATAACTTTTCCATTTACACCACCTGGGTCTGTATCTGAGAAGTGGTATCCTCATTCTCGGAAATGCGGCGCTCGGCCTACTTCAATTGCCCATTGTGCTTGTCTACTTTCTGGACCAGAAAGTCCAGGCGGTTATTCATTGTGTCCATCTTCCCCCAAAGATCTGATAGACTATTTTGGATGCAACATCTTAACGTCAACTTCGGAGGATTGGGAGGGTGCTTGCGTTTGATCCACAGTATTGGGTTCAGTATCCACAGATGTTGATCATGATGCGGTCTTCTTGGCACCAAAGGTCAGTCTAGGCTGGCGGCTGGCAGGTTTTTCTATTGCATCACTTCACACTTCTAGGCAGGCTAGTAGTATGTGTAGGTGTCTTTTCACATAATCCCCCAGTTGCATGTATTGAGGCATTGCATGCACAGGCAGCAGCACAAAAAGGGGGATAGGGGTATCACTGTAAGCTCTAGGTTCATAGGTCAGTTCAGTGTGCAATTCCCCACTCAGACAGCACAGTATAGAGAGGGTCCCAGCTTGGATTGTACTGCTTAAAGATAAGGGGAAACTGTTTCAAATGCTAGCGCTCTGCAAGGAGTGTTGGGCAAATACTTAGAAGCAGGCCTCATGGGAGGGCAGGTAGCGTGAGGCGATCTTGGTGAGGAGGGAGGTGCCTGCCCCGCACCGTCTGGTGACAGGCAGGTAATAGTATGGACCCAATGTATACAGCAGCTCTACCGGCTCCCCACCGTGGAGACGCCAATATGCAGGGTTTTTATAGGAGGAGCACAAACAAGGAGGACAGCCAGTGCAGCGTCCCTGAAGCGGGGCAGAGGCCCCGCAAGCTAAGCGCAGCGGGCATATGCAGGGTAGAAAAAGATTGTCCTGTCAGGTTGTCTCTCGGGCTGTTGCGGTGCGCAGCAAGTCCCAACTGCAAGCGGGGAAACACAGCGTATAAATCTCACTGCCCTTGAAGGGCAGGAGAGTACTCCCCACACCTCCACTCTCACCCCCACCGCAGCAAAGAAAATGGCGAACTCTGCGCCGAGGGAGAAGGGCTGCAACCGGAGTAAGCCTCACCTTCTTCTCGCTGGACATAGAGAAAGGCATCTGAAAGTGAATGCGCCCACAGCTCAGCAGTGTGTATACCAAATTAGAGGCAGTTGGCATGCAATAGGGGATCTCCGGCACGAGTTTGCTGGATTTTGGGCCCAAGTCCACGTGGGATCCCCAGGGCTCTAGTTGATGGAGTAGCCGATTAGGTCTCCAAGTATGGGGCCCGCATTTGCACCTGCAGTATGGAGAGTTCCGTTGGTGTGCGTCCGAGCGCGAAAGAGACACCATTTTTTACCAAGCATGACCGGAAGTTCTAATAAGCAGGTAGGCAGTGTTGGTTATCAATTATAGCTAGTAGCGATAAGGAGAAATGACGGATTTCATTGCCGAGCTTCCCGAGCCTCACAGGTGTGCGGCCATCTTGGATGTGCGCCACCTAGCGCTCTCCCGAGATGTTATAATGTTAAATGTGGAAAGTAATTTTTTATGAACTCATTAATAATTTGTTCTTTATCATTTTTAAATAATGAATTGGCAATTAATTATGGTTATTGTGTAATTAGTTTTAGGTGTGTGTTGTGGTATGCATAGGTGTAAATGGTGGGAAGGGTGGAAAGTCATTTATTTTTAATTGATAATTTAAAAATTAGTTGTGAATTAGTTTAAAATAATTAATTTACTAATTAATTATGGTAATTGTGTAATTAGGTGTAGGTGTATGTTGTGGTGTGTATAGTTGTAAATGGTGGGAAGGATGGGAAGTAATGTATGTGTAATTGATGATTTAATAATTAGTTGTTGATACATTTAAAATAATGAACTAGTAATTTTTATGTTTATTTTGAAAATAGGTTTAGATGTGTGCAGTGGTGTTTATAGGTGTAAATCCTGGGACGGGTATTTTTAATTGATAAATGAATAATTAGTTCAGCTATGGCGCTTCCCGCTAGCCTTTGGCTCAGGTGATGCTCCTCCCCCTTCTGTTATGGTGTCTTCGTTTGTTTGGCATGGCGAGAGCGGATGCTGCAGATGGAAGCTGCGGCTGAATTTTCTTTCACGCTCCTTTGAGTTTGTGCAAACTGGTTGAGGGCGGGCTACAGTCCTTGCTGTTCTGGGGCTTTTTTGTGATCTCCGGAGTGCTGTCCCCACCACCGGCATCTAGAGTGCGGATGTTGGACCTGGCGGCTAAGAGATTGAGTCACTGAGAGCTCCCACTGCCTCTCTGGAGGCTCTGGTTTACGGAGGCGGCTCTCTCTTCCTGCTAAGATCGGCATGTTGTCCAACTCTGTGGGTGTAATTGCCCGCAATTGTGGAGGCTCTTGGCCGGACTTCTCCGGTTTTTCTCATTTTACAGCTGCTGTGCAGAGGCTCTGCTGTTGGGGGAAAAGAGCATGGTGTGGTTTTCTCGTGAAGCTGAGGAATAAAAACGCTGGAAAGAAACAATGGGAAACACTGGAAACACTGAAAGACAGTTAATGGAGAAAAAGATTGAGGCAGGAGGAGAGCGGCGGGAGGACGGCGCTAAATGGTGAGTGCTGACTTAATTCGATGGTAAGAGACTCGGGCTGGTCTGCCTTTACGGAATTGAAAACTGGTCTGGATAGTTAATGATATATAATGAAGAAACAGTTGAACCCTGCCGCAGCAGCTGCTAGAGCAGATGCTGCAATTTCTGCAAAAGACAAAACACGTTTAGCTAAAACTAAATTGAATCAGACTTTAACTAAAGCAGGCAGTATAATGCATCATGGTGAGTCCTCCTTTAGTTCTCAAAGCACAGAAACTGATGATCCATCATTAAAGGAGATTAATTTGATGGAGGCTTTAGAATCTGCTTTAGGAGATAAAAACGTGGCTACTTCGCGCAGAGTTATTGTAACTCAGAAAAATCAAGAGCAGAAGATTGCTAGAGATTTTCTTATCTTCGTTAAAAAGATGCTACTTCCTGTTAAGCTAGGGATAGATAAGCCTAGCCAAGACTCTTCAGCCCAGAACACTTTAGTGGCAACAGGAGACACGACAACGCAAGCAGTATCATCAGAGCCAGTATCCTCTCCTGGGCCAGTATCCTCCTCTTCTCCAGGGGTTTCTTCTCCAGGTGCACAGGGAGTACAGATACAAGTAGAAGAACTGTTGCTGGTTTTGTCTGACTCGGACCAACTTCAAACTACTGCTTTGACTGTGGCAATGGCTGTCGCGACTCTGCTTCCTCAGTCTCCGCCCTCTCTCCTTTTTACCAGTGGAAAGGACTCTCTAATACAACCTAATGGTACCATGCCAGCCCAGCAAGGTCAGCTAGATCAGCACGTTCACAAGACCAGCAAGGCCAACAAATGGCTTCAGTCATAATGAGGACTAAATCTCTTTTGAAAAAGGCTACTATTTTATTATATCCCTCGATGATCAAAGATAATAAGTCACAGCAAGGAATTAAAAAATGTGATCATGCACTCCAGGATGAGAAGGCTATTTCGTATCGATTAGATACTAAAACGATGCTAAATATGATACTTTCAGAAATTCGGGACACGAAGAAAAAAAAATAGTAGCTATAAAACAGCGATTGGGGAAGATAGAGGAAGCAGTCGCCCGTCTGCCAATTTGAATTCTGGAGGCTGAATCAAGGATTTCCTCTGTTGAGGATCAAATGAATGGTATTCTTGAGCAAGTGGATTCAGTGTCCCGGGAGAAAATAATCATGGAAAACAAGATTAAAGAACTTGAACATTTCTTACATCGCTCAAATCTGCGGATAGTTGGCGTCTCGGAGAGGCTTGAAGGAGTAGGCAGACTCAATTGGGTCGCATCTTTCATGAAGAAGGTTGTAATTCCTGAGATTTCCGGTAACTTAACATTAACTAAGGCTCATCGGGTTCCAGCACATCTTCCTCCTAACTTGAAGTTTCCACATACTATACTAGTTAACTTTGCGGATTATCGCATGAAGGAAAAAACGTTGTCTAAGGCAATTCAGACGAGACAGTTTGAAATTGAAAATGGAGGTAAATGTAGAACTTTTTTCTGACATGTCAGGAACGGCGGCAAGAAGGCACAAAGAGTTTGTGAAGCTACTGTATATCTTTAAAGCCCAAGCGGCACAAGCTGCTTTTACGCAACAATCCAAACTTTAAGTCCTTGTGCAGGGGAAGTTTCATTTGTTCACATGTATTGAAGAGGCTCAGGAGTTGCTTAAGGTGCTTTCAGTTGGAAAACAACTTGATATTTTAGCCTCTTGTCTTGTTTTCAATGATGCTCTCTCATGTTTAAACAAGGAGAGAAGCATTTAGATCTTGCTGTCTCCTTAAAATTCTTTTTAAATATCTATTAAATGTCATTTTTGATTTCGAACTTGAGGTTTTTGTTTTTCTTTTTGAGAGGGGGGTTAGGTTACCCTTGGTACAATATCAGGGCACCAGTACTAGTACTTGGGGGCGGGAGTAGCCGATCAGGTCTCCAAGTATGGGGCCCGCATTTGCGCCTGCAGTATGTAGAGTCCAGTTGGTGCATGCTGGAGCATGAGAGAGACGCAATTTTTTACCCAGCGTGACCGGAAGTTATAATAATAGGTAGGCAGTGTTGGTTATCAATTATAGCTGGTAGAGATAAGGAGAAATGTCGGATTTTATTGCCGAGCTTCCTGAGCCTCACAGGTGCACGGCCATCTTGGATGTGCGCCACCAGCGCCCCCCCGGGGAAAGCAGCATTTCTTAAGGGGAGGGCTGCTTGGGTTAGCAGAAAAAAAGAGCAGTTGCAATCAGGAAAGTGATAAAATGTGCAGGAATCCACTGAGTACTAAATTGAAGTTAAAAATATTTTTTATTTCTTTTTTATTTTCTTTTTCTTAGCAGAATGAGTTTATCCAATAAATGTCAGATTCTTTCTGTAAATGTCAATGGAATATTGAATATATGTAAATATGGAGGATTAATTAGGTGGCTAGTTACCTTAAAACCTCAAATTCTTTTCATTCAAGACCCCATCTGAAAACAAATGCCCCAAAATGCTATACCAGGAATGTTTTCTAGAGTTTTCTTTGCTTCATCAGGTGTTGCAATGAGGGAGGTTGCAATATATTTTTCAAGGAATATAGAACAAGGGGATCTCCAGGGGAGGTGCGTCTGGGTGCAGGTAAAACTAAATGAACAGGTTCTGAATTTCATTCATTATTATGGTCCAATAACTGGTGATACATCTGCATTACTTACACTATATAAACGTTTGATTGGGGTTTCCGGACAAGTTGTGTTTGAGGGTGATTTTAAC
Source organism: Lissotriton vulgaris (assembly GCF_964263255.1). Taxonomy (NCBI): domain Eukaryota; kingdom Metazoa; phylum Chordata; class Amphibia; order Caudata; family Salamandridae; genus Lissotriton; species Lissotriton vulgaris. The sequence goes on along the minus strand of NC_141691.1, from coordinate 2,022,503,279 downwards.
CATATTCAAGATTTGAAAATTGATACCTCAAGTAGGAGTAAAAAACAACTGAAACAAAAGACAAAGAAAGTTTTTAATGCTTTGACAGATGATCTTCCGTTAATTGATGCATGGCGATTGCTCAATCAGACTGCTATGGAATATACTCGTTCTCTTGTCAACATCAGACTACATCCCGAATCGACTTTTTATTGATTTCACGTTCGTTGTGCCTTAGGGCTGCAGGCATTGGTGTTAACGCTCTTTCTGATTATTCATACGTTCAGGCCGACATAGAAATTGATGTTTCTAAAAAGAGCAGGTCCAAGTGGTAGATGGACCGCCTTCTCCTTCAAGATTCATTGTGTCTTGAACAGGTTAGGCTCTGGCTACTCAATTATTTTAAAATTAATGAAGGGACAGGTGATATTTTTTCTGTTTGGGATGGATTTGAGGCTGCAGCCCGCGCACAGATGATAGCTGCAACAGTGGGGAAAACTAGGGCACGGTTAGGACAAATTGCACAACTTCAGCATTCGTTGGACAATGCTTCTAAATCTGTGGGCTCCTTCTCGGCCCAGCAGCAACAGGCCAGGAAGGCATTTAGAGACTTTTTTTTAGAAGAAAAAAATAGCTCTCAGATGTATATGCAAGAGGTGTATGAAGAAAGCCAAATGGTTGGGAAGATGTTACCTTGGTCAACTAGGGCTCGACAAGAATATGCCTGTATTGTAGAAATAATTGATCCAAAAACTAATGCCACAGCAATCGACAGAGCTGACATTGCTCACATTTTTGTTGAACATTTTCAACAATTATATACTACAAAATATTCAGTAAATCTGGATATGATTCACAAGTATTTTGCTTTACTTCAATTACCAACAATATCACAGAGTGTAGCTTCTCAGCTTCAGAACGAAATTACAGAGGATGAGATATCGGCTGTTATTAAATCTTTGGCATGGGCAAAAGCCTGTGGCGAAGACGGAATTCCAAATGACTTTTATAAAACCTTTGTTAAGGAGTTGACCCCATTTTTGAAAAAATTATTTGATCATATTAAAACTGGTGGGATGGTATCTTCAGTATTTAAAAGGAAGACAGTATTTAGTTTGGTAAAAAAGGGTAAACCCCCAAATAATCTTAATTCATATAGACCGATCAGTCTTTCAAATGCTGTCTATAAAATTCTTATGAAGATCTGGGCCCAGAGTTTTGTTTCTGCGGTTAAGGAAGTAATTCACTATGATTAAACGGGGTTGATAACAGGCCGTGCAATGGCATCAAATACTTGCTTCTTTATACAAGCTCTAGATTATTTTAACGTAAAAAAGACACCTGCCTGCATTATGATGGTAGACGCAGAAAAAGCTTTTGATTTAGTTAATTAGGACACTTTATTTTATGGGATTCATTCTCCAGTAGTCAGTCAGTCAAGTACACTTTATTTGATTTGTTAAAAATCATAAAAAGGCATAAAACATTTACATACATACATAGAAACATAAAATACATTTTCCAAGTTCGATACAAAATCCTTGTAAACATGTGCAATACAATTGGTCAAGAGATAATCCGCACAAATGATGCACTTATTTAAAAAATACTTTGTGATACATTCAGTAGCACACTATGTGACTTCATTCTAGTTGCCAACACAAAAAAATTGGCCACACAGAATATGATGCGGGTGCTACTCAAGTACTAAAGATAAGCTAGAGCCGGCCTCACATGAATGAAGCCCGCCTCTCTCAAGATAGGCAGCAAGAATTTTTTCCTTATGTCCGAGAATAACCAACAAAACATGATAAAGTGCATGGTATCTTGTGGTGAGAATTTATCACAGTTACAAGGTGGGCCCACTTCTGGTTTTGTCCATGATTGATAACTACCCAAATAAAAGTGGATCAGATTAAATCTGAACTTAGTCAGTAAAAATCTATGGAATGGCCTGGAAACGATCTTAAGGTATGGCTCAAGTGAGGGGGAATATAATAACATGTAATGCGATCTAACTGTAGGCTTCAACAATTCCCGTTCCTCCTGGGCCAATCTGGCCCCGTCCATAAAGTGCTTTTTGATCAAGTTAACGTCCTCCCTCCTAATGCTAGATGGTAATGAAAAGAGTTCCGGACGTCCCAACTGTCCAAAGGTGTTCTCAGGAATTCCAGCCAGGGCACTTTTTTAGCGTGTTCTAATGACATGACATCAGTCAGGATTGCATGATTGAGGGTTAATTCCTTATTAAGCCATATCTTTAACCAAAATATTAATGGGGCCAAATTAAGCCTATCGGTAACATGGTCCAAACCCACCTCCGAATGAATTGAGAAGGTCGGAGTGGACTGGGGGACAGACAATAATGATCGCAAAAACCTGTTTTCCGCTCTCTGGATCAAATCATGATGTACGTAACCCCAGAAGGGTGAACCATACATAGCGATTGGGATGCATTTGGAGTTATAAACTTTTAAAAGAGCCTCCATGGGCCTTGCCCCCAGCCTTTTTGAGAACCCCATAAGAGCAGAGGTCGATCTAGCCACAGATAAGCTTTTTCCCTTAATTTGGGGCCCCACGATCCCTTCTCATCGAAGAGAACCCCCAAGTAAGGGAAGACAGCTACCCTAGAAACCACCTCATCCTTACACACGAAGATTTTAGATTTGAACTTGTTTCTTTGGTGACCAACCACCATCGTGTGTGACTTTTTCGCGTTTATTTTTAAGTCCAGCCGGGCCATAAACACACCAAAAGCGTCCAACAATCGCTGGAGGGCCATGCCAGTGCGGGCTATTAAGACTGCATCGTACGCGTATAGGAGAGCCGGTATCCTTGCATCTCCTACACGCGGAACGTTACACTCCACTGCCTCCAGATAACTCCCCAGGCCGGTAATATAGATGGTAAAAAGGAGGCAGGCCAAAATACAGCCCTGGTGCACTCCTCGCTCTGATTTAAAGCGGCTCGTGCACCTTCCCTCCTTGGTGACCCTGACTGTGGCAAATAGCTCCTGATGGAGGGACGCCATAAAGTTTACCAGCGCCACATCAATCCCGATCTCCAATAGGATAGCCCACAATTTGGCCCTGTTCACTAAGTCGAAGGCCGAGGAGAGGTCCATAAAGGCCAGAAATAACGACCCCTCCTTAGCTACTGTGTATTTAGAGATTAACAAGTGCAAGTTAGAACATTGCTCCAAAGTGCCTCTCTTCTCTCTGAACCAATGCTGTCCCTAACTTAACCAATAGGACTCTGCCTAGTATCTTGATTGCAGAGTCTAGGAGGGAAATGGGTCTATAACACCCCGGGTCATCTCGCTGACCTTTTGTAAAGATTGGCACAATAATTGAAGTAGCCCAAGAGGAGGGGAGAATATTGCCGTTTGCAGCAAAGAAGACGTTTGTTAATACCCTGGCCCAGAGCTTTGGTAAGTGTCTATAGAGATCGGCCGGGACTCCGTCCGGCCCAGGAGCCTTGTTCTTTGAGGTCTCTAAGATAGCTCTCTCTACTTCAGCTTGATCGAAAAGTAGGGGGGCGGACTCAGGTACTACCAGAGGAGAACCTTGAGGTCCCGAGTCCGAATCTCCATACACCTCTCTAAAGTGACAAAGCCATTTATGATCAGGTATAACACAGTCCATGACCGTGTTATCTAGATCTGAGAAAAAGGGCTGATTGATTGTGGCCCAGAATTGGCCACTGTCGCGTAATACGTTAGTTGAGAGTAGTTTCTCCCAAGCAGCCTTCTTTATATTATTTTTTCGGCCCTTAATAGTTAACTTATACTCCTTCCTTAGGGAGGCAATGACCGCCTTATCTCTCGGATTATGTTTTAGGGCTTGTATAAGCACTCTATGGGCTTTTGAGCAGTTCGAGTCAAACCATCTATGATGATTTTTACCTCCCTGCCCTAATTTAGCCGTTAGATCTTTTGAAATTTGTAAGCATTTAGGGCCCGATGTAGGTAGGCCGTTACCGATCGGTAACGGCCGAAAACACCGATTTTCGGCCCTTACCGATCGGTATACAGCCATCGAGATGTAGGGCAAAGAAAATCGTCCAAATCGGTATATATACCGATTCGGAATGGCTACCGAATCGGAAATAATCCGATTCGGAAATACCCCGAATCGGAAAGATAACGATTCGGTAACATACCGAATCGGTAAAAATACCGAATCGGTACATGTACCGATTCGGTAGTGACACCGATTCGGAAAAAAAACGATTCGGTCCATGTATCGAATCGGTAGAGACAGCGATTCGGAAAAATGCCGAATCGGATAACCTACTGATTCGGTAGAGTTACCGATTCGGAAAATCTCTGATTCGGACAGATAGAGAGATGTAGGGAAGCATAGAAATAACGATTTTGGCTCAAAATCGGTATTTCAAAATCGGTATTTACCATGGATTACAATCAGGTGGTAACCAACTTCAACCTATAAAAATAGACCCAAAATGCATTGCAACTTGCAGGATGGCTGCTTTTTATGTCATTGCAAGGCGGCTACGGCTACAGCAAGAAGGAGAGAGGCAATGGCAAAGAGAGGAACAGGTCTACAGACAGAGGATCACCCTGTTCATGCTCACAGAGGCAGAGATCCTACAGAGGTACAGGCTGGACTCAGACACCATTCTGGAGCTCATCAGGGACCTCAAACCACTGTTGCACCACCCCACCCCAAGGGCACACGCCATTCCAGCGCACGTGCAGGTGCTATGCAGCCTACACCTGCTTGCGTCTGGCAGATATCAAAGTGGAGTAGCAGCGGTAGGAGGGGTGACCCAGAGCAGCCTGTCAAGGTTTTTCCACAACTTCCTTGACGCCATGATACACAGGATGGACCAATACATCTCTTTCCCTGCAACCCACGCGGAACTGGTACAAACAAAAGCTGACTTTTACCAGATGGCACAATTTCCCCAAATCATTGGCTGCATAGATGGCACGCACATTCCGATTTGCCCCCCTGCTGACACAGAATACATATACTGCAATAGGAAGTCTACGCACACCATCAATGTTCAGGTGATCTGCAATGCGAAGTGCACCATCACAGACCTGGTTGCAAAATTCCCAGGGAGTACCCACGACTCCTACATTTTTCAACAGAGCGGCATCTATGCACGGCTGATGGCTGGCGAATTTGGTGAAGGATACCTCCTAGGTGAGATACATCATCAGACCCCCATAACACAAAGTAGCTAAGTGAAATACATGTATGCATGTGAGTAATGTTACCCCTTTTCCTTCTAGGCGACAGTGCATATGCCCTCCGCTCATTCATACTCACCCCCTACCTCAACCCCTCTACACCCAGCCAAAGGAGGTACAACCGGGCCCACAAAAGCACAAGGAATGTAGTTGAACGGACCTTTGGCATCTGGAAAAGCAGATTCAGATGCCTGCACAAGAGTGGAGGTGCAAGGCAGTATACCCTCATCACCTGCTGCAAGATAATAGCTGTCTGTGCAATGTTGCACAACCTTGCGGTGAAGAAGGGCACTGAGGTGTAGTTGTCAGACTACGAGGACCATGACGACGACGTTGCTGTGCCACAAACACAACCTGCTGGGGTGTCTACGCCAAGTGATGGCAGATACAGACGTGAGGAGATTACAGAAAACTATTTCTGAGTGAGTACAGATGCACAGACAGGTAAATGGTTGTAAGGAAAAGACATTTTTAATAATGTTGCAACACCGTTACTGCACTGATGTGCAACAAAAGAAAATGTTAAGAAAAAGTAGTTCAATGTCAATTGTCCGGGTTGCCTCACCCGCCCTGGCAAGCTTATTTTTTGCTGCGCTTAGCAGCCCCAGTGGGATGTGCCTCTCCCCCTTCCGCATGTCCAGCAGCTTCAGCAGAGCGCCTGGTGCTCCGGTGCGGCTCCGACACTGCGCTGGCCGGGCTGCTGCGGCTGCTGCTGTCCCCAGCCTCGCCCAGGTCCAGGGCTGGATTGCCCACAGTGTTTGAAATAATAAGTGCCTCCATGGCGGTCGTAATACGGGCCATGCCCCTGGTGACCTCTGCGGTGTTCTGGGTCAGGCTGGCCTCCATATTTGCCCCACGTTGGCATAGCTGTGCGGTAGCAGCAGCAAGGCGGTTTATTGATCTATTGTGCATGCGGGCATCCCTGCGGCGAGAGTGCTCGTGCTCGTCCAGTTTGGTACATAGCTGCGTGATGGCTGTGGTCATACAGCCAAGACCTGTAGCAATTTCCTTATTGCTTTCTACGAAAGTCTTAAACCCCTGCGCCATCTCTCCCATTTGCAGGTTATGCTGTCGCAGCTGGCGCTGGCAGGCCATGATGGATTTCGCCTGCATGCGCTGTATCTTCACCATGCTGCCCTCCAGCCCTTGAAAGACGCTGCCCTCCCGTGCTGGAAGTGCAGTGCTGGATGTTGTACGCCTCCGGGGATTGCTGCTGCCCTGCTGTGTGGGCTGGGGTGCCACTGGTGTTACTGTGTTGGTAGCTGGGGCCTGACCCGCTGCTCCCTCAATGGGGTTCAATGGAGATACAACAATACTCCTGGCAGGAGATGTGGCAGGTGCAGGGTGGCTCGTTGTTGGTGAGTTCTCTGGGAAGAACAGCAATGGGGGTGTGCCAGATATTCGGGGGGAGTGTAGGAATGTGAAGGAATGCCCTAGGTCATCCTCATTTCCCTGGGCACTGGTGTTCTCATCCTCCTCCTCCTCCAGGGTTGCTTGACTAGTGCTCGGCCCTGCCACCGCACTGGAAGATGTTGCTGGTGCTGGTGCCTCAGTTGCTCCTGCTCCTCCGCCTGATGGTGCCCCTAGGTATGAAGAAGCATTTGTGAATTGAGTGCTGATGTATTACAGTCACTACAATTAAAGCATTGCACATATCATTTCAAATACTTTGATTCTGTTCCACAGTTTTTTAAATTATGCTTCTGCACTGGCATTTTGGCCTATTTCTACTGTCTACATTTACCATGATGCATTTCTCATGTCTGTTGGTAGCAGTACTGGGCTGGGGTTGGGCTGTGCATTTTGTCTAAAGGGGAGGTGTCTGGTAGGGTGTGTCATGATGCGCATGCTTCTTACCTTTAGCTGTAGCTCTGGCTGAGCTATCCAGGTTCCCAACTCCAACCACACTCTCCCTCTCGATGGTAGTCGCCACTAGTTCCTCCAGCTCAGTGAGGGGTGGCGCCGGGTTCCTGCCTCCACCAGTAAGTCCAGCTTGCCTCTGCAGCTCTGCCAGTTTCCGCTTTGTTAGGCTGCGGATATCATAGAACCTCTTTTTGAGGTCGTCAAGGCTCCTGGGGGTAACACCAACAGAGTTTACTTTTACCCCAATATCGCTCCACAGCCTCCTCTTTGTGCTCTCAGGTACAGTGAGGTACAGCCTCCCAAACAGCTGCCTGTGTACCCTCACCACCTCCTCCACCAACACTTGCAGCTCCATGGTGCTGAATTTGGGTTTCCTCTTCTGCCCAGCCTTCTGGCTCTCACTGCTGCTAGCCATCTTCCACAGTGCTCTGGATCCTGCTTCCACTGCTGCTCACTGTGAATGCTCAGCTCAGGCTGCCTCTCCTGAAAGTTCTTAATGAGCTGCACCTGCCTGGGTAGCCACTCCCTGCTAGGGTGGGGGAGGGTGGAGCCACCTCATTGGCTGTTGTCTCTGGTTTCAGTTTGACTAGCTTGCCGAATCGGGAATTTACCGATTCGGTACCGAATTGGATTTTTCCGAATCGGATTTTACCGAATCGGATTCTACCGAATCGGAAATTCCCGATTCGGTATTTACAATGCGTTCCTATGGGCCTTTTGGCCATGGGGGTGCATTGCGATCACCGAATTGGTATTTGCCGATTTGGTTGTAGCCGAATCGGTAAATTCCGATTCGGTGGATGCCGAATCGGTAAATTCCGATTCGGTGGATGCCGATTCGGTAAGTATCGAATCACAATACCGATTACGACCGAATCGTTATTTTTCCGATTTTTTTTTCCTACATCTCGTTTTCCGATTTCAAAATACCGATTCGGTGCAAATCGGTATTTTAAAATCGGAAAAAGCGTTTTACCTACATCGGGCACATAGATTCGAAGGCCCCCATGATTTCGTGGTATGCAGCATTTGGGTCCTGGCAAATCACCAGGACTTAGAACCCATGGAATCGCCCCAAGTCGCCTCAAGCAACACAGGGTTATGATCACTGTATAGGGAAACGATTGCTCTATAGGAAACAACCCTATGTAAAATGCCTGGGGACAGGAAGATATAGTCTAAAATTGAACCAGGGTCAGAACCCTTGTAGGTAATTGTTCTGGCCCCTCCACCTCAGAATTAGTTGGTTCAAATAGGTTAAAATTTGCCAGCATCGCTTCCAGAGCCTCTGCAGACTTGGTGTGCTCAAAATGGGGGGGCCTCCGAGCCAGGTGGAGCCTCATACTCTCCTGTACGGCACAGATTGCTGCAGGAATGAATATTAAAATCACCCAATAAAATGAGCTTGAAGTTAGTGTGATTATTTTGGCTGACAGTAAGTAAAAAATGTTCCAAGGTGATGATATGGTCATTACCATTGTCCCTGACCCAAGAATTATAAAAGTTAATAAAAAGAATTTTACGGGTTGGAGATACCACCCATTCCACAATTAAAAGGTTCGGGGAAGCTACTTTGACCAATTTTAGAACCCCCTTGAGTGTTAATGAAAAAAGGAAAATAAGATCTCCCTTTGCTCTGCCAGCGGGACTGGGGACGGCCGGGATGGCGAAGCTAGTAAAGCCGTCCAGCCAGAAGCTAGAAGAGGTGTCCCAAGATTCCTGAAATGCTATAATATCATGGCTGGTAACAAAATTAACCCAGGCCTCGTCTGCCGTTTTAGCTCTAATTCCAACTGATGATTTTACATGCTGCTGCCACGTCAGTAGTGGGTACCCTGACCAGGGCAGGCGACACTGGGACTGGTTGTCAATCAATTTCCTCAATATCTGACAGAGGGGAGAAACGGTTACTCAGAACCGGCCCGCAGCCCTCCGCAGATCTATGCACTGACTGGGGATGAGGCGCAACCTGGACTACTAGCTCCCTCCTTGAAAAGTGTGTACGTATGTGCCCGCCTGGTCTTTCCCCTCCTGATACAGAGCTCACCCCCGCCTTACCATGGGTAGGCAGTGGTCACCATAATTCTTAACTAGGGGTGGGCAGAAAAAGCCCAAGGGAACCGGTCTCATTTGGCCTGTTTCCGATATCTCCGAGCCATCCCAAAACAATCTCTCGGCCAAGTCACAACTGTTGAAATTTATTATAACACAGTCCCCCTGAACGATCTTCGAACGCTTCCCAATCCAACCCACCCTCCTAGCCATGATGATCCTGTTGGAGATATTTGCCCCACCACTGCAAGCATCAGCACACCAAGATCTGGCCTTTACCATTAGGTCTGGGGCAGGCTCAAACTCTCCCTCTTTAAGTGGGGGATTGCCAATAAAGATTGTAACTAAAGGGGCAGCTTCCGGAGGTAAGTCTATTTTTACTTGGCAACCCCTCACCCTCTTATTAAGAACTGAGCCAGAAGACTCTACCGGCCTGCCAGACCGACTAGGATTTGAAGGAATTACCACCGAGCTAATAAGGGCTGTATGTGGGACCCGCGGCCTGTCATTTACTTGCTCCACCCCGCTGCTGGACAACACAATGTCAGTCGATCTAGCGACCTTTTGAATGCCATTCCCTGGCGTAACTATACCTGCTTTATGAAGTTCTGGGGATGAAATACGTTCATTAACAACTCAGTCAATAAGGGCGCATTTCTTTAGTAGGCCAGCAAGGCAGGTGCTCATAGTGTCCACAATGTCTTTTGCGATACCCAGTAGCAGAGGCTCAATCCGCACGACAAATAGGGCCTCTAGCTGTTCACCCAGAAGATCGTTAGTCCCAGGAGCTGCAACTGCGACATCTTTAACATGTTTCCATTTTTTTTTTGTTCCTCTTTGAAACTTGGCCAGTCGACTGGGCACTCAGCAGCGGGGGCGGCACTGGGATATTTCCCAGAGAAGAACCAGCAATGGGTTGTGCCACAGAAGTGGAGTTTGAAATAATCACCACTGGCTCTAATGGAATATGAGGCACAAGAACAGTATTCTGAGTGTCCTAGGTGTTGGAGGTGATTATGAGAGGGGGGGGGGGTCCAACTCCTTAACATCCTGTCCAACTCTGTAGTAATTAAGTCCATAGACGGTTGGTGTAGTTAAGTGGTTTATTACAAGTTAGGTAGATATGATGGTATAAACCAATAGGACCCCAACAGGAACATCCTGCAAGATGCTCAGCCCCAAGCCAACTGCCAGCCTAAGCTCACAGAGTGCTAACATTCCACAGAGCATCATGGCTAGAACATTCCATAAAGAAAGGGGATGGGGCAAGGATACTACATTATCCTCTCCCTTTACAACGGAACACAGAAAAGTTAAAGGGAAAGAGGAAGAACAGAAATATAACACAAGTGCGAAGAAATCTGTAACCCAGGGATGAAATAACATAACATCGCGGGAGGGAAAACAGAAATACCAAAGCTGATAAGGAAGAAAGAAAGAAAGTGAACAGAAGGAATAAACCCACACCATCCTCCTCCTCTTCCAATATTGAACAATAATAGAATAAGTAAACTCCTGAGCTAAAAAAAAACAAACAACCAAGATCTCAGAAAAGACTGAGAAGAGCTCATCAAAAAGCAAGAAAGTAAATCGTGCAAGAGCAAAGTAATGCCACACGTTAATAATGCCACACCTTTAATAAAGGATGTAAAACAACCAAAAGCCTAATGTGGATCAAAAGTCTGTGAAAGCGAATACAAGAATAGATGGATTGTAACCCTAAACGTGTCCCAGAAACTAGGGACCAAAAATGTAAAACAAGAATAATAAAACCAAAGACTTTGGTGATGGGACTAAAAACCCACACAGAAGTGCTACTCTCACGAGAAGACTGAGACATAGCCAAGAAAAAAAAAAACTAACCCTGTATTGAGGGACACTAAAAGGGACTCAAACCCTAGTGTAACGTTACCTAGGTGGGACTGACACCCCCTAAAAGAAAGACAGCAGAGTGGGACAACACCCCCTCTTAAAAAAAAATTGACATGAAACAGGATGATGGGATTAAAACCCACTCCAAGACAATACACCCCTCAACATTTTAGCATGAACAAGGGTAATGGGACTGAAACCCATTCAAAAGTAGAAAAAAAAGACTACTCACTTCACCTTTGAACAAAAGGTCAAAATAGAATATGGGACTCTTAAACCAAAACCCATTACTAAGGAACATGGGACTACAACCCACTCCTAAAGAATCAACGTGTCATTAGAAAAAGAAATGGGACTACAACCCACTCTTACGCAAAATGCATGTCATTACAAAAAGAGATGGGACTACAACCCACTCTTACCAATAGGACCCCAACAGGAACATCCTGCAAGATGCTCAGCCCCAAGCCAACTGCCAGCCTAAGCTCACAGAGTGCTAACATTCCACAGAGCATCATGGCTAGAACATTCCATAAAGAAAGGGGATGGGGCAAGGATACTACAAACTCCTGTTCAGCGGTCACAATTTCCTTAGTGAGAGCCCCCACAGCAGATGAGAGGTAGGATATAATGGACTCTGAGTGTCTTGGCACCATAGCCTTCTTCCCCCCCTCCTCTGCGTTACTAGCTTTCTTGCGATTACCCATGAGTAGATGTCAGAGGGCTGGCCCTGCCCTGCCTCCTCCTGCCCCTGACGGCCACAGACTGCCCGCTCTTTGCCCGGGCTTCGCCCGGCGAAGCCGGTGATACGGAGGAAGCTCCTGCTCTTTATACGCCTTCGGGCGCGCTATCAGGCGGAAGTGGGCGGTGCAGCGGGGCAGCCTGGGAGCTGTAGTCTCCCCCCCTCTGCGGCCGCGCGGTGAGGCTTGCTGCGGTGGCAGGGGAGACCAACAGCGCCAGGGCCCCAGGAGCGTCAGGTGTGGCGAGTGTTCCGGCCTCCGGTCATCAGGTACAGCCGGTATGCTCCCGTGCAGCGTTTCTGTTCCCCGCTCCTCCAAGGGAGCTCCTGCTCTTTATGCGCCTCCGGGCGCGCTATCAGGCGGAAGTGGGCGGTGCAGGCAGGGCAGCCTGGGAGCTGTAGTCTCCCCACTCTGCGGCCGCGCGGTGAGGCTTGCTGCGGCGGCAGGGGAGACCAACAGCGTCAGGGCCCCAGGAGCGTCCGGTGTGGCGAGTGTTGTGGCTTCCGGTCATCAGGTACAGCCGGTATGCCCCTGTGCAGCGTCTGTTCCCAGTAATTACTAAGCTTCAAAATATTTATGAAAGGAGCGCTGGCCCAATTAATAGTTAATGGGGCCCAAATAGAGTTAAACAAAATACATCGTGGGACTATGCAAGGTTGCCCCTCATTGCCTTTGGCAATTAGAATACGAGTCAATATGAATATTAAAGCTCCGACTGACGGAATGGCGAAATCAAAACATTTCGCGGATGACGCCATTCTGTATTCGTCCCCTTAAAAACCAAACCTGCAGTCAACTATGGCAGAATTCAGGAAATGTGAACAAACAGGGGGATATAAAATTATTCCAAGCAAAACTGAAATTGTAATTTTAAATACCGGGTCTGACTTTCTGCCAGAAAATTTGAAACGGGCTTTAAATGCAGATCCCATATGGTATTTGGGGACTTATGTCACAGGCCAATATGGGCAGTTAGTTAAGTTGAATTACGAAGCCACCAGTATAAAGATCCAGAAACTACTTGAAAAATGGACCAATCTTCCTCTAACTGTAATAGGTCGTGTGGCACTTATCAAGATGTCTATTCTACCTCTTTTGATATTTCTTTTTACCAATATTACAATTAAGGTGAATGTTAGTTTCTATAAAGAGATCGACTCAATGATTAGATCATTTATTTGGAATAAAAAGGCAGCTAGAGTTAAGCTGCCGATTTTGAAATTAGATACTCAGGTTGGTGGCTTAGCACTTCCTAATATGCATTTATCTTATGAATCATAATTTTTTGACTATTTAGTGTTTTTATTATCTAAATTGAAACAGGTTGATAACTTTTTTATTAATAAAATGATTAAAGAAGCTGGAACTCAAGTTCCCACATTCTTAAAAACAGCAAAGCTCCCAAAGAAAACAAGATATTAAATGTTAATGGATTTTTCAAATAGACTTCGTACTGTTTTTAAACAAAAAGGGTTTTTCGTGCTTTTTTTTCCTTAAAATTAACTGAGTGTAGAGATTTGGGTTTACATTTTCACTCCACTCAGCTGAAAACATGGAACGATTCTTGTTTGGGTATAGTTAGCCAGTTTGTTATACAGGGCAGGATGATTACTTGGGAAGAAGTGTAGGCCAGATGGCATAGTCACAATAAACTTTCTTTTTTTAAATGTATTCAAAATATTCATTTAAAAAATATATAATCTCATATTCAATAGCTGGAAAAACGGCCAGTGAACTTTATATTTCGAAGTTGACTGGAGTGGGTAATTGGTACTGCTTAATGAGCTCCCAAGACAAATCCCCTCTGGTTTAAAAATTTTGGGAGAAAGTTTCAGTTAAAACTCAATGTTTTTTTTCTCATCAAGAATGGCAAAAAAATATCAATTACAGGAAATAAGATGTTGAATACTGCAAACTAAAAAAGAATGGCATTTCTTGCCACACTGGATGGCATATTATACTCCAGAAGCACTAAATAATATGTATCCAGAGGTAGAAAATAGCTGTTTTAGTTGTGGGACCTTATTGGAAGGGCGATGGCGGCATATTTTTTTCTCTTGCCCTAAGTTGACAACTTTTTGGGAGAAAATATTTGAGTATTTTAGTAGGGCGATTAAAAAAATTTACAAACCTACAGTAGAAGCTGTTCTGTTTGGGATAACTAGTAGGGAGGTTATGCTCTCGAAAACTGAGGGGTATTTTCTTGCTATTGTATGTATAAATTCTTTATTCTGTATTTCATGATAGAAATCCATAAAAGCATTGTTATACACATTATATCATAAAGTGGAAAAAGGAAACAATATTTGCAACAAAAGTTTACAATAAAAGTTTGAGGAAGAATGCTTAAAAAATAGTTCAGTTCTCTTTACGTTAAATACATTTCATTGTGTTGTAAGCAGTTTTCTCACAAATTATTTCTATGTTTAAAAATACATTTCAGGAAGTTAACCATGTGGTAACAAGTAACTTCAGAATCTAAAAATTGAAGGCGTAGCATGGCAGGGCGGCACTGTCTTAAGTCCCACGATTTCAGCAATGGTAGCAACCAAATTTTGCGATGAACATGATAGTACTTACAGAACAATACTGTATGTATAGTTGTCTGGACAGATGTATCATCGCAAGGACAGTGTCCTAACGTTTGCTCCCAGGTGTTTCTCATGGGGAAACCTACTAACCGGTGGAAAAGGTTTAATCTGAATCTGGTTAGTAGAAAGCGGTCAAAAATGCCAATTTCAGGCGTTAGGTAGGGCTAAATTGTGGGGGATAAGATGCACCATGATTGCATGGTGGACAGAAGGTTTCCCTATTTCGCTTGTAAGTCGTAGTCCATCTAAGTGGCTCAGGGCCATTTCTTTCAACTCCTTCTTGGATATCTCGCAGATCTTTTCTGGTGTGATGTAGTATGCCTCCAGGCCTAAGTCCGTAAGAAAGTTTCTGATATAGGCGAGCCATTTTATTTTTCATGAATGGTCTAATGCCATTGAATCTGCCACAATCCCTTTGGTTAGCATGTTTTATCTGAGGTCCATATACGCCACCACAATAGCAAAGGTTGGGGTTTTGCCAGGTTCTCGATGTGCGGTTTGCCTAATTCAATGTGGGATGCATATGTGGAGATACGCCTTGGTCCCACCAGAAGAAATCTTAAAAAGAAATTTTCTGCCACCTGTAGAGCACTGACGTCCGCGTGCCCCCAAACCCCAGCCCCATACAGAGCTACTGTCTGGCATTTTGCCTTATAGATTTTCAGTAGTTCTACAGGCGACGGTTGCCCAATTTTTGTGAGAAGGACATCAGAGCAGCTATTGCCCTCTTAAAGGAATGCTTTCTGGACTCAACTGCCGCTTTCCAATTCAATTTTTCATCTATTGTGATGCCTAAATAAGGGTACTGGGCCGTCAGTTCAAGATTTTGGTTATTAAGGGATATGTCCCTAAACCCTTTTTTCCCTTTGCCTGCCACCATTACAAAGGTCTTCTTAATATTAATGTGGAGGTCAAGGGTGCCCATGAAGTCCGCGTACCTGGTCAACGCCTTTTGTAGCTCACGTGGAGTACGGGTCCAGGATGACGGCGTCGTCTGCATAGAGCAGAGCGGGAATCGGGCGTTGTTGTACTTGTGGGAGGTCTTGAGCCCCCCTCAGAAGTTCCGTCTCCAGACTGTTTGTATATAAGGAGAATAAGAAGGCGGCCAAGACACATCCCTGCCTGACTCCGCGCTGTACTCCAAAAGGTGCAGTCAACTCGCCCCTAACACGGTAACGTACTCTTGCAGAGGTTTTGGAGTATAGTTCCCTCAAGAAATGTAAAAGTGAGGGGTCCACACCCATTTGTGACAAGACTAGCCATAGTTTTGAATGGGACACGCAGTCAAAGGCTGAGGACAGATCCACGTACACCATATGGAGCTTGTCTTTTTTTGCATGAATATATTTTCCCACAGTTATTGACAGGTTTAAGGCCCGCTCCACTGTACCAAATCCTTCCCGGATGCCAAATTGTAAATTGGACAGTACACCCCTATCCTCTGCCCACTGCTGGAGACGCTCAAGGATGACCCTACCAGCTACCTTACCCAGTGAGTCCAACAGTGAGATGGGGCGACAACAGGTAGGATCCTGGTGATCTCCTTTTTTAAAGATCGGGACCATAACAGACTTGGTCCAGGATTCCAGGAGCCCCTTTTTGCAGCTGCCGCGCACACCCATGTCAGTATGGGGGCCCAGAGGTCCGTATTGTATTTAAAGATGTCCACCGGGACTCCATCGGGGCCCGGAGTTTTTCCGTTTTTACTTAATTTTAGGGCCGTGAGGACTTCGGAAATGTCGAATTCTATTAAAATGGGGTAAACGACAGCTGGATGAGTTATATCTTCACTTCCTAGAAGCGTTTGTTTCTTAAAAAATTTTGATAAATGAGAAACCCAGGCTCCTTCTTCTATGGCTACTTCTATTTTTGGGAGGTTATCGTCAGCTAAGAAGGGGGATTTTACTACTCTCCAGAAAGCCTCGCTGTTTTTGTTTAGGGCGCTTTTATGTAGTTTGTCCCACAAGGCCTGTTTTAATTCGGCCTTTCTCTGGTTTCGGACAGACAGATATTCTTTTCTAAGTCTGGCAATTAGCTGTGGATCTCTATCTTCATTATTCAGGACCACTTTAAGCTTGGAGTGTGCCGAAGTGCAGCTATGATTAAACCAACCTCTCTTATTTAAAGTTTCTACCTTTGATTTTTTGTTAGGAGGCCCTTAATGACGGTTTGAATTTTAGAGAAGTTGCTTATGACTTCCTCCTCTGTTGTGGTTAAATCAAGGCATTTTATGACGTGAGGATAGGCTAATTTAATCACCTCTGCTGTGATTTGCCCGGGATTTATCTTCCCCCTTTTTAAAGTATAACCATTTACCTGAGCCAGATGTAGTTTGTTTTGGTTCAAAGCTTTAGCTATCGTTGAGGCAAGGGATTGTTGATGTAATAAGTTGAGTTCTATCCTGAAAGCGGAGTGATCGCTTAGTGTGTTTAATAGAACCTCAACGTGCTTAGTCCTATTTGACAGACCGTCTGATATAAGGATGCAATTAACAGTAGACTGGTAACCCCTCCCTACATATGTTGGTTCTAACTTTTTAGTTTTTTAGTTCAGATTGTTGGCTATTAAGAGGCCCAAGTCTGACAGAAGTTCATTCATGGCTGTGCCCGATTTGTATGACAAAAATGAGTAAGGGGGATATCTAGCTCATAAACCATTCCACCACAGTTTTTACTAAAATATTGACAGGGATGTAGATTGAAATCCCCTCCCCATAAAAAGAAGACAACACCTTTCCCTCCTTTTGTCTGTCTTAAATTAGAGAGTTTTTTATTAAGATTTGATATTACTCTCAGAAATTCTCCTTCCTCCAAATTGTTATAGAAGTTAATGAGTAGGACAGTCTCATTTTTGGGTAGGGAAAGGGAAAGAAGCTGGAAGTTTGCATCCAGTTCAAGAGTGGTTATTTTTAGTTGGTGATTGTATTCGCTATATAGATAGTTAATCCCCCCTTAGCTCTGCCCATACTCCCAGCCAAGGCTGGAGAAAAGAACGTCCTAAAGCCCAGAAGATGGAGTTCCGTTGGTGACCATGTCTCCTGGAGACATACAATTTGGTGTCTGTCTAGGAAACTTATGGCGGATCCGTCCTCAATCTTGTGGCGGAGACCGGCAATATTCCAAGACACAACACTCAAAGTTTGGGGGTCCCTGCTTGGAGTTTGAGTTATTTGTGGTCCAGTATTACTCTCTGATTCCCCTTTTTTGGGGCTAGGGTGGTCTTCATCCTGTGATGGTCAATCAACTAACTCAAGGCCACTATATCTATTCGTCATTGGGATGCCGCTCCAGCCCTCCCAAGATAGTGGTTCTCTATAGGGATCCCTATGATATGGTCCTCCCCAGTCGTCCCTTTCTCCACCCCGATGTCGAGGGCCTACTGTGTGCCAGGGTCCATCGTAATGATAGCCATTCCGATGTCTCGGGGGGTAGAAGAAGGAAAGGCGCTTTGTTCCTATACCGCCAGTTGAGATCGGGTGGTCCCATGAACAAATGTGGTCAACCAGTCTAGGATCCTCAAAGGTGATAAGGACACAATGTTTTTTTGCCATGCCCTACCCAAGGGGCTCTTCTTACCATTAGGATCTTGGTTGAGCAATAGGGAGGAGGTGGGCGATTTGCACTTAGCCAATGTTGGACCTTGTTCTTTAGCGACCAAGTTGCTTCATTTGTTTGATCTCCCAGTTCTGGTACGCCGGTCATTACAACTATGAAGGGACTGGCCTCCGGTGGAAGATTGACAGAAAATCTTCCATCAGGGGGTCCTCTATCCCACCCTCTGTTCGATTGTGTAGCTGGTGTTTTTGGGCCCATGTTATTGTGTTCCAAATTAGTGTTAGTGGTGTTAACCGGGGTGTTACTTAGAGTATTTTCTAATGTTTTTATTTGTGGTCACTATGGGTTGGGCTGGTTTGTATGCTGGGGGGATAGGTTGTTTATTTTGAACAGTGGAGGTTGTTGGGGGCTGCTTACCTCCCCCTGTCTTTTGTACCCCCTGATTTGGCTTTGTTTTACAGAAGTTGTCAATTCAGCTAATGCTTTTTCTATTTGTGCTGGTCTCATTTCTAGTGGTGTGAATAGTTGCTTAAATAGGTCTCTGATAATTGGGCATTGGAATCGGAATTGTCATCTGCCTCCTTACCTGATGGGAGATCGGTTACGATTTCCACAGTAATGGGGGCCGGGGTGTCATGTGGTGTTGATGAACAATCACATTATGGACTTCCTGGTCTCCTCTCGATGGGGTAAGGGTTCGGGACTCTCCTGTCTTGTTAGGAACCTTATGTGATTTTTTAGATTTTTTTGTTGTTTGGGGCTGTAGGTTTTTTCTTTCTTATTGCTCCCTCTCTCCTCCCTCTTGACTGTCTTATTTCATCTGGGGTAGTTTGAATCACTAGATCTGGGGTCTTTTCTAAGTCCAAGGATAGTTGTGAGTCGGAAAGCTGTGAGACCGATAGATCGACTGTGGTTGGTAGGCTATGCCTTTGGCCACAGGCTTCACTCGGTCCAGGGTCCCTAAGTTGATCCGGTGTTCTTGCATCTGCCAGATGTCCCAAAGAGGACCTTCTTGCATTAGCTAAATCTTGGGACACTCTACGTTTTATCAGGGAGATACTCTGATCTATGAATGTATTCGCTCTAGTGATAAAGTTATCGATAGGACCTGTAATTTTCCCATCCTTAGCGGCAGTTTTGCTTCTACTTCCTCGTGTAGACATGATGGACATTAGGGTACTGCCTCACTTAGATCAAAGGGGGTGGATGTGTGGATATACAGGCAGAATCCCAGGGTTGGTATAGGACAGTAGGGGAGAATACATAGAATTTTTGAGGAAGAACTGGATTGTCGAACTTTTTAGGGGGGTGGCCCAGCACAGTCTATAACGGTCACTAACGGGCACAAACCGGCCCGCCCTTGGCCCGGGCTCCGCCCTGGTCTTCGTCCCGCGCGCGTCCCGCGTGCGCGGGGATTGGTAGCATTAAGTAGGAAGAGGCGGGGCGGGAAAGAGGCTCCAGCTGCGGCGATTGCCTGGCCGCTTGGAATGCTGGGCCTCGCAGTCCCGGCCCCGTCCTCAGTGTCCAGCAGTGCCTGCGAATCCTTTGGCGCTCCTCCGCCTCCCGATAGCGCCTCGGATGTGCGCTGGTGAAAATGCTCCTCTCGGTGATCAAATAGGCTCCCAGGATACAAGTCGCAATGGTCCAAACTTCTCCACGGCTAGGGAGCGGCACCCTCTTGCTATTTTATTGTTGGTTGCTCATTCGTTAATTTTACAAAATTGGAGATCATTGGAAGTACCTTTGTTCAAGAAATGGGTTCTTAAAATGAAATGTACGAAGCAATTCGAAGAAGCTTACCCCAAACGGGTGGGGGCAATGAAGACATTTTCACTGATTAGGGAACATTTTGTTGATTATTAAATTGTTGATGGATTTTGCTGTACATGTTTTGTTAATTGTATGATCAAAGCTTTGTATTTTGGATCTATTTCTCACCATATGTAAAGTGTAAGTATCGCATGATTCATGTTAGCTCTGCTCATTAATTTTTTTTAATGAATCATTAGTTAATTGATTTAAATTATTTAATTAGAAATTAAAAATGGTAATTGTGTATTTAGTTTTAGGTGTGTGTTGTGGATATTATAGTATTAAAGCATGTGTATTCAATTAATGTTTATTAATATTTTTATTAATCATATTTTTAATTGATTAATAATTATAATAATTATGGAAATACATTTAAAAAACATTGTAAGTGTTTTTTATTGGTCTGGTGTTCTAGGGTAGGAAACAAAATAAATATATTTATGTTTTACATAATTCTGTTAATATTCGCTTGTTTTAAATATTTATTGTTTTTAAATGTATTTATTGATTTTTTTATATAAAATATTTGCAGAATAGTGTTATATGTAATTTATATTATAATGTGTGTTTATTTTATATGTTATATATAATAAAAATGTATATTTCTTAAATATTGTTTATTTTTATGATTTTATTAAATATACTTAATATATTTTATTTTATTTTATATATATTTTTAATTCGATATTTTTTACATCTATGTTTTTTACTTCGATATTTTCGAATCAATTTTTTCTACTTACCTGTTTAAGTATAGGAAGGGAGTCGATATTTTAGCAATCTATATTTGTTCTTCGATATTTAGAACATCGATGTTTGTTACATTGATATTCTATCAGTGAACTGCTTAAGAGCTACTAGTGTCTTGCAGCCTGCATTAAAACTACCTGTCAGCTGGTTTGAGAATATGCAGCTCCTGTTTTACTAAGCGAGCACTTTAAACGATTGTACGGATCAATCATGAGGCTAGTGAAGATCACAGTAAATGGCTTCCTCTTCTGAAAATTTTATTTTTTTCTTTTATTTCTCAACTTGTTCCTTTTTCTCCTTTCTTTACTCCCCTGCCTTCCTTTCCTTTTTCTTATTTTTCTTATTTATTTGTATCTTTGTGCTCTCTTACCTTTCTTTCCATCTTGATTTATTCTCGGTTTTCCTGCTTTCTCTTCTTTTTTCCCTTTGTTCCTATATCTTTAATTCTCTACTCCTTTCCCTTTTCTGTTATTTATTTTTGCTTTACCTTTCTCTTTTTATTTTATTTCTTCCTTTATTTTTGTATTGGTGTATTTCTTGCGATACTTTGTCTTCCTTCTTCACCTTTCTTCCTCTGATACACCTGCATATCTTTCTTTCATCTCTTTTTTCTGTTTTAATTTTCTTTCCTATTCCTTGTTTCTGTGCTTCCTCCTTGCATGTCATTATTTTGTTTCTCTCCTTTTCTTTCTTCTTTACTTCTTTAACATTTTTCTTTCATTCTTATGCCTTTCCTTTTGTTTCTATGTATTCCTTTTTTCATATTTTCTGCTGCTTTGTCTTTCTTTTTTGTTTTTTTTCTGTTTTCCTTTTTTGCTTCCGCTTCTTTTTTATTTCTTCGTTCCTATTTCTTACTTTAATGTTTTGAAGTTTTTTTCTTCTTTCATCTCACTTTTTTCTTCATTTGATGTTTGCTCACCAGGACTCTTTGCACCCTCCCAGGAGGAATAAAGGGGGACCTACCTCTATGTCCTCCCTCTGTGTCACTAGAACTATTCCCTGGGGAATGGAATTCACCAGTGAGGGGTCTTAAGACTCCTCCTGGTCAGGTTCACAAATGGGGTTATTGGGGTGAGACACCCCTGACTCTTCTTCTGGAGGCACATCACCTATACCCACATTGTCCTGTTCTTCTGATCTGTCAGGAGTCTGGAAGTCATCCTGCAGGAGCTACTCTAAGAGCGGCTTTGTGTTAGGGTTGTTACCTGTCTTATGTTTTATGGATGCAGCCAGGGTCCTAAGCTCCTGAAACTTAAGACCACTGTATTTAGAGGGTGGGGCCTCACTGGACTCACAAACCAAAGGCATGGTTCTAGGGGTAGTGTGGTGTGGCAACTGCCTACCCTAGTGAAAACTAAACTTCCAAAGATCGGAGAAGGGTTGTGCAAGACCCTCAACTACCAATCCAAAAAGTTAAGTAGAACTTCCTAGATTAGAAAATATTATATGTGCCTAGCTAGTGATTGTTTTGCATGCAACTTTCACCTAGATTATGTGATAAAATAGTGCAGGCTTTAATCCCAACCGCTGCTCCCAACGTAGGAGGATGGGTTAATATCTGGTGCACACTTATTTAAGGGGTGCACATTGCACTGAAGCAGGCAAACCTTATGGTGATGTTAGTGGTATTTGAATACCTTTGAATGCTCTCTAAGTGGTTGCTGTGGAGAGCAGCCTTCAGGCTTATGTTTAAGGAATGAAAAGCAGCTTGTTTTACCAACTTAAATCTGTAGTGTAGCTAGATGAAAATAAACCACACAGTGTTTATACAAATTATTGGTCTTATTTATTACACACACTATCACTAAAGAACCAGTTACTTATCTTCGGTAACGTTTCAGTTTTTAATTTGTAAAATATGAAATGAAGGTGCTCAAATGTTTGTCGGAGGCCACACCTATGTTTCTCCGGCTCCACCAACTTCCTCAACTGGCTCCACCCACTTACTCTATTAGCTCCACCCACATCTTCAACTGGCACTGCTAAAAGTCAGATGCAACACCTAATCTGATTTTCAGCAAAGGAGCCTTCCTCAAAGTAAGATTTTGGTAGGAAGTTCCCATGCCCTGTGAAAATTTTGTAAAAGATTAAATAAAAAGTGCATTTCAGCACAATTTGTGAATAAATTAGCAAAAATCACTAATGCATAGAAAAGGGACCATTTCAGTGCTCTATGTGTTGATTTGGGGAAAGGACAATTCTGGGGTATCAGAATGCTTAGCACTTATCACGTACTGCCATTTTCTGCTTTACTGTACTGAATAAGCTTATGCTTTTAAAGGCAGCTATTTGACACATCTCATTCCAAAAAATAAGCTTCTGTATGATGGTGTTCACAACCTATACAATATACTGCTAATACTTCGAATAAATAAAACAGTGATATGGTAATGATTGTATTGAGTCATCTGGCTTTTCAAATGACAGGAGTATTTCCAGAATTAAGTGACAAACCACACAGTCATAGAAATGCCCAGGGTGGACGTCATTTTACTCGTCTTTGATACAAGTACGACCTGAAGGTAGCAGTTAGATTAAGGTACAAAGGCATGATGAGAGAGCTCCAAATAAGCTATGCAAAGAGAAAAGTGGGCTTTTGGAGAAACTGTTACCAGAAATATGCTAACTTTTAGCTGTAAGTTGGAATTGTGTCTTGGCTATAAAAAAAATGACTTTATTTTGGCAAATTAAAACAGGCATGAGGCATGTCAGGTTTTTGGATGGCAACTGTGTGTGCCTACACGGCCATTTAACACAAAATGTGGGATTTTATCATTAGAAGATTTAGCATTTAGCAAGTAAATAAACTGAATCAGTAGTTGAGAAGAGCAGATTTCTAGGACAGCAAAGAGAAGGTACACAGCAATGAATAATATCTGGAGTCAGACCTAAAACAAGAGCTCAGCTTAGTTACTCATTCGGGGTAAAGAGGGGGGCATAAATTGACCATTTTTAAATCCGCGGTCTGTGATTAATCTCTCATTCAAAAGAGAGTGAAGATAATTCCTCAGACTCACTGAACTTTTAATGAAGCCTAAATATGAGGATTAATACTAAAACTTGCAACTGCTCCAATGGCAGGCAATGAATGGAGCCGTGGGCGTCGTCATCCACCACAGTTAGAGGTTTTAATTTCCTGTCTGTGTGGACACAGGTTTCAATCCTAGCAGGTCCCATGCCTTTCATCATTCTGAGGTCGATAAAATGAGTACAATTGAGCTGGGTAACTATAACAATCTGTTGTTTAGCTCCAAGATACCCTCGGGTGAAGGTGCGCTTTACATGTTCTTATGTATACTATGTTATGATTTGCAGTATAATTTCCATTCTTCTCCATTCGACAGGCTAATCCTGAGATAAATTAACAGGTAACTTGGTGCATAGCAGCACTGTGCCATGGCGTGGTACTAGGAGGGCATGAATAAAGTAGTACCTGGCATGTTAGTGTGTGATGTGCACTACATAAATGAAAACGTATGTCTGAGGCTTGCACTTTTATGGTAGGAAATTGCACATCTGCTAGTAACACAAGACAATTGCACAGCTTTCGGAGTTAGCTCTGCACGTTGGAGCTTACAGGAACGCAAGTCATTCGCGTAGAAGGTGGAGCTCATTGCCCTTGTAGTGTAGTTCCTATATTCCCAATAGGCTCTGCGCATTGGAATAACATAAATGATAGTTTAGACGTAGGACTGAAGTCGACTAGGTCTCTATGGAGTATGTTAGACTTAATTGTGAATGCCAGCTAGCTCAGAGGTCACTAGAAACTTTCTCGAATACACAAGAAGGGATTAGTTTCTGACAACCATATAACATGACAACTTTGTTCCCCAAGAATAAGAAATATATCTTCAGAGTTGCGTAAACAATAGATGGCTATTTCACTCAGTCAATCGTGCATGCTTAGTTTCACCAGAAGTGCAGAGAAATAGAGGGACGGGAGTTTTTAATAAAAAGGTTATTTATTGAGCAGTGTTCTTTCTCATGCAAGAGAAGTTAATTGCAACAATCTTAATACTTGCTATGAAGTAAAGTGCGTACAGTAAAAGGAGTATTATGAAATAATACTGTAAAAGCATGTGTATGGTTTCTAAGCCATAAGTTACTTAAAATAGATAAAATACATACAATGATAAATAATGACTACAAGTACGCAACTGGTGCATCTAAAATACGCCTACCCCGTTGTACCTAACCTACGTCTAGTACAAGAGAAGAAGTATGGTGTAGCTCAAGTTAAATAGTTTCTGCCAAAAATCTATCCAACAATTCTCTAAGGGTCTAATCAGCTCCGTACCTTGGTTATAGAATGATGGAGGTCTTGTATCTCTTTCTCAGGAATCGATCTCCCAGTAACCCTCAAGGGTAGCAGGGAAACACTGGGGCTGGGTTTCTCGGCAGGAGAAAAGACAGCGTCTTTCTCAGTGCGTCAGCTGGAGGGTCGGCTTCCTTCGGCACTCGCTACAGCAGGGCGTCGGGCAAGTAGTTAGTCGATCTGCTCCAAACCACTGTGTGTTTGCTAGGGCAGATGTGAGTATATTTATACCTGGAAGGTGCGGAGTTTGATGTAAGGGTGGACATAATAACGTAACTAAGAACTCGAAGTTCTTTACACGCTCCAGGAGTTCTGGGACAAATCAATACTGAAGCAGGGGGAAGTCCCGTACTGCTGAAGGCTGGTTATCTTCAAGAACTCGTTGTACTCTAGGAGCTTAGTGGAAGTATATTCTGATCAGGGGGGGAAGGATCACTTGTCCTGCATAACTTTGGGTATGCCGTAACTGTTCTGAGTAGTCCCAATAAAAAACCCACATGCACGTGCTGGTAAATTTAGCGGTGTTTAGGCGGTATATCTTGTTTCTCGGCCGTCCCTCACACGTGTGTGCATAATCATAGGGTTAGTTTTTTATGCAACCTCCATCCAGGAGGCATTACCCATTGTTAAAAACAGTAGTGATCAGTGATAGTGATTGTGACGTGAAATCGTGAAAAAGTAAAATTGTCTCTCTTATCCAGAAATATTAATTTTATTAGTTCAGTTTTGGAGGCAAAAATTTAAAAATTCAATCGGTGAACTAGAGTGATTATGACTCGTTCACACTCAATAAGTGGTATAGGTCGACATGTTTCAGCCCTTACATTGCCAGGTGGGTCATATGGGCTTTCTTCAGGACCACAGTGCAAAACAGAGACCTCTCACGTCTCTATTGGTGAAAAAGAAAAAAGTTCTAATGGAACATATCGTTATGTTGCTCCTATTGAGGTCAAAATTGTACCTGAAAAGAAAAAAGGACATACTAGACACAAGGTAAAGGGTAATGGGAAACATTTAAGACTATTCGACTGGTTTAAATCAGCAGGAACAAGTATAACGCACAGTGGCGTCGCAACTAAAAAATGGCAATACTTTGCACTGACTACCCTAATCAAAGAATAGGGTCAACTCTCTCATTTATGACATAATGATTTATAAAGACTTCAATTTGTGGATTGGGACTTATTGGTAGAAATTACTCTCAAATGGTGATATGTAGCAAATTGCAAATGAATAGTATGTGTTTGAAGCCACGAGTTGTTGTTTAAATGAAGGTGGCAAATTCTATTTGTGGAATAAATTCTCACTTTACTCTATATTTATTTTTAGATTATTATTATTATTCAGGATTAGAGGTGATTCCTGGATTGCTTTCTTTTGAGGCAAAGGTCAGCCTTCTCGTGTAAATGTCAACCTTTTATAAGTGAAGCTAGAAGTGACACGTTTATTCGGGTGACGATTTTCAGAAACATTCGTGTTTTTATCATTAGCCTTCTCAACATCAATCCCAAGTGTCATTCGATAGCGTATTAGTGCAGGTATAGTGTATTTTACTACTCATTCAGTTTCAACCAACATGCGGCGCTCATCCATTACCAACCCCTTCGTAAGACATACCTTCGTTTTTGGCTATATTAAGCCTCTTCAGGATCTGGGTGGGTCAGGGAGGCACTCTACAATAATAAACATTTGTTCAGATGGAGTCGGCGATATCCTGGAAACGTACAAGAGACTACCTTGTACTAATAATAAAGACAGCGACTAAGATCACAGAGGAACTTACCATTAAGATCCAGATTATAGAGACTAAATTAAACAACATGGTTCATGTGACCATTTATAAGCAACGACTGGAAGAAATTAATAAGGAGATGAGTCAATCCCAAGAGTTCTTGACCCAACAGAAACTTCAGAAATTAGGGAAAGAACTCAAAAAGTTTTCCTTAGAACGGATACATCCCTATAGCCACAAGGATTACAAGCCTAATGACAATGCGTCCAACAACAGTTCCAATAGCGATTCCACCACGGATGGTTCTGACTGGAGTGGAGATGACTTCACCAACAACCAACGAGGCAGGTTTCGTAACAGAAGAGGGAACCGACGCAGCCGCAACTACTGGCGCACACCACAATTTTCTATGAATCCACCAATGATGCTGTTTCCTCTATTTAACCCCCACTTCCAAGATTGGGTAGATCCATACTATCAAGGTCCCCCCCATCAGATGCAACAACCCATGAGAGGTAACTACCAACAAGGGCCGCCTTTTTTAGGGAGAGGCCAGAACAACCGAGGACCGAAACAGAAAGGGGTAACTTGGCAGGATCAAGCACGCCAAGTCCAAACCAGGAGCGTGACCAGAGGAAAAACAGGAACCAACACAACTCCCTCGTTGTAAACCTGACAGACAAAATATTGACAAAAGACCAAGAGGAAGTTCTCAACAAAGGCCTCGGTTATGTCCCGACACCAAGTCTCGACACTTTCAAGATGAAATGCGAGATTGACGAATTCTGTAGGAAGCTCAAGCTCGAAGCCTTTTTTAGCAATCAAACTGCTCAACTCCCTGATGGAGACACTACTCTTAGAAAAAAGTCTACTTTTTGCCCTTTGAACACACAGGTACCTATTGAAATAGTTACGTTTGAACAAGCCGTCATGAAGGAAATAGATGGCTTAAAAGACAATACGAATAAACTCTTTCAAAACTTGTCCAGAGCAGAACAACAGGCACTGAGAGATCTTAAAAATGATGAGAATATCGTCATCAAACAAGCGGACAAGGGGGGAGGAGTGGTTCTTCTCTCAAAAGAGGGTTACGACCAACAATGCATAGAACTACTCTCGGATCAAAAATTCTACAAGAAAATAAATGTAGATCCAACACCAAGACTACAGAAGACCATAACACTAATGGTAACTGAAGCTGAGACTAACGACTGGATCTCAAAAAAAGAAGCACAATTTTTGGAAACCAGTAACCCGAGAATACCTTACTTTTATTCTCTTCCAAAGACACACAAACCTCGCTCACCACCACCAGGAAGGCCCATTGTGTCAGGAATTGGTTCGGACCTTGAACCATTATCACAATTTGCGGACCAATACCTCAAACCCATAATCCAAAGAACTCCGACCTACCTGAAGGATACCAGAGATCTTCTCAATTTACTCCACAATTTCACGTACTCAGAAGATGACATGATACTAGTAGAACTCGATGTAGAGAGTCTCTACACTAGCATGCCACAACAAAAAACACTGGAAACACTTGAGACCATAATTTTCGACATGGACTGGGACCACAAAACACCCAGACATTTCGTCCTGGAATGCTGTAGAATGGCCCTGACCGAAAATTATTTTAAATACAATGACACCATGTTTCAACAATGCCATGGAACTTCCATGGGAAGTACATTTGCGCCTAGTGTGGCGGGGCTTTATGTAAGCCAGTTTGAAGAGACACATATCAACAATCCTGTTACTCCCTTTTATGAACAGATTTTGTTCTGGCGTCGATATATCGATGATGTGATTCTCATTTGGCAAGGAGATTTACCTAGTCTCATCAATTTCAATACCTGGATCAACACTCGGGACGAATGGCTTAAATTCACCTACACAGCCAATAACAAGCAAATTGACTTTTTAGACATCACCATCTACGCTGAGGGCCAAACTTTACAAACAAAGACGTATTCAAAACCCACGTCAAAAAACAGCTTACTTTCCTTCCAAAGCTTTCACCCTAGGCCTTTAAGGGAAAATCTCCCTTATAGCCAATTTCTGAGGCTACGAGGAAATTGTAGCAAATTGACGGAGTATAAACAACAAGCCAATGAACTGAGCGAAAAACTGGAAGAAAGACATTACCTGAAGAGAATCATTGACAAGTGCAAAAAAAGAGCTTGCAATCAACACCGAGATGGTCTCCTAGAATCTACACCAAAGAAACCAGAAACAGATATAACAACTTGTGTAACTACATATGGCCCAGCAAGCAATAAATTAAAGAAGATTGTAAGCAAAAATTGGAGGATATTAACTTCAGCTAATATCCAATGGCCCAAACCCAGATTTGCTAATAAGAGAACCCGCAATCTTAAAGATATCTTGGTCCATACTAGACCTCAACCTATCAAATAACTGGCGATAATGAACTCACCATTGGACATGAGTCCTGTAACTGGCCATTATCCATGTGAATCTTGTTCAGTTTGCCCCTTGACAAAAGCCACAAAAGAGATACAATTACTCCTGGATTTAAAATGGAGACTCCTACAGCACACCAACTGCAATACAAGCCATGTTATCTACATGATCACATGCCCTTGCAAAAAGAACTACATAGGCATGACATGTAGAAAGGTAAAACAACGATTGTGCGAAAATCGAAGCAACGTAAAATGTAAGAAGATCACAACAAAGATGTCAAACCACTACCTAGAAGCAGGCCATACTGTCAACGATCTACAGTGGATTATTTTAGAAACTTTGCGTAATAAAGATCGCAATGCTGAAAAAATTCTTTTTGAAAAAGAGCAACGATGATTACACAGACTTGGCACTGACCTGAATGGTCTGAATGATAATATACCATGGGGTACCATTTATAGATGATGAAATGAATATAAGATCGCCATCCGAAAAACAACCACGAACAGAAGATCTCAGTCATCTTGCCCAAACCTAACACTCAGTATTTGAGAAATAGACCAATTTATGTATATTATCATTAACTCACAACTTCTCACTGATCCATACCCACATTGGTGTAATATTGAACCTCATGTAATGTAAAAACCCAATGCCAAATTGAGCATCAACCACACTTATGTATCCAGATAATAACCCCGATAGTTCGAGCGAGAAAATGAATATGTCTTTATTTATTTTTGAATCCCTATGGCATAAAATCAGGGGTTAATTAATTAAATATTAATAGTGTATAAATATTAAAACGATACATATCACCCCAGATCTGAAAACAGACTACAACACGAAACACCGATAAAGTTTGTTTACGACCTTCATTCCATTCACTACACTAAAAAACGAACGCCCGGAAGTGCAACCTGTTTTCCGGGACTTGAGGTGGCAGAGTCAGCACAAGCAACTGATGGAGAGCCAGAGGTAGCACAAGGACCGGAATGCGGCAGAACCGTAAAGTATTAAAAGACTTGGTACCTCCGTCTGAACAAATGTTTATTATTGTAGAGTGCCTCCCTGACCCACCCAGATCCTGAAGAGGCTTAATATAGCCAAAAACGAAGGTATGTCTTACGAAGGGGTTGGTAATGGATGAGCGCCGCATGTTGGGTGAAACTGAATGAGTAGTAAAATACACTATACCTACACTAATACGCTATCGAATGACACTTGGGATTGATGTTGAGAAGGCTAATGATAAAAACACGAATGTTTCTGAAAATCGTCACCCGAATAAACGCGTCACTTCTAACTTCACTTATGAAAGGTTGACATTTACACGGGAAGGCTGACGTTTGCATTAAGAGAAAGCAATTCAGGAATCACCTCTAATCCTGAATAATAATAATAATCTCAAAATAAATATAGAGTAAAGTGAGAATTTATTCCACAAATAGAATTTGCCACCTTCATTTAAACAACAACTAGTGGCTTCAAACACATACTATTCATTTGCAATTTGCTCCATATCACCATTTGAGAGTAATTTCTACCAATAAGTCCCAATCCACAAATTGAAGTCTTTATAAATCATTATGTCATAAATGAGAGAGTTGACCCTATTCTTTGATTAGGGTAGTCAGTGCAAAGTATTGCCATTTTTTTGTTGCGACGCCACTGTGCGTTATAATTGTTCCTGGTGATTTAAACCAGTCGAATAGTCTTAAATGTTTCCCATTACCCTTTACCTTGTGTCTAGTATGTCCTTTTTTCTTTTCAGGTACAATTTTTACCTCAATAGGAGCAACATAACAATATGTTCCATTAGAACTTTTTTCTTTTTCACCAATAGAGACGTGAGAGGTCTCTGTTTTGCACTGTGGTCCTGAAGAAAGCCCATATGACCCACCTGGCAATGTAAGGGCTGAAACATGTCGACCTATACCACTTATTGAGTGTGAACGAGTCATAATCAATCTAGTTCACCGATTGAATTTTTAAATTTTTGCCTCCAAAACAGAACTCATTAAATTAATTTTTCTGGATAAGAGAGACAATTTTGCTTTTTCACGATTTCACGTCACAATCCCTATCACTGATCACTACTGTTTTTAACAATGGGTAATGCCTCCTGGATGGAGGTTGCATAAAAAACTAACCCTATGATTATGCACACACGTGTGAGGGACGGCGGAGAAACAAGATATACCGCCTAAGCACCGCTAAATTTACCAGCATGTGCATGAGGGTTTTTTATTGGGACTACTCAGAACAGTAACGGCATACCCAAAGTTATGCAGGACAAGTGATCCTTCCCCCCCTGATCAGAATATATAACCTTAGGAAATTGGTTGGATCACAAATTCCTCCTTCCCTCCACATTGATTCTGGCGCTTAGTGGAAGTAGCCATGCCGTATTTGGACTGCATTGGCTGTGCCTAAATATGGTTATGATTCTTATGCCTATATAGGGATATGATAAGTTATACATATATAAGGGCATGAAGAGCAGGCTTTGATACACAAGATGACCCATTGGGAGATAGTTTGTTTGTGTAAGGCCTGACCTTTCTTGGCACCCATGTACACAACAAAGAGCGGGTCATCCTCCCGGAACTGTTTGCTGTGATCCAAATAAAAGGAAAGCACACGTGTTGGGTCTAGATGGTGGAGCCTCTCTTCCTCCTTCGAAGGATGCAGAGGCGGAAAGAAGGTGGGCAAAGTGATCGTCTGCCCGATGTGGAAGGCAGTGACTACCTTGGGTAGAAAGAATGGACGACTACTGAGTACATCTTTGTCCGGAAGCACAGACAGAAAAGGAGGCTTAGGAGAAAGCGCCTGGAGCTCACTCACCCATTTCACAGAGGTGATGGCCACCAGGAAAGCAGTTTTGAGAGTTAAGAGCCTCAGAGGACAGTTCTGAAGTGGCTCAAAGGGAGCCAATATTAAATAAGTTAAAACTAGGTTCAAGTCCCACTGAGGCCTAACAAAAGGAATAGGAGAAAAGAGATGAGTTATGCCTTTCAAGAAACAATTAACCACTGAGGACCTGATAAGGGAAGGCTGGTCTGGGAGCTGAAGGAAGGCAGAGATGGCTGAGAGATAGCCCTTGATAGTGCCCAGAGCAGAACCCTGCTGGGCCAAAGAAAGAAGGAACAAAAGAACCTCAGAAAGAGGGGCAGAGAGGGGATCCACAGCCTTTGCCGTGCACCATGCCACAAATTTGTTCCACCAACCTCGTCTTAGTGGAGGCAAGCCTGGCTTCCAGATTTACATCGCAGACTTCAGGAGGCAGGTCAAATGACCACAAATGCCGCCGCTCAATCTCCACGCAAGGAGTTGGAGGCTGGACAGGTTCAGGTGGAGGACCGTCCCCTGTTGCTACAACAGAACATCCCCCCGAAGAGGCAGACGGGTTGGAGGATCGATGGCCATGTTGAGAAGTTCAGGATACCAAACTCTCCGTGCCCAATCCAGAGCCACAAGAATGACTTTGGCCCGGTCACGCCTGATCTTCAGCATTCTGGGCAGAAGTGGTATAGGCTGAAAGGCATACAACAGATCGCAACTCTACTCACAACGAAAAGCGTCGCCTCGGGAGTGCCGCCTTGGAAATTCTAACGTGTAGAGTTGCTGACATTGCGCGTTCCCTTCGGTGGTGAATAGATCTAACCAAGGCTCTCCCCACTGTTGAAAGACACCTTGCACCACCTCCGAGTGAAGACGCCATTCATGATCCATCATGCACCTGCGGCTGTGTTAGTCTGCCCTGGCGTTCAGTGAACCTTCCAGGTGTTGAGCCACCAGGGATATGCCCTGATATTCCAGCCATGTCCCGAGGCAGAAAGCCTCCTGACATAGGGTCCACAACCCCACACGCCCTGTTTGTTGCAGTAACACATGGCGGTTGGTGTTATCCATGAACACCTGCACTACTCTTCTGCAGATAGAGGGAAGGAACGCTTTTAGTCTAAGATGGATCACCCAAAGCTCCAGATAGTTGATGTGGAGCAGAGACTCCGCTGGAGACCAGAGGCATCTGATCTCCGACTCTCCCATTTGGTCTCCCCATACCAGAAGGGATGCGTCTGTCACCACTGTGTGTTCTGGTTGAAGAAGGTAGGGGTTCTGATGTTGACCCAATCCTGGTTTGTGAGACACCACTGCAATTGTCGTGCAGAGCCATCCAAGATCTGGACGCAATCGGACAGATTACCCTGATGCTATGCTGCACCCACTAGAACTTCAGGTCTCACTGCAGAGCCCGCATATGCCACCTGGCATGATCAACCAGCAGGATGCAGGAGGCCATGAAGCCCAGCAGCCTCAGGGTCATTCTGACCGAAACCCGGGATAGAGGCTGAAAGATCAGAATCCTAGCCTGAATATCCCTGACTCATTGTTCGGGAGGATAGACCCAAAACGGTGTCGTGTCCAGAACCGCTCAGAGGAAGAGGAGCTTCTGAGAGGGAATCAGGTGTGACTTTGGCACATTTATGGAGATGCAGGAGGTGAGCCATAGTATGGATGTGGGAGACGACTGCCTGCGTTGAACCCGTCTTCAACAGCCAGTCATCGAGATAGACTGAAACCCCTGATCTGCGCAGATGAGCTGCGACCACAGCCATCACTTTCGTGAACACCAGAGGGGAGCTGGTAAGGCCAAAGGGGAGCACAGTAAACTGAAAATGCTTGTGGCCTACCGTAAACCACAGGGAATGCCGGAGGGCCAGCAGGACGGGGATGTGAAAATAAGTGTCCTGCAGTCCTACGCTACCATCCAGTATTCTGGTTCGAGGACAGACAAGACCTGAGCAAGCGTCAATATCTTGAACTTCTTCTTCCGGAGGAAGTTGTTGATGTTACTGAGATCCAAGATAGGATGCAGGCCTTGTCCTTCTTGGGGACCAGAAAGTAGTGGGTATAACAACCACGACCTACTTCTGGGACAGGTACGCGCTCGATGGCTCCCTTGGCCAAAAGAGCCGTAACTTCCTGCTGTACAAGGGCCAGGTGATCCTCCGACATGCGGTGGTATTGCGGTGATATGGCTGGAGGGGTAGCCTCAAAGGGGAGGGAGATTGGACACTGGTGCAACATTATCAGTCCCTAGTTAATGGTACTAAGATACACAGGGCATTGGTACAACAGAGGTTCCCAAAGGACTGACGCATGTATTATGCCACCCATGAGAGACCACTTAATTTGTAACTAAAGGCCTGACATTGCAGCCTGTGTAATTTGGTGCTAACCCCACTTAGGAAAGATATATATCTAGGGTCACTGCCCTTAAACCCACTCAAAACCACTTATAACCATTAAGTCACCCCTAAAGCAGGCTTTAGAATCCTGAAGGCAGGGTGCTTGGTTCTAAGTATGAGGGTGCCCCTGCATGACCAGGACACCCCTACAGCCCATGGAGTCCATTGTCCTGGGTTGTAAGTGAGACAGCAATTTGACATATAGAGGGGCACTGCGTCATTGCATGATGACCATATCAAAAGTGGCTGTAAAGAATCCTATCATGTTTGGTATCAAACATGTTGGAATCATACCCCCACACCATAAACAATGAGGACGGAATGATTCTATTCACCCTAAAGCTCCTTTGGGAGTCCCTCGTGCTCCCGGTACCAGTCTTCCAGATGAGGACAGCAAGCTAGGGCTGCTGCCAGCCAGAGAAACGTTTCTGCCCTCTTGCTGCTGAGCCAAGCTCGGGCAAGAGAAGGCAAAGCAATAGGTATTCTCTCACAGGGAGGTCTGATCACCTCCCGGACAAGGTTTAGTGTTTTGGGGCAGGGTGGGGGCGCTTGCCAGAGCCACATATTCTGTGTGCAGGGCACAC
Organism: Lissotriton vulgaris; assembly: GCF_964263255.1. Taxonomy (NCBI): domain Eukaryota; kingdom Metazoa; phylum Chordata; class Amphibia; order Caudata; family Salamandridae; genus Lissotriton; species Lissotriton vulgaris. The sequence continues at coordinate 2,022,468,529 of NC_141691.1, read as the reverse complement.
TTGGTGCCCTCCATGCGCAGTCCAGTTCAAACCAGTTCAGGGAGCCATTGGCTCCTGCTCTGGCGTGAACCTGGACAAAGGACAGGGGAGTATCCTCCCCCTTGTCCAGCCACTCCTTAGGGAGGGCCCCCTGTATCATCCCAATCCTTTCCTTAGAGTATAGAAGGGCTTACCTGAGGGTGGGTCCCTAGATTCGTAGTCAGACAAGATATATTTCAGACAGCACTTCTTCTTCAACTATCTTGGCACGCTGGGCTTTGCTCTGGGCACCACAGCTGCAACCAGAAAGACTCCTGCTGCTCCTGATCACCATGCTCGTCTGCTTCAACGTCCGTGCTGTGCACCATACAGGAATGTGCCCAGGGCTGTGGGCAACCGATACACCTGAAGGAATCTCCCTTGAAGTGAAAGATGACCTGTCTGCTGATCCTGGGCTCCCACGGACTCCGAAAGGCTCAGCAACACAGGTGGTGGTTGTTCTCATCCCGCAAGGCCTGCCCTGTCCTCTCACCAAGTTTGAGGCCATTATCCCTCGTCAGAGCTGCAGAGACCGAACCCCTGAGCACTGCATCTACTTGCAGCTGCAATGGCTTTTTGGCTTCCTTCCACCAAGATCTTTGGGCTCCAAGTAGCCCTAAGCTCAAGCAATTCTAGTGACAAAGATGTTTGTCCGCACCACATCACTGGCACTGTGGGCCAGCATCTTTGGTAAGTTGCTCAAGATCCTCTTGCGCCTCCAGTGCCTCTGCTCAGGGTTTTTCTTGAGGGTCATCTTTGAATTCTTTGTGCTTCTCTGATTCGGCGGGATCTGCCCTGTCTACCATGCTTATAAAGAGTCTCCTGGACCTTGCTGGTCCCGACATTGCACCTTCTTCAACTTTCAGGTGGTTGCGGTTTCCAAGGCTTGTTGAGGCTCCCAGCAGACCCTGACCCCTCAACTCTTGACATCTGACCTGGGGCAGCTTGATTTCCGCTCCTGCTCATCCACAGTATTGCCTGGACCGCACAGTTGCAAGGTCACCATCAGTTTCCCTGCAGCACTCGACATCGGTCAGCATTTGTCTTCCGTGCCTGCTGGTCACTTCTGAGTGGAATAGACTCTGTCCATTCTACTTACAGGTTTTTCACATCTTGAAACCACCTTTGGGTTCCACCAGAGACTTTCACCTTGTCCAGCACTGGGATCAATAGCGGTTTCCGACGCCACTTCGCACCCAGCTTCCCGGGTGCTGGTATCCTGGTTCCTATGGTATCCACGGGTGGGGTGGCTCTGTTCGACAGTGTTTCTTTAAGGGCCACTGGAAAGGTTACTTCTTCTTTAAAATTGCAACCGCAGCTTACTCATCGACTTGCATTGATCCCAAAGTTGTGTTTCCACTCTGCACACAGCCTCTGTGGGGCTCCCAGTTACTTACCTTGGCTGGTTCCCTGGCTCCCAGGCCCTTCTACATCTTCTGAGTATAATCCTAACTTTAGCTATGGTTCGCATACCACTATTTTATTATATGGTTTGGTTCCCCCACCAGTGAACACTGTGTATTTCGTGCTACTCACCGGTTTCTATTGCAAAGTATTGTGTGCATTGTGTATATTTCTGGCTAGGAGATATCTGTATTTGTTAGTGAGTGTCTTATAATAAATACATATTCTTAAAAATACACTGTGTGGTTCTTTTTCACTTAATCTATACCTAAAAGATGATGTTCTGGTAAAACAAGTTGCTTTACAGTCCTTCTGGACTCAGACTGAAGGCTTCTCTCCACAGATACCAATTAGAGAGCTTTCTAAAGTTGTCTAAGACCACTAAAATCACCATAAAGGTTTTCAGGATTGGTGCAAGGTGTCCACTTACATAAGTATACACCATATTCCAAGCTAGTTTCTCACAGAGGGGAAAGCATGCCAGTGTCTGGGGAAGTGTCCAGATAACTGGCTTCACCAAATTTCTCATACCAGTCCAGGTCTTGTTGGGGAATTTCTAAGGGATCCTGCTCCCCTCCCAATTCTATTCCTCTGCTCCTAATCATTCAGCATAGGGCAGAAAAAACAGCATGGAGCCATACAGCTCCATCAGTGCCAGTCTCTGCATCAGGGGATATTTGACGAGAATGTGGAAAGGGGAGGTGCCGCTGTTGGGTGCCGGCGACGCAGAGTACCTTGGTACCGGACGCAATGCTGGGGAAGGTTGCTGTGCAGGTGCGACCGGTGATGGTCCAGACCTCTGTACAGGTCCACTCAAAGACTGTGGTGTCAGTGCCAGAGCCACCGTCATGGGAGCCATGGGCCCCTCCATATCTTGAGCCTGCGGGGTCCCAAGGTGAGCCGGAAGGGTCAGGTCACCCAAATACTAAGCACATGGCGTCTTAAAATTATTTTAGTTGGGTGGGGTTGCTCCTGTCCCCGGTAAGGGAGGGAAATGCGGAGCTGGCTCAGGCACCCGCAGAGCAGGGCCTCGAACGCCGTGTCGTGAGACGGGAGGGGCAAAGCCGAAGCACGCTTCGACTTCTTGCGTTTTCTGTGATTCCTCTTACCTTACTTTAACGACTTTGACCAAGAGCATTCACCGGAGTGGTGCTTGGACCTTCCTCACGACCGAAACCTGGACAGGGACCAAGACCGGTTAAGTGACCTCCGTGGTGCTGGACACCTTCAGCACCATGGCGAGTTAGTCAGAGTATGACTTGGAGTCGTGGTCGTGCTCCATGCACCAAAGACAGACCAAATGGGGGTCCCTGGTTGACATTGTGCAGTGACAGGCGCCGTACAGCTTGAACCCTGAAGTCTTCTTACTCGACATGACACAACAAAACACCAATGAAGTAGAAAAAAAAGTTTTAAAAATTCTGTCAAAAAATGACAGAGGCGAGCTCTCTACAACGGATCGGCATTGCTGGCGCAGAAAGAAAAGAACTGATGTCAGCGTGCTGGAGTGGCGGTTACATTGATGACGTGGACGTCATGACGACAAACACAACGCCGTCATGCTGAGTCGACCGACGCCACCTACCGGTGCACAGGGGTACTGCTGAGAAAAATCTTTCTGATCCAGCCTGGCACCTGGGAGTTCAAATGCCAGGAATCTGTGGCTAGATGTCTCTATCACATCAGATGTATACAATTACAAGCACCAGCAGAGTAAATAGAACGTAGAATTCTACTATGGTGTTAAAACAATGAATATATGCAGTCATATAGATACATGGCAGTAATCATACGTACTACTAAGGTGCTAGCCATAGCTAAGTGTACCTAGCATGTATGTGGGTGGAAAGCTAGGAATCCTCATAGGAAAGAGCCAACCGTAGTACCTGATGGGTGAGAACGAAGGACCCCGTCTTGGTCTAGAGTTGGACACCCCACAAGGCATGTCAGACCACTGCGTGCTGGAGTGTCTCTGTGCAAATACTTCAGTGTCTTGTGTATGCTTGGAAGCTTCTTCTCTGGTTTCCTCAGCAGAGATGTGGTACTTATATACCCAAAAGGAACCCTCAGGGGTTCTACCTAGAGGTGTCATGGTACTGTACGCCTGTCATCCAAGGATGACGATAGCAGTGACTTTTGTACAGAGTTATTATGCAGAAGATGATAATCCTGCTGTGATACTAAGAATCCTCATGCATAATAAATTAGGCTTGTTTTCAAAGAAAACTACAAGACATCTATTTGGCATGTAACTAGGTAAAGGTCAGCGCCAAAACTGTTATGTAGAGCAAGGTAGGACAAATATAGGTGAAAGGTCCTGCGGCTTCCTAGACCCATATTAGGGCACATTGGGACTCATAACACCACAGACCCCTCCTATTCTCTCCTGAGCTTAGCACATCTTCAAAGTGCTCAGGCGACAACATAGCACCCCTGGGTTCAATTAGCGTCAGAATCAGCGCTAAACGACATTGTACCGGCACCAACTTTGGGTGTGAGTCGGGGGACGTTCGTAATGGCACGACCAGCGTCTACTCGGATCTGGAATCACTGGAGCCATGGTCGGAGCCGACGGTGTCGGACTTGATGTGGCCCCTTGCGACTCTGTGGGGCATGAGGGCCCACCAGCGGGGTCATTCCACTCAAATATGGCCTCGTAAAATTCTTTATTTGAGCCGATGCTACTCCATCTCCCGCAAAGATGGGAAGGCACGAAGTCAACTCTGGTTCCAGCTCTGTGGAACTGTGCCTGGAGCGTTGGTGGTCCTTACCCCTCTCGATGCCGCACGTCAGCGAAGGTGAAGAGGAATTCCGTTTGGACTTCTTATTCTTCTGCTCTTCCCTGAGTGTCCCGGGGACCTTAAGTGGGATGGAGACGATTTAGGGCGCCAGGAGCGGTCCTGCGACCTCCTCGTCGTCAATCGGGACCTTCCCGGAGTCTCGTTATACGGTGTTGACTGCCCAGTTGCGAGGAGCTCCATCGCTTGCTCCCTCAGGGCTTCTGAGCCATGGCCTGGTAGTTCGAGCATGACTTTGAATCATGGTTGAGATCCAGATACCAAAGACAGACAAGGAAGTAAACGGTCACCAACATCATGCGGTGGCAAGCACCGCACGTCTTGAAACCTGGCTTCCTTGAAGATTTCCCTCGCACACTGTGAGAAGCTGGCTTGGTTTTTGTGCTTACTTATTTAGGTGCAGCACCCTTCACCAGTCCAGGCGACCTTTTTGGTGATATTAGTGTCTCTAAGTGGTAGCTGTGGAGAGCAGGCTTAGTTCAGAAGGAGTGTAAAGGAGCTTTTTGTACCAGTTCATAATCTTATGGTACAGAGTAAATGAAAAAGAACCCCACAGTGTAGTTATGAAAATAGTTATTTTATTACAAACACTCACTAACACAATGTATTATCTCCTAGCCGGGGTTACCAATACATAGCACACAATATTCAAGTAACAGAGCACGTAAGTAGCAGAAATGCACAGTGGTCTCCAGGGGAAGCAAACCATATACTAAAACAGTGCAATGCAAACCACAACTCAAGCCAAGAGTGGACCCAGAAGATGTAGATGAACCAGGGACTTAGGGAACCACCAAGGTGAGTATCTAGGAACCCCACTGAGGTCGTGGGCAGAGTGGGAGCCCAACTGCATACTCAATGTAAGTGAATAGGTAAGCTACGGCTGCAGATCTGAAGAACAAATACCCTTCCCAGTGGAAACCCCGTGAAAAATGGAAGGCTGGAGAGTCAGCCCACCTGTTGTTGTTTATCGATTTAGATTCCGTATGAATTTCCAGATTCATGCCCTTATATAGGTATATTTCACATTGCCCTTATATAGGCATAGAAATCCTCTCCTTATTTAGGCATAGTCCATGCTACCCAAATACAGGCATGGCTACTTACATCTGTTCATCTACGTCACAACGAGTTCCTGGAAAAGCAGACTCTTAAGCCTTTAGGACTTCCCCTTGCTTGGCTATTGATTTTTCCAAGAACTCATTTGTTATGCATGAACGTCTATTCCTTAGGGGTTCATTCATGACGTTCATATGCCGAACTTTTATGTCAATACTGGCATACCTAAACACCTTCAAGGTATAAATGTACCTTCACTTGCTATGGCAAGGTGCTGTGCGGTTCGGCTACCTACTTGCACGACCCGGCTTGCCACAGCAAGTCCCGAAGTAAGTCATCTCCCCAACTGACGCACTGACCAGATGCTGTCATCCTCCCTGCCGAGAAGCCAGCTCCAGTGTTTCTGACTCCCCTTGCGGGGTGTTAGAGAATCAAGTCCTGGGAAAGAGATACCAACCCCTCTCATTCTAAGGTATGGAGCTGGTTAGAACCTAGAGAAACCTTTGGCTATTCTTGGCAAAACTAAACTAAACTAAAACTAAAAGAGCACCTACTTCTTCCCTCCTACTAGACTTAGGTTAGGTACACTGGGGAAGGATTATTTTAGAAGCGCCAGTTGAGTATTTTAGCCTAAGTAATTTATGTATGCATTTTTATATATGTCAAAGCAACAGACCATGTTATTTCAGTATTATTTTATGTTACTGTTTACGCTGTACGCATTATACTTCGCATTCTGACTTTCGTTTGTAGCAGTTCATATCTCTTGATGGAGAAAGAAGACTGTTCAATAAACCCTTTTTATTGAAAAATCCCATCTCTCCATCTCTGTGCAACTCTGTAGAAAGGAAGCATGCACAAATGACTGAGTGAAACGATTATCTATTTTTTCCACGACTCTGAAGATATTGTTCTGGCTCTAAGGGAAAAAAAGTTGTCATGTTTATGCGGTTTCAGAAACTAATCCTTTCTTGTTCATTCGAGAAAGTTTCTAGTGACCTCTGAGTTAGCTGGCACACACAAGTAATTAAGTTTAATGTACTCGATAGAGACATACTGACCTTAATCCTATGTCAAAACTATAGTGTACATTATTCCAAAGCGCAAAACCTATAAGGGATATAGGAACTATACTACAAGGCGCCCAACGGTTTGGTAAGGGATAATATCCGAAATAGCTGAGTAGGAGGAAAAATCCTATGTATTAGCTTTTTGATTTGTTCAACGTTGAAGGATACAGTTTTCCAAAATATTGTGCACCTTATCTTTGTTCCCTTGAAACTTGCTCCACAACTTTCATTAAAATGACTGATGAAGATAACACTGAAAGCGGTGGAGCTACAGGCGATGATGCCGGACCAGCTTTTAACATAACAGGTTTTATTGAAACCGATGCGAATGCTGTAGTAATTCCTCCAAATTTAAGGAAAGCCATCACTATAAAACTTATTAAACATGGCCTATCATCAAGAGGTGGTAGAGCAGTTTTTGTGATAGAGGCACATGAATATCACCAGACAGGTATTCTATTCATGGATATTCTCCCAGAAGCAAATCCAGTAACACGTATGTTTCACTTCTACAAAGAAGATGATCCACGAGATGAATATATTAATTTCGAGGATATTGAAATTCTGCTCACATACCAGGAGCATGAGCTCTGCTTTAAAGGGGCCCTAAAACATTTAAATCACATTACCAGGCTCGGTCCAATAGGTAGACCAGGAGCAACATGGTCGGCTTTAGCCGGCTATACACCTGGCCCTGAGATTGAAGCAATGTCGGAAGATGAATTACTTAGTAATATACAAAAATTTGTGGAATTATACAATTAAAAACTACAACTGTCTGAAAGTCCAGAAATAGTCTTTACTAAAAAAAAACTCCTATCTCTTCAAAAAAGAATTAGCAGAATAGCAAGCAAACTTCCAAAGAGAAGCGTTCTCATTCTCGAGGTAGGTCTCCTCAAAAGGAGCCCTCTGAAAGGAGATATAGCCTCAGGAATAGGGATAATTTGAGAAAACCTGACAGGTATGAAGATACTGATACACGTTCCTCTCGTACCTTTCAGATATCGTCACAGACATCAGGAAGAAGACGACGGTCAGACAACAAAGAAGAACCGTGAAGTCCAAAGACAATCAACACGTTCAGAGAAGCAAACCCGAACCTCAATTCACCAAAAAGAATGTAGCAGGTCTAACAATTAGACATGAGGAGGATCTTGAGGACACAACTCAAGAATGGAGAATGGGCTCAGACAATGTTGGACAGAGCAGCAGAAGTAACAATAGCTCGCCAGAATCTGAAGGGACTTGGAGACAGTGGACTTGAATGAAGACATTGAAGTTGAAACTGCGGACACCAGGGTTAGTTCTCCACATAGGTTATATGAAATAACACTCCAGATGGAGGGAGACATACCAAGAAAAGTAAAAGCACTTTTTTGGGAGCGACTATCTAAATGTTATGATATACTTCTAGCTAGTGCCTAATTTGTAAAATATTAAGTGTAGGTGCTCAAATGATTTAAGGAGGCCACACCTACTTTTCCATCTCCACCCACTTACACCAGAGGCTCCACCCACTTCCTTTATTGGTTCCACCTACATCATCAAGTCTCAAAACATCATAGCCACTGCCTCTCATCTTGAGTTCCACAAGAAGCTGAAGACCTGGCTCTTCACATAAGCACTTTGAGGACCTCCCACCTACACACCTATGATAACAACTTGAAAGTTATCCCAAATAAGAGAATGTGTGCAACTCTGAAAATGCATCTTTAGGAAAGGTCAATAGAGGACTTGAGGCAGTTGTGCAAACTAAAGAGGATGTGCTTGTACTGTGCTGTTTTAAAGAAAGGAAGGGATGAAAGAAGGAATACATTAAAGAAGGCAACATCAAATGAAGGGTAGAAGGGGTTACTGGAGTGAGGAAATTAGTAATGGATGAAAGAAGGAAGAAATAAGAAAATAATGTGTAAAGAAGAAATTAATGGATAGAAGGAGAAAGGAAATCAATGATATGTGATAGATGAATAGAAAAAAGAAAGGAAAGGAGGAAGAAACGCAGAAGGAAGGGTTGAGAATAGGAAAGGAAGAAATTAAAGAAAGGATGCAGGAAGGAGCAGGAAAAAAAGAAAGTACGAAATAAATGGAGGAAGAAGGATTAAATGCACCAAGGGAGGAAGGATAGGGAATGAATGAGGGTGTTAGGAAGGAAGAATGGAATGAGAGTGTAAAGAAGCAAGAAACAAGATGGGAAAGGAGGCAAGGCTGGAGGTGCTGAGGAAGAGAAAAAAGGAAAGGAAAAAGATTGGACGAAGGAAAGAAAGGAGGTCAGGGGAACCGATACGAGTATGAAAGGTACTGGGTTCAGGAGGTACAGAGAGAATAATGACAGTGTAAAATTGAAAAAAAAAGATTGAAATACATTGGTGTCCTTAACATACCATGTATGTTTGTAAAGCACATATTCACCAAAGGAAGCCTTGACAATAAATTTAAAATGTTGTGATCCAGCTCAACGGCACGCATTTAATCGACCTCAGGAAGATGAAATCCTGAGTTTCCACTCCAAGATTTAAATGTATGACCCTGAGAACAAACACTGATTCCTGGAGTGGATATACAAAAATGTGCAAGAAGGAAAAACATAAAAGAGGGAGTGAGGAAGGAGGAGAGGCAAAGACTCTTTAGTCCTCAAGAGGCAACAGTGGTGGAAGAATGAAAAAGTCATATATGACTCTTTCAATGTAGCTCTTAAATGACAACTCGTTTTTTCTAAACAGGTAACCCTTTCCATCTCATAATAACCCAATCACATACAGTGTAGTGGGTCAAGGGTGGCATTTTACCATTTGTGGATTTAATGAAGGAGACTGACAATGGTGTCCGGACAATCGTTTCTGCAGCATACTATTGCTCATTTTGCTTTTGGACTCTTTAATCAACCGGCATGTATGTTTGAATCAATCAGTTTCAGCTGGTGTGTTCATTCATCTAGTAATTACATTTAGTGGAAATGAAATGAAAGGACACACTTGCAGAGACAATGTGGCAAGTACGTGAATTTCAAACACACAAATACTTCCCTGCTATTAATTAACCTGCTTCAGCCCACTGCCAACCACATTTTAAATCACAAAGTGCATACACTTGTGATTCTGGATAGGAGTATCCTTTTTAAAAGCGTTCTTTCTTTAGGGTTCTTGTTAGCCAGTCTTTTTAATTTGGTAAGTCCAAAAAGCAACTTGTAAATTAGAAATGGCGTTCTTTTCAAATATCTGCTATTTATTTCAGCTATTTCTTCTAACAAATGTGGACTTCCTATATCTGTCGCAATGAGAACACTAAAAAAATATACAGAGCCCTCATTTTCAAGGCAAACACACAAATGACAAAATCAGCAATCGCCTTCCCAGTGCCGAAAATGATTTGCTCCAGTTACCTGATTTTTTGAGGGATGATGGGCTAGTCACATTGTGTTGCGTCAACTTCTGCTTACTGGGTTTAGAATTTCCTGTTATGCCTGCCGCCTGGCTGCTCCTCGTAATGCTGCCAGGTCCTGTGCCACGCAATTAAAGTGCTGGCAGTTACTAAGTGCAGAGCAGCACGTGCACACTGTAGTAAGTTTTGGGCCATGAGTACTAAGTTCGAAAGCAGAATTCCAGACAGCTATCCGGGTCAATGCTGATAAAAATGCATGCTAAGAGTATGCACTATTTTTTAATTTCAGAAAAGGCAGGGCATCAAAATAAATCTACATAGAATTTCATAGCATCAGGCTATCAAACCCAAACTTTGTGACTCAAGCGCAGCTTCTGGCAACCATCGGTCGGATTTCACATTGCAATAAACCTGAAGCGCAGGCCCTCAGCATGAAAGACATGAGGTTAATAATGTGCCTTAATGCCGGAGCCTTTTACTTACCTGCTGACGCTGCCACAGACCGGACCTTCCTTTCCAGGCTGCAGGGACACTGGAGACAAGCCGCCACCGCCGAGAGTCATCCTCTGCACAGACTGCACGCGTCGCCGCTCCGGGACTTCAATTCCCGGCAGCCTACGCGGCGGCGCGCTTCACAGTGACGCGAGGGCGCCAGGAGGCGCACAAAAGCGGCGCTGACACCGGCGGAGCAGGGGGAGCCTTTTACTTACCTGCTGACGCTGCCACAGACCGGACCTTCCTTTCCAGGCTGCAGGGGCACTGGAGACAAGCCGCCACCGCCGAGAGTCATCCTCTGCACAGACTGCACGCGTCGCCGCTCCGGGACTTCAATTCCCGGCAGCCTACGCGGCGGCGCGCTTCACAGTGACGCGAGGGCGCCAGGAGGCGCACAAAAGCGGCGCTGACACCGGCGGAGCAGGGGGAGCCTTTTACTTACCTGCTGACGCTGCCACAGACCGGACCTTCCTTTCCAGGCTGCAGGGGCACTGGAGACAAGCCGCCACCGCCGAGAGTCATCCTCTGCACAGACTGCACGCGTCGCCGCTCCGGGACTTCAATTCCCGGCAGCCTACGCGGCGGCGCGCTTCACAGTGACGCGAGGGCGCCAGGAGGCGCACAAAAGCGGCGCTGACACCGGCGGAGCAGGGGGAGCCTTTTACTTACCTGCTGACGCTGCCACAGACCGGACCTTCCTTTCCAGGCTGCAGGGGCACTGGAGACAAGCCGCCACCGCCGAGAGTCATCCTCTGCACAGACTGCACGCGTCGCCGCTCCGGGACTTCAATTCCCGGCAGCCTACGCGGCGGCGCGCTTCACAGTGACGCGAGGGCGCCAGGAGGCGCACAAAAGCGGCGCTGACACCGGCGGAGCAGGGGGAGCCTTTTACTTACCTGCTGACGCTGCCACAGACCGGACCTTCCTTTCCAGGCTGCAGGGGCACTGGAGACAAGCCGCCACCGCCGAGAGTCATCCTCTGCACAGACTGCACGCGTCGCCGCTCCGGGACTTCAATTCCCGGCAGCCTACGCGGCGGCGCGCTTCACAGTGACGCGAGGGCGCCAGGAGGCGCACAAAAGCGGCGCTGACACCGGCGGAGCAGGGGGAGCCTTTTACTTACCTGCTGACGCTGCCACAGACCGGACCTTCCTTTCCAGGCTGCAGGGGCACTGGAGACAAGCCGCCACCGCCGAGAGTCATCCTCTGCACAGACTGCACGCGTCGCCGCTCCGGGACTTCAATTCCCGGCAGCCTACGCGGCGGCGCGCTTCACAGTGACGCGAGGGCGCCAGGAGGCGCACAAAAGCGGCGCTGACACCCGCTTCGCGGGACGCGAGCGGGACGCCCGGACGAAGCCCGGACAAAGGGCGGGCCGTCTGAGGCCGTCCGAGGTTGGCCACGGTTGGGTTGGGCCAAGGACTTTGCTCTATTCACTCCATCCATTAGCGCACAAGGCTGTCCAGGCTCACGAAGCTCCAGGTAATTAGTAACCTTACTATTTATAGTACTTGTTTTAGTCCCAAGTGGAACTTCTGTTGCCAAATGCCTGCAAAAAAGCAACCCACACCTTCTAACACAATGGAGAACTATCTCGTACAGGTTGTGACAAAAATCAACACTGATAGAAGGGCCTCACTGGGTCTGGATTCACCACTACAATCACCATTAGTAGATATAGAGAACGAGGACTCATTTGCCTTGTTAAACAATAGCCTCCTCGGTGGGGCACATGCCTCCCTCCAGGATTCAAATTGTATTCAGCCTAGCGGCATTGTTGCTAATAGAGAAGAAAATAGTGACATAGATGCACCAACTGTGCTTTCCGTAAATAGCGAGTCTGCTACTTCTACCGCTCCCCCCATCCCCGCACCTAGGGTTTCAGGGGGTAAAAGGAAAGCCATACAAAAGAGAGGAGGCTTAAGGTCATCTAAAAACAAAGTTGCGTCGCCACCAAGGAAATCTACCGATGATGAGGAGGAGGACTTGACTGGGGAAACTTATGTGACTCTTTCCGACGATTTATTGCAAAAACTTTGTTGTCTGATGGATACAAAAATTAAAGGGATGGTAAAACCCCTAATCAGTAAAATCGACAAATTAACTGCTGAGGTTAGCAAACTGGAAGGTCTATTGGGTAAAACCTTGGGAGAGGTGAAAAAACTACCAGAAGCCATTTCAACATGTGTCCAGCCTCTGTTGTCAGAAATTAAATCTACCCACTCTGATGGTGCGTCTTCTGTTGTTACACAAAATCCCCCGTTGCCCTTATTGACAAACTTATCTGACAGGCCTCCTGGAGATGTTTCATCTGCTTTACCCTATGGGGAATTAAATACCACGAATGGAGCATCAGAGCTCGTGGTTGAAGCCTCACCATTAGTTCTCGTTCTTGCTAATGTACCCAAATTAGCCCCCGGCGATGTTGAGTCGACTGCGTCATTACTCAACAAATCATTGTCATGGCTAACTAATAACATGGCCATAACACCCTGGGGCAAGGAGCAACTTGCGGAAGAACTGGTGAATGCACGAAGGGTCGAGTGGATTGGGAACAGGGCAAAAAAATTCAAGGGGGATTGCGTTGTACTTAACTTTACTGACCCCGAGGTCCTGCCTAACATTTTACCAAACCTCCACCCGCCCCAGAAAAGATTTACCCCTATTGTTCCTCTGACTTTAGATTTCTTTTATCCTAGAAAAGGCAGAGGTCCTAATTGCAACACTCTTAGAACAAAATGGAACGTTGTAACTAAGAGGGGCAGCAAGAACTCTGATCTTGCTGAGTGGGGTCTAGGTGTGGAAAATAGATTTGCTGCACTCTCCAACCTAGACGCTTGTGATTGACTACCATGCACCCCTACCACCGTGCTGCAAGTTCCTATGGCTGCTAACTATACAGTGGTTTCGAGTTGTCCACAATCTGTACAGGATGTGATATACACGACTGTATCTAGAGCTGGTGTAGTTATTGTAAATCCTAATGAAACTAGCAATGTTGATCTGTTGTCATCAGGGTTGGATTATTGCACTTGTTCTATAACAGTAAACACATCTGGGAATTTATTGTCTTGGAATATTGCGGGCCTATGTTCCAAAATGGATTGTGGTGAATGGTCTGGTTTTGTCAGCCAATATGATGTCTGCATTTTCCAAGAAACTTGGGCTGTAGATCCTGTATTTGCACTTGGTTATCTGAATTTCTACATCCCAGCTACGAAGGGTCCTAAAGGGCGACCGATGGGGGGACTTACGATATGGGTGCGCCAGGCTCTCATGGTTGATGTGAGAAACATTGAGCTTAATCTAAAAGACATTCAGCTCATTCGATTAAAGGGTAGCTCATCTACCTCCATGGATATCTACAATGTATATGCCAGGGGGGGAAATGCAAGAAAATCTGAGGTCCTTTTGTCTCTGTACAATCTATTAGAAACTCATTCATCAGGGAATAACATATTAATAGCCGGCGACCTAAATCGCACTTTTGAGCCTTTAGACACTGGCGATGCACAATTGGGATTGGAAGAAGACACCCTATGGGATATCCCCGCTCTCAATGCAGTCCCAATAACTCGTTGGACTGAGGACATTCTTGGCCTAAACGCCATGTGTTTTGAACATGGGTTAAGGGCCTTGAATGGCCGAACAAAGTCTGACAGAACACCAGCCATGACCTTTAACAATGGAAGAAACAAGAGCCGTATTGACTACGTAATATGTAGTATGTCCCTATGGCCAAAGGTCATTGATATGGCTGTGTTGGAAAGGTTAGAGAGCGATCACGACCCTTTATGTGTCCTTCATAATTGGTGGAAGCCCGATGCCGTTTTAAATACCTGTGCTGAACCCCTCCCGCCTTCGATTATACCCACTAATGATATGCGCAGGCTGAGGTGGACCAGTGTTAAATCTGACCTGCTGGCTTTGGGAAAAATAAATATGGCAACTGATAGGGCCATTGTGGCCCTTGAGGGTGTGGTCGGGTTACCTTCTACCCAGAACATAGTTACTCAGGTCCACAATGACCTTTTCAAAGAAATACAACGCCATTTTTTAAAACCGACTAATAACAAAAAGCCAGGGAAACTTAGGCCAGCCAAATGGTATAACCAAGACTGCAAGGGGGCCAGGGCCCATTTATGGGCCGCGATTAAAGATAAAAACAAGGAGGCCATTAGGATGGCTAGGGTACAATATAAATCTTCAATAATTAAGGCTAAAAAAGTTTGGGATGAAGCTCATTGGAATATGTTACAGAGTGCCAGCGACCAAAATAACTCTAGGTTATTTTGGCATATAGTTAAATGGGGCCATGACAGGATTGAAGATGCCTCCACAAATAATGTCCCCCAGGATGCTTGGGTAAAATTTTTTAGTGAACAATACGCATCGAGCAACCTGGCTACGGATAGCGTTTGTGTACCCCATGAAACGATGGAAGCTGACACCTTTACGCAGCATGAAATAATGATGGCACTTAAATCTGTCCATCAAGGTCGTGCTCCTGGCATCGACGGTGTACCTGCAGACGTTTTTTTAAACGACACTGCAAGGTGGTCTAAATACATCCATCTGCTAATCAACCACATCGCCAGAGGTGCAGATATCCCTGTGACATGGAGGGGTGCCGTCATCATCCCAATATACAAGAAAGGGGATCGTGCTCTGCCTAGTAATTACCGTCCGATCAGTCTGATCGATACTGTCCAAAAGATAGTCGGTCGAGTAATTGTAAATAGGCTGCTTGATTGGGCTGAGGATAACAACATCTTATCCCCCTTCCAGGCTGGCTTTCGCAGGGCAACCAGCACTGTCGACCAAGTCTTCCGCCTCCAGCTGATTCAGTGGAGGACCGTGGTGCTAGGCGGAGGCAGCCTGTACGCAGCATTTGTTGATCTGCGGGCTGCCTTCGACCTGGTACCAAGGTCAAAACTGTGGGAAGTTCTTGTGACACTTGGGGTCCCCGGGGAATTGTTGTCCCTAATCATGCGGCTGCATGAGGGCAATTATGCCAAAATTCGCTGGGGTGGGTATGGTAATGACACCGTCGAATTTCCAGTTGAGCGTGGGGTTAGGCAGGGTTGTTCAATGGCGCCTACCCTGTTCACTCTTTTTATTAACGGTGTGGTTTCCTCCATGCAGTCCCAGGCAGTTGATGCTCCTTCCCTTGCAGGTGAAAAAGTTCCAATTTTAATGTTCGCCGACGATACTTTAATTTTATCAAAAACACCAGCAGGGTTGCAAAAAGCACTAGCAATATTTGATGATTTCTGTGTAGCTCATGGACTGGAGGTAAATGGGTCCAAGACAAAACTAATGGCCTTCAACCCTCACAGAAATTTTAAATCTAATATTTCGTTGAGTGGTCGTACCCTGGAGGTTGTTAAATCCTTCACCTACCTAGGGATACATATTTCCAACGATAACAGGTGGCAGTCTCACC